>NC_057395.1:46197867-46918426 GCF_019320065.1 Cervus canadensis | reverse complement strand
CTGAGACGCAAAGACTTCACCTGCAAAGACAGTCTATTCTGTTCCCCAAACTCGGAGAATGAAATGAAATGGTGTTGGGGCAGATTTTATGTTCAGCATTATGCAAAATATAAATGCTAAAACTAGAGACCTCAGTTAAGAGAGTAAGCTGACTGGTAGCTGCTATCCTACTGAGGCTTTACTTCAAATGACCCCTTTGTTTGGAGAATTTTTTGCATTCTTTATGCAAACTTATTTCTGACCCTATGTTTTCCTGAAGCAATGGTGTTCAGTATGATTTTCTGAAATGTTATACTTTCAAAAAACCAAGTTGTTCTCCAACTTGTGGAGAAAAAGACAGATGGTTACCATGTAATTATTTTTCAGTGTTTACATTTTTCTCCCATGATATATATGTGTGTGGGTATATGTATACATCTTTTTTAATTTTTGAAAGCTGCTAACAGTTAAAGGAAAAATGAGCATTTAATTGTAATATTGCAAAGAGCAACATTTGTCGGTTGGTGAGACTAATCCTTCAGTCTGAACGTAAGTAGCTTATGTTACTATTTTTATTCTACCAAGAGATGTCATGGCTTTAACAATGACATTATTTGTTTTTAAGCTTCAGTGGTGTATTCATAAGGTCATAACTCCTACAGAACCAATGTCCTTCTGTGTGTGGTACTGTTATGTCACTTTCCAGGTGAGCTGCCCCAAAGGACAGCTCACAACTTGGTGACTTCAAAAATAAAATGAAATAGGTGACTTTAACAAATATCTTATTTGTTAAAGCAGTCTTAGGTTCACAGCAAAATCGAGAGGAAGGTGCAGAGATATACCGCACACCCACTGCCCCCACAGGCACAGCCCCCCACCATCAACATCCCCAGCAGGTGGGACATTTCTTACAACTGATGAACCAACACTGACACATCACCATCAAGCAGAGTCCAGAGTGTTCACTCTTGGGGGCCTTGGTGTCATAAGTCTTATGGGTTTGGACCAATGTGTCTTGCTCCCTGGGTCAGGAAGATCCCCTGAAGGAGGAAATGGCAAACCACTTCAGTATTCTTGCCTGGGAAATCCCACGGACAGAGGAGCCTGGTGGGCTATTGTCGATGGGGTCACAAAGAGTTGGACACGATTGAGCATACACGTGCATACACACATACATAATCATATCCTTCATTACAATGTCATCCAGAGAAGTTTCACTGCCCTAAAAATCCTCTGTGTTCCACCTGTTTATCCCACCCTCCCATTTAAAACCTGAAAACCAGCGACATTTTTACTGTCTGCATAATTTTACCTTTTCCAAGATGCTGAGAAGTTGGAATCATATAGTACATAGCACTTTCAGGATAGCTTTTCTCACTTAGTAATATATATTTTCCTTTCCTCCGTGTTTTTTCATGGTTTAATAATTCATTTCTTTTTAGCATTGAATAATAGCCCATTACCCGGAAGGATTACAGTTTATTTATCCATCACCTAATAAAGGACATCTTGGTGTCTTCCTGGTTTTGGCAATTATGAGTAGAGCTGCTATAAACATCCACACGCAGGTGTTTGTGTGGGCATAAGTTTTCTGCCTCTTTGGGTAAATACCAAGGAGTGTGATTACTGGATCCTATAGTAAATAGCATCTTACTTCATCAGAAAATGAAAGAGGGCAAAAGAGAATGGGTAAGCACAATAGAAGTCAATCTGAGATGTCACATCTCTTCATTTTTGTTTCTTTGGCCATGCCTGCAGCTTGCAGGATATTAATTCCCTGACCAGGGATCAAATCTGAGGCCCTGGCAGTGAGATTACCAAGTCCTAACCACGGGACCACCACAAAATCCCCCAAGCCCATCACTTTTGCCATTGTCTATTCTTCAAAAGCAAATCAATAGGTCCAGCATCCCCAACCCTAGGGGAGAGGATAACACAGGAAAGAATTCCAGAAAGCAGGATTATTGGAACTATTTTATTTTTAAATTTTTTCTTGAAGTCTAACTGATAGACAATGTATTGGTTTCAGAAATAGAACACACTGATTCAGAATTTATATACTTTACATGATAACCATCAAGAGAGTCTGGTAACCACCTGTCACCATTATTACTGACTATATACCCTATGTGGTGCAGTCCCTGGGACTGATTTATTTTGCAGCTAGACATTTCACCTCTTCATCTCCCTCACCTGCTGCCCTTAAGCCCCACTCTTCTTCTCTCTGGCCACCATCAGTTTGTTCTCTGCACCTATGAGTCTGTTTCTTTTGGGTCATGTGTGTTCATTTATTTCATTTTTTAGATTCTATCTGTAAATAAAATCAGAGGGCATTTTTCTTTCTCTTCCTCTGTCTGACTTGTTTCACTTAGCATAATACCCTCTAAGTCCATCCATGTTTTCCCAAATGGCAAGATTTCATTCTGAAATGAATTCATCATTACAATTACATCTGAGTAATATTCTATTAATTATTTATAGTGATATATGTATATATATTCTTATTCATCTATTGATGGACACTTAGGATGCTTCCATGTCTTGATTATCATAAATAGAGAGGCTGTGAACACTGAGGTGCATACATTTTTTCAAGTTAGTTTTTTTCTTCAGATAAATATCCAGGAGTGGGATTGCTGGATCATGTGGTAGTCCTATTTTTAATTTTTTGAGGCACCTCCACAGTAGCTGTCCCAATTGACATTCCCCACAAGGGTCCCCTACTCCATTGGAAACATTTTAGAAACAAACTGTCACAATAAACAGAAAGAAACAAGCAAGTCACAAAAATTGATCAATCCTTGAAATTCTATGATTGGGTCATATTTTATTTTATTTTTTTCAGTGGTCATTACATGTGTTTTCTTCAGAATTAAATTTTTATAACTACTAGGCAGCTACGTACTTGGACTTGTTGATAAAAAATAAGAAAGCAATCATTTTACCAGGTAGATAAAACCTCTGAATATATTTATCAAACTCTGTTCATATATCCAGGTAATTCTCATTTCAGAGCCAAAAGCAACTTCAGTTAATGGCAATTTCTTTTCTCCAATCTAAATAAAAGTATATTCCCATATATGTCTGCACTTATTTTTGAATTGCCAATTTCTTAAACTTCAAGGCATTTAGAAGTTTTATAAAAATGATTAACTGATTAAGATTTTTTTTCTCTTTATTCAGGCTTTAAAAGAACAATGCAAAATTTTATTGCTTCCACTGCAATTGTTGCAAGTCTAAACTTTAATTAAATTATTTTTTTAAATAAAACTCACTTATTCAGTTGAGATTCATAAATAATGGTGGTTCTTAAAATGCAATCAGCATATGATGAAAAAAAGACAAATAATGATATTTCAGTGACTGCTAAGCTATCTCAAGCTATGAAGTTACCATTTAAATAGTTTCTAAGTGCTCCAAAATAAAATGCTAGTGAATGATAATGATGGCAATTTTAGTCTAAGTATTGATTTTGATTTATTTCTTGCATCCCAATTAATAGTAGACTATAAGCAAACTTACTTCTAATTTGTTCATATATAACAATGTATGGATAAAATGTGTCCATTACCAAATTCACTAGTGCTAAATTTTGAGAATTTGGCTTTAGGAATAATAATATTTGCATGTACTCAGTGTACAAGCAAACTTTACTTCTTCAACAGGAATTCTGGAAAGACAAATAGATATTTTGTCATTTGTGTATACCCTGCCTCTCTCTAAGTGTAATTTAGATCATTCAAAGGAATATTTTTAAAAAACTATCAAATTAAACAAAAATGAATAAAGATACAAGGACCAAAGGAAAAGATAAAGTAGTAAGTTCAATGTGCAACTGTTGAAAAAAAAAAAGAGAAGGAAGAGAAAGAGGGGGAAGCTCACAAGAGGAAAATAGCAAACTATAAAATAAGAAATCAGAGGAAAAGAAAAAAAAAATGAAAGGAAAAAGGAAAACAACTATACAAGTATATACAATAAATTCCATAGGTGGAAAATAACACCTGCAAAAATGACTTGTTTGCAGTGAAACTCTTCTTAGAGAGTCACCCACGTCCATCTCCAGGTTGGCCTGGAGGAGACTGTCTTCTTGGGACTGGCTTGAAATGCAGCTGGAATTGCCCAGATGTCTGACTTTATTTTACTAATAATTCCCCTGAGGACCTTCAGAGAGAGGCTGTGCAGGCTAATTTTGCAGCAATGGGAGCGTTTCTAGTTGCTTCTTCATGTGAACCTTGATCTTTCATTCCCTGACATGAAAATGAACTTGAAGCTGAGTCTTCTGTGTTTCCAGTCTTAGAGCAGCAAGCCTCTAGATTCAGAGTAGTGATTTCATGGAAGGAGGGCATTTGGAGAATTTCAACAGGCCAGTCTCAAGGGATGGGCTTCCTTCATGGTCTGCTATGCCCTCTCCCAGGCAGTTATCACAGACAAACACATGTGCATAAGACCTTGAGCTTACTTCTGCAAGTTGCATGGTGAGGTTATCATGACCAAGAAATAGGGTCAGTTATAGAACTAGCAATCTGGGTTAGCATCGTTCTAATTGAAACTGTTATCTTCCCCCAAAGTGCAAATAACTTTGTGGAGCCTTATTTTCTACATAAAAATCATGCCATTAATTTTGTTTTCACTTGAAAAAGAATGAAATTGTGTAAAAAAAAAAAAAAAGCAAAGTAATGATCACTTGTTATTAGAAGACCAAATGTAATTTAATTCTGACAACTTGTTGTCCAAGTCATCTATCCTTATTCTTTGATTTGATGAATACATTATTTTTATAAACCTGATTTCTTCAGTTAGTATATCCAGAACATAGTAAATCATCCTTTAATGTATCCTCAAAGAATTTTGTACTTTCTCACAGTTCTATCATTGTTGAGGAGTTTAGATTATACCTACTGTTTTGTTGTTTTAAGGAACACTGCACAAAATTATATTTCTAATCCTCAAATTCCTAAAATTATAGGCCTAATAGTCTTGCCTCGCAAATCTACCTTGCCTCGCAAATCCATCTTCAGCTGCTATTTCTCCCACACAGGAAGACAGAGAATTTTGGTTACAATAGATTAAACAAAGGTTATATTTATTAACCCTTATTTAATCATCACAGTCAAGCAAACAGCTTTAATCAGAAGAATAGAGCTGAAGCATAATATTTAAACTGTGCATAAAAATACGGCATTTAATCTAATCGAGTCAGCCGACAATGAGCTTGCCACATTTAATGTTTGCTCTTCAAACCTGGAATTCATTCCTTCTGTCACTCTAATTCCTGAACCCAATTTGGAAATAGTTTGCATTATATGCTATCTCACAGCTCTTTCTGTTTGCTAACCAAATAGAATATGTTTGAAGACTTTGTCTTCCTGAATGTGACATTGTTAAAAATCAAAGGTGTTTTACAGTTACAGCTGCTGGTGGAATAAGGGACTCATTTCTTAAAGATAACTTAAAAATACACAGCGTGAGAGAGACAGACAGACATAGTCCTAATTCTTTCTCTACCACTTTAGGCTTTAATAACTGAAATAACACACACACACACACACACACACACACATATATGAACATACATATATAATATAGATGTGTATGACAGGAGTTGTTTTCTCATCTAAGGAATCCTGTCCTAAGCAAACATTCCAAGTAGAGGAAATTGCGAGTATGCAGAGAACAGAGAAGAAAACTGCGCTTCTTTACAAGCAATTTACTGAGAGAAGAGAGCAAAGGAGATCATGCCACTCTCAGCATTTTTCTCTTTAGTTTTCCTGTCACGTTGCTAGTACTTCCAGAGAAAATCCCATCAAAGGAGCATCAGTTGGAGAACCCCTCACCCCAGTTAAGAGTGGCATGTGAGCAGGCTGATGGCAGGACCGGACGTGTCACCAGGGGAATGAAGTGGGGAGGCAGTGAGATGGAGTCAGGGTTGCTTCCTAGAAGCTGGGGCACACTTTCTGGTTTATCCTGTTCCCCCCAAAATTAGCCTTTGGCTTTGGGGGTGATTGACTTTGTTTTCATTTTTTAAATTTACCTTTCTTTAACTTATTGAACAGACTGCTCCGGATCGGAGTCTGGTGCTGTTCTCAGCTCCAGGACAGAGCAGACGCCAAAGCCTGCACTTGGGGAGATTCAATTCCAGTAGGAACGACCAACAAAGGAAAAGAGAACTCAGGCCCTACCTTGGATGTAAAGGCCATGAGAAACCCCTGCAGAGGAAGGAACTAGCCTACACAGAGGGGTCGTGCTGCCATGTTCAGTCAGCGGCCCGCAAAGCCCTCTGGCCCAGGTGACAGTCCAGCGAGGTGCTGAGGAAGGAGAGGTAGGAAGCCAGGGAGAAAGTTAGACAGATACGGGAGCGCAGAGGCCCGGGGTGGGCAGGATGCGGGGTGAGCTCCAAGGGCAAAGGGTGACGGGTGAGGCCATCAGGGACCGTTGGGGAGCACACTCGCTTCTGCTCAGAGTGAAGCGGGGACCCCCCTCCCAGAGTCTGGGAAGGGGACACCTGGAATTGTTTTGTGGGAAAAACCTTAAGTCAGGTGAGAGCAGGAGGGGGTCCTGACTGGAGCGATAGCCTCCCACAGCTGAGGGGGGAGGCGACAGGGCCCCAGGAATGTCCTTAGGATACAGCCGTGAAGATTGCTTGATTGTTTGACAATGTCAAGGGGAGTTGAAATGACAGAATATTCTACCAGATAAAAAGAGGCCTGGAATATGACTGGGTTAGGGGATGGGGACAGAGATCTGGAGGTTCATGCAGGGAATCCCAGGTATGAGATGTCCCCTTGTCATCCAAGTAGGGCTCCAGGAGACAGTTGAATAGATGATTCTAGGCTCGGGAGGTCCATTTAGTCAAAGCTATGGTTTTTCTAGTAGTCACGTATGGATGAGAGAGTTGGACTACAAAGAAAGCTGAGAGCCGAAGAACTGATACTTTTGAACTGTGGTGTTGGAGAAGACTTTTGAGAGCCCCTTGGTCTGCAAGGAGATCCAACCAGTCCATCCTAAAGGAAATCAGTCCTGAATATTCACTGGAAGGACTGATGCTAAAGCTGAAACTCCAATACTTTGGCCACCTGATGTGAAGAACTGACTCATTTGAAAAGACCCTGATGCTGGGAAAGATTGAAGACAGGAGGAGAGGGGGACAACAGAGGAGGAGATGGTTGGATGGCATCACGACTCGACGGACATTAGTTTGAGCAAGCTGCGGGAGGTGGTGATGGACAAGGAACCCTGGCGTGCTGCAGTCCATGGGGTCACAAAGAGTCAGACATGACTGAGTGACTGAACTGAACTGAGGCTCCGGAGAACTGGGGAGATGGTAGACAGAAATAGATGGTAGACGGATAGACAGAAGAGACAGAATAGACAGAAAGGTGGTAGACAGACTTGGGTGTGTTCCTCACAGAAGTCAAACTCTGCGCCTGGATGGAGTCAAAGGAGTAGGCATCCAGAGAAAGGTCCACCATCATGTGCCAGGGGTCACAAAGGACATGGAGAGACTGTTTGGGGGAGAAACAGTGAGAGTACAGCCTTGAGAATACAGGAGAAGCGGAGGAGGGGCGCCCAGCTGTGTCAAGGCGGCTGCAGGTCCAGGGGAGCGAGAGCTGGGGCACTGACAGTGAGGGTGGAGAGTGGGGGGTCACTGGCGAACTTGGTAAAGAGGAAACAAATGGAAAAAAAAAACCTTACTCTTTGTGTCTGCTTGCTAAGCCATTGCACACTTGTTGGCGATGTTTTCTTCTAGTCTCCAGGTGAGTTCCCTAAACCAAGCCTGCCCCGAAGGTGAGGAACCTGAAGGCTGGCAAGGGAACTGCCTTTCTGCCTTTCTCCGTGTTCAATAGACACACTCTTCTTGGCCCCGGAGGCCAGATGGTCTTATTCCAGCCCCCTTCTCTCCTCAGGGAGGCTCTGGAATGGGGTCTCCCAGTGCATCTGGCTGTGTAAGAACCCCTTCTTTTCTTGCTCCTGAGCTGTGAGTGGGCCAATTGTACCAAAACTGCCAGCATCTCCCACCCCTGCCTCTGTGTCTCTTCCTAACCCTTCTTTGTTCTTTCTAATTATCCCTGCAACCTTCCTTCTCTCCTGTTTTTCATTTTCCGGATGGAGGCCCTGACACAAAGAGAAATTAAATGCTCTCCCCGAGGCTCGTAAAGCGGAGCCACAGCTCTCAGAAAGCCACCTCCAGCGCCACGCTTCCTCACGCTGGTCCTCGGCGCGGACACCCTCACCGGCCACTCCAGCAGTGGCGGGTGTGATAATGGCCCAGTAAATCCTGTGTGGACACTCGGAAGCTGTGTCTTCCTGGAAATTACATGGTAAATAATGACATTTGTAGGGAACAAATAATTCAACTATTCGTTACCATGTCAAATGCAATTTTAAGATCTGATGAGGCAAATCTTGTTCAGGAGATGAAAACGGAGGATATAAACCAGATAATTGCCAAGTGATTAAACAGGAAGTGCCATGCGTGTATGATTAACGCAGAGAGGCCCCGGAGCGAGTGGGGATGTTCCCTGGGGTGTGCGTGTGCCCGGGGACCTCTGTGCCCGGTCTGACTCACCGAGTTCTGCACGCCTTTCGGGGGACTTGGCGCACATGCCTCTCTTCCTCTCCTCCTGAAGACGTCTCCATTCTTCCTATTTCACTCCTCTGTCTGCTCCTTAACTTCCCTGGGAATCCACTCTCATTTTCCACTCTTCGCTGCTCTTCTTTCAAGGGGTTTTTCCTGCTTGCGGCTCCTGCCTTGTCGTATATTCAAAAAGGAGGAAGGTCCTCTACTGTCATCCCGTCATGAACGATCTATAATCTGTCCATAAAGTGTCTGCTCTTGTTCATTTCCTTTTCAGCAAACCGGCTGAGGCCTCCTGTTTGCAGGAGGACTGCAGGGTTCAAGAACACCCCCTGCAGCCCTGAGTCAGTGTATATGCGAGTCTTGAGGCCCCTGCCCCCTGCTGCCACCACATCTCTCGAGCTCCTCTGGTCTGTGTCCCTGAGGGTCTCAGGTTCCCTGATCCCCTCTGATCTGTGTCCCTGAGGGTCTCAGGTTCCCTGATCCCCTCTGGTCTGTGTCCCTGACCCCCTCTGGTCTGTGTCCGTAAGGATCTCAGATCCCCTGACTCCTCTGGTCTGTGTCCCTGCGGGTCTCAGGTCCCCCTGACTCCCTCTGGTCTGTGTCCCTGAGGATCTCAGGTCCCCTGACTCCTCTGGTCTGTGTCCCTGAGGTCCCCTCTGGTCTGTGTCCCTGTGGGTCTTAGGTCCCCCGAGGTCCCCCGACTCTCCTCTGGTCTGTGTCCCTGAGGGTCTCATGTTCCCTGATCCCCTCTGGTCTGTGTCCCTGTGGGTCTCAGGTTCCCCGACCTCCTCTGGTCTGTGTCCCTGAGGATCTCAGGTCCCCCAACTCTCTCTGGTCTGTGTCCCTGTGGTCCCCCGACCCCCTCTTCCGTGTCCCTGAGTGTCTCAGGTCCCCCGACCCCCCCTGGTTTATGTCCCTGTGGGTCTCCTCTGGTCTGTGTTAGAAGTGGGCAGACAGGCAGGTGTTCACCATTCCTTTGGACTTATGTCCTCCATCCCTAGCAAGTGTCTGAGGACTGGCCGCAGTCCTTACACAAGGAATCAGGACATTGGACCCAGAGGCCTTATTTGCCCCAGAGTCGATAAGAAACAAATGGTAGGTAGAAATAATGGGGAACCGGAGCCCCCCCGAGCAGGGAGGAAGATTAATTAGTCATCCAGAGAAATTGATATCAGGTAACTTCCTCCAGTGCACAGAAGCCTCCAGACACCACTGTTACCAGCTGTACCGTCTGGTTCTGTTTCTGGGAAATGGAGCTCACAGACTTGCAGGACGGAGAGATTGCCTCCGTGCACCTGAAACGCCACCCACGGAAATGTGAGCAGTGTTCATATGGGCAGGGGACCCGTGGGCTCTGGAGGAGCCAGACTGGGAACCAGGCTGTGACGGCGTGGAAACGGGACTGTTTGAGGTTCTGCTAGGCGCCAGGCTGTTGTAACCTTGTCACACGTGCTGTCTCACCCTGCTCTGATGGGGACCATTCACATAGGGTGCTGTTTGCCCCGAGGCTCAGCCACACAAGGACGCTCACCACCATCGGGAGAGAGGCCACGTGGTGGTTAGTTTAGTGTTAACCTGCCCTGTCCGCAGGTGTCACATATCTGGTTAGCATTATCCTGAGTGTGACTGCCATGGAGTTTCTAGCTGAGACGGTGTTTGAATAGACTAAAGTAGATGCCCTCCCTCACGTGGTGGACCTTGTTCAGTCAGCTGAAGGACCGAATAGACAAAAGATGGACTTTCTCTCAAGTAAAGAGAACTGGCCTTTGACCTGGGACATAGGCTGCTTTCCTGTCTTTGATCTTGAGCCGAAAACCTGGCTCTTCCTGAGTCTCCAACCTGCTGGTCTTCAGACTCCAACTACTCCGTCAGCAAAGCTCTCCTGGGCCTCCAGCTTGGGGGCTCACCTGCTGATTTCAGGACTTGTCCGACTTCACAAGTGTGTAAGCCAATTCCTTGTAATAAATGCCTCTCTGCTGCTGCTGCTAAGTCACTTCAGTCATGTCCGATTCTGTGCGACCCCATAGACAGCAGCCCATCAGGCTCCCCCGTCCCTGGGATTCTCCAGGCAAGAACACTGGAGTGGGTTGCCATTTCCTTCTCCAATGCATGAAAGTGAAAAGTGAAAGTGAAGTCGCTCAGTCGTGTCTGACTCCCAGTGACCCCATGGATTGCAGCCTACCAGGCTCCTCCATTCATGGGATTTTCCAGGCAAGAGTACCAGAGTGGGGTGCCATTGCCTGCTCCGGAAATGCCTCTCTAGATAGGTGATAGATAAGCAAGGGATTCCAATTTCCTAGTTTATATATATTTCTTAAACCAGATCAGTATATCTCCTATTGATTTTGTTTTTCTGGAGAACCTTGATTAATACCATATGAAGATACCTATATATATATATAATATATATTAATACCATATGAAGATCAGTTCAGTTCAGTCAGTTCAGTCACTCAGTCATGTCCAACTCTTTGCAACCCCATTGACTGCAGTACGCCAGACCTTCCTGTCCATCACCAGCTCCCGGAGTTTACTCAAACTCATGTCCATTGAGTTGGTGATGCCACCCAATAATCTCATCCTCTGTCATCCCCTTTTTCTCCTGCCTTCAATCTTTTCCAGCATCAGGGTCTTTTCAAATATGGTCTTTTCTACCATATGAAGATATATATATATAATATATCTTAATACCATATGAAGATATATATAATATATATATTAATACCATATGAAGATTATATATATTAATACTACATCAACATGTATATAATATATATTAATACCAAATGAATATATAATATATATTAAAACCATGTGGAATATATATTAATAACATGAAAATACATAACATATATTAATACTGTATGAAATACATATATAGTATATATCAATAACCTACAAAGATACATAATATATTAATACCATATGAAATATATATATAATATATATTAATACCATTGAAGATATATATATATATAATTTTGACCAAGTCCCCTAGTCTTTCTTTGTCTCAGTACTGCCTCATTATAAATGTAGATTCAACTATATTGTGATAGTATTTTATTACATAATATTGTATATCACCTTAGTATTGCCTCAGTATAAACACAGATTCTGTGATTCGATGACATCACAGGACAGCATTATATGACATGGTGCTACAGAAATGCCTCAGTATAAAATATGGAATATATTACAGGACACTACAGTGCTACCTTAGCTTTGCTCCAGGATGCATGTGAGTTCTTTGACATTGTTGCAGTATTACATGATGTGATGCTACAGTATGGCCTCAGTATAAAACACGGATTATACCGCATCTCCTATCTTAAACTGCAACTTGGAGGAGAGAGGGCTGTAGCGTGCTGAGATCTGTGGCTCTGTGAAATACACACCAACCAGGTTTGCTGTGTCTGGGACACCCTCCCACTGCAGGTGTCCACTCGTCCACTCCACATCCAGACGGAGGCAAAGTCTAGACCCGGCACAGCCTGGCGACACTGCCAGCGTGGGGTCCCCCGCGAGCACAGTCCTTTGTGGACAGTGTCTCCACCTTGCCCACTGTCAGGACACTGTGACATCCGCCTCTGTGGGGCAGTTGGGATGAGTGATGCCGCAGGAGGGCCCGTGAGGGAGGCACCATGTGGTCTCTGAACCACCAGAGCGTGGCCTGGGAGCCCGGGAGGAGCCGTCCCTGATGGGCCATTAGCAACACCCCGGCTCTTCCCCGGACCATAATATTGAGTTCCCATTAGATAAACATGAATCTTCTAAACAAGGGTGAGCACTCGGGAGCTGGCGCCTGCGGCATCGTGCAGGTAAAAGGCAATGCGACACAGTCCATAGATTTGATTTTTCTGTAATTACCTCTCCCAGTGAAGGGAGCGCAAGCTGCAGAGGAAGCCTCTGCCATGGCCAGGCTCTCAGAGGAGATTAAACGAGGTCATCCCCTTTGCAGGACCAATTTCTATTTTGTGCAAAACCCATTATTAACAAATCAGGGCCATTAGAGGAGTCTCTTCATTGAAAAAATCCAAACGCGGGGGAGGCAGACGGGTCAGCTGTGAGAAGATTAAAGTGGATTCCAGGGATGAGCTGAGCCAGTGTGCACTGGGGTGAAGGTCCCTGTGGAGACAGTGAAGACCTCTGCCCACAACTGCTGAGGTCATCACCGTGGGAGAGAGAGGTCATCATGGCATGGCCTACTCTCCTCCACCCCTCCCATTGATGTCTGTCTGACCGTTTTATCAAGGTCACCTTTTAAAGCTGATTTGCTAAAATAAATCAGAAGTACTTGGTCCCATCTTTCACTGATCTGTGATTATCTAAACCAAACAAACCAATAGCAAAGGGTAAGGTTAGTGTCTTACAACAGTTTGTTTTAGAGAAACATTTACTTCAAATATGAGGCTTTGGTGAGTACATAAGATGAGTCAGTGGATAGAAACTTGATTTACATACAACTTGTCAAGTTCTCCAAGCGTAAAGCTTTGCTTATAATAAGCAAACCTAAAACTAGTGACAATGGATTGCAAAAAAAAAAAAAAAAAAAGATAATAGTAATAAAAATCTTCATAGGAGCCAACATCCAAAGTTTAGACACCAGTAAGGATATTTCCTTAAGTCACTCACCAGTAATCACATCTATCAATCTTTTGCTCCCTTCTCAGTTATAAAATCTTATTAATTAGGGAAGAAAAAGGTCCAGTCGAAAATCCACTAGATTTTCTGTCTGTCCTGCTTCAGACATCTCCATGAGAGACACAAGGTCAGGTTCACAGGGGTGACCTGCTGTGTGCTGGGGTCTGTGCTCTAATAGAAAAGGAAACAGGTGAGCCACAGAGATTTTTTTTTTTTTTTTGAAAATCCATTCCTCTATATTCTCTTCCAAAGGGTCTTCAAGTAATATCATAAATCCACTTAAAGCTGCCCTTTGTCCTATTAATTGTATCATAATTAAATGAAAAATTAATTAAAGTTAGTCATCACTTGTCTGTGAGCATGTTTCTGAAAAGATTTTTAAATGTATTAGAGTAGCATGTTGTGTTTATCTGTGTGTGTGATTTTAACCTAGTGGGACCCATGCTGGCCTTCTGACCAACAGAACTGGAAGACAATAAATTCATATGTTTTAAGCCACTAATTTTGTAGTCACTTGGTACAGCAGCAAAAGAAATTGCAGTTCCCCAAGCAGTTGTACTTCCAGAAAAACATCTCCGCAGGTGAAAATCTTCTATGTAGACATGGGTCCAGTGGAAAGAAGTGAGCTTGGAAAGTTCACTGCTTGTAAAGCTAAAGCTAAAATTCCATATGAAATACTTTAGGTTCCAAAAGTTTATTAGGTGGCCTTTGGGACTTCCCTCATAGCTCAGTCGGTAAAGAATCCGCCTGAAATGCAGGAGACCCCAGTTGATTCCTGGGTCAGGGACATCCGCCGGAGAAGGGATAGGCTACCCACTCCAGTATTCTTGGGCTTCCCTGATGGCTCAGCTGGTAAAGAATCTGCCTGCAATGCAAGAGACCTGGGTTAGATCCCTGGGTTGGGAAGATCCCCTGGAGAAGGGAAAGGCTACCCACTCCAGTATTCTGGCCTGGAGGATTCCATGGACTATACAGTCCACGGGGTCACAAAGAGTCGAACATAACTGAGCAACTTTCACTCTGTCTTCTAGAAATAGCAAGTAGTTTAGTCCTGCAGGTAGTAAATCTCATATGTAGACTCTCTGATTTTAGTTTATCTGAAGACATAGGAAGGCTATGTCTTCCCAGAAACCCCAGGGTTTCTACCCATGAAAGGCAGAGGTTGTGACTGGTGAGGCTTGTGGGCTCTGGCCTGTTTCTGAGTGCACTTTCCAGTGCACCCACGACTCCAGCAACAGGCATCTTGCTGCCTGAGGGGGTCAGAGCACAGAGCTCACATCTGGTAGATTAGCCAGAAAGTGAGGGAGTTTCAGAAAGAATGATCTACATAGAGGAGTCCTAGAATCACCCTGTAAAATCCATTCACATTGCTGGGTAACATCAGGTGTGGGGGTCACCCAGGGGCCCAGTGCAAAAGGACCAGCTGGCAATTGAAAGGGGCTGATGGGATGGTGTCTGCATCTCCACGTGTATAGACTTCGCCTGATGGCCTGAAGTAAAGAAACATGTGAAACAGTAAGAAAGGCAATAAGCCATGGGGCAGGGGACAGTACAGGCAGCAGAGACGTAGTAAGTGTGGAAGAACGTCAGTAACCTTGTGCAAAGTGTGCAGGAAATCTATACACACATCTACGTATTTCTACCTAACTTTTTCCACAACAAAAAGATTTTAAACATATATTCATATTGCAAAGTTCCCTGGTTAGAGCGGAGGTCATGAGGAGATGATAATATAAGAGAGGGACATGAGCACAGAAGACTTCTAGCAACTAACCATTCCTGCAGCGGCCCCCCGGAACCCCATGCACAGGGCGGAAGTCCCCAAGCCCTGTCCACCCTGCTCCTGTGTTTTGTCTTTCCTCTCTGTCTTCTTGCCTTGATGTCATGCAAGGTCATTTTTGATGACCTTGAAACCTTAAAAGGTTTCTTCCTACCACCTTTTTCACTGCAGTCTTTGGGTGCTACTCCCAATATCACACTAAAGTTGCCATGGCAATAAGGTCACCAAACTATGGAAATTAAGACTGATGGTGTATTTCCTCAAGGGATCAGGGACCTCAGTAGAGGGACACTGGATGTGCTTTCTGCCAAAACGGGGTAGATGGGTCTCCCCATCCAAATGTAAGCTTGGTCTCACTCCACCCAGTGTCCCTTCACCTCTGCACTGTTTGCTATGGGCAAGCTCTCAGGAATATTTAAGGAGCAAGAATATGTCATCTCAGGGTTATGGTACTGGCTTTGGGGTTCATATGGTGTTCTCTCTGCTCTTTTTCTTCTTCCCTCCTCCCCTCTCTTTCCCTCACATCAATTCCCTCTTTCTCATCCCCTAACTGCATCATTCTTCTTCTTCTTCCTCTTTTTCCTCTTCCCTCTCCAAGACCAAGAGTTTCAGGTCTCTTGTGAAAAGCATTGGCAGTAGCAGCCCATTTTTATTTTTGAGCCATTTGTGCTTTATAAGTATTCAGCATCCAACTGCTAGCATCTTAAAAAGAAACCCCTACTTGACCAGTATTTCTCAAAATAAAGGTACTTGGAAATATTATAGCAAGACCTGCCTTTGCTCTCTTGTGCCTATGGTGGTTCAAATATCCTGATAAGCAGGGAAAAGCTGGAGTGAGCCATTATAACATCGTCGAACCTGCCTTCTGTACCTCCAGACACTTAGAACGGGTGGCAGGTTCCAGTTTCACCATGATTTCTGCAGGAACTGTTTGCAGAGCACTGGAGCAAGGACTGAGTGACAGAACGCACTTGCTAGAATACAGCTGTCTGCATGCCTGCTTTGTGGACCAGATATTCTTGTCCCCAAAACAATTGTTAGGCATCTCATATTTGCATGAGAAATGAGCCAAGAGCTGGAACAGTCCGTGTAGGAGGAGGAGAGGGTGTGTATGGGGGAGGGAGGAGGAGGCAGTCTGGGATACAGTCCTCACCCCCAGGAGCTTGCAAGACAGATCAGGAGACAGGAAATCAGCACATGAAAGTGCAAAGAAGATAAAAAATTTAAATAACTACACAGGACAACAACAGAACTGATACTTGATTCTCTGCCCCCAAAATGCCACTTCAGTTTTGCAGAGAAAAACTGCTGTTTGAATAGAAGCCTGTCTTCTGGGATGTCAGAGAAGTTCTAGTGGGGAAAATGTGATGCAAAGCCTTTCATAAAGTAGGAAGGGTTATCTCAGGGGGTGGAGGATGAGATCAAGTTGCCTCAGATCAAAAATTGTCCTCTGTGTGAAGGCGGAGCAGGACTCAACTGGGATGGAGCTGGGGCCGAACCAGCCTCAGGGTGCCCCGTGAGCAAGCACTATGGTGACCGTTAACAGTTTGAAACAATAACAGCAAAGAAAAACGTCTGCCCCATTTATCTTGTTTGTGAGGCTTGCTTCTCACCTGATAAGACATGTGAGAGCTGAATATTTTTTTTTCTAACTATGGGCCAAGCAATTCTAATTTTACACAGATATCAGGATTGATGAACTGGGTTAGAGCTGTGATGCTGTGACTGTAGCGATGACATGGAGGAAGAACTCGGGAATGTCACGATTACTACTTACAATCTATGTCGGTGTCTATCTCTTTAAATAATCTGTTATAGACCTGTCATCTACGAATTTATTTTTATTAGAGTATATTTTATTGTAATTTTGCTCACATTCATCCTGGTGAAAAATCGACCAGTATTAAAGGCACTTGGTAAAGATGACCAACATGGCCCATTTCGAATTTTCCTTCCTTCTTGGGCATAAAAAATGAAACATGTTGCCCAGTGGATAACTAGAGTCAGGCCAAAATTCTGGTCCATGAACTGAGGTGCTGTTTCTAACATAAAGAGGGAAAGGCATCTGCAGAGTCTCCAGGTCTTTTCTCCTCCATCAAGAAGGCCCAGCACAGCTAGAAGGTCCTTACCGACGGCAGAAGCCAGTGATGGAGCCCATGGACTATCTGAGTCACCATTTTGAGGGATCTTCCCCAGAGCACTGCCATTCCCCTGGAGGAATTTGGGTGGGAAATAAGCCTCAATGTGTTAAATCTTTGAGATTTCAGGATTTTACTATTAATCTTATTTGATTACTAGAAGGCATACAGCAGCCCCCTCCCCAGACCATCCCATTGCTACAGATGATATCACAGAGGAAAGACTTTCTACCTTGATGTAGTCTTGTATTTATGGTGCTATTTTTAAGTGAACTAACTATATTTTTATCTCTATCAATTTTAATCATTTTTGACTAACTGCTGGTTACATATGAAAGTACAGATTTTTATACCCACATTTCTCATTTTTCCCACAGCATCATATGACAACTTTTGCCTAATTCATTGTTTATATTATTTTAATGGTAAATGTTGACAAGCAGTGGTCTAGGATTATATTTGTATTTTTATAATATTTGTCTTTATTGAAGTTAGTGATTGCCTCCTAGTTTTCATTTGCTTAGTTGTCTATATACCTACTCAAGTTTTTCCTTCAGACCAGTCAATGCAGGTCAATACTTTCCCCAATACTCAGGCATATCAGTACTCAGGTATATCAATACTCAGGTATATTGATACTCAGGCATGTCAATACTGAGGCATATCAACACTAAGCGTATCAGTGGCTCTTCAGTCCAGTCCTTTGTGAGGCTTCCTCCTTTTTAACTGGAAGGTGCCATCCCCAGTCCTGCCACTCTTTTATTCTGGGAATGGTTCCCTGCTTTCCTGAGTGAGAGCTACAGTTTCCAAGGCTTTTTTGGATAATGACTGTTATTTCTGAGATAAATAATACAGAGGCTTCCAATAAAAAGTGAATGGAGAGAAAATGGATTCATCCTTGCAAAATTAAAATACCTTTATTTCTCATGCTCAAAGGATGGATATGTGGTATGTGGGTATATAAATCTTAGTTGCAAGTCATTCATTGACACCTTCAGAATTAATTTTGAGCTAACCGTGTCCATGTTGATTCCTATTTCTATATATCACCTGTCCTCCAACCCTACGATTTCCTTGGAAGCTTTGAGATATTCAGGTAATCCTTCAAGTTCTGAAATTTTATAATTACATGCCCTCATTGAGTATCCTTTTCTTTCCATATACTAAGCAACTGATGAGCCATTTCAGGTTGAAAACTCAGATTCTTGGTACTCAATCTTCTATTAAAGTTTGATAATTTCCTTTCTATCCCTTTCTAGTCACTTTTTCTGGAATTGCTATTAGTTAACTCTTGGACCTCTGCATGGCCCATCTAAATTTTATAAATTTTCTTTTTATCTCTGTTATATACTGTGTGAGAGATATCCTAGCCTTTATCTTCCAACTTTTTTATTGATTTCTTTTTATTGTGTCAATCACATTTTAAATTTCCAAGAGCTGTTCCTTATGGCCTGATTATTCTTTTATTTTACAGCATCTTGTTCACCTCATTTCCCTAAGCATAAAAATTATAGAGTTCTATTCTCCCTTTATTATGGCCTTTTCCTGTGTGTTTCATTCTCTGTTTAATTTGGTCATTCTCTTTCTTGTTTGGAACCTCTCTTTTCACACCTGGTGATCCTTGTGTGTCTGCTTGCTATTCAGGGTGAAGTCCTAGATGGTGACTAGAAGTTGTGTGTTTGTGGGCTCTGCTTTTTAATTTCTGGATTTCACAGTTGAGATGATGGGTATGGGCAGGTTTAGGGGACCCTCAAAAGACAGCACTTGGAGTTCTACCTGGCGCTCTCCAGTCTCTCTAGACTCAGTCCAGAGAGGACTCTCTACAATTGCCTCCTCTGCTGCTGGGACTCTAGAATTAAGGGAGGGAGGGAGCCAGGGGGCCTGACACCCCATCTACAGGAATTCACCAGTCCCCTCCCGGGGACTCCGCAGAGCATCTCCCTAGTGCCTGGACCACTGGGGGAGAGTCTGCCGCTGAAGGGCCTCTGTCCTCAGCACCCTAGCCTGCGGAGCCGGGCTGTCCGTCCTCTCCTTCTGAACACAGCCTCTCCCCATCCTCTCAGCTGACTTCTCTCACACCAGCTGCCCTGATTGCCTCCTGTGTGTCCTTGAGCATCCAAGCTTTTCTTATTCTTCACTAGGACTTCAGCAGGTATGCAGGAAGAGGGAGAATATATGATCCATGTGGAAATAATGAGTTCCGAAAGGTCATTACTCACTTTGTAAAACAGTGCTATCATCGGGGTGGGTTTTTTGGCCTTAAATCCACATCTTTCACACTTAATAAGGTGACTCTAACATTAGCAACCCCAGATTTAGTGAGCAAGTCTTTTAAGTCCAGGTCACGTTATTGTTTATTTTCCTAGAAATATAACAAAAAACTATTGCAGAAAAGGTCTTAAAAATATCATCCAATTTAACCTGTTTATTTCATATGAAAAAAAAAGGGGGGGGGATTTAGAAAATTTTAAATGTCAACTTTAATCAAACAACAGCTTATTGGCAGACTCCCGGGTTGATGATATCACTCTTCTGCTGATAATCCAGCATGCCACCCGTTGTATCTTTAATTATTGTAAGCTTCAATCATATTTTTTTCAAAGCATCATTTTAAAAAAATTTAAGCCTTTTCATAGTGATGATTAAAATAAAGAAGATATTTTTCAGTTTTCAAAAGAAAACAATAGTGATACAGTAAGACTTAATACAGCTGATTTGTTTTATCTGAAAATCGAGTATTTCAAGGTAAAAATACTTGGTTAAATAAACACATTAACTCCCATAAAGCCTGGCAAAGCATAACTACAAGAGAAAGCACGTACGGTCTCCATATAGCTCTTATTAAGTTGGTTATTAAACATTGATTTTTGGCTTTTTAAAGAATCCCCGATGACCACTAATAGATTTTCATGGCAAGCATCTTCAATTTGTGGGGTATTTTCCCCCTCACCAGCTATTCAGACAGCATCAGCAAACAATGGAGAAAAAATTACTGAGACATAAGGACAAAGTCCATTTTCACAATACAAATAGCAGGGAAATGGTTGGACTCATTTACTATGTTATTACAGACTTCAAGGGAGCTGTTTCAAGATGGAAGGTTGATTACTATGTAAAGATGTGAAAATAAATCCAAAAGTGCATTTGTGGACAGCTGGGAGGGACTGCCTCCAGAGGGCAGTGAACCCAGGCCCTGGGCCTTGAGTTCCTCCAAGTTCCCATCCACTCTGTCTGCTCCCAGACTGATGTCTATCTCCTCTGCAGTCATCTCTTAGTTCATCCCCATTTAAATGGCATTGTCCCCACAGAATTCCATCATCAGCTCTCTTATTTTTTTACACTTGACCTGAATTTTCTCATTCGCCTCCATTGTGACAACTTATTGTCATTTAGTTGCTCAGTCATGTCCAGCTCTTTGCAACCCCATGAACTGTAGCCCACCAGGCTCCTCTGTCCATGGGATTCACAGCTACCCTCCTGCCAACTGACGACAACACACTATACATCTTCAGCGTCAGCGGTACCAGCATTTTACTGTTGGACGTTATGCTAAGTTCCTTGTATACACCCTCTTTTTGAATGCACAGTTTCTCCTGTGGATGAAGTGCTATTATTGTGCCCATTATGGAATGGAAGAAACTGAGGCTTACAGTGATGAGCTTGTGAGGTCACACAGCTGGAAGACTGTAGAGCGAAACCAAACCCATCCTGCCTCCCTGTCCACTTGCTCAATACTACCCTTTCTGCTCAGGACGCTCCCCTCACATCAGACTTGGGTCTTCGCATCACAGCCTGAATCTGCCACAAGAACCCCTAACTGTCCTCTCCTCCTGATCCTTGTCTCAGGAATATCTCACCCACACGGTCACCCTGGCAGAAGGCAGAGATCACTGTGGATTTCCTCCTGTGTCTCCTCTCCTGCATCCTGTTGACAATCAAGCCCTCTGAGTTCTGCTTCATAAATGCCTTTCTAATCTATCCCCTCTGTTCCCACTGCTGTGAGTCAGAACCTCACCCTATGACAGACATTTTTATAACGGTCTGTTAGCCGTTATCCCCAGGCCTTCGGTTTTGTGCTAATAAACATCACAAGGACGCTGGGAGAATGTTTACAAAGTGAAAACCTACTCATATGATCCTCTTGCTTAAAAATCTCTCAGTGGCAACCTTTACAAGAAAGATGATGTACACAAGGCCTTAATGAATTGGTCCCTGTACACAGGCTCACCTCTTGCGACTCTTTGTAGTTACTCATTACTTATTCAACTTACATTTATTATTTATTAGTATGAGATACTGAGAAATAGATACAGGCCCACCCTTTACCCAGTGTATCTAACAGGAAAGACAAAAATCCAGCAAGTTGTTAAAACCGAACCTACTAAAGTTAACAGTAGGATAGTTGAAAGAGAGATTGATTTGGGTCAGATAAGCCTTCCTCGAGAAGTGATAGCCATTCCAGAAAGATGGACAGGAGGGGAGTTTACATGGTAGAAACTGTTCTGGACATAAGGACAGTGTGTGCTGAGGATTGGGCACCCCAGGAAGTGTGAACTAGGAGAACTTGGTTAGACAGAGGCACAGAGTATGTCCCGAGCCAGCAGAGAGGATGGTACCTGGGTTTAGAGAGGTTTGCAGTGGAAGAACCAAAAAGAGCTTCTGTTCCACATTGAAGAGTTTGGACCAGACCCTTGGGGCAGTAGAAACCCGTCAAGGGTTTTGACTTGGAGGTCAACAAGTTGGACTCACAGTGAGCAGAATGACTGACCGATATGGACAGCACAGTGGAGGAGGGAAGGGCGGAGGATGGGGCAGGAATCCAGGGACACCTTTAGGGTCAGGGTAACCCCAGGATGAATGGAAGGAGGTGACCGGACAGGAGATACTGGCATTTCAGACTTGCAATTAGCAGGAGGAAAAACAGAAGACCTTGAGTGTAATACTCTGAGTCAAAACACCCGGTCAGAGCACCCGGGCAACCCTGGGGTGCCCCCAAAACTAGTGCATAACCCCAAGTGCTGAGCCAACACCTGTCTATTAGCAGAGAGCGATCACCATGGATCTAGATGTAGATACTATGGAAAATAAGCTAAAATAAGGATGATGGAGAATGCAAAAATGACAAGCAAATGAATTCCCAAGGAAAAGCAAACAAAATCACCCTAAATAAATGCAAGTCCACACCCTCAAATAAGTTGGAGAGAAGTTAGACTCACAGGGGTGGTGGGAACAAAATAAAACAGGGGCTACAAAATATAAAACAGCAAGTGAATAACCACCATAAATGTGGAAACAGGAACAAACTGAGCACCTTGGTGATGAGGAGAGATGGAAAGAAGGCAGGTGAAGTGGGGTCCATGACTGTCAGGAGATGAGATGATGGAAGAATCTAGAGTCTGGATGGAAAGCTACAGTCCTGACTAAGTCATGGTCCCAGAAATGCTTACTTTGATCCACTTTAAAAATCCAAATGGGTTAAAATGCGGAAGACTCTGGAACCAAGTTTCCTCAGCTCTAAAACTGGGAGAATTTGAATGTTTTTCAGAAAAATACCATTTATTAATTACATACACTTCTGAGTACAGTCTTAGCTTTTTGAAAGAGAAAAAAGGATGAAAAAGAAAAACCTAAGGGAGCAATAGAGAGAGAGAAAAAAAAAAGCTCTGTGCCTTTGTCATCTGACTATGAAATGAATTTGGAGATCATGTCACCAGGGAAGGTCACCTTGCCCCATGGACAGTTGACCAGGCCGGATCTCGCTTATCTTTTCTCCACGTCCAGAGAGGACAGCCTCACCGCTGGCAGGAAAACCCAATTATGGAGGCTGTTCCACCTCACGATGGTCGCTTTCACCTGTCTGTCAGGAGCTGAAGAGGATTTATTAGCCGAAGTGCCGAGCTCAAGTTAACTCGACTGTCAAAAATGACCAATTTTCAGGCCTGAACTTAGTTCCAAGCGATTTTCACTCTCTATTTCTACATATCAAATATATATGAGAGAGGATGTTACAGGAAATGTTCACCCTCTCATTACGTGTCATGGAAATCGTGGAGGCTTGCATTTGTAGTGCAAGAGGACACATTGGATTACGCTGATGAGAAAGGGCCCAGAAGGAGATGTGCCACCGCCACGCCCTGGCCCCGGGTGGTCCTCACACCTGGGGAGAGACATGAAGAGTCTGTGAGGGGAGCAGAGACCCACACCCTGAAAGGCCCCGTATGAGGTACGGTTAAGAAGTCAGACTTCACCAGACCCTGCAGCCAGCCCACCACAGCCCCTCCAGTCCGTCACCCCACCTATAAAAAAAAAAAAAAATGGTGAGCTATCCATCCATGGAAAGATATGGAGGAAACTTATAGATAAACTAAAGGAAGGAAGTCAATCTGAAAAGCCTCCTATGTACTGTGTGATTCCAACACGATGACACTCTGCAAAAGGCAAAACTATGGAGACAGTTTAAAAATCAGTGGTTGCCAGGGGTTAGGAAAGAAAGTGATGAGTAGATGGAGCTAAGGGGGTTTGTAGGGCAGTAAAATTACTCTGTAGGATGCTTTTATGGTGGATACACGTCATTATGCATTCTTCCAAATCCAGAGAATGTACAACATCACCAGAGAACCCTAAAGGGAACTGTGGGCTCGGGGTGATGACTCGGTGTAGGTTCATCAGTTGTAACAAACGCTCCACCTGGTGGGGATACTGACCACGAGGTCACTGTATACGTGTAGGGGCAAGGCGTGCTGCGCTTAGCCACTCAGTTGTGTCTGACTCTCTGCCACCCCCTGGACTATAGCCCACAGGCTCCTCTGTCCATGGGATTCTCCAGGCAAGAATCCTGGAGTGGGTAGCCATGCCCTCCTCCAGGGAATCTTCCTGACCCAGGGATCAACCCCAGGTCTCTTGCATTGCAGATGGATTCTTTACTATCTGAGCCACCAGGGGGAGGGGGTACATGAGAAATCTCTGTTCCTTCCCCACAGTTGTGCTGGGAAGCTAAAACTGCTCTGAAAACATAGTCTAAAAAAAAAAAAGCTGGCATTTACACACAGCAGCTCTAGTGAGAACCTACAAGCACCATGTCCTCAGCTGGACTGGGGGGCAGGTCAGGGCTCCAGGGGCAAGGGGCTGAGCTGAGGGGCTCACACTCCTGCTAAGCATCTGATGTGCCGAGTTCCGGGGTGGGTCCCACAAGCACCCTTGGCTCCCTCTGCACTTTAAGAACATATCCTGAGTTTTCCTGTGAAGCTTCCATGCAGAGCAAGGGCTGTGTTTTCCCAGGATAAAAACTAATGGGATTTTCTATCTTGAAAGAACTCTTTTACATTAGAATAAAATGAAACGTTCCTCTTTCCATCAAGAGAGCCTCCCATTTACCACCAAAAATGCAGGAGGAAAGCATTCTTAAATTTGAAAATCTTAAACATGTTCTTTTCACTTTCACAGATAGAAATCCATTATTTCCCGATAACGTACTGGCTGGAGCGAAGTAAAACAAGACGTGATTGGAACTGAAAGCCATCCAGTTTTATTTCTCCCTGCTGCTCTGATGTAAAGTGAAGCCTGGCTTTGAGAGAGAGAGCCAAGAGCAAAGGTTGGCGTCAGGAGGAGCCTCAAAATGGGCCATCTCTGCGCAGGGAAAACATCCCCTTTTCAGAGGATGTGTGTGGTGTAGATGAAACCGACCTGGCAGAGTAGATCAGTGCCACACGGGTAGTTGTCACATCCCGACTGGTGAACAATCGCTCACACTCATCTCCTCTGCTAGAGCCCATGGAGGAGAGCCTGAATGTTTGAACATAGCTTGGCGTTAATTACGCCGGGACTGCAAAGTGCAACCTCATTCGTACTTTTACAGTATGTAACATCTGAAAGCTTGAGGTAATTTTCAGTATCTTATTAGGTGTATCAAATTCAGTTTGTAGTGTTTGCTTCCAACATCAGCCTTTTCACTGAGCACCAACTTAGCCCAGTGGGCTGGGAAACAGCAGAATCACCTCAAGAGTAAGCCTCAAAAGTAGTATCCATCCATTTCATTAAAAGAGGGACAGAGGAGTCATCCTATGTGGTCAGTGCATTGCATCACCTCAGTAGTCACCGACAACTATCTCCATGCTTGCTAAGTCACTTCAGTCGTGTCTGATTCTTTGCAACCCCATGGACTGTAACCTGCTGGTCTTCTCTGTCCCTAGGATTTTCCAGGCAAGAATACTGGAGTGGACCACCATTTCCTTCTGCAAGGGAGCTTCCTGACCCAGGGATTGAACCCAAGTCTCCTGTTGCTCCTGCATTGCAGGCAGATTCTTTACTGCTGAACCAGGAGCCTCTAAGTAGATTTGTCCCATAAACTCTTGACTGGTTTTGAGACTAATCCCTCCTGGGAGAGACAATGTAGGGACCCCCTCACCAGAGCCCAGTTCAGCTACACCATTCAGGTTGTGGAGTGCTTGACCAGGATATATGCTTCCCCTAGAGATGGAGGCAGGATTTTCCAGAGGTACTGGTTTCCCTTTGCGATCCAGAAGAAATCAGGTTAGATTCAAGTCTCTGGAATGAAAGAAAACCTTCAGTTTTCTGAAGTGGGAAAGTCTATCTGCTCCAAGCATAGCTTGAATGAAAGGAAAAGCGTTACAATATATATCAGCTTAGTAAAATTGGAAAACACCCTCATTTTGCCTCATGAATACCTGGGAAGTGCAAGAAACAGGTAAGGCTGATTCTTCAGAAAAACAAACACCTATGGAATTGGATCCTGTGCCACTGCCCTTATGTTACCACACACACACCCCCTGGTCCTTCTCATCCTTTGCAGGCTCTCCGATGCTTCTACATGGCTTTTGACCCCAACTGTGCTTCTGCTCTTTGCTCCTACAGGGACAGGAAAAGAAACTCATTCCCATGGGTTCTGCTTGCTAATATCTAATCTGATAAATAAATCAGGCCCCACATTACTAGTAAATGGATTCTTTCCTCTTGAATAATATTTGTGTTTTAATCTCTATCAATTATGTAAATTATTGAGACCTATAGTAGCGACACTGATGATAGAAATTGTAGGCAGTCCGGCTGGAAAAGGGGCTTGGGGGGAAAATGGAAATATAGGAGCCACACTTGTCACATCTCAAAAATAGGTGCCAATGGGAACAGACTCTAAATCCATCTTGAATAGTGTTAACATATAAGAATTGGTATTTATGTTCTATGTAACCAAAGAGCTTTAATTGTAAATTCTCAGCACTGTTCACCTAGTCTAAAAATCAAGAGCTGTAAATATAAGTAACAAATAAAATATAAAATGCTTTTTAAAAGCTATGGATTTTTAAATCCACGGTGGGGGATTAGTGGTGGGGGTAGTGGTGGTGATGGTTTTTTGTGAAGATGAAGACATAATATTTTACTGAGGCACCTGCACTTGAGGTAGCTTGAGCTGTGATCTTCAATTAAACAGAGGAAAAGAAGCAGTCGATTGTCTTTAATATCACTGGCTCCTTAGAAATTCTGATCTGGTGAGGGTCTATATAGTCGAGAGGAGAACACATGAGACAGAGTTGGTGGCTGGATTGGTTGTTCGGCCACGTGAACCACCAGTGTGGACAAATGCATGAACAATGCAAATAGGTAACCAGAATTAAACCCAAAACAGGACCTGAAGCAGTCATCATTCTCCCTTCTTCCCCGATGAATATGACAAGTTCACATGTTTGTATTGTTTGCTTAGAGGCAATCAGATCAAACTACTTGATACCAATAAAATATTTTTTTTTCATTTACTGGAAGAGCATAGTTAATAAGATGAGATATTTTGTCTAAAAGAAAGTGCTCCCTAATAGCAGAATTTTTATATTCTATCCCCTTTTGTTTTCTGTATTTGTATTCTGTGTTTGTATTTTGTAGTCTGTATTCCATTCCCTTCTCTGGGTGGGCATAATTGTTCAACTCCATTGTAATTATATGTTTGTCTTTATCTCCTCACCATTTTGTCTAACTCAAATCAGCTGAAAGTGGCCTAAAATTTTGAGTTATATTTGGCAAGAGAGACCAGACCAAATCTATAAGCATTTTTTAGGACAAACGGTGGAAATATTTCGTTCCCCAAAGAGAATTGACTGTGCTGACATTAAGAGAAACAATGACAACAATGCATGGATCAAACTCGCAGGATAATTGACAAATCTTCACTTCATTTTGCACTGTGACATGGGGATCTAATCTCTTTTGCTATCTTAATGATCAATACCATTTGCTACAGCCGAATCAGTCCTGACACAATCCTGATCAATCGTGAAGGTAGCTGAAGTGACCAAATCAATTGAGCGGCTCAATGCAGCCCTCGCCTGCATAAAGTCTTCCTTCTCTTTTTGTGTGTAATTTCTACTGATTTCAGACACAATTTCAGGCTGTGTATATTCCAGACTTTACAGAAACACATTGCTCTGTGTCATCCCAGAAACCAGAGCTGAGTTTAAAGCACACACCCATTGGCTTCATCCAGCCCCGCCCCTGCGGGCACACTTCACCCTGACAAACACGGATGGTCACAATTGTGAAGCTCTTGATATAAGGCTGAAATACTCAGAAAAAAAAATCTCCCAGAAGGTTAATTATTTTCTCAACATCCACATGTCAGGCTGAGGTCAATGGCTACTTTAGAATGAGAGGAAACTGAAGATTAAAGAGAAAACTAAGAAAGAAAGGAGAAGAGGAAGGAAGAAGGAAAGGAAGGACAGGAAAGGAGAGAGGAAGAGAGGAGAGGAAAGAATTTAGATCTGTCCATATGTATGGAAGTTATTTCAGAAACGACTGTGACCCGTGGCATCCGAGCCCTTGCTAACACAAGCAAGAAGAGAACATCTCCCCAAGGAGCGAGTCAGATAACAGACCTGGCGAGACTCCCACCCCAGTGCTTTGCCCTGCAGAACAGGGGTTGAAGCCAGAAGAGCTTGGCTGGCAGAAGCCACCAAGGGTTAGCCTGCAACTGATCAAAACTGATCACACAGCAGGTGTTTCTATGGTGATGGGAATAAGCTGGGGATTTAAGGATTATAGGAATGGAATCTGGACGGCCATGGGAGAAAGGAGGATGGGAGGAAATATGCCAAGCCCCGAGTCTCCGTAGCTGAAAAATATTGATTTCTATATCATATTAATCTCCACATTTTCTGGAAAGGGACTTAAATTAAGCCAAACTGAGCTGTTCCTGTGAACCTTTTAATTTACTATTCTAATGAAGAGGGTGAGTGATAACTCTTAAGGTTAAACAGACAGTGGTTTGCAAATCACAAACTGCCAGCTTTATTGATTCCTTATGAAAGCTCTGTTGAGCATCACTTGCTGATAAACTTTATTGCCACGTTTAGGCACTCATTCCTATTTCCTTTTTCTTTCTTTTTTTAATCCTCTAGCACTAAAAAAAAAAAAAAAATAGCCTTTTCTAGTAAGATTTTACTTGTTTCTTTTCAACTTCACCTCTCAGATTGATGTGATGGGCAGAACAGCAAATTCAAGCAACACAATGATTAAACTTTTCATTCCAAGAAGGATTCAGGACAGATCATCAGAACTTATAAGTACCCTTGTAACAATTATATCAGAGCTCAAACACAGTTGAACAAGATATTTGGAGAGCCACTTAGACCCATTATTCCTGGAAAACGGATTCTAAAATTTCTCTATGACATGTCATCTCTGGTGAAAGAAAAGCATAGTGATATATTTTAAATTATTTTTAAAATATCTAAGCAGGCATGAAAATTTCAAAAGGACCAACACACTTGTAAATCGTTTACAGTGTGTGTGATCCAAATTCCTTCCATTATATGGGTTTCTCAGAGCATATTCTTTCCAGTGTTCATTGTACCCTCAGGTTTTCTAAGAAGATGACACACTTTCTTAGAAAAATTTGCTCCAGGATTTTTATTTTAAATGTACAAAGTGTATAAGAAGCAGAAGAAATATCACAGAACACCAAAAAGGGTGGCGGGGACCTTCTCAGGAGTGTTCTCTGGTACCTCTGTTTACCCCTTCCTCCATGCAGCCTTCTCCCATTTCCTTCCTTCTGGAGGCCCTGGGACCTTGATTCAGCCACGCTGGTTAAGCACTCCCTGTGCTGTTTCTACAGGTAGCCCCCTCCTTCTGTCTGTAAAAGCTCTTTCCTCATGGGTTGCCAGTGGAGGGAGGAGGGGAATTGGCCTTTAGACAGACATTTGCCATCCCCACTCCCCAGCTGCCAGCATCTGAAATAAAGCAAACTTTCCTTTCCACCAACCTGGCCTGTCTATTGGCTTTTGAGCAGCCAGCAGCCGGACCTCACTCTCTTTTGGTAATAGTAACAGCTGAAGGACTACTTAGGGGAAATTTAGTCTTAAATGCTCACACAGAAGAGAAGGAAGGTAGGAAATTGATGCATTAAGCATTTGACTTCAGAATACACCCAAAGAATAGGAGAATAAACCCAAAGAGAATAGAGAATAGAAAATAGCAAAGAAAAGGGCAGAAATCAATAAAATAGATAGTAATGCAAGGATTCAATAAGAAGCTTACAAATGGGTAGAAAATTGTTTGAAATATTCCAAATTGTTAACAGCAATTGCCACTTTTTAGAGGGACAAGTAAAATTGGGGTCAGAATTTGGAGGTGAGATATAAAAAGAAGAATTTTCATTTTGCATTATATTATATATGTACTTTGATATGATTTATATCCTATTATGTATAACATTTTTATAGTAAAAACTTATTTATTTTAGTGTTAAAATATAGAAAAAAATAATATATTATCCATGTTACAAAAACTTTTTAAGGAAGATGTATATTTGCAGGCTAAAGTCACTTCAGTCGTGTCCAACTCTTTGTGACCCTTGGACTGTAGCCCTCCAGGCTCCTCTGTCCATGGGATTCTCCAGGCAAGAATACTGGAGTGGGTTGCCATGCCCTCCTTCAGGGGATCTTCCTGACCCAGAGATCAAAACTCGTGGTTCTTAGGTCTTCTGCATTGGTAGGCGGGTTCTTCACCACTAGCATCACCTGGGAAACCCTTTAAGGAAGATGGAAAGAGAGAAAAGAGGGAACAAAGTTAAGAATACATAGTTATACCTATGCATGATGTTATGAAAGCAATCTTGATCGCTGGCAGAAAACATCTGATTAGGTCCCAATAAAGTATTGAAGGTATTTGACCAACCTCATGATATTTACCTTTTAAAATCTTGCTTCTGCAGCCAAATGAATCTCTAGATGGTGTAATATCACTCAAAAGGAATAAAGTGAAAGTAAGTCACTAAATAGATATTTACTAAGGAGGTACTATGTCCCAGGCAGTCAGCTCAATTTAGTTTTACAAAATGAAAAACCCCACAGAAAAAAAATAATAGATGTTTCCTCATAAATTGTACATAGTGGTTTAAAACAAAAAACATGGGGTATTTCTCGCGGTCCAGTGTTTAAGATTTTGACTTCCAGTGTGTGGAGGGTAGTGCAGGCTCAATCCCTGGGTGGGAAGCTCAGATCCCACATGCCTCAGGGCCCCAAAACCAAAACTTAAAACAGAAGCAGTATTGTAACAAATTCAATAAAGACTTTTAAAAAATGGTCCACATCAATTCCAGAAAAATAAATGACCCAATCAAAAAATAGGCCAAAGAACTAAACAGACATTTCTCCAAAGAAAACATACAGATGGCTAACAAACACATGAAAAGATGCTCCACATCACTCATTATCAGAGAAATGCAAATCAAAACCACAATGAGGTACCATTACACACCAGTCAGGATGGCTGCTATCCAAAAGTCTACAAGCAATAAATGCTGGAGAGGGTGTGGAGAAAAGGGAACCTTCTTACACTGTTGGTGGGAATGCAAACTAGTACAGCCACTACGGAGAACAGTGTGGAGATTTCTTAAAAAACTGGAAATAGAACTGCCATATGACCCAGCAATACCATTTCTGGGCATACACACCGAGGAAACCAGATCTGAAAGAGACACGTGCACCCCAATGTTCATCGCAGCACTGTTTACAATAGCCAGGACATGGAAGCAACCTAGATGCCCATCAGGAAACGAATGGATAAGGAAGATGTGGTACATATACACCATGGAATATTACTTACCCATTAAAAAGAATTCATTTGAATCAGTTCTAATGAGATGGATGAAACTGGAGCCCATTATACAGAATGAAGTAAGCCAGAAAGATAAAGACCATTACAGTATACTAACACATATATATGGAATTTAGAAAGTTGGTAATGATAACCCTATATGCAAAACAGAAAAAGAGACACAGATGTGCAGAACAGACTTTTGGACTCTGTGGGAGAAGGCGAGGGTGGGATGTTTCGAGAGAACAGCATCGAAACATGTATATTATCTATGGTGAAACAGATCACCAGCCCAGGTTGGGTGCATGAGACAAGTGCTTGGGGCTGGTGCACTGGGAAGACCCAGAGGGATCGGGTAGAGAGGGAGGTGGGAGGGGGGATCGGGATGAGGAATACATGTAACTCCATGGCTGATTCATGTCAATGTATGACAAAAATCACGACAATATTGTAAAGTAATTAGCCTCCAACTTAAAAAAAAAAAATGGTCCACATCAAAAACTCTAAAAAGAAAAAAAAGCATGTAAAGAAATAAAATAATTACAGACTATGCTGTGTTCTCTGAAGGGTGTGCATATAATGAGAGGCAGATAAAGTTAAGGTTATTTTCAAGATGGGAAGAAGTGCACCCTTGAAAGTGTCGGGCAGAGGATGCTGAGGCACATGGAGGAGATCATGAGCAAAGGCCCTGAGGCAGGAACAGTCTTCACTCCAGTGAGCAGAACAGAGCAGACTCATGTGGCTGCAGCATGATGAGTGGGAGGGACAGGCAGAGAGACTAATCAGAGATGCGGGCAGTGGCTGCATCACAGGGGCCTTTGGGCTACGAGACACTGCATGGATTTTATTAATATTGAGCTTGGAGAATATATTTAGGGGCTGCTTTCACTGTGACAAATCTTACCCACTTCATCATGTTGTCTCTTTCTGGTTTTGTGGTTATTTTATATAAACGTGTATAAATCTCAACTCCCTTCTAAGTTATGCAGTACCCCCTCCCAAACAAGGGGCCTATCTGAACCGTTTTTGATGCCCATCCCAGGATGCTGGGAATGTATCCGGTCTTTAGCTAGCTGGAGAGAAGGAACGAATTTCTGCCCCTCCTGAGAATGCCTCCCGGCTGCTTTTCCTGCTCCCTGCATTACTGAGCTCCCAAGTACAATCGGTGAGGCTCTCGATGTGTTCATAAAAGTGGCGCTCAAAGTCCCGTATCCCCTGCTGCTTTATTGCTCTTGACACGGCTTGTCCATTACACTTAACAGCCCTGTCCTCACTGCCACATTTCATCCTTACCGCACCTGGCTGGACCACACGGAGGAAGCCCGCGGGCTATGCAAGATTACTCCCAATTTAGAGACCTCTGCCACAGTCTGGGGAAAAGGAGCCAAGAAAGATCAGGAGCTTTGCCTCTGAAGCATTAGAATGAGCCCTTCCTGTTAACCTAACCACGTGCTTCAAATTGAATATGTAAAGCACCACTCAGGTCGGCAGCCCCGTTAGAGCAATCAGCACAGACAGTGTTCCATCCTGACTGTTCCGTCTTGTCTTCACCCCACGATGGCACTTGTAATCAACCCTGACCTCAGAGATCAAGGAAATCTACATCCCTGACAAGCAGAGTGTAGACATCCCCTTGCTCTTCCATCACAAATAGCAAATCTAGGTGAGAAAATGATATATTTGATTGCATCGCCTTTTCTTGAGGAATTTTTTTCTCCAGCTTATCGCATAGCTCGTAAACATACCAAGGAGACAACTATTTTAACTAAGAGAAACTGACCAGATAGCGACTTCTACCAGTTACACCAAATTAACTCAAATAGAGAAAATTTGTCCAAACACTGTATCTTCCTAGGTTTTAAATCCCAGATCATTGTGACCATCTTCACCTTCAGTAAATCATAGTTGAAGCTTATTAAGCTGATCTGGAAATCAGACTCCTAGCAGCTCCCGTTATTTTGAACGTATCCATCAGCTTGAAAGCAAATGAAAAGCTTCTGTAAGAGTGAAAGATCTGCCACACACACAAAAAAAACTGAACCTTTTTTCTAGCAGAGGACTGTTCTGCTTGTTGTTGTTGTTCAGACATTCAGTCAAGTCTGACTCTTTGCAACCCCATAGATTGCAGCACACCAGACTTCCCTGTCCTTCACCATCTCCCAAAGTTTACTCAAACTCATGTCCATTGAGTTGATGATGCCATCCAACCATCTCATTTTCTGTGGTCCCCTTATCCTCCTACCCTCAGCCTTTCACAGCATCAGGGTCTTTTCCAATGAGTCAGTTCTTTGCATCTGGCTGCCAAAGTATTGGAGCTTCAGCTTTAGCATCAGTCCTTCCAATGAGTATTCAGGGTTGATTTCCTTTTGGATTGACTGGTTTGATCTCCTTGCCATCCGAGGGACTCTCAAGAGTCTTCTCCAGCAGCACAATTCAAAAACATCAATTCTGCCTGTTTGAGCCCTGTTCAATTATAGTCACCCACTCAGTAAGGCAGAAAATTAGCAGCTGAGGCTATTGACAAAAAGAGGAGTGAATGACTGACCCTTGGGAGGGGTCTGGGGAGAACTGTACAGACCAGAGCAAGACTTCGAGTTAACCTTGTGTAGTTGTGTGTGTTGTTTGAGACAACCCTTTTTTATCATGGAGAAGCTAAATTACCCTGAACTCTGTCCTTATGAGAAGTAAGCTGTTTACACCTTTACATGTCGCACTACAATTTTAAAAGTTCGGCTCTACCCAATACATAAAAGCTGGCCAGACTAACACAAAGCTAAGCTGGTGCTCCTCCAGATTTAAAGCAAGTTGCACCTAAGGAAACATTTACATTTCGGGGTGACCAGCCCAAGTGAGCAGGAGCAAGGGCTTTTGGTTTTAACCCAAGATAGGTGAAGGCAAACTGGGGTAAGTGGATCACCTGCTGGGCCTGACACAAGGTTCGAGATGCTTCACTGCAATGGAAGAGCACTGTCTGTTGAGAATTAGAGCTCTGGGGGCTTCCCTGGTGGTCCAGTGGTTAAGACTCTGCACTTCCACTGCAAGGGATACAGGTTCGATCCCTGGCTGGGAAACTAAGATCCTGCATAACAGAGGTGTGGCCAAGAAAAAAGCAGAGGGAAAATGAGATCTCTGTCTTCTTCTCTGTTCCAAGCACCTGAACGTGGTCCAGGAGGGAAAACTTCCTTTAGTTTTTAGAAAGTGAAATTGAAGTATGAGAAAATGATGGACATAAAGAGGAGCCATGAATGAATCCTTCTGTGTCCTTACAGACTTCTTGGGGTTGAAGGCTGGCAGGAGAGGCAAGGTGGGAGAAGGGAGCTTGGTTGACCATGAGTGGCTGTCTTCAAGGTGTGGAAGCAAGATGGCGAGGAACCTACCTCTCCAGGACAAACCCAACCTCCTGGTAAGTTTACTCTTGCTTTATTCCCAAGAACGTGTTGGAATCCCTGCTAATCCTCCTGTTTGAATCATGGATAAATCACAGTGAACTTGATGAGGCTCCTTTATCAGCTATATGGAAAAGTGCATAAAAGAAAACTCTTACCCAGCCCCCTGTGAGTTGACTCTCCAATCAGGAATTCTCTGTCCCATGATGCTGTGATTTTTCCGGGTTCTTTGCCCTGAGAAAAAGTCTAATCACAGCTCTCTAAGTAAGACAGAACTTTATTTACAGGGTTTTATTTCTGGTCTCTGTGTGTATTCTGCCAAGATCTTGAGAGAAATGAAGCACTGAGTTATAATCATACCTGAACGTTTCTTTCTTTTTAAAAAATTTTTAATTGAAAGATAATTGCTTTACAATATTGTGCTGGCTTCTGCCACACATCAACATGCATCAGCCACAGGTATTCACATATCCCGCCCCCCCACCTCCCTCCCATCTCCCAGGCCTCTAGCTTGTCAAAGAGTACTGGGTTGAGCTCCCTGTGCACACAGAAAATGCCCACTGGCTATCTATTTCATACATGGTACTGTATATGTTTCCATTCTACTCTCTTGATTTGTCCCACCCTCTGCTTCCCGCTCTGTGTCCACAAGTCTGCCTCTCTATTACTGCCCTGCAAATAGGTTCGTCAGTACCATCTTTCTAGATTCCATATGTTGAACCTTTCTTTCTTAAAAATCTCCCAACAGTCCCACCAGAAAGAGTAAATCTTTCACAAAACCCTGAAGTCTTGTCAAGTTGCCAGATAATGTGTATGCAAAAGCTTGGTAAAAGACAAACTAGATCAACCCACTTAAATGAAACTGTAGGGCTCTGCTGGTGGCTCAGACAGTGAAGACTCTGCCTGCAATGTTAGGAGACCCAGGTTGGATCCCTGGGTGGGGAAGATCCCCTGGATAAAGAAATGGCAACCCATTCCAGTATTCTTGCCTGGAAAATTCCATGGACAAAGGAGCCTGGCGGGTTTCAGTCCATGGGGTCACAAAGAGTCAGATACTACTGAGCAACTAATACCTTCTTTCAACACATTTTACTTTTGAAAAATATCAGCAAGTTGGAATCCAACCTTAAAGTGTAGGAAAGTGTCATGATAACCAAAACAATATTTTAATAGTATTTACAAACTAGGACATTCCCAAAGCTCTCTGTTCCTCTTGTGATCTGAGCATTTACAAAAATGCCATTGGTTACAGAAATATTTAGGAAAAAAAAATGAGCATTTTTTTGTTCTCTGTAAAGACTGAATGAGTATTGTACATAGCATGGATCAGAAGACAACCAGGGCTTCCCCCCTCTCCCCCTCCACCACCCCCAATGCCTCTAGTTGTGTGTTTTTTTTCTCTGTTTTTTTATTTTTAATTTAATTCTATTTTTAATTGGGGGATAATTTAAAATGATCTCTCGTGTGAGTGACTGGGCTAATGCGGCCTGGCCTGGGAGGGGGTATGAGAAAGGACCTCAAAAAGCCTCTTTTCCACAAGAAACTTGTCAACAGAGCCTTGGCACGCTTGAAAGCATCACTCCTCTCTGTAAAGACCTCCATCCCCTAGGCGGCAGGGGTCCTCCTGCTTCAGGTTATAAATGACTGGTCCGTGAGCTCCAGGTTCCCCAGCCCCCGGCCCGGCCAGTGACCCCCAGAGAGCACCGAAGCGCATTCTTTTCTTGGGTGACTCACTTCCCACTGCCCCGACTCCAGCATGGACACAGCATTTATATAAAAGGCTTTCCTCAGCTCCCGTGCCATCCAGGTTGCAGGCCTATTTCGTAACATTAATTCTCTCCCTCAGCAGCGGCCACATCAATTCAGGACTTTACAAACTATTTCAGGGATCCGATTTATCAGGCCTGACAGTGCTGCATGCTGAAATACACAGCCCAGCCTCCTATTTGTCATTATTTAATTCAAGGGCCTAAAATCCTCTGACATTATTAATAGTAAGATGAATCACTGGAAAACTACAGAATCTGTGACCAACGAGGCTGAAATAATCCATTTTGGTGGAAACGTCCATGCGGAATTGCACTCCCTGACGGCGGGCCTCTCTCATTAGCACGCGGGGTGGGGCACCGGAGCCTGAAGTCCCTCCAGACAGAGACCTAAGGCAGTTCTCCTCCAAGCAGCTCCTGCCAGCGCCGAGGGAGGGGGACAGAGGGAGGAGCAGGAGGGTGCAGGTGTCAGCAGGGTTCCTCCCCTTGGTCTGTCACCGGGTTTTCTGTGGACTAATTGAAGCTGTTTTGCACTTGATTAACTTGAACTTGTCTTGGCTTTGAACTTGGATGGGAGCTGGCCCTGGAAATCTATCGGTTAATGATGAGAACTGGATTCCTTAGCCCCTTCGGAGCCACCTTCCTTCATCATGTGGTCAGCACACATTCTGACACCTGACTTTTGCTTTCAGGCCTCATTATTGGCCTGCTGTCTCTCTCTCTCTCTGTCTTTTAATTTAATTTAAAGGAAAAGCTATTTCCATCTCTAAATATGAGTTTTCTTTTTTAAAAGACGCCATTAGAAAAAAAATAACTAAGGGTATATTTGCTCATCTTTTACTCTAAGAGCTAGAGAAACAATGAACATTACAAGTGGATTATCAGTGGGACAAGGGGAATGGTCTTTAGCAAAGCTGTGGAGTGGATGTAACAATAGAAGGATCCTTCCAATAATGATGTGTTTCTTTTTTAAGCCTAGAAGGATAATCTTCCTGAGAGAAAAGTCTTTTGAAGTGATTTTTAAATATTATAATTTTATAGTTGACCCAAGCACTATCAAGTAGGATTAAAATTAAGTCTTCCCAATCTTAAATATTTGACGGGAAAGAAAGTACTTGACTTTTCCCAGCAAACGCTCTCAGAAACACCAGAGGGTTATTTCTTATAATTAACTTCATCTAACTGTACTAATACAAGCCCATGTCCTCAAGGTCTATTTTGTGGAGCAAAGAAAGAATGTTCAAGCAGTGTGCTTCACATAACAAAGTCAGGGTTTTTTTTTTTCCCTTTAGCAAGTGTGTACCAGGCACTGTGTTAAGCAATGAGATTAGGGCTACATATTCACCGTTACTTATGTTTATTGGTGGTAACACGTACCAGGCAGAGACTCTGTGTTTGCAATTAGATTTCAGTCACTTCTGGAGGAGTATGTCATTCGGTAATATAGCCATGGAGGACCAGACCTGTCTCCCCAAGACTGAGCAATCCCCAGATTTCTGTTGGTGTCTCCAAGATCTAAGTTGGCAATTTCTGAACTGTCCCAGGTGCTCATCGGGCTTCCCAGGTGGCTCAGGAGTAAAGAACCCACTTGCCAATGTAGGAGATGTGGGTTCATCTCTGACTCAGAAAGATCTCTTGGAGGAGGAAATGGCAACTGACTCCAGTATTCCTGCCTGGGAAATGCCATAGACAGAGGAGGCTGGTGGGCTGCAGTCCACAGGATCTCACAGGCAGGCAGACAAGTGCTCACCTCCCTTTCTTCAATGTTCCTCCTACAGTTGACAGGGTCAAACCAAAAAGAAAATAGCACAGAACTGTTCAAAAATAAAGCTCTGCTTACCTGTCAGCACCTAATATTTTTCTTTCTGTAAGATTAGCCAAATTCTGTGTTACCAATAGAAGAGTTATTGGGAAGTCTTTGGGGGCAATGTTGAAAAGAAAGATAAAATGAATTGATTCCTATGTTTATAGATAGAGCTTTGTTTAACATGTCTACCAAAATGTGTCCTTATTAGCTGTTATGTCTTTATGGCAGGTGCTTTTTACACTGATGAAGGAGTGACCATACTCACTTCGAACAGAACTGATCTCACTGACTTCCAGTTTCTGGTCCATCCTGTAAGGAGCTTAGAAGTCATAATGCCATCATTATAAGAAAAAGCAAAAAAACTGAGCAAACTGAAAATCAACAACTCTTCTTAGATTCAGCAAAGAATCAAGGCCACAGGGAAAACTACTGCCCTCGGTATTGGAAAGACAAGTGGACACAGAGAATCCCAACTTACTAGAGTGGAAATTCACAAGCCACAACCTCCACAAGAACACATTCCTTGTTCTCTTTACCCAGTACATCATGTCTAGCTTTCAACAGAAAATCACAAGGCAATTAAAAGACAAAACACAAAAGCAAGCATCAGAACCACCTTAAGTTATATGCCAGGGGTGCTGGAACCATCAGAGCCATGATTACAATATCAAGGTCTAATACACACCTTATCTTACTCACTTTTCATAGGACAGGAGTCCCTATGACTCTCCTGTGTCTGAGTTTGCATGCAAATAATCCCCTAAGAAAAGGAACATGACTTAGAAATGTAGACTCAAGAAGGCAGAGGAACTCTTTATAATAGAAGGGTGTTGTTTTTTCAAAAAAGAGAAAGAACAAAGCAAAGTGGAATTGACCCACCCATGTGCCTATTCAAGCCCAGGAGGCTGCAGAGGTTTCTTTCAGCCACTCTGCCCGTGGCTCCCCTATGCCTGCATGATTTCCATGCCCTTGTCCTCCACTCACCATGCAGAAGACACCTCTCTGCTCTAGCTCCCACTAAACAGTCAGGCGATCGTGTGATGCTCTCTGTGGCTATTCTGAATTCTCTGCTTCCTTATATTGGTGGGAATCACAGTGTGGACTCACAGAGACTTCCCCTGCAGCCTGGATCATGGAACAAACATCTCACTTCATCTCAGGTGTTGGCTATGGGCTAGTCAACGTGATTTTGTTGTTCAAGATTCAGAAATAGAACTTGCATTGCCTGTGAGACAAGGAAAACTCTATAAAAGAGCTTCCGTGCGAACACAGAACCCAGGGTTCAGGGCAGCGCCTTCCTCGGCCACGGGTCTGTTGGAGAAAATCCTGTCCTGACGGTGGGGAGGAGGCAGTAACTCAGAGTCCCTGCTTTGTCCTGGGGATCCAGACATTCAGTGTGCTTGTTTACGAGAAGCCCACTCACAGTTTGACTTTTTTCTCTGTATATTGAAAAGCAGGGACTAATTTTAGACACATAATCACAGACTTTACGTTCTTCCATTCTTCTCAACTTATTTATCACAGTATCTATGACAACTTTATTTTCGTCCATCTATGTTGGAAACATACTGAATTGAGTTCAAAATCAAAGTAGTCATTTCATATGCTATTAATAGCCATACTACACTCCTTAAGTTCAAAGGAGAAAAACACCTATTTAGAAACTACAAAATATGTATGTTACATATGTCAGAATTCCTTTCTGTATTCGTGTTACAGCCAAATCCAAGGATTTAAGATTAAATTTTAACTGATGATTGAATTACTAAAGATCCATCAGGAAATTAGAGATATATATGAAAACAATATATATTTTTAAGAGTTCCCTAGAATAAAAAATTCACATAATTTAATTCATATATATGATTTTTCTAATAATTGCTACAATCTCTATGCATGTAAAGCTAGAAATGATAAAATCCATCAAAAAAACCATGAAAGCACTTTTAATTCTCTCTAAACCCTTTCATGATTTCAAGTAGTTAAAGAGGCTCAGTTCAGTTCAGTTCAGTCGCTCAGTCATGTCTGACTCTTTGTGACCCCACGAATCGCAGCACGCCAGGCCTCCCTGTCTACCACCAACTCCCAGAGCTTACTCAAACTCATGTCCATCGAGTGGGTGATACCATCCAGCCATATCATCCTCTGTTGTCCCCTTCTCCTCCAGCCCCCAATCTCTCCCAGCATCAGGGACTTTTCCAATGAGTCAACTCTTCGCATGAAACTCTTAAATTAATACAATACGTATACATATATAAAACAATATTACACATACACACAACAGAAGATATTTAAATAACATCTAGATTTAGGCTGGAAGAAATTTGAGATCGGCACCATCTCACTGGAAAGGCATGAGACAGAAAACACTTCTAAATTTATTCTAAGTTGCTTCTAAGTAGCTCAGCAAGAGATCTTCATGGAGACACAGCCTTAGAACAAGAATTGGATAAGTACAAAAAGCACATTTCATGATTTTTAAGCTTATTGTGTTAGATCTTAAATTTCTAAGCAGCACTTATGACACAAATTCCTTTTAATTTCATTAATTTGAAAATACATACTTATCAATAAAATAAGCCTAATATTTTAAAAGAAAAGTTTGTCTTTCTTTTTCATATAAACCCCAATTTTGTCTTCTATTTTTGAGACAGCTCTGAGTCCTCCAGATGCTGCGCGGGGGCAGACTCTGCTTTCCTGATGTCTGTCTTAGTCCTTTTCCTCCTTATCAGGGCCGTCCCCGGGGAGGCCAGGACAGAGGCAGGACAGAGGTGCAACACGCATCAGCCAATTTGCTGCTCATTAGCTGCTCTGATGAAAGAGCTGATGGAAGGGAAGTGGTAACTACTAATTTAGGTGAGAGCTGAATAGTATCCACTGCCTGCACCCCATTAACATGGGTAATGAGAGTCGCCTTTAATACATCTCTTTTAATTTGTACTTCACTATTTTGGAATTTGTGAGAAGCCCACCGTGCCCAATTGGAACTCGGTTTCACACGACTGAAAAAGAAGTTTGCTAAATCAAAGAAGAATATAAATAGTCGTTAAGACAATTTTTTAAAGCAACGAATTAAAAGCTTTGAGAAATGAAGCCTTTGTGTCAGCTAAAGGGATCCACCACATGGTGAAACTAGTAAACTTGTAGGGACTTCCTCCAGCTCATCAAGTACCTCAGGCCCTTATTTGAAATTCCAAAATCCAGGGTTTAAAAGCCAACAGATTTTTTGTTTTTTGTTTTTTCTTAAGTCATTTGGTGGCAGCGCCTGGCTTAACCTGAAATAAATGGATGGTGAAATCTGGCCTGCTATGAGGTCATTAAACTTTCCTGAACTTGAGCAAAACTTGAAGGAATGACAGCCGTTTCTATCTCCCTGAGATAAAAATACGTCTCTATCTCCCTGAGATAAAAATCTCTGAAAATCAGGTTGCAACAATGTAAGTTGCCATTTTTGGTCAACAACAGGATACTAGCAGCTTCACAGGGTTCAGACTAATAACTATTTTAAACTTGGAGAAAGTCAAGTCCCTGAAAGGCATGACCCAAATAGGGACTCAGTCTGTGAGCGGCTGTGGAGCGTCTTCGGATGTGTCTTTCCTCAGAAGTTGGTCTCTTCCAGCATGGGAACAAAGGGCTCTTTAAGAAGACAAACCCTAGGCTGGCTCAGTGAGAACCAGCCTCTCCCAATCCAAGGCTGCCCTGAAAAGCCCCCTGAGAGTCTCTGTTTCATGGAGACGCCAGAGCCAGAGCAGTGCAATGGGGGCCAGGGTGGGGAGACAAGGCTCCTTGCTGTCTAGTATCTGACTGACGGGACTTCCCCTCCAGATCCTAATCACTAAAATTGGACACAGGAAAAGACCTGTTACAAATGGATGAAATATTTTAGCCACCAGCTGACACCTCAGAACATTCTCTGGATGGTACCTCTTTTCAGGATCACACACCCCTTTGCCTGCATCATCCCTCTGTTTGGGATTGCTCCCACTGGCATAATAATATACCAATATTTTCCTTTAAAAAAAAAAAAGCTTTTATTGTCTGTACCTCATCCCTTTTTTCCAGCTACCTACTTGTAACTTGTAACAGGAATCCTGTGAATAGTGCAGGTGAGGGAGAGATGCCCATGGTCATACCGTATGGTTCCTTTCTCTCTGTTCCTCCATAAACAACCTCAGTCATGCCTCTGCTGTCTTCTGGCCCCTAAAAATGCCTTTGCCACAGCACCTGACAGCCTTAGCTTGCCTGATACAGTGGTGAATTCTGTCTTCTTTCCACTTACCAATGGCCAGAGCAAATGGTCACTCTTTCCTTCTTGAAATTCCTCTTTGAGCTTCAGGCTACAACCTTCTTCTGATTTCCTTCCTACAAAAGGGGTCCTTTTGTTCAACACTTTCCTTGGCTTTTCTTCTCACTCTGTTGGATTCCCAAAGGTCATTTTACACACGTATTCGATGCTAATCTCCTTTCCTTCTCAAGTCACACTTTCCAATGGCCTGCTGTTGTCACCGTGAAATCACCGTGTATCAGTGAAAGAACTCAATATTCTCATTTCGCACTTTGACCCAGAAATTACATAGCCCATCTGGCTATCACCTTGAAGCCAGAAACTAGCAAACTTGCATCTCTAGCCCTAAACTCCCCTAAATTTCTGACCCATACATGCAGCTGCCAACCTGACATCTCTGCATGATTAGGGTCCCCAAGCATCATGTGATCACACAGTCTTCGGATTCACTACTAACTGACCCCTCCTGCTTCCTTCTCAACTCAACAAGCAGCAAGTGCATCTGTCCAGATGCTCAGAGCAAAACCATGGAGTCACCGCTGATTCCTCTTATTCTTTTATACAAATCATCCCCTTTACCAGAGAGACCTATGACCTCTGCCTGAACACATAAGCTATCCAGCATCTGATAACTTCTCAGCTTTTGCAAAGCCTTCCAACCAAGTCCCCTGCTTCACTTTTGTCCTCCTCACCATTCATTTTCCATAGAGAAAGCAAATGCTATTTTAAATGAATATTCTATCCTGCCACCCTCCTGCTTGCCCCAGGCCACACCACTGCACTCAGAGTAAAACCCAAGTCTTTACCCTGGTCCACACAATACCACCATGTCCTGCCCGCCTTCCCAATGGCAGCCCCATGGTTCTGCGTTCTGCACCAGGTACAATTAGTCTCCTCGTGATTACTCCTGTTTGTCCAGGGATTCATGTGTCTGAAAAACTCTGATCTCTGCATAACTGACTTGGTGTCATTTGAACCTCCCTTCAACATCCCTTTCTTGTCCCGTTGCTTGTTTACTTGTATAATCACAAGTTGCCTGTCTCCTTAATGTTAACTGATTTAATCACTGGAAATTAAATGTGTCAAGAGTAAAGATTCAGGCTGATGTGTTGGCCACGGACTGTGCTAGGCTCAGAGTGATGCTGTGAGCACAGTAAACCCTTAGTCGAGGCTTGTTGCGTGGAGGGATTTGACTGCTCTTGAGACGCATAAATATGTATCAACTGCCCACTTCTGCTCTCCAGAAGACACTTCTACAATTTCACTATTATATTTCCTAACACTGTAATTCATTAAAACAGAAGGAACACTAACTTTTATCTGCTCTCAACCTTCAAAAGTCCTGAACCATCACATCACAGACGACAGACATCTGTTGGTATACACACCGTGCCCCTGGCGGGCAGCTTTGCTTTCTAGGTGAGTGCTAGTTCTCAATGGCTCAGTCATGTCCAACTCTTTGTGACCCCATGGACTATAGCCCACCATGCTCCTCTGTCCATGGGATTCTCCAGGCAAGAAGAGTGGAGTGGATTGCCATGCCCTCCTCCAGGGATCTTCCCAACCCAGGAGTCGAACCCATGTCTCTTAGGTCTCAGCACTGGCATTCAGGTTCTTTAACACCAGCACCACCTTCAGACCTCATCAAAACATTAACTTTACACATCCAAGTTCTAATACTGCATGATTCACCCATGCTCAGAAGTTTTCAAGGAGTTGTACATGTCCTTAATAGGACTCGGAATGCAGCTTGTGAGCAGTCATTGTTTTTAGGAAGAAGAAAGAGGCTTTAAAGTAAAGCTAAATGAAAAGTTCTTCTACACTGTAGAAAATGCTCCAGGTCTTAATGTTGTAACTTTCTCAATCATAAGCCTTGGACCTTTCACAGAGAGCAATTTCAGCCTCTGAAATGATGATGTGTTGTATTTCACACCAAATTCTGAAGAGGGTTGCCAAGTACAGAACCCTGGAGACCAGCCAGCTTCAGAGAAACCCAGCCCTGGGAAGTGTGACAAAGTTCTGCTGAAGTCAGCCTCTGCTTGAGACAAATACTTTGAACACACATTCTCCTTGGCATCATCATTAGGAATAAGAGTGAAGACAAATGGAAAATAGACCAGAAACTGCCCTCTTGGCTCCATCCTTACCTGGAAGACCCAGGCCCAGCCATCATTTGATTCAGAACAATTGACAATTTCACTTCTTTACTGGTAGCCCTGCCTGCCTCTGGATCAGAAGCTCATTTTATTTAACATCTCTTCTTCATTAAATAAATTTGAAAAATATGAAAATTATAGAGAAGCAAATAAAACTACGCAATCTCACCACTGAAGTATACTCAAAGTATTCCTTTCAAGTCTTAATCCAAGGCATGAATTTAGGGGAAGTAACTTTGTTTTTACATACCTATGGGCATAGTCCATATAATTTTGTCTCATTTTTTTGCATAATATGATGGCATAAGCATTTTTCATGTTATTTTAAACACTTCATGCTTGGTAATAACAGGCACTTAGTATATAGTTGCAGTATAAATTAATTAAATGGCTTTATTACATGTCATCAAGTTACTATGCATAATTTACTCTAATATGACCTGATATTTGGTCAACTGAAAGACTCTCTTTTTTTTTCTTTGATTCTTTCCTCTGTACTTACACTAATTTCTCCTTAAGTATATTTCCTAAAAGGAACCGCTAAATCAAAGAGAATGATATGGGTATAGATAAGTCTTTATACATCTATCTATAGCTTCATCTAGTTCTTGATACACATAAAGAGCCCTCCACATAGGCTGAAAAAGAAGTTTAAGTTGTAAGAAAGAGAAATTAAACTATAAGCAAGGTGAAAAGACAGCCTTCAGAATGGGAGAAAATAATAGCAAATGAAGCAACTGACAAATAATTAATCTCAAAAATACACAAGCAACTCCTGCAGCTCAATTCCAAAAAACTAAGTGACCCAATCAAAAAAATGGGCCAAAGAAATAAACAGACATTTCTCCAAAGAAGACATACAGATGGCTAACAAACACATGAAAAAATGTTCAGCATCATTCATTATCAGAGAAATGCAAATCAAAACCACAATGAGGTACCATCTCACGCCGGTCAGAATGGCTGCTATCAAAAAGTCTACAAACAATAAATGCTGGAGAGGGTGTGGAAAAAAAGGAACCCTCTTACACTGTTGGTGGGAATGCAAACTAGACAGCCACTATGGAGAACAGTGTGGAGATTCCTTAAAAAACGGGAAGTAGAACTGCCAAACAACCCAGCAATCTCACTGTTGGTCATACACATTGAGGTAAGCAGAATGAAAAGAGACATGTATACCCCAGTGTTCATCGCAGCACTGTTTACAATAGCCAGAACATGGAAGCAACTTAGATGTCCATCGGCAGATGAATGCATAAGAAAGCTGTGGTACATATACACAATGGAATATTACTCAGCTATTAAAAAGAATGTAATTGAATCAGTACTAAGGTGTACTGAGGTGGATGAAACTGGAACCTATTATACAGATTGAAGTAAGTAAGAAAGAAACGCCAATAAAATATACTAACGCATATATATGGAATTTAGAAAGACAGTAACGATGACCCTATATGCAAGACAGCAAAAGAGACACAGATATAAAGAACAGACTTTTGGGCTCTGTTGGAGAACATGAGGGTGGGATGATTTGAGACAATAGCATTGAAACATGTTTGTTATCATATGTGAAATAGATTGCCAGTCCAGGTTCGATGCATGAGGCAGGGTGCTCAGGGCTGGTGCACTGGGATGACCCTGAGGGATGGGATGGGGAGGGAGGTGGGAGAGAGGGTCAGGATAGGGAACACATGTACACCCATGGCTGATTCATTTGAATGTATGGCAAAAACCATCACAATATTGTAAAGTAATTCAGTTCAGTTCAGTCACTCAGTCGTGTCCGACTCTTTGCGACCTCATGAACCGCAGCACGCCAGGTCTCCCTGTCCGTCACTAACTCCCAGAGTCCACCCAAACCCATGTCCATCTAGTCGGTGATGCCATCCAACCATCTCATCCTCTGTCATTCCCTCCTCCTGCTGCCCTAAGTCTTTCCCATCATCAGGGTCTTTTCCAATAAGTCAGCTCCTCATATCAGGTGGCCAAAGTATTGGAGTTTCAGCTTCAACATCAGTCCTTCCAATGAACACCCAGGACTGATCTCCTTTAGGATGAACTGGTTGGATCTCCTTGCAGTCCAAGGGACTCTCAAGAGTCTTCTCCAACACCACAGTTCAAAAGCATCAATTCTTCGGTGCTCAGCTTTCTTTATAGTCCAACTCTCACATCCATACATGACCACTGGAAAAACCATAGCCTTCACTAGGTGGACCTTTGTTGGCAAAGTAATGTCTCTGCTTTTTAATATGCTATCTAGGTTGGTCATAACTTTCCTTCCAAGGAATAAGCGTCTTTTAATTTCATGGCTGCAATCACCATCTGCCATGATTTTAGAGCCCAGAAAAACAAAGCCAGCCACTCTTTACAGTGTTTCCCCATCTATTTGCCATGAAGTGATGGGACCAGAAGCCATGATCTTAGTCTTCTGAATGTTGAGTTTTAAGCCAACTTTTTCATTCTCCTCTTTCACTTTCATCAAGAGGCTCATTAGTTCTTCTTCACTTTCTGCCATAAGGGTGGTGTTATCTGCATATCTCAGGTTATTGTTATTTCTCCCAGCAATCTTGATTCCAGCTGTGCTTCCTCCAGCCCAGCGTTTCTCATGATGTACTCTGCATATAAGTTTAATAAGCAGGGTGACAATATACAGGCTTGACATACTCCTTTTCCTATTTGGAACCAGTCTGTTGTTCCATGTCCAGTTCTAACTGTTGCTTCCTGACCTGCATACAGGTTTCTCAAGAGGCAGGTCAGGTGGTCTGGTATGCCCATCTCTTTCAGAATTTTCCACAGTTTATTGTGATCCACACAGTCAAAGTCTTTGGCATAGTCAGTAATGCAGAAATAGATGTTTTTCTGGAAATCTCTTGCTTTTTCGATGATCTAGTGGATGCTGGCAATTTGATCTCTGGTTCCTCTGCCTTTTCTAAAACGAGTTTGAACATCTGGAAGTTCACAGTTCACATATTGCTGAAGCCTGGCTTGGAGAATTTTAAGCATTACTTTACTAGCATGTGAGATGAGTGCAATTGTGCAGTAGTTTGAGTATTCTTTGGCATTTCCTTTCTTTGGGATTGGAATGAAAACTGACCTTTTCCAGTGCTGTGGCCACTGCTGAATTTTCCAAATTTGCTGGCATATTGAGTGCAACACTTTCATAGCATCGTCTTTCAGGATTTGAAATAGCTCAACTGGAATTCCATCACCTCCACTAGCTTTGTTCGTAGTGATGCTTCCTAAGGCCCACTTGACTTCACATTCCAGGATGTCTTGCTCTAGGTGAGTGATCACACCATCGTGATTATCTTGGTTATGAAGAACTTTTTTGTACAGTTCTTCTGTGTATTCTTGCCACCTCTTCTTGATATCTTCTGCTTCTATCAGGTCCCTACCATTTCTGTCCTTTATTGGCCCATCTTTGCATGAAATATTCCCTTGGTATTTCTAATTTTCTTGAAGAGATCTCTAGTCTTTCCCATTCTATTGTTTTCCTTTATTTCTTTGCTTGATCTCTGAGGAAGGCTTTCTTATCTCTCCTTGCTATTCTTTGGAACTCTGCATTCAAATGGAAATATCTTTCCTTTTCTCATTTGCTTTTCACTTCTCTTCTTTTCACAGCTATTCGTAAGGCCTCCTCAGACAGCCATTTTGCTTTTTTGCATTTCTTTTTCTTGGGGATAGTCTTGATTCCTGTCTCCTGTACAATGTCACAAACCTCCATCCATAGTTCATCAGGCACTCTGTCTATCAGATCTAGTCCCTTAAGTCTATTTCTCACTTCCACTGTATAATCATAAGGGATTTAATTTAGGTCATACCTGAATGGTTTAGTGGTTTTCTCCACTTTCTTCAATTTAAGTCTGAATTTGGAAATAAGGAGTTCATGATCTGAGCCCCACTCAACTCCTGGTCTTGTTTTTGCTGACTGTATAGAGCTTCTCCATTTTTGGCTGCAAAGAATATAATCAATCTGATTTCAGTGTCAACCATCTGGTGATGTCCATGTATAGAGTCTTCTCTTGTGTTGTTGGAAGAGGATATTTGCTATGACCAGTGCATTCTCTTGGCAGAACTCTATTAGCCTTTGCCCTGCTTCATTCTGTACTCCAAGGCCAAATTTGCCTGTTACTCCAGGAGTCTCTTGACTTCCTACTTTTGCATTCCAGTCCCCTATAATGAAAAGGACATCTTTTTTGGGTGTTAGTTCTAGAAGGTCTTGTAGGTCTTCATAGAACTGTTCAACTTCAGCTTCTTCAGTGTTACTGGTCAGGGCATAGGCTTGGATTACCACGATATTGAATGGTTTGCCTTGGAAATGAACAGAGATAAAGTAATTAGCCTCCATTTAAAATAAATGGAAAAAAAAAAGAGAAATTAAAGGGTGGAGTTAATTTTAGAAAGTCCCACAAACCAGGTAGCCCTTGACACCATTTCAACAGCCTGAAATTTTCCAGTAATACTTCCATGCCAGCCAGCATCTTTTCAGGTCTTGCCAACCCTATACCACCTCCTTGTCCGGTCAACTGCATGAACGCAATGACACCACCACTTCTGAGACTCAGGGCTTAGCCAGCCCCCATCAACGTGGTCAGATACTACCTGCTTTGTTTATTTTTCCTCCAAACCCTGATGCATTGTTTGCTGTTGTGGTTGGACAGGCTGACCTTCAGTAACATCATGTGTCCAAGTGTCTAAACCTAGCTCTTAGTCTGGCTCATACACACACATGGAACCCCTTCATCCTACTCTTGCTTTTCTAAGGATTTCCACCCTTCCAGGTCTACTTGGAGGAACCCTGCTCCCCGAGACTTGGCTTGCCAGCTGTAGAACAGACCCCTCTCCCTTCCTCTGAATTCACAATCTTCTGCCTGCATCTGTCTAATTCCATTCGAACAGTTATGTTTTGAAATGTTACCCACACTGCCCCAGGCACTGTGTCACTCCAGCTAGATTGTAATCTCCTGGAAACCAGAGATTCTGCCTTGATTTCTTCCATATCTTCCCAGACCTTAGCTCTCAGTCCAGGGCTATGAACAAAGATTAATCTCCTCCAAAAGACAAATGAATCTGGTCACGCATTTTTCTGCTGTCAGAGATGCAGTCTTGGTGGGAGGGAGCTTCCTTTCTCTGTCTCCCTTTCCCAGAGAGATACCAGCAGGACCCCCTTGGGGCTCCTGGGCCCTAAAGCCTGTGTCCCCCATTCCTTGATTATAGGAAATAGACTTCATTCAATCCCAAAGACCTTCCCTGAGTTCCAACAGGCAGGTTCAAACAGATGCTAATTAGGGGAGGGAGGAGCAGCCTAGAGAAACTGTAGTGCCCCTAGGGGCAGGTCCTGGTTCATGCTCAAGGGATCAGTTCAGTTCAGTTGCTCAGTCGTGTCTAACGCTTTGCAAACCCATGGACTGCAGCACGCCAGGCTTCCCTGTCTATCACCAACTCCCGGAGATTGTTCAAACTCAAGGGATACACACAATGTATCAAGGGATACATGGCTCAAGGGATACACACAACCATGTCTTTGAACTGTTTTGCCAATACTGAAACCCCTACCAGGTGGGAGAAGTTAACTGTGTGCTTCCCACAAGCACGAAGGCCCAGAAGGGCTGTAACCGGAAGGATGATGATGTTGACTCCCACTTACCTCACCATCAACCGATCAGAAGAATCCACAAGCTTATCATGCCCTCTTTGAACCATTACTGTCAGACTCCTCATTACCATGCCCCCCACCCCGTTTGGGGCACACAGTTTTGAGGACAGTAGCCCACTGTGGCCCCCCATTGCCTGGCAAAGCTATAAAGGTATTCTTCTCGACTTCATCCAGAACTCGGTCTCGGAGAATTAACTCAGTGTTGGGGCACAGATGCTGGCTTCAGCTTCAAGAGGAAGACACTCATGAAAACAGCCCTCTGGACTCCCTGCCCTTCCTCCTGCCTGAGGAAACTGATGATAGATCTAGAGGAAGATCTAGGTCTGCCCAACTTCTCTGACTGTGGAAACCAGCTGCCAGCAGGGTCCTGCCCCTCCCTGCTAGGATTCTTAGAGGCAGACCTGCTGGCGTCTGGTCAATGCAGCTCGTTTATTATGAAGTGGTGGACAAGTCTTCTTAATCTGGAGGTGAAATAGGAACATGACCACTGGCTGAACACCACGGTCCTCAGCAGGTTTTTCACATCTGTATCTGCCCGATTTGATTGTCTGTTTCTAGACTGATTTCAAATTTTCATGGAGAAGAGAGAGATTAATTGGATCCCTTCTGCCTCCCTGACACAACAGTGCCCACCAGCTCTTCATACACCTCTTCTGGTCACCACCCCACTGGTAGAACCTCAGGCACCCAGGCCCCCCGGCCATTCCTGGGTCACAGAGAGCAGAGTCTCAGGCAGGACCCTGCCTCAGGCTCAAAGGGATGAGGAGAATTGTCTCTGGCTGTTCAAGGCTGTAAGAACAGAAGCTCTCAGGAAACCTTTGGGCAGTGCTTGGAATGCTCAAGTGAGGAAACTCCTTCCCAGCCAGGGGTGAGAGTTCTCCAGCCACCACTGCTCCCCTAACTCTTAAAAGACCTCTCATCCGCCTCTCCCATCTAGCATCACCTTCAGGGAAGACCAATCAACGTTCAAAGTGGCCAACCCAACCCAGAAGCAAATGCCAATGAGCTGGAGAGGATCATTTTTTTAGACTAATTCCCCAGAGCTGGCCACAGTCCTGCCTCCCCAGCTCCCTGTGGGTATCTGGGCTTCAGGAGGAAAGTATAAGACAGAAAGAAAAACTGGAACGCTCTGCAAGTGGGAAACTCTGGAGCAGAGCTCAGTGGAAAATGTATCCTCATATATATTTCCTTTAAGTGAGTAAATGTTTTCCCATCGTCTAGAGAAGAAATCCTAGAAACGTCTCCAAGAATAGAGCTGATTATTTTGAAGAAAGTCGTGCAGGAAATTTAAAACAATGATTACATTTAACATCGGAAATTGGCTGCTGTTGTGCACATTTAGATTCTCATTGCATAAGAATGTTCTTTGCATATTTTGTCTAAATAAAGCACACACTGGTATGATCAGCTATTTCAATGAGGGTGAGCACTTGGGGTCTCTCATTTGAAGAACGAGCTTTTCAACATGTTTCTAAAAGTGTGCTTTTCTGGCTAGCAAATAATCTACATTTTTTATATGTCCCCAAAATGATTTACATTATCCTCCTTTTAAAAATATTGTAACTATGTATTGACATGATAAAGTATGATTTGATTCTACTATCAACTCATATTTCCATGAAGAATATTTCCTCCTTTTAAAAAAATGCAAGAAAAACAAAGGAAATTTATATAAGTTTTACTCCCCATTTGTGCATTTTAACTTAATCCACATATTTATTCTGAAATATAATCAACTGATAACACAAAAAACAATCATTCATAAAACAAAATATATATATATATACCTTTAATTTTACCTCTGCAGTAGTGTCTGCAATTTGCTAAGAATAAGCTTCTTATGTGAAGAAACCAGTCAGGCTTTTGCTAAAGGAGGTCATATCCAGAAGGCTTATATCATCGGATTTAAGAAAAATAATAAATTTTAAAGGTAGAACAGCTTCAGATTTACAGAAAGGTTGTAAAGATAGTACTGAGTGTTTCCATATGCCTCATGCACAGATTTTCCCCTAATTAACATCTCACATGGGTATGGTACATTTGTTACAACCAATGAACCAGTATCGATGCATCATTTTAAAGACGCATCCATGGTTTAGTCAGATATTCTTAGACTCACCTAGTGTCCGCTTTCTATTCCAGCATCCCACCCAGGGTACCATGTTACATGTAATCAGCCACCCATGTCTCTTTAGGTTTGTCTTGGCTGTGACAGTTTCTCAGATTTTCTTTCTCCTAGACAGTTTTGAGGAGTACCTGGCCAGGTATTTTGTAGCAAGTTGCTCATCTGAGTTGGGTCTGATGGCTTCATCATGATTAGACTGGGGTGATGGATTTTACAGGAGTGATAACAGGGTAATCTTCACTTTATATCATTATTGTTTATATTCCTTTCGTTGTTACCAATAATGTTATGAATCTAGTGATTAATAGTATCCAGGACTACCAAGACATCTGGTCAAGTAGGAACAGATTGCTGTCCAGGTGGTCCAGTCATTAGGAGACTGCTGGTCTCCTCAATGAAGACAAGCTGTCTGAGTCCTGAGGACAGAAGTCACCACAAGCCAACAAGAGTGCTTTGAAGCAAAGGTTGCAATTGTTTCCAGTGGTGTGAAAAGGGAAAGATTCAGGAGTAGGTGGAGAAGCAAAATGGGGTTAAATGACAGTTTCGTTGTTGTTGTGCTTAAATTAGAGCATCAGTATGTTTCCCAGTGGAGGAAAGGGATCCAGAGAAAGGGGAAATGTGAGAGAAAAGGAGTCAGAAAGGAATTCAGTGCCCCCAAGGAGAAAAGAAAGGGTCAAAGTGAAAAATCAGAAGAGTTTATCTTGAGCAATAGAGACCTTCACTCTTCGTGGTGGAGCAGAGAAAGCAAAGTGACTGTCCCCACATGTACGTTTATAAAGAGAGGGTTTGCATGTAAATGCTGAGTGAATGAGAAATGTGGCATCTTCTCGGAGACCTGGAGACAGTGATGATGACAATTCAGAATGATAATCACAGGGACTGAAAGAGAGAGCTGTTCAAACAAGAATTAGGTGCAACTCCATAGCACAGAAAACCCAAAACAGCAGCAACCAAATAGCAACTATGTCTTGTTGTATTTTGGACTTCCTTGGTGGCTCAGATGGTAAAGAATCTGCCTGCAATGCAGGAGACCTGGGTTTGATCCCTGGTCAGGAAGATCCCCTGGAGAAGGGAATGGCAATCCACTCCAGTGTTCTTGCCTGTTTACCTCTCATGGAGAAATCAATCTGAAGACACCATCCAAGGCTGGAATGGCAGCTCCATGGTCCACAGTTCTTCTATTTTGTGACTCCAGGATCCTTCGAAAAGGTGGCTTCTGAGATAGGAGTCAGAACACAGGAACAGTCCTGTATAAGTGGTCCATCCACTGACATTGTAATCCTGAGGGACTTCTCTGCCCCTTCAGTTTCCAATAGTACTTTGAATTTGTTCCCTCCCATCCACTGATAGAAGGAGCTGCAAGTGACATTCACATGTATCCATAGAAGCGACTCATGGTTAGTGCTGGATGTGTCCAGTAAAAATAAGAGCCAGTGTCAAACAGAGGCTAGAAAGAGAGAGGCTTCTGAGACATTGTTCTGTATCAGAGGGGGTCCGTACCCTCAGCTCCCTTCCTGGTAGGCCTCACCACTCACTGTCGAGTAAGATCTACTGTCCCAAAAGACAACAATGAATATGACACAATTGTCTAAAACACAATGAAACGTGAAATCAGCTACACAAATCCGGAGGCGTACATTGCAGTTCCATTTGTTCCATGAAACGATGAAAGCCCACATGTTTATCAATAGAGACATGTGTAAAAAGCATTGTTAAATGAGCAGCAGTCCCTGTGAGAAGGGACTCTCAGATGGGATTACGCCTTCCCCTACACCTGCTCCACTAGTGTTTAGAAGGTCACCAGAAGCACCCATTCCTGCCTCAGAGAAGACGGGTGCTTGTGCACTAAATGACATTCTCTTCATTGTCTAAAAATGAGCTATTTACTTAATTCTTGTTCCTTGATTTTAATCCAATATCCCATAATCAGTTTCAATTTTTTTGCAGGAATAACAGCTACTATTTATTGATCACATACACTGTGGCCGACAAAATATATACATTATCATCAATCTTAAAATGGTGTCATTAGCAACATTTTCCCGGAAGACTCAGAGAGATGAAACAAGTTGCCCAAGGTTACAGGGAAGGGAAGTAATGGAGCTAGGTTAAACCAGACCTGCCACTCTCCAAAGTAATTGTCCCCTACAAAACACAGGTATGTATAGACCTACTAAAAACAACACAGCAAAAATAGACCTACTGAAGTAGAAAGTGGCATGACTTCACAATTGTGGAGCTTGCCAATAAATATAAGTCAAACAGGTTGAGAGTGAGCCAGTTTTGTGGATGTTGGTTATTCCCCATCGTAATTAGAATTTTTCAAAGATGCCCTCTAAATTTATAGCACACCTGTGCCCATGACACAAGTGAAGATATATCAAGATGAGTGGGTATTGACAAAAAATACTTGACATGATATTTATGTGATAATTTTTAAAATAAATTATTGGAAATGCTGGGCTTAGGGTTCACAGAAAAAGTGTTGCCATAAGACAATCAATCTCCTGATTTAGCAAATAAATTGGACCACATTCTGGTTATCTAGATATTTAAGGTCAATGAGATGGATTTCATTTAGTGTCCTGATTGTTGATCAATCCTGGTTTGTCCTTATTATATGATACTGCTTTGGACTTAATTAGATCAAGCACCTCCCCTTGTGATAAAGAACAGAAAGGCAAAACTTTTCATGTACCTAAATTACATGGTTTTATTATTTCAGACTGTAAATTGCCCAACCTACTGATTATTGTTCCAAATTTATTATCAGAAAGAAATGTTCTAAATAAAAATCCTTAAATCAAAAATTTAGTCTTTATAAGCTGTCCAGTTTTTAAAAGGATGCTATTAGTTGCATAAAAGTGATATATATTCATTATAAAAATCCAAGGAGTGTCAAAGAATAGGAGGACTGTGCCATTGATGGCTCCTGGCAGGATGAAGTCGTGAAGAGTCTTCCTCACTCCAGTCCTGCACCCACTTCTGTCCCTGGATCTTTATCTTGGTCAATCATCTTATTTCAAGTGTGGGCTCTTTGCATCCTTTCAGAACACAAATGTGACTCATACACACATGTTATATGTGAGTGCCTGCAGGTACATTTTTTGGGCATTTAGCTTGCTGGAAGTTTCACATACACAAGTTCATTTAATTCCCACCACAACCCTATGAAACAAATGGGCTGTTCATTACTTTTTAAAGTCAGGCATACAAAATAAACTTCAAAAGGGAGTAAATAATACTGCTGGTACATTGCCAACTTCAAACTTGAATCAAGGTCTCTGACCACAATTCTAGTCTTTTTCTCACCACACTTCCTCACTCACATGGGTGCACATCTGCAGAAAACCCTCCCATTCATGAGAGATGGAAACTCCAAAGATATGGAGTAAGAAACAACAGGAATATCCTTTAATAATAGGAAACAAGCTACACATAAGAATGTGAATCAAACAACTGATTTTGTATTTTGGCCAGGATTCCAAAAGTTACTAAGGTGTAATGAAACCACAAATAATATTTTAAAAAATCAAAAGCTTTCATATATGCTCTGCTATGGACTGAGTGTTTGTGTTCTCCCAACATTCATATATTGAAGCACTAATCCCCATCCAAAGTGATGGTGTCAGGAGGGGGGCCTTTGGGAGGTGATTATGCTGAGGGTGGAGCCCCCATGATGGGATCAGTGCCCTTATAAGATGAGACATCAGAGCACTCCCTCTCTCTCTTATTCTTTCTCTACACCCCACCCCCACCACGTGAGGCTATAAGGCGAGCTTGGCCCTCTATGGACCAGGAAGAGAGCTCTCCCCAGAATCTGACAAGGCTGGCACCCTCATCTCAGACCTCCAACCTCTAGAATCATGAGAAACACACTACTGTTCTCTATAAATCACCCAGTCTGTGGATCTTTTTCACAGCAGTCCAAGCTGAGTAAGACATCTTTAACTTAAAAAATATGAAGAAAAAGTCCTGATATAGGAAAGAGATTCCTGACCATTGGAAGATATTCTGCCCCCAGGGCCCCTTTTCCACATGACCTTTACACAACCAGGTGGAAAACTGACTTTCGACAGGGTACCTATCTTCAACCCAGAAAATTAAACTGTTAAACTCAGTAGTTTCAAAAGTTTCATGATCTCAGTAGTTACATTAAATTATCTAAAATATTCTCTTACCAGTAAATTAGTGATAGCTGAGCAAAGTTTCAAAACCATGGAGAAAATTAGAACTTTTTGGTGGCTGTAACTTCAGAGGAATCTTTTATCAGGAAAAAAAATAGTGAAATGATGTATGTGACCCTTTCAATATATTTTCCTATTGAATCTATCACAAAGGAAGAGAAAAGGTAGCATTTTTTTTAAAGGAAAAGAATACTGAGTGTCGATGAAGTCTATCAAATAATGAATTCTGGTCTCCTCATGTCCTTTTCACTTCCCCTGGAGGACATTAGTTATGGCTTTTCCCTATTATGGGAGATGAGCATGGAGGAGATGACATTAATGCAATCAACATAATTTCATCAGCTTCATTTTTCTTACTTTCAGTACCTGCTGACAAGCACTGAAAGCACTTTGAAAGATTGAGAACTTCTTTGAAAACCTTTTCCAGTTACAAATTCAAAAGAAAAGTTTTTCATTTGTAATGCTTCTCCTTGCCTTGTAAATACACTCTGCCAAGCAGGTAACGTTTTCTCCTGTAACACTCAGTATTGATTTTTTTTTTTTTGGTAGGGGAATGGAATTTGGGTATACCTGCTATGAAGTCCATAACCCAGTTAGAAGGGTCCCATTCTAAGTTAGAAAACAGAGGTCAGGGAACACAGCAGAGCAGGTGAGCTCACAGATTCCTGAGCCCTCACTGGATTCTCATTCTTCTCAACCTTCAGTTCCCCTTGGGTTCTCATCCTTCTCCAAACTAGCCTCTGTGTCACCTTCAGCAGCACTTCACAATTCCAGACCCAGTTCATCTCATGCAAAGCATTGATAACAAAATAAAAAGATGAACGCTTCAATATTTAAGAGCTGAGACCTGTGCTTGGCATATACTAAGTGTTACATGTGTTTGCTTAATAAAATGCATAAATAAACAATCAGATTACAGACACAATCACTTCTGATGCTGAGAAGACTCTTTCTACCACACCCCCTCCTCCCACATAAGTTCATCTTTGGTACCTTCACAGATAATGTTACTTTGACGATCTCAACTCACTGTCATCAAGTAAAATAAAACTCTTACTAGAAGGTGATACAATGAATCACATGGAGAAAAGGCCCATTAAGAAGATTTTGAAGATGAGCAATAAGGGTGTTTTCATTTTAGTGAAATGGCAAACCTGAAGTAAATTCTAACTGTTCTCTGTGCCATGCCTTCTCATTCTAGCAGCCTGCAAAAAAATAATACCGGAATAATAATTTCAAAATAAAGAAATAGACAAGTTCACCGCATTGTGAAAGATGAGTTATGAAATCGAAGTTCAGAGAAAATAATTTCAGGAGAAAGAATGTAACATTGAGTTAGTTTGACTCTGCTATTGTTAATACATGAAACTACCTGTTGTTCAAACAAAGTATTTCAAGGTGAGGCCTTACATAGGCTCAAGAGAACTTTAAAATTAGTCAGTGATGACGGATCCATATTGGTGCAATAAGAAATTAGTGATGTTCAATTAACAATCTCCAGAACAACTATGATGTTTAATAAAACATACCTGATTTATGCTGGGAATTCTGAGTTCAATGAGCTATTGCTAAAGATGTGGCATAGTGCACTTTCAGACAATTCCATTTAAGCCAGTAAAGACATAACAAAACTAACTTATTTTTCCAGAAAGAAGATTCTGATATTATGTAATTGTTTTCATTTCTGTTTTTTAAGCCTGAGGAGCAAACCAAGAGCCACAGATATATAGATGTGGGATGCTGTGTTGGCAGAAAATTCATCTATATCTGCTAAGAAGTAAAACTAATTCCTCAGGAAATCTTAAGCCAACAGTTGAGAAAAGATTTACGAGTGTCCTCAGAATTATGAGGTAGTCTATTAACTTGCCATAGTTTGTAATTAACACGCATAGATAATCAGTGTGTCCTGGGTGAAGATTCATGTCGAGGACACAAACAATAAAAAAGGAAAGAAATGACTCAATGTGAACCGCTCCATCATTCTCCTCCATGAGGTATCGAAGGCTTTCTCAGACATTTTGGACCAACCTAAAACTTATTTCTCTCTCTTATACTTAAGCACTGTTAACAGATGTCCCTGCACCAAGATGAATCCTTTCAAGGCAAAAAAGGATTTACTAAGTCAAACCCAGCTGGCTGATAACCTCAGCAGAAGTTCCAAATACACGAATTGCACCAAAAAGGAAAAACTGGGGCAGTGAGAAGGCGAATATCTAGCTCACTCAGTGTGAGGTCTGTATCTGTAGGTAGATGGTATCAACCTTCTATTTTAGAAAAACATGACTTCATCTTAAAGACAGTCTATTTCCAGGCCAAGGGAAGTACAAAACTAAAATAAGTTTGCTTGCAGAACTGAACAACATAAAAGATAAACAATTACCCTGGGGTTAAAGTTGATGCTTATGCTCTGGTTTTGGGGTTTTTGTGTTGTTTCCTCCCAGGGGGTTAACACATTTCGTTTAGTTTTGAACAAACTTACCAAATAAGGAAACAGGGTAAATTTAAACTTCAAAAATAATTCCTTTGTAAGTTCTAAGGGGGAAATAAATAGTATAAGATAATAAACCATACAAGATAAAAAAAATAGTAAGAGTGAAATATCAAAACCAACCTGTTCCTTACCTTCATGGAAGAGAAGGCACATCACAGTAAAATCATTTCAGGAAGGGTCCTCAAGTTTCACAGCAGGAAGGGAGGCATCTTCCCCTCTTGGCTCCAGCTCAGACAGACCCGCCATGGTGCCCTGAGGACCCGGAAGTCCTTCCTCAGGAGGAGGGCGCTCTCCACCCCACCCCCACCCACCCCTCCCGCTAGAATTGAAGATGGAAGACAAGCAGATCCTGGTGCTTGTTCTTCCCACCCATGCTTAAGAAATCTGCTGATGGCAGAAAGCCATACAAAGAGATAACTCTTTCTAGACAGTTATTTCTTTCCTTATTTTGGAGGCAACATCTTTTTAATAAATTCATTAATGTCTCATAAAGCTGCATACACAAACCTTGCAAACCTCAGGTGCACATTATACAATTCCATTTACATGAAAGTGTAACTACCTGAAGACTAAAGTCACCACAGTGATGTAATTTGTTATTACATATTATATATAATTTTGTATATTATAACCTTTACTATTGTATATTATGTAATTATATATTATTTATTGCTATTATTTTTACATATTACATATGTAATTGTATATATTACATAGCTACAGATAGTGTATGCATATACTGCATATACATATTATGTGTATATATGCATACATATGTGCACATGCTCAGTCACTCAGTCGTGTCCAACTCTTTGCGACCCCATGGACTGTACCTGCCAGGCTCCTCTGTCCATGGGATTTTCCAGGCAAGAACACTGGAGTGGGTTGCCACTTCCCCCTTCAGGGGATCTTCCTGACCCAGGGATTAAACCCAGTTCTCCTGTGTTTCCTGCATTAGCAGGCAGATTCTTTACCACTGCTCCACCTGGAAAGCCCTATACATACATGATGCATATGTGTATATAAATACATACATGTATATACACACACAGAGACACTGAATTTTCACCACTGTGTCTTGAGTTGCTTCATGGTTTTATTCATAGACTTGAGGAGCCATAGAGACCTAAGTTAGTTAGCTCTCCTCTATTTGTTGAAAATCCAAACATTTCTCATCCATACATTAAACCTTGATATGAACAAAGACTGAGTGATGAAGGGCACAGCAGGTATAGAGCCCTCTCTAAGACAGGGGACCAGGAAGAACAGTGAAAATAAACAGATGGTAAACACAGTCCACCACCCACAAGGTCTGTATGCCTTGCTCAGGTGAGGGAGGGAAAGAAGAAGGCTGAACAGGAAAGAACAGCGGGGCATAACCATCCTGCAGAAAGCACCCTCCTGGTTAGGGCCACTCCGAAGCCCTGCCTGATCAGGACGCTTGGAAGGAGGTGTTCTTCCTCCATCTCTGGACAGGAGCTTTGTGAGCTTCTCTGCGGGTAATTGCTCCAGATCCCCCCTCCCCACCAGGAAAAGTATAGCCTCTCCTGGTGCAGACTCTGTCTTCTGTCCTCACTCATTCCACATTGCCTGGCAGGACCATGAAGAGATAATCAGTAAATCGTTACTGAATTGAGTAACCAATACAGTCTTTTCATTTCCCAATTATGTCATGAGGTCCCTTAAGCCATGTTGGCAAATTTACATTATTCTGCTGATAACATTCTGTTTGTTTATGCATAAAAAAGTTTCTTGTAGCTTAGGAGAAAGGTCCTTTTCTTGGGCCAACAGTGAGATCAAGAACTTCCTTCTTACCTTTATTGATTCACAATCTTTTTCCAAAACTGACTGTACTTGCCTGCCTTTGCAGATGATGAAACAAGTAATCAGAATAGAGCTATTTCCTAATGAAGAACTTTCATCTGGCTAGTCTATATCTTGCACTGAGGTGATGGGACATTTATGAATGGATACAGTTTCCTCATTAGTTAGTTTTCTTGAAGCTATGGAGTTCACTTTTTCAAACTGTTTTCTTTGGCAAGCACGTATTTGTGCTTGCACATAGCAAAGGAAGGGCCTTCCCGAGTGGTACAGTGGTTAAGAACCCCACTGCCAATGCAGGAGGTGCAAGAGTCCTGGGTTCAATCCCTAGCTCGGGAAGAATCCCCTGGAGGAGGAAATGTCAACCCACTCCAGTATCCTTTCCTGGGAAACCCCATGGACAAAGGAGCTTGGCAGGCTACAGTCCATTGGGTTGCAAAGAGTCCAACATGACTGAGCACACACGCATAGAAAAGGAAGGAATAAACGTTTCTATTTGCAGGCGATAAGATTGATCATTGATGAATCCAGACACACACAGACATACCATGTTTGCTGTGGGTTTTTTTGCACAAAGGTGTACATGCAATACAATGTAGGAAAGATGACCTTTCAGCAAATGATGCTGGGGCACCTGCACAGCCATGAGTGAAAAGAATAAGAAAATGAATGCCATCATGTCATCTCAAGTCTCACACTTTATACAATTAACCCAAAGCAGATCACAGATTTAAGTGTAAAGTGTAAAATTATAAAAATTCTTACAAAAAAGTAGAAAAGATTGGGGAACTTAGACAATGAGTTGTTAGGCTTAATACAAAAGGCACAATCCATTAAAAAAATGATAAATTAGATTTCATCAAGATTAGAAGTGTTTACTCTGCAAGAGACCCTGTTAAGAGGATAAAAAGACAAACTACAGATGGCGAGTAAGTACAGGGAAAGATGTTCAACTTTATTAGCCATTAACAAATGCATCCTAAAACCACGGCGAGATATCACTACACAAACCACTATTTGAATACACTACACAAACCACTACACATCCACAAACCACTATTTGAATAGCTTAAAAATATGTAGTAACAGCATCAAATACTGACAGAGTGAAGGGAATAAATGGTTCCCTCAGACATCATGGCAGGAAAGTAGAATGGTATGGTCACTCGGAAAACCAGTTTCTCAGAAAACGACACCTGGAACTATGACCCAGCAATTATATTCTTGGGCATTTATCCCAGGAAAATTGAAACATGTTCACAAAATTATCCATACAGAAATGTTTACATCAACTTTATTCATAGTAGCCAAACACTGAACACAATCCAAACGTCCTTCAATGGGTAAACAGTTCAACAAAATCAGTGGGTGAGGATCCTCCTCAGCAATAAAAAGGAATGAACTGTTGATACACACAACTTGATCTCCAGAGAACTATGCTGGGTGGAAAAAAGCCAATTCCAAGGCTTATGCACTAATTCCACTTATATAACATTCTTGAAATAGAGAATAGATTAGTCATTTCCAGGAGTTAAAGATGGGGCGAGGTAGTGAGGATAGAAGTAGATGATTTAATAAATCATGGGACAAGGGGCCCACATGGTGATGGAAAAGTCCTGTATCTTGACTGTGGGATGGATATACAAACCACACACACAATAAAACTTCATGGAACTAAATACATACATCTATAAATAAGTACCATCTTCCCAGGTGGCTCAGTGGTAAAGAATCTGCCTGCTAATGCAGGAGATGCGGGTTCGATGCCTGGGTTGGGAAGATCCCCTGGAGGGGAAAATAGCAACCCACTCCAGTATTTCTGCCTGGAGAATTCCATGGACAGAGAAGCCTGGCGGGCTACAGTCCAAGGGGTCAGAAAGAGTCGGACATGACTCAGCCCTGCATGCATGCACACATAATTAAGTACAAGTAGAAATGGGGAAAATGTGAACAAGATCAGTTGATCATATTAATGCCAGTCTACTGGTTGTGCTATTACATCATGACTTTGCTCAGTGTTCTCAGAGAAGGACTCTCTGTGAAACATATATGGGATTCCTGTCTTATTTGTTACACATGCACATGAATCTACAATTATCTCAAAATAAAAAGTTGAATTGAAACAGTTTTTAAAGTATTTTCAGACAGAGCCAAAGATCTCAGATAGAAGCATATGCCAGGTGGGGATGGATGGACGGATTCCTGGCAGCTGCTGGTGTCCTGCTCCTGTAGGACGCGGTACCGCTACGATGCGTCTCTACCCCGTGTTCTTTCTACTTGGCTGCGTGACAGCTTGGGCTGGGGATGTGCACATGGTCTGTGCAAATGACTATATTATGTCTCATTAAGCATCATAAATGCCAATCAACCTAATCACAAAAGTACCGTTTCTGTGTTCATATGGCTATTTAATCTGGACGATAGTGACAAAGAGGAAGAATCTTATTCTGTTAATCACTGCATTTACTGCTGTGGAGGATGGGAGTGCATCCCTTTCGCTGTTTTGAATATCACATCTGAAATTTTGTTTGTGAGATTTCTTTAAAAAGAGGAAACAGAGGAGAAAAGAGAGGGAGGAAGAGGGGGAGAAAGAAGAGAAGAGGGAGAGAGGGAGGGGGAGGGAGGGGGAGGGAGGGAGGGAAGAAAAAGCTGTCCTTCAGAAATAGAAACAAGATAAAGGCTTTCCCTTTCAAATAAAAGTTGAAGGAGCTCATCACCACTAGACCTGCCTTACAAGAAATGCTGAAAGTAGTTCTTCAAGCTGAAATGGAAGAACACTAATTAATAACATGAAAGCACAAAAGCACACAACACAGTGGCAAAGGTGAGTATACAGTCAATACAAAATACTCCAATAACATAATATGGTGATGTGTTAACCACTTAATTCTAATACATAGGGTAAAGAACAAGAGTATTAAAAATAACTACAATTGCAATCATTTGTTGATGAGAACACAAAAGAAAAATAGGCAAATTATGACCTCAAAAGAGATGATAATTACATGGCATTTTAGCACTGTTAGCTAACTGCCAATGGTAATTATATCACATTGTAAAATGTATCAAACCAGCACACTGTAACACTGTAAACTTGCACAATGATATATGTCGATATACCTCATTTTTTAAAAAGGGCATGAAAAAATAAATAAAGACTGGAATCTTTGTATGTGACGGAAGTTAATTTGTTAACAGTATAAAATGGACTGCTACATCAATATGCTCAGTCGCTCAGTCCTTCCCGACTCTTTGAGATCCCATGGACTGTAACCCATCAAGTTCCTCTGTCCATGAGATTCTCCAGGCAAGAATACTAGAGTGGGTTGCCATTTCCTTCTCCAGAGGATCTTCCCGACCTAGGTATTAAACCCGGGTCCCTTGTGTCTACTGCATTGGCAGGTGGATTCTTTACCACTGAACTTCATGGTATCTATCCACAAAGCAAAATCCTAAAATATATTTAAAAAAAAAAACAAACATGTAAACAATCTAAGAAAATCAAAGCTATCACCAACTACCAAAGGAAGACTGTGATAAAGAGAGAGAAGGAAAGAGAAAATGAAGGAACTACAAACAGCAAGAAAACACTTAGATGCCAATAGTAGGTCCTTACCAATCAGTAACTACTTTACATATACATGGACTAAATGCTCCAAGCAGAAGACATAGGGTAGCTGAATGGGCTGAAAAACAAAAGACCCAACTATGTGCTGCCCACAATGGACTTACTTCAGTCCTGAGGACACATATAGACTCAAAGTGGAGGGATGGAAAAAGATACTTTAGATGTTCTTCATCAACTGTGACCAAGGAGAGCTGGAGTAGCTATATGTGTATCAGACAAAATAGACTTTAAGTCAAAACTATAACCAGATTTTTTGGGACACTGAGTCCATCATCTCCCCAGATTGCTGGCATTCTGATTAAAAGCAACTTTTCTTTCTACCAACAAAAGCAAAACAAACAAACAAACAAAAACTCTACACAGAGATAAAGAAGGTCGTTAGATAAGGATAAAAAGTCAGTTCATCAAGAGATGATAACAATTATAAATATAAATGCACACAGTATCCGAGTACCTAAATATATTTAGCAAATACTAACTAATATAACTCTTGAGAGCACCTTGGACAACAAGATCAAACCAGTCAATACTAAAGAAAATCAACCCTGAATATTTGTTGGAAGGACTGATGTTGAAGCTGAAACTCCAATACTTTGGCTACCTGATATGAAGAGCTGACTCGTTGGAAAAGACCCTGATGCTGGGAAGGATTGAGGGCAGGAGGAGAAGGGGACGACAGAGGATGAGATGGCTGGATGGCATCACCGACTCAATGGATGTGAGTTTGAGCAAGCTCTGGGAGTTGGTGATGGACAGGGAGGCCTGGTGTGCTGCAGTCCGTGGGGTCTCAAAGAGTTGGATACAACTGAGAGACTGAACAACAACCGGTAGAAGGGGCATTCTTTTAAGTGGGATAAATCAGACAGAAAAGCCAAATATTGTATGATTTCATCCGTAACATTAGAAACATTGAACTCACAGAAACAGAGTCGCTGGGTGGTTGCTGGGGCCTGAGGGGATGGGGAGATGTTGGTCAGAGGGTACAAACATTCAGTTACAAGGTAAATATATCCCAGAGCTCTAAGAGCAGTCCAGTAGTTGGGACTTCACCTTCCACTGGGAGTGGTGCAGGTTTGAGCCTTGGTCGGGGAGCCAGGATCCCACAAGCCTCATGGCCAAAAACCAAAACATAAAACAGAAGCAATATTGTAAGAAATTCAATAAAAACTTTAAAAATAGTCTACATTAAAAAAATATTTTTTTCGAAAAAGTAAAAAAAATTTTTTTAAAGAAAATGATGTTTCTGTATTACATTTCTATAAGAAATATCAACAAAAGTGCACATTGTTTTTATGTCTGGCTTTAACCAATCAATCAATAGACAGTCATCAGAACCACATTTTCATGCTGTAAAATGAATAATAAGCTCATATAGTTAGCAGGGCTGAGTTTGAACTCCCCTGCTCAAATGTGCAGAGTCTAGCGTGTGACTCATTTTTCCCTCCTGCACATCCATTTTCTCATTTGTAAGATAGAGACAATACCCTTTTCACAGGGTTATCATGAGGATTAAATGTGGCACTGGGGGGAAAAAAAAAACATTTTGCTAATTATGAAATGCTGTAAAAACACAATGCGTTAGATTAATAAAAAGGAACCTGGGCTGCACTTACGCATGACCATGCCTCTTTTGTTAAAATCTCTTGGAGGCAACTGTCACGACCCAATAGAATGATAGATTAATTTGGCTGGAATGAGTTTTCTAGCTCCTGGCTAGAATAATCATAATAAATATTTAATGTGGCATCTTTATAACTCTTTTTTTTAATTCACCTTTATTCCCCTTGGATCTTTACACATTTTTCTCCTCATAGCTGCTGGATAACTTAACATTTTTTTTCCTCAGTCAGACCTGGGATATGAGGAAATTGGGCTTTCTTATTTCCTTTCTCCCACCATCCTTCTCCACTCAACGTATCATATCTTGATCTACGTCTGCATTCACAACAGACTTGAGCTGTCTCTCATGCTGGTCCCTGCTTCTTCTCCAACACATCACTTCCTATTTACCAGGACGATGCTGTAAGTCACATCAGATCCTGCCTCGGATACAGCGGCTTTCACACATCACTGTCAAAGTGCTTTTCATGATATCGCGTTTCTCTTACTGCCAGCGACGGAAGAGCTCTTGAAGAATTGCGAGCTTCTTTATGACAGCATCTGCCCTCCAACAAGGAGCCCATACTGTATTGTGGAGCCTGGTCTCCATAAACAGTGACCGTTCATTTGGGTCAATAAGCCTTTACAGGGCACTTAGTGCCACAAGTCATGGCACCAGAGGAATAAGTCAGAATTCTTGCCTTCAGGAAATTTAGAGTTTAACAGGAAAGGTAAGAATCAACACAGAAAAGTCTAACAAAGGTAGAACAGACTTCTCAGGATATGCAAACACAACATGATAAAAAAAGGAAAAAAAAAAAACCTGTCCAACTGGTCCACCTGAACTCGACTACAAATTTCTTTTCTGCATCTTTTTACAAACATTAAGCAAGATCTTTTCAGAACATAAATTACAAAGAAGTATTAACCCATTTGGATCACCTGGATTTTTGATAAATCCTCCCATGGTTTTTTTTTTTTTTTTTTCCCCTTTGAAATCATTTCAATTTAAGTGTCTTACCAAGACACTTAAGTTACTCCAGAATTCTGGCAAAATGTAAATTTGTAGGGTAGCATTAACACATTCAGTTGAATCTGTTTTGTTTTTACTTGTAGAAACCCTTAATACTTATGTTATAATACTTATAATATAGAATAATATAGAATATAGTACCATATAATACTTACAGCTCTCATTTTATCAGATTCTGTTTCTTAATTTTCATCATATTTTTAATATGTGATTAGCTTCTACTTACATGAAGATTATTTTAGCTTATTTTAACTGATTTACTGCAAGCCAATTCATCATCTAGTATAGTTACCATTATTCTTCTTAAATGTCTTTTCTCACTGTACACTGGCACTAAAAAGACTTTCCATCTTTTATTGGAACTCATAGTCTCCCTTTTTCTGGTCCTTTTCTTGTTCCCAAACATACCTTTCACATTGTGATGACAAAGGACAGTAAATTAGCACACACATTCCTATGCCACAGAAATGTTAAAACCTGTTTTCAATTATATCTGTTGTTGCTGGTGATTTTTCACACTTGAATGATATTGTACATATATGAGAACACTCCCTCAACTTAAGTACTGCTTACTGTGGGCACCCTCTCTGAAGTCTCCAGGCAAGTATTAAAATTCCCTTGTGCACCCATTCACTTTAGACATGCTTTAACTAAAGAGCTTTTAGTATGATACAGTGTTCAGGAGTGTGATGTGTATGGCATGACTAGACTGTCAGGACTGGTCACTTTTTGTCAGCAGCCTGGTGACTCCCTCTGGAGGCACCTCCTCCCTTTCCTACTCACCCAGTGCCTGGCGCTGACATATACCTCTTCTCACTGGCCTACACCTGGACTTGGAGAAGGAGGCATCTGGAGGAGATGGAAGAAGGAAATGGAGCAAGGTTGGAGCAATGTCTCTGTCAGCTCCTGCTGCCATAACAAAAATACCATAGTCAGGGTGGCTTATATAAACAGACATTTGCTTCTCACAGTTCTGGAGACTGGACAGCCAAGATCAGGGTTTCAGCAGACCTAGTGTCTGGTGGGGACTCTCTTCCTGGTTCACAGATGGCATCTTCTTGCTGTGTCCTCCCTTGAAGGGAGAGACAGGGAGCTCTCTGGGCTCTCTTCTATAAGGACACTGATCCCATCCTGGGAGCTCCACCTCTTGGCACCATCACCTTGGGGGTCAGGACTCAACATATGCATTTGCAGGAAAACACAGACATTCAGTCCATGGCAAGACTTCATCCTCTTGAGAGGGTAACAGGCAGGAAGGCCAGGGGTCTCCAAACGGAGGAAATAGGCTGCAAGTGTCAGACATTTTTTTTCTCTCTTAAGCAGCAGAAGGAAACAAACTAGTGATATATTTTCTCCCCTTCTCTATACCCTGACCATCAGACCTGCAGATCTACGGGGTCACTAGCTCCATTCTTACAAATCTCTGACTGTCTTTTGTTTGATTTTTTTCCTTACAACCTGTCCACACTTTTATAAAAAGCTCCTTCATTAAATTCTTTCAAATACCCCATTGAGTATTCCTACTGTCTCTTTTGGGGGACTGTTTCTTTTTTCTGATAGAACAAGTGACCAGCCCAGTGCCTGGCAGGTGGAACTGGCTTATTAGTTGAATTAAGTAAATAAAAAGACTTGTAATGTGACCATATTTCCTTGGGAAAAGGATATTGAAGAAAAGAGAATGGCCTCTAGGTGATAGGGCAAACCAGAAGGGTGTCAGATAAGCAACTTATTTGCTAAATTTAGGTCGCCACGTTCTCAGAGGCAGAATCCTAAAGTAAAGAGTTGCACAATGGCTCACGCCTCTGACCTCGATTTTGCCTTTTTTAAAAATAAATCTGATCTGGAAAACATATATTTTGAAAAGTGGCCTATTTTATGACCCAGTTGGATTTCCTCAATGAACACATCAAAGACTAAGGTCAAGGTAGAGAGTCTCTTCTTGACAGAGAGGGAGGGTGATGTGGTCCCCAGCACAGGAGACCTTATAATGTATTTAAAGGGCTTAATAATACAGGGCCTGTCATGATACTAATTTTAATCAGTAAATGGGTCATTAGCAGATTAAATGGTATAATTTCACCTTCTTGAGACAAATCCTCTGTTAAGACATAACGACTCCCATGAAGCCTGGCTAAAGTGTCCCTCTCTTGGGAACCAAGGCCTCCAGATGAACAGAGCCAAGTTATTAGGGCGGAAATGATCTTTCCCAAGTGGGTTGTCACCGGTCAAGGTGAGAGGGCCAGTCCCATATCTGTCTCTTGTTACCCAAAACAGTGTTTTTCCTCCCATTGGAGGACAAGGTCTCTGAAATGCAAAGACATTTTTGTTTAAATTTTGTCACTTTTTTGGTAGACATTTGAAACCAATGCCATCTGAAGCCAATAGTCTTGCTTAAAGAAATTACAAAGTTGTACATGTGTTCTCTTCCTTCTCAAAAACCATATTTATTTTCTCCATGAAACAGAGCTGCCTGGAAAGACTTGAACCACAGTGGAACACCCAGAGTTATCTTCAGTTCATACAAGCAGGGCGTCACACCCAGGCTAGAGCATGGTGACTCTTTAAGAATCCACATATTTCTGATATCACCTGACATGGTCATCCCAGCAGACCCTAAACATGTCTGAGAAAGTCAGTCACCCACTTTGAACCTCCATTTCTTCATTTATTAAAGGTTCCAGAAGCTGTGACACATTACATTGTAGGCAAAGGAGATTCTGATTCAGATGAAATTAAGGGACTTAATAAACTAACCCTAGATAGGGAGACTCATTTGGATTACCCGGAGAACAGCAAGGATGTGATCACAAGGGTCTTTATACATGAAAGACAGAGGCAGAGAGTCAGCCTCAAGTAGTCCCAGGACCAGTAGCTTTGTTACCTCCCAGGACAAAAGAGGCTTGAGGGTGTGGTTAGAAGTACAGACCTTCAGATGGGAGATGCCCCTGGGCTACCTAGCAGTCATCTAATTACATGGGTCCTTACAAGCAGAGAAGCTTTACCATCTGAGTTAGAGAGATGAGACAGAGAGGAAGGAGGAGAGACTGGAAGGTGAGAAGGACTCGACCTGCTGTTGCTGGTTCAGAAGATGGAAGAGGTCCTGGGCCTGGAGTGCCGCAGTCCCTGGAAGTCAGGTGCGGACAGCACTGTGCGTGAAGTGCTAATGACAGCCAGACAGCGCGGTCTCTATTCAGCTGCCCTGACAAGATGTCCTCTACCAAGGGGCATTCATCTGCACCAGACATTCATCTCTCCCAGCTCTGCAGGCTGGACATCCTAGATCAAGGTGCCAGCAGATTCTGGGTCTGGTGAGGATCTGCTTCTTCCTGGGTCACAGGCGACATCTTCTCATGGTGTCCTCGCCTGGAGGAAGGGGCAGGGGGGTCTCTGTGGCTCCCTGATAGGGACACTAATCTCATCCTGGGAGCTCCACTCCTGTGACTTTGTCACCCCCCAAAGCCCCTACCTCCTAACACCATCACATCAAGGGTTAGGTGTCAACCTGTGCATGTGAGGGGACACAGACACTCAGACCACACACACGGCTGTAAGTGGAAGGAGTGACATGTTAGAGTTTGGTGATGACTTCGTGTCTCTTCGGTAGATCACTGTATTTCTGTGACTTGGAACAGCTGACAACGTGTAAAGCTGGTAGATGCCCGTCAGTAGCTAATACTCCCCGAAGCTTAAGCAGCTGGTAGGCAACAAACAAACACAAGAAACTTCAAGGGATGGGGAATACATGTAAATCCATGGCTGATTCATGTCAGTGTATGACAAAAACCACTACAGTATTGTAAAGTAATTAGCCTCCAACTAACAAAAATAAATGGGGAAAGAAAAAAAAAACTTCAAGGGGAAAAAACCTCTTCAATACAATAGTGAAGGAGCTGCCCCAAGGCAGGTTCACCGTCACATGAATGAGGCCAGCTGTGAGAGCTCTGTGGGTCCCAGGCATGCAAGGTCAGCCACGTCCACAGTAATATTTGCTGAACGTTCTGCGCCATCCACCCAAGGTGACCCCTCAACATGGGTGTGTCATCCTCAGATACAGGACCACCTGACACAACTCTGTGCTAGAGAAAGCTTCGGTCATTAATCAGGCATTTGTAACTCCCATTTTAGGCTTGTTAACCCTAATAATAGATTCAAAGAAGTGAAGAAATTACTTATATTACCAGGTTCTGTGTGAATCAGTGCTCTCTACATAAGACTCTTTTCTTCAACATGGTAACTGGGATAAAATAAAAAGAGAAGGAAAGCTGAGTCACTTTCTACTTTAATCAGTTTTTAGCAGAATTTTTAAAGATGAATTTCTGCTTCCCTGCTTGGTGCTGAGAGGAGTGGCAGGAGAGGCTGTCGCCGTGGAGATGAGGTTTTCTGCTGACTGGGACCACACTGATGTCTCTGATCACTAGGCTGCCATTAGCTTCAGAGGCTGCCTCTTTGCAGCCTCGAATATATATTTATTTATCTTGCTGTCACTTATATTTCGGAAGATCCACCACACTGAGCCTTCTCCATCTCACCCATAAATTTCCCTGAAGGTGGCCTGCCTCCTGTGCTCTGCCAACACAGCCATCGACCCCTACACACACAGACACACACACACACACAGACACACAGACACACACACACACAGACACACACACACATACAGACACACATACCCTTTCTTCTCATGTTCCAGTTCATGATAACTGTAAACCCTGTGTAAGTTTTATGTGTACAACATCATATTTCTACTTCTGTATACCCTACAGCAAGCTCACTAAAAATTTAATTTCCATCCATTACCCTTTGGAGGAGGAAATGGCAACCCACTCCAGTATTCTTTCCTGGAGAATCCCCATGAACAGAGAAGCCTGATGGGCTACAGTCCATAGGACTGCAAAGAGTTGAATACTACTGAAGTGACTTAGTATGCTCACTCATCACCCTTTACCCATCTCTCCCTCCCCTGCCATCCCTCCCCTTATGGTAGCTACTACTTTGTTCCCTGTATCAACGTGATTGTTTTTGTTTGATTTGGTTTCCTCATTTATTTAGGGTTTTTTTTTGTGTGTGGGGGGGGGGGCTTGTTTGTTTATTAGTGTTTTAGATTCCACATGAGTGAAATCATACAGCATTTGTCTTTTCCCATCTGTAAAGAGTCTTCTTGCAATGCAGGAGACCCCGGTTCGATTCCTGGGTTCTGACGATCCCCTGGAGAAGAGAAAGGCTACCCACTGCAGTATTCTGGCCTGGAGAACTCCATGGACTATATAGTCTGTGGGGTTGCAAAGAGTTGGACACAACTGAGTGACTTTCACATTTGACTTAGTTCACTTAGCATAATATCCTCAAGGTCCATTCATATTGCTGCTTTTTGCTGCTGAATAATACTACCTTGAATATATATATATATACATATATAATCTTTACCTATTCATCTGTCAATGGAAGCAACAACTTAGTTCTGTCAGAAAAAAAGACTTCCATTACACTTATAGTTGAACATTTTTAATATTTCCTATTGATTCCATGATATTTATTTAAAAATATTCATAAATATTCTATCTTTATTGGAGATGATCAGACTTTTTGCCTTGAACTCTACTTTTTCCTATTTAAGAATGCATTATTTTACTTGCATATGCTTAATATGTATTTGCTAGCTCTTTCATTTTTATCTTCTCTATGTTATTTTCTTATATCTCTTTGTAAATAAATATCATGTTTCTTATTCCATATGAGAGATTTTGTCTTTTACTATCATGAAAGTGAATACAGCTGGTATATCAACTGTCGTCATAGTTACAATTTCAGTTTCACTGTTTCATTTTCTTGCTATAAATTCTCACACTTTCCCTGAAGTCTGATGTGATTCTCAAGCCTTTCTGATATCCTCTTTTTGTTTTTTCCAACTTATTTGGAATTGAATGTAACTGATTTTTATCCCACAAATACAGAAAGCATGTTTAAAACTCCATTTTCCACCACATCAAGAATAATTGACTACACTGAGGCTCACTCTCTGTGCAGAAAACTTGGTTGTTTTATTACCTATTTCCCAAACACATTTAGAAATCCCATTGGAATAACCAGATTTATTGACCCAGTGATCATCAATATATCTCATATTTATCTTCTTTGAATGATATTTATATTTGCATAAAACTTACATTTTATGTTTACATAAATGCAATGTGAATTTTTAGATTTATTTATATTTTATATTTTTGTATATATATTTTATATACATGTTATATATTTCATAAATATAATATAAATAGATAAATGTAAATATGTTACATTTATACAAAAATTCATGAAAGTTCAACAGTAATTTTTTTAGAATAACTTTTATTTTTATTGGTCAAATATTCAATGGTGTTGCTCCTATATCTCACTCACACCCAGATGAGCGTTTTGATGTGTTGTCTCTGAGACAGCTCCGTATCCCCATCTCTTATGTTACTTTTGGATCTGAGGATAATTTCCACAGCTGTTTCTTTCTGCAATAAACAATCAGCTGTTTTAATTCAGAAATCAGGTTTTTCTACTGAAAGCAGTATTTACTAAACTTAGTTTGTTCTGTTTTGATAGATGTAATCTCAAAACTGAAGAGACTACAAATCATAGACTGTGCTTTTTTTGCCCCGTTATTTTTCATATTTTCATATTCTGAGGTTATTTTAGTGAGAAAGAGAAAGAAGCAGAAAGCAGGGGCCCCAACCATCCTCTTACATCTTCGCGTCGCATCCTGGGCCTGCCATCAATCAGTCTCCTTTCTCCACAAGTCCCATGATCCTGGGACATGAGCACCAGGCCTCTCACTGCAGCTCAGACGCTAGTGTGTGCCAGCACTGGGTTTACCAGGATGCCAACTCGGTATGGGCCTTCCTTGTGGCTCAGCTGGTAAAGAATCCACCTGCAATGCTGGAGACCTGGGTTTAACCCTGGGGTTGGGAAGATCACCTGGAGAAGGGAAAGGCTACCCGCTACGGTATTCTGGCCTGGAGAACTCCATGGACTGTATAGTCCATGGGGTCACGAAGACTCAGACAGGACTGAGCGACTTTCACTTTCAACTCAGTATACAAGCCATTTTGTTCTGACCAAGCTGAAAAGCAGCCTCCTGAGTAGCCCTTTGGGCTTTCTCCATGGACTGGACTCCCTCGTCCAAGCAGATGTGGGCATAACTGGTGTAATCACCTTTTGTTTGAACAGTTCAGGGCTGAGTGACTGAATTCCTGCCCCTTCCCAACATGGACAAGTAGATTTTTCTCTCTTCTGCTTCTTCCCCTCCTCTGGACCAACCCCAGCATGACTGGGGAGCAGCGAAAGGGTGTGGGCTTCCAGCCAGTGGCAGAGGAGATGCTGCCTGAAGCGCAGAGCACATGGGATGACAGGCGATGCAGACTGAGCAGGACTCCAGTCAAACAGCTGCCTGGAGAAAGAGGCAGCAAACACCCGCTCCAGACTCAGGATGGTGTCTAGGGTCTAGAAATGCACAGGATGGGCAGCGGCAGGTCCGAGGAGGACAGGCTGTGCGACGGACGCGGCTCCGGGCCCAACCTCTCTGTGAAGGCCGTGCTCTGCTCCTTCATGGGGCTGCCTTCCTGCGTTTCCTGCCCGCTCCTCACAGACATCCCCTCCTTGCCAAGTCGGGCTGTCAGCCTCTCTGTCCCTTGTTCAGACCACGGCTCTCGCTCCCAGGACAGGCTCACATCCTGAGTATGCGAAAGGCAGGAAGGCATTTGTGCCCCAACTCAAGCTTTGATGTCCTATTAAATCCACGTTTGCATTTTTTTTTTCGCAATCCCTCTCTGTAATACAATGTATTGATCAAAAAAGTGGCTTCTGTCCCTGGAGAGAAATGGAGCTAGGCGTCTGGCTTTTGTTTGTTTCTGTTTCCTAATGTTTTGTACTTTTGCATTATTCATGCACCCAGAGGCTCCACATGACGGCCACATTTTTATAAATTCCTCAAATAAATAAGTAATAGCCTACTTAGGAAGGCTCCTTTGGTTCACCCAGGGCTGTGGCTGCTCGTGTCCGATGAGGCACATCTGGCCATGCCAGCCAAAAGACAGGTGACAGCAGTGTCCCCGGGCGTGCTTCAAACATTGAAAGTAAAAATTATAACGTCCCTCCAAGCATCAGGTGGGTGTGGACATTGCAGGGCACTTGGCTGTCCAGCCTTCCTCCTCTGCTTTCCTGAGATATCCAGCTCACTCGTGAATTCTAGACAGCACACGGATAATTGAATGACAGGTGACTTTATGAAGGCTCTTTCATTCAGAATAAATAAAGATATTTTTGTTAAAAAGCACTATTTTTTAACAACTGTTTGTCCTATGACCCATGAAGTTAATGGTCACTCCACAGAGATCTTGCAAGGGTTGATTCACTTTGGCAGACCGAGATAGAAAAGGAAGATAATTTTCCTCATTATGCTTTTGTTACTGAAGAAAGGAACAGAAGACGTGAGTTTAGGTGCAAATCTGACATTAATTCTCTGGGAAATTCCTCAAGTCTCCAAGAGCCCAGACTCCTCTCCATCAACCTGTTCACCTTCAGAACGGATGCTTGTATATGGACCACTGCATCCCTTTGCTGTCCACCTGAAACTATCACAACACTGTTAATTGCCTCTACTCCAGTATAAAATAAAAAGCTAAAGAAAAAAAACCTGTCACCCTCCACAGCTGTGTCTACCCCTGAGACACAGACCACGGCTCTGATGCCCTTACCCCACGTGACTTGCAATGAATAAAACTCATTTAAAAGGATTCACACTGCATTAAGATATCTTCTTCTCCGAAGTCTATCTTAGTCCTCTAATTGCAAGGGCAAATCTCCATGACAACCTGCTGGGTTGTCAGGAATCCAGGCTATATGCCGGATTCCGTGGTTCTTCCTTCACTGGACCGCCCCAGGAGGGCACCAGGCTTCTGGGCACTTCTGTCCCACCCCTTCTGGAAGCTTCACTTTATAAAGCACATTTTATGCATACGTCCCTCACTCTCTCCTTTGTGGTGAAACGCATTAAACTTTCCCTTAGTTTCACTTTGGCTTAAGATCAATATTTCGACTAAATTCATATCTTTGATATATGGCATTTCACGAGGAGAGTATAAGAAGTCATATATTATTTTGCTCTTAAGAAAAATGGGAATCTGATCTGGAGATTACCTGCTAAGCGGTTGTGAGGATTTATTTGAATTCCCCTAAGAACCTGTTAGTGTATAATTTGCTGCACAGGATTTATGACCCTCCCAGGAGATTTCATTCACCGCGTAAGAACATTTCCCTGACATGTCAGAGATGTGGCACCGTGCCCAGGAGTTTTGTGTATTCACAATGGGGTTGCCGTGGTGCTTCTTGTGAAGACTTGGCTACTCCAGGCGCACTTGCTTCAACGTGGGGACCACATGGCCCTTCCCTGCCAGGGAGCCCATCTGCATCATCAAATTCATCAAATTGTAAAATCCACCCCAAGTTGGCCCTGATGGTCTTTGTCCTCTCAAATCTCTACAGCATTCATTACAACAAAAAGGTCTCTGGCAATTGTGTCCCTGTCAATCCCAAACTCCCCAACTATCCCTCCCCACTTCCCCCTGGCAACCACACAGTCCTTCTCTAAGTCTGCAAGTCTGTTTCTGTTTTATAAATAAGTTCATTTGTATCAATTTTTTTTAAGATTCTGCATAGATGATACTATACAATATTTCTGAATCATGGAAATCACGTAGGTTGGGCTCAGCTTATTTAAGTAATTATCTATTTTTTCATTTTCAAGATACTTCTGGTCTAAATGTATCCCTTGAATCTAAGCCCCCAGTTTGCTTCTTTCTTGCCCCCAGCTACTGTGCCTCTGGAGAGTGAAACTGTCAACAGGTGGAATCTCCTGGACGGTGATGAGAAGCCCCACTGGCCTCCCCTGGGTTCCCTGGAAAGATAAGTTCCAATAGGCCAACAACACAGCATTAAGTGACAACACTCAAATGAGGCAGGGCTTTGTGTCCCTGTCCTTAACCTGAGGGTCATGGACTAGATTTCTCCAAACTCTCCAGCAGCCCCAGGGTTAGAGTAGACACCACTCACCTGTGAACCTCTTTGGGGCTTTGTGCAAAACCCAGATGTTACATGGCTCTTCCTTGGAAAGGAAGCAGCTGTCCTGCTGATCCAGAAACTGCTGTTTCCCTCAGCCTCTCGCTTCTCATTAGGGTGAGAGGGACCAGGATGCATCCCTCTCAGAAACAACCCCTCACATTTAGACCAGAAGAAACACTGGGAAGTGTTTCTAGATCACAGACCGGAGTGCTTGATAGATGTGAGGACACACTTGTCAAGATTGGAAAGTGCCCTGAGCTCTGGAAGACTGTCCTTGGGCTGGCCCTCACTCCATGGCCCAGCGGAGCCTCCAGAGCTCTTACTGGAGTGTCCTTCTAACAAAGAGAGTGAGAGGAGAGCCATGAAACCAGGGGAACATCAAGGATTCAGAGAAGTAGGCTCACAGGAACGAGGAATGGCCAGCAAGACAGAGGCAAGTTCCACTAGGGAGGTGGGGTCCCCGAGCTGCATGCGTGACCCTGGGTCCAGACCCCCATTCCTCCCATGTGAGCCCCCCAGTTGAACCCAGCTGGCCAGGTTGTGATCCTGAGAAATCCAGATGCTTCCTCATGAGAGAGAGTACAGGCCCACACCTTGTGGCTCCAGCTGCCGTGGCCTGTGCCACTGTGGCTGCGGGCAGCTCCGTCCGCCAGCTCCCGAGGTCCGGCCCCGACTGTCTGTCAGGGAGACGGATGGCAGCTCTTTTCTCCACCTCATTTCCAAGTGACTTCTTTTTTTCTGTAATTCATAAATCCTTACTTTCATGTGAGGCTTCTTTATGATACTTTATCAAATGCCTTTTGAAAGCCTCTGTAGAAAATAGAACCTGTGTCCTGGACTTCCTTCTCTCAGCTGTTTCCTCAGTAATGGAATCAATTTTTTAAAAGGGAGACATGCAGTGGGGCAGGACAGCTCTCGGGTACACTGTGCCTCCCCCATGCAGACCCCAAAGCTCTTCATGCAGACTCTGTGTAATTTACCCTCATCACGTACTCTCTGTGACAGGGAAAGATAAATTCTAGGTTCTTCCTGCCGTGAAAACCTCCACTTCCCTGAAACCCTTTAATAGGAGCTCTCAAAAATAATCCTACACCCCAAATTGGTAGGAAGCATAAGTTGTCTTCCCATAATGACAAACGGCAGGGTGTCGGGAAAACACCTCTGAGACGGGGCCCCCCGAAATATTGGCTTCTGAGTTCTTCTATTGCCTTGGCCTATGGAATAAGGGGCTTTCTCTTTTTTAAAAAAATATTATTTTTAAGCAGTTTTAGGTTCACAGAAAAATTAAAGGGAGAGTATGGAGGTTTCCAGGCTTTCCTGGTAGCTTGGTGGTAGAGAACCCACCTGCCAATGCAGGAGACATAAGAGATGAGGGTTTGATCCCTGGGTTGGGAAGATCCCATGGAGGAAGAAATGGCAACCCACTCCAGTATTCTTGCCTGGAGATTACCATGGACAGAGGAGCCTGGTGGGCTCCAGTCCATGGGGTTGCAAAGAGTCAGACACGACTGACGCAATGGAGCACCTACACATGCACACGCCGATTTCCACACACCTCCTGCCACCACACGCATGCCTCCTGCCATCAACATCCCCACCAGATGGTCCATTCGTTATAACTGATGAACCTACATAGGCACATCATCATCACCCATGTCTTTTCAAGGCTTGAAACATTTCTTTTTAATGCTGAATAGTGGCCTTTATCTGTGTGGATCACAATAAGTTGTAGAAAATTCTTAAAGCTATGGGAATACCAGATTGCCTTACTGGCCTCGTGAAAAACCTGTATGCAGGTCAAGAAGCAATAGTTAGAACCAGACATGGAACAATGGACTGGTTCAAAATAGAGAAAGGAGTACATCTAGGCTGTATATTGTCACCCTGCTTATTTAACTTATATACAGAATACATCATGCAAAATGCCAGGCTGGATGAAGCACAAGCTGGAATCAAGATTGCTGAAATATCAATAACCTCAGATACACAGATGACACCACCCTTATGGCAGAAAGCAAAGAGGAACTAAAGAGCCTCTTGATATAAGTGAAAGAGGAGAGTGAAAAGCTTGGCTTAAAACTCAGCATTCAAAAAACAAAGATCATGGCATCTGGTCCCATCACTTCATGGCAAATAGATGAGTAAACTGTGGAAACAGTGAGAGGAGAGACTTTATTTTCTTGGGCTCCAAAATCATGGCAGATGGTGGCTGCAGCCATGAAATTAAAAGACACTTGCTCCTTGGAAGAAAAACTATGACAAACCTAGACAGTATATTAAAAAGCAGAGACATTACTTTACCAACAAATGTCCATCTAATCAAAGCTGTGGTTTTTCCAGTAGTCATGTATGGATGTGAGCATTGGTCATAAAGAAGGCTGAGCACCGAAGAATGAACTTTTGAACTGTGGTGTTGGAGAAGACTCTTGAGAGTCCCTTGGACTGCAAAGAGATCCAACCAGTCCATCCTAAAGGAAATCAACCCTGAATATTCATTGGAAGCACTGATGCTGAAGCTGAAGCTCCAATATTTTGACCACCTAATGCGAAGAGCTGATTCTTAGAACGAACTCTCATGCTGGAAAAGATTGAGGGTGGGAAGAAAAGGGGGCAACAGAGGATGAGATGGTTGGATGACATCACTGACGCAATGGACATGAGTTTGAGCAAGCTCTGGGATATGGTGAAGGACAGGGAAGTCTGGCATGCTGCAGTCCATGGGGTCGCAAAGAGACAGACACAACTGAGCAACTGAACAGTAACAACAAATATTCCATTATCTGATGGATCAGTTTATTTCCGCATCACCTACTGAAGGACAACTTGGTTGCCTCCAAATTTGGCCATTATGAATAAAGCTGCTGTACACCTCCGTGTACAGATTTTATTGCAGACATAAGCTTTAAGCTAGTTTGGATGTGATTGCTGGGTCATGTGGGAAGAGTATGCTTAGTTTTGTAAGGAACTTCCAAACTGTCTTCCCCAGGGGCTGCTCCATTTCACATTCCCACTAGCAATGAATGAGAGCCCCCAGTGCTCCACACTGTCATGCATTTGGTGTTGCTGGTGTTCTGGATATTGGCCATTCTAATAGGTGTGTAGTGTTTTCTCAGTACTATTTTATTTTGCTTTTCCCTGATGATATAAGATGTGGAGCATCTAGTCACATTGCTTATCTGCCATCTGTGTACCTTCTGGTGTCAGGGGTCTTCACTTCACAGACCATAACCATAACCTGGAGACCACACCCTGTGCCTTGCCTGCCCTCCCTCCTGAACCCTGCCTGCCTCCATAACATCTCTGTTTGGAATTTTAAATACAGCCCTAGGCAAGGAGTGACTCCCACTTGCATCACCACGAACCAATCAGAAGAATTCCATGAGCTGATCATACCTTCTTTGAACCATATATATAAAACTCCTCACTGCCCCCTCCTAGGGCAGGACACACAGTCTTGAGGGCATAAGCCCACTATGGCTCCCTTTGCCTGGTATATTCTTTTCTACTTCACCCAAAACTCTGTATTTTAGACACATTAATAATTCTATGTCGGGGTATAGAGGCTGGATTTGGCTTCAATGTTCACACAGAAGGAGTCACACACGTGAGACCTTTCGCCTTAACTGTTCCTACATTAAGTCGGTCCATAGGAAGAGAGAACACTGTCTCTATGCCCTAAAAAGAAAAGCCAAATTCAAATAGAATTCATTTATCTCACACTTTGGGAAGAAATACAAATATTTAAATTCACCTCTTGATAGAGAAACTTGAGAGAATTTTTTGAATAGCATTCTTTAAGAACAGCCTTTATGTTAGCATTTATATGATAAGAACCTAGGACAACAATAGCACAGTGATTTGGGGCCAATTTTCCTTAAACACATCTCCTGTAAGGTACTGAGCCCTTCTGACATGTGGAAGCCTGGGGACTCTGTCCTCTGAAAAGGCTGCATAAATTAAGGAGTGCTCACAATGAGGGCTGATCTGGTGTCTCCCACTCCTGATGTCTCAGTGGCCCATGGTTCTGGCTGATGGACCGTTCAGCCAGATCTCTGTCACAAAGGCAACTTCAAGAGGGGCTGGCTGCCTTCTCTTTATCAAACCCCTTTGTCAGAGCATTATAATTTAGCTGTAAAAATCAGTGTGGGCCATAGCTCCATCTATACAAGCTGAGGAGACCTTCTTTAAAAGTCACTTAAACTTCATCTTAAAGCATTGGGAGCTTTAGAAGGTAGAAACTGGCAATGAGAAAAAATAACACTTTATCCCTTGTCTCAATTTTCTTAACCCAGATGTCTGGGAGGAAAGGTTGATATTTTTCCAAAGCATTTCTGACTCCAGGAAAAATACCTTCCTTCTAAAACTTCAACTATTTCTTTGGATGAAAACTCGTTATTCAGAAGGAAATCCCGCCCCCCCCCAAAAAAAGGGATATATGTACACGTATAGCTGGATTCACTTTGTGGTTCAGTAGGAGCCAGCACAACATTGTAAAGCATCTAGACTCCGATAAAAATTTTAAAAATCTCTTGATATTTAGAACGTGTAATTGTTCATAAAGTGTCTACCCCAGCGCTCCCTTATCTTTCTTTCCATTTGACCATGTCATGACTCAGCGCTTTCTAGAGAGTCTGGGCCCCCTGGGTTGATGTGACATGGCCCCATGCAGCCATCAGCAGAACCTGAAGACTTGGACAGACAGGAGACGGTCCTGACCCATGAGAAGCCCACCACCCCCTTTCAGAGTCCCCCAGGGCACCTCAATTCCAGCCCCCACAGCCCCCCTCAGCCACCTGTATACAAAGGGCTACACGGCTATAAGCTCCCAAATTCATTACTTATTGAATAAATTATCAAAAAAGCAACAAAACACTAAGAGCCTGACATCCTCTTTACATTGTTGTAAATCAGCTATCCTTTCGCTTCTGTTTCTGTTCCTACTCTTAGTTTTATTTATCCTTTTCTTTAATTTTTTAACACTAAAAGCATTTTGTATTGGGGTATAGCCAATTGATAATGTTGTGATAGTGTCAAGTGAACACCAAAGTGACTCAGTCATACATAAACATGCATCTATTCTCCCTCAAACCCCCCTCTCATCCAGGCTGGCACATAATAATTGAGCAGAGTTCCATGTCCTATACAGTAGGTATTTATCCTTTTTTAGAGTTAGAAGGGACCCCAGAGGAGAACTTGATTTTACAAAAATCCACTCTCCACTTCACATAACACACTCCGGCTAAACAGAATAAATAATGAGAAAATATGACTCACAGATGCCACATCTCCTTCAAGGGTTAGAAAACAGTTCATGCATATCCATTCAGGGATAAAAGTGTCTTGACCACAACTGGCCAAGGTAACATCACCTTGGAGATAATTTGTGGATTAGCAATTCTAGATGAACCTGCTTCTGGTTTTTATCCAGTCAAGTGAGAAAATGGGGTTAACCCTGCAGTCCTGGGGCCTTAGGAGTGGGGAGGTCAAGTGTGCAGTGAGGTCAGGTTAAGTGGATCATCACAGCAGGTCTGGAGGTAGTCAGTATTCAGAATATTCTTTAGAAGTAGAATTTCCTAATTACAGACTCTAGACAAATCACTCTTAGTAAGACTGATATTTAGGAGTTATTCCCCCTCCCCCACCTTCATTCCAGCATGTCCTGTCTGCAGCTGACCCCTGGAAGCAGAGACATTCCTCTGAGTTTAAGATCTATAATTTGCATTATATTGAAAACAACAGCTAGCTGTGCGTTTTTAAACTAAACACCCTTCCTGAGAGGATTTGCACCCCTCCACCCTGTCCCTTCCCAGCTGAGATGAACAAATTAAACCAGAGATACCGCCCTGGAAACCCCCCGTGACTCTGAAAGCCACCAATTGACCCTGCTCACCCAGAGCACTCTTGCTTCAGGAACCCTCCACTAACCACTAGTCATAATAATTTATTGATCCTGTAGCCAAAATTTGGGCTCTGTACTCCACACACAAACACACAGAGTTTCTTCTCCAGTCCCATGAAATGACCTGGAGCCTCATGCTTGTCCAAGGGTTTGGGGGAATAAAGTGGGTGCACCAGAGCAGGGAAAAAAGTGGAATGCTCATGGCAAACAGGAGGGGGAAAACAGGAAACAGTGACCGATTTTATTTTCTTGGTTTCCAAAATCACTGTGGATGGTGACTGCAGCCATGAAATTAGACACTTGCTCATTGAAAGGAAGGCTATGACAAACCTAGACAGTGTGTTAAAAAGCAGAGGCATCACCTTGCCAACAAAGGTATGTCTAATCAAAGCTTTGGTTTTTCCAGTAGTCATGTACAGATGTGAGAGCTGGACCATGAAGAAGGCTGATCACTGAAAAATCGATGCGTTCAAACTGTGGTGTTGGAGGAAACTCTTAAGAGTCCTTTGGACTGCAAGCGATCAAACCAGTCCGTCCTAAAGGAAATCAGTCCTGAATATTCATTGGAAGGACTGATCTAAAGCTGAAGCTCTAATACTTTGGCCACCTGATACAAAGATCTGACTTATTGGAAAAGACCCTGATGCCAGGAAAGATTAAAGGGGAGAGGAGAAGGGGAAAACAGAGGATGAGGTGGTTAGATGGCATCATCAACTTGATGGACATGAATTTGAGCAAACTCTGGGAGATAGTGAAGGACAGAGGAACCTGGTGTGTTGCACTTCATGGGATCGCAAAGAGTCAGACATGACTTAGTGACTGAATAACAACAACTGGTTATGAGAAGGTTCTGACCTCATGAACTCCTTTTTCCCCTAAGGGAGTTACAGATGAACTATGGGATGGTGGGGAGACTGGTAGAGAATGAACAGCCTTGATTGTCTCCTGAAGCTCTTGTTTTGGAACTGGAAAATCAAGCCTTCTGTTCTGAGTATGCCTCAGAAACTCCATGCGTCAAGTCTTAGAAAGTAACTTCCTGTGAATTACAAATTCACCACATCTACTCTTTTCGTTGACACAGAAAAGTTTTGTCTTCTACAATCTTTGGTGTCTTGTCACTGTGTCCTTATGGAGGAAGAAGGGAAGGACTCTCTGGGGGCTCTTTTATTTGGACATTAATCCCATCCTGGGAGCTCCACCCTTATGACCTCATCACCCCCAAAGACACCTTCTGACACCTGACCTTATGAGTCAGGACTGAACACATGAATTTGAGGGGGATACAGAATTCAGTCCACCACAGGAAATATAAAAGGGAAATAGGGATCTGAAAATATAATATCTGAGTGTAAGGGATACAACATTAGAAATAATTTATACTGAAATGTGAACATGTAATTTCACTGGAGTAGATTAGCAGTAGGGGAAAAAAAATACTTGCATTTATAGTATTTTCTTTACTTGCTTTTTCCCTCAAAAATATCAGCTGTAAAAAAATATCCTGTAAAAAATCTGAAAGACAGTGTCCGTGAACTGCGCCCTTTGGCAGCAGAGCCCCATAAATCTGGAGGTTGTTATGGTGCCCAGGAGAGGTTGCCAGGTCAACAGGGAAAAGACAGGACCTGGGGAAATGATGCTTTTGTCAGAACCCTGGTTCCATTGTTGTCAGCCCCAGCGGGGTCTGTGAGAGTGGAGCGGGCAGTAGTGGACAGTCCTCGGTGCGTGGAGGCTGAGCACCATGCTCCTCTGTGACCTGAAATCCCACTGAATTTCTAACTCTGAAAGCTTTCCTTCTTGCTATGTTTCAAATCTATGTCTCTGATTCATCACTGGCTTCAGCCCAAGTCCTCCCATCCACTCCTCAATGCTGGCAATGGCCACCACGTGCCACCCAGACAGTAGCACCCACCCCCACCCCCTCCAGGACCAGCTCAAGATGGGAGCCAAGTGCGTCTTGATCTGGATTCTGTGAGGCTGGCACGTCGGCCTCACAAGACACACTGTCGGCTTTTCTCTGGTACAGAGCCTAGGAGACGATAGCAATCTACCCAGAAAGGGTTTATCTGTCCTGCCCAGATGGACAAAGCTTTGTCAGTCTCCCCGGGAAGGTTTAATCAGATGTCTTTGAATATGTGAGAAGGAATACAGCCCGCTTAATAAACATGTCTTGCTTAAAAACTCTTTGTAATAGCTCAAGATTTGTTTCCTTTTCTTCCCTCCACTTTTTTTTTTTGATGCCTTTGAAAGCCGCCATCTGAAGCGTCTGATGTCTGAACTTTCCCTGCTCTGCGTGCACACAGATGAGAAGAAAAGCCGCCTATTGTGAGCCTGCTCTTCTTTTGGCGTGAGAGATAAGGCTCGGAGAAAGCTGCCACGCCGTCCTGAAATTTAAGAAGACATGCAACCCAGAAGCGCCCGGCGCTAGGCTTTTAGGAATGCTCTTATATTATTTATACGAAGAGACAAAGACACACACACACACAAAAATTCCCCTTAGATGGGAGAAAATAGGGCACATCAACACCATGAACAAACTCATCAGCCACCGGGAGAGCATGAAAGTGAAGCAGACACAAGCTTTTTCTTAGGATGAAACTTTCAGGGCACCGGCTGTGTTGAGATGCAGAAAAGAATCATTGCTCTGGTTTGCTTTTGTCCTCCCTCGAAAACTGGAGCTCCACGTTCCCTACAAAGGTTAGTAAGAATCATGGACTGTTTATAGTCTCCCCAACACACAAAAATAATGCACATTGTGCTTCAAAACTTCCAACTGCCCGGGTTATCCACACTCACATCCCTAGATGCATGTCGTCCACCAGGGACAGCCCCTGGCTCATGGACATCACTGCACAGACATTTCTCACCATCGTGTCAAAACCGTAGGTTAGTGGTCCAGCCAACTTGGAGAAATGTGTCATTTCATTTCACACACCTGCGACCTTGGCCTATGGACTTCATTCCTCTGCACCCTGGGCCCTGTCTGCCAATGGAGGACCACCTCACAGACCTGGGTGGATGTAAATGAGATATGAGAAGGAAACAAGAAAGGGCCCGGCGCTCACATCACATCCTTCCAAACGGTCATGCGCATCAGCGATCTTTCCTCCCTACATCCTCCCGTAGGCCAAAAGGATTCCCATTTGTCTAACATCTGGCCTGAAATGATTTCTAAACAGACGGGCTCAAATGGTCTGAATAACTTCCTTTGCCACTGTCAGCTCCTCTCTGATTTACAATGCATTCTGACACATTTTTGCATCAATTCACAAATCACCCTCTAAAACAACATTCCCTGGGAAATGGTGAATTTATGAGATGCTATCCTAGGCCAAAATGACTCAGGCCGACAACGTGAAATTAATCGGCCCCCATCCATCTTTATGATAACGTCCTCTGCTCACGTGTGAGCCTCTACCCTGTGAACGGAAGCTGGTGACCCTGATATGTAGGAATGAGCTGTGAGTCCTCACTCATTAAAAAACAGAGATGCTGGGGCTTCCCTGCTGGTCCAGTGGTTAAGAATCTGCCTGCCAGTTGAGGTGACAAAGGTTTGATCTCTGGTCCGGGAAGATCCCATGTGCCTTGGGGCAACGAAGCCCAGGCCCCACAGCTACAGGGACCATGCTCAAGTCCGGGAGCCACCACAAGAGAAGCCACCACAGCACGAAGTCCACACACCACACCTAGAGAAAGCCCACACACAGCAATGAAGACCCAGCACAGCCCAAAAATAATGAATGAATGAACACATTTTTAAAAAAACAGGAGTGCTTTTATGTAAAATAGCACCGGGTCTGGGGCAGTGATGTTGCTCTAGACGTGATGACTCCTGGCTTCGCTCCCACCCCGCAGGTCCTCAGAGCTGATGCCATTCCCCAGCCGCCCTCACACCCGCAGTGTGACAGGACACGATGCTGTCCAAGGAGACAGCTGAGGTCACACGTGGCCTGTGATGGTTCATCTCACATGTGGACCTGACTCGGCTGACAGATAGCCAGCTGCTGGTAAGACTACTTCTGGGTGTGTCTGTGAGGGGCTCTGGAAGAGGTCAGCGGATGGAATAAGGACCCTTCTCAGCAAAGGGGGACCAGTCAGTCCCCTGGGGGCCCAAGTGGATCAGAAAGGCATCGGGGAGTTCATGCTCTGCCGGAGCTGGGACAGCACTTTCTCCAGCCCTTGATCAGCAGAGCTCCTGGTTCTCAGGCTGCCATCAGACTCGACTGAACCCACAACCCACTCTGCGTCTGCATGGGCGATGGCGGGTCAAGGGAGTGCTCAGCTTCCACTCGTACAACAGCCAGTTCCTGTGAGAGCCTCCTCTGCCGTCTAAGTCTATCAACTATCTTCCTCCGATTGGTGTGTTTCTCTGAAGAACCTTGACGGGTACAGGATTCTAGGAAATTCTTCTTTTCTGATTCAAGTCAGTCTGAGGTGCTCTCCCTCCCACTTCAGGATTATCTTGTAACTCAGTTGGTAAAGAATCTGCCTGCAATGCAAGAGACCCAGGTTCGATCCCTGAGTCAGGAGATCCCCTAGAGGAGGGCATGGCAACCCACTCCAGTATTCTTGCCTGGGAAATCCCATGGATGGAGGAGACTGGTGGTCTACAGTCCATGGGGTCTCAGAGAGTCGAACACGACTGAGCAGCTAAGCACAGCGCACATACCCTATCACTTCTGCCTTGAGCGTGAATGGGCAGCCTGCAGCGGGTCAGCGTCTGGCAGCCCTGAAACACCAAATACGCACCCAAAGTCTGGGGAGGCCTCCCCCCACTGGACAGCTAGATCCAGGACATGTTTTTGGTGCTAAAATAGGAAATGGAATGCAAAAGCATTTATGGAATTATTGTAGCCGAGTACGGAGGTGTCTGTTTTCCCAAGGTGAACAGTCTGCTCTGAAATGGTGACTTACTTTAGTCTTCTTCTATTAATTAATACAAGTATTCTTTTTAAACAAAACTAAGGATATCCATGTTGCATTTTAGATAGTCTCAAAGTCATGAAGTCTTTGGTGACCTTGAGAGAGACTTTTGGGGTCAGCTGGGTCATTTACTCTTCCTTTGTTTTTGTTATTTACTAACATTTCATTTTTAAATTCAGTTCAGTTGCTCAGTGGTGTCTGACTCTTTGGGACCCCATGGGGTTTTTTTTTTAATTAGCAAATACAAATACATCATTTCTTATATTCTTATATTTATGCTATTTTCTTCTATATATAAATGTAGTTAGTAAGTTTAGCAGTTATTATGAGGGCTTTCAAAAGTTACTTCATTAAATGCTCTTAAATATTTCAAATGGCATTTATGAATTTAATTTATTATGGTTTCCTTATATTCCTTCCACGGTCTCGATTATAAGCAAAAACTTCCCACATATTTAACAACTCAAGTAAATGTAATAAACTGAATTTACAAATATAGTGATTCTCAAGTTCTCTTAGACATTCCAGTCCTGTATACAAGTGTTACTAAATTATCTTATGCCTTTCAATTTAAAATAACAAGTCTAAATTTAACTAAGCAATTACACATTTTAATTTGGAATCATGAGTCTAATCTCTTAGACACTCTGTGTGTCAGATTCTCCTAAATATTACAATTACTTGAAATACCAAATATAAACAGATTGTTCCTAACACCCACAAAGTGTTGATGCTCTGGATTGGACTTACTTTATGTTCATAGTTTTCATTCTAGATCTTTCCAAGGTTAAAAGCATGTGCCTGTTAATACAGAAATGATACCAGCCCAAGGGAATCAAGCACCCCCTGGTGCCCCAGGAGCTGAGATGGAGGAGGAAGCAGAAGGCTGACACCCCAGAAGTTTTACCGTGACCCCAACTGTCACTGTGAGCCTTATTTAAAAACAGTTGCTGCTCCAAAGAGGACTCTCAGGCTATTCCCTCTGATTGGGTGATTTTCCAGCCCTTTTTCCTCCCAATTCGGTTGCTTCTGGCTTGATTCCTCTGAAACCTCTTTCAACACCCTCACCTGAGCTGGGCATTTGAAATCCCATGACCGTCCCCAGATCAGGGCACCAGTGCCCCAAATTCAATAACCTATTTTCCTCTGATTTTGCAGTGTCTGATCATAGTCTCTTTAATGGTAGAAATGTAATGTTTTAATGAGTTTCTTTTTAATTCCTTCCATGCAGTGAGCTTCATCCTCACCGACGTGATTCCCAGGTGACTCCCAGGATGTAAAGGAAAGCTGAACCCGACATCTCCCTCACATTCCCAGATGAGTTCTTCACTTGGAGTTAATTAATTTCAAAAAAGAAAGCAGTCTTCCTTCATCTACAAAAAACTTCACCACAGTTGAGTGCTGAATAACCTCTTCCAAAATCTCTCTGGCTTCCTGCACACTCAGTGACTTTCAGCAGTCCCCTGGACTGACCTCATCTCAAAAGCTGTGAAAAACGGAGTCTCAGAAAGACTACACTATGATTCTAAACTGTATCACATCAGTGCCATGAAAACAGAACCAGCTGTGGCCCTGGATTCTCCTCCTTAATGTGAAGGAGCATCTCTTCTTCTGAGTAGTAAATATCTACCTATGAAAACAGAACCAGCTGTGGCCCTGGATTCTCCTCCTTAATGTGAAGGAGCATCTCTTCTTCTGAGTAGTAAATATCTACCTATCTACATATATACATATATATAGAGAGAGAGGGATTTAAAAATATTGACTATGGCTTTAGAAGCTCCAAACTGAAAGTTTTTCCTGCTCCTCTGTAAGCTGACTGACACACTTTCTCTGAACTTCAGTTTCCTCATATGTAAAAAGATTAGTCTGGACTAAGGGTTTGCTTTGTTTATTAATTTTTAGTATATTGGATAGTTCTGTGTGCTACACTCATTGGCTTCAGTTGGGTCCGACTCTTTGCAACCCCATTGACTGTAACCCACCAGGGTCCTCTGTTCATGGGATTTCCCAGGCAAGAATCCTGGAATGGGTTGCCATGCCTTTCTCCAGAGGATCTTCCCAACCCAGGGATCAAACCTGCATCTCCTGCAGCTCCTGCATTGCAAGCAGATTCTTTACTGCTGAGCCACTGGGGAAGCCCTTATGTTGGATATAGTTGATTCATAATGCTATGTTAGTTTCAAGTGCAAAGTGATTCAGTTATACATATACATACATATATTCTTTTTCAGATTCTTTTCCTGTGTAGGTTAATACAGACTATTAAATAGAGTTCCCTGAGCTAAGGTTTCTTCCTTCTAAAAGATCACAAGTTAATGGATTGGCCAGAGAGAGCAAAAAGAACCCAGTAGCAATTATTTTTTATCATAACCATTGTAAGTGGAAAGCCAAAGAGGCTGGAACTTTCCCTTCCAAATCGCTTACTTTACGGTTGCAATATTTTCATAAACGGACCTGAACTTCCTGAGATAAGAAAAAACATGAACTTTCAGATGACCGAAATGGAATATTGCAAGGGGAAAATACTGTGAAAATTATGCTGAGATTGCTATCCTGATGGAAATTTGGCCAGGTTCTCCTTATCCTGGGGAAGCCACTTATGATCAGACAGTCACAGAAAGAGGAGGGTTTTTTTAAAAAAGGACACACTACAACATTTCCTGGACTTGCTCCTACATCCAAAGGTTTGAGAGTAAATCCTCGTGTGAGATGCTGCCACGATGCACACTCCAGCAAGAGCTGTTCCTCCAGGAGCCACAAGAGAAAGGAACCAGGTTTGTTAATAACAATCAGAAACACGGGCAGTGTCACTACACTGCAAACACTGTTCTGAGAACATTTGTTGTTGCTGTTTAGTCACTAAGTCATGTCCAACTCTTTTCCACCCCATGAACTGTAGCACACCAGGCTTCCCTGTCCTTCACTATCTCCAAGAGTTTGCTCAGGTTCATGTCCATTGAGTCGGTGACACCATCCAACCTTCTCATCATCTGCTGATGCCTCCTCCTCCTGCCCACAATCTTTCTCAACATCAGGGTCTTTTCCAATGAGTTGGTTCTCTGCATCCGGTGGCCAAAGTATTAGAGCTTCAACATCAGTCCTTCCAATGAATATTCAGGGTTGACTTCCTTTAGGATGGTCTGATTGACTGAGCACATTATGGACATCATTTAATAATTCCTATGTTATTATTCTTGTGATAAATGCAAGAAATCCTGAGTCCAGAGGTAAAGTCACTTCTGAGACACCAAGCTGGTAGCTGAGGGATTCAGGAGGGAACCCTCTGAGTTCAGAGTTAGGGAGGGTTTGTGGACCTCTGTTGGAGTGTTCTTCAAATGACCCTTTGAAATCAGATTTTCTCCCTTTTCATACAATGCAAGTGATTGCTTGAGGGTGGGTGCTATTTATAATTTCATGAGAACAGTTTAATTCTAGACAGCAACCTACATTTCTGTTACAAAGATTCTTCACCTTGAGCTTCTTTGGAGAGAAATGGGTTATCTGGAGAAAACTGCTTTAAATGTTTGACTGGGTATCTAGGGCAAAGGAAGAGAGAGGGATGGGGAGTTCATAGAATGAACAAAGAGAGCCTCTAACATACCAGCCAGCAGTAAATAAACCAGGGGAGAAAATGTAAAGAAAACAAAATGCTTAAATGTCATTAATGTAGAGTTCATTCACATGACTCCACTAGCAGAGAAAGCTTTCAGCAGACCTATACCCAAATTTATAGTTTTTCTAATAGTCATGTACAGATACGAGAGTTGGACCAGAAAGAAGGCTGAGTGCCAAAAAATTGATGCTTTTGAACTGTGGTGTTGGAGAAAACTCTTAAGAGTCCCTTGGACTGCAAGGAGATCAAACCAGTCAATCCTGAAGGAAATCAGTCCTGAATATTCATTGGAAGGACTGATGCTGAAACTGAAGCTCCAATATTTTGGCCACCTGATGCAGAGAACCGACTCATGGGAAAGACCCTGATGCTGAGAAAGACTGAAGGCAAAAGGAGAAGAGGGTGACAGAGGATGAACTGGTTGGATATTATCACTGACTCAATGGACATGAGGCTGAGCAAACTCCAGGAGATAGTGAAGGACAGGGGAGCCTGGCATGCTGCAGTCCATGGGGTCACAGAGTCAGACACAACTTAGCAGCTGAACAACAACAAAATTTCCAAGGCTCAATATTTGGCCAAAGTGTGGTGAGTGGCCTTCAGCTTAATGTCTGAGGCTCTGGGAAAAAAGATCTTACAGCTGTCCTTGAATCAAGCTGTTTCTACTTTGATTTATAATACAAGACTCTGAACCCATGTTATTTAAAGAAAACAAGAACAAATCAGCTTTAAAATAACTTAAAAAGTTGATTTCATCAACCCTTGTTCTGTGACAACCTAGAGGGGTGGGATGGGGTGGAAGATGGGAGGGAGGTTCCAGAAGGAGGAGACATATGTATACCTCTGGCTGATTCATGTTTATGTTTGTCAGGAACCAGTTAACATTGTAAAGCAAATATCTTCCAACCAATAAAAAAGGTATTAGAAAAAAGTGATTTCAAGTGACTGAACATCATATTAATAGTACTTTTCCTTCAGGAATTCTGAAAACTTCTTCTTTTCAAGGAAGGGATCATTCATTTTGTAAGATGGGAAGAAGAAATTTTGTTTCATGCCAACAGCATCTATTATGCAGATCTGGTTCCATGAAAATTTTCATAATCACCTTAAACGACATGAGGACCTATGGAGCAATGGGAGTGGTGGGCCAACCCCTCCCTAACTGTCCTGATTTGCAGTCTGGTTGGCCACTCTTGCTTGACTTGCTCTGTTTCTCAGCATGTACATCTTCCCTTCCATGCACTGCCATGCTCTACCTCTCTAACCACATACATGTGTGAGGACTAGGAGCACACACATTAGCACTTCCACAGCATACAAGAACTATGCAAATAACACAGGGCACCGTCAGGCACTCTTGATGGTAAGCCGTTTGGGTGGTTGGGTTCATGGTGACCACAGGGCAGCAGGTTCTATTATAAATATAATAAGCACTTCAACAACTAGTTTTCTTTCCCACTCTTATTTCAAATCTTATTATATCCTGGGTGGAAACCATATTTCCCAGAAGTGACTCATTGAGGCCTTCCTTGACAACTATGCCAGACATTTTTACCAACTCTGTCTATTTCTGTTTTATTGACTATGCCAAAATCTTTGACTGTGTGGATCACAATAAACTGTGGAAAATTCTGAAAGAGATGGGAATACCAGACCACCTGACCTGCCTCTTGAGAAATCTGTATGCAGGTCAGGAAGCAACAGTTAGAACTGGACATGGAACAACAGACTGGCTCCACATATGGAAAGGAGTATGTCAAGGCTGTATATTGTCACTCTGTTTATTTAACTTATACGCAGAGTATATCATGAGAAATCCTGGGCTGGATGAAGCACAAGCTGGAGTCAAGATTGCCGGGAGAAATATCAATAACCTCAGATATGCAGATGACACCACCCTTATGACAGAAAGTGAAGAAGAACTAAAGAGCCTCTTGATGAAAGTGAAAGAGGAGAGTGAAAAAGGTGGCTTAAAGCTCAACCTTCAGAAAACTAAGATCATGGCATCTGGTCCCATCACTTCATGGCAAATAGATGGGGAAACAGTGGAAACAGTGTCAGACTTTATTTTTTGGGGCTCCAAAATCACTGCAGATGATGACAGCAGCCATGAAATTAAAAGACGCTTACTCCTTGGAAGGAAAGCTATGACCAACCTAGACAGCATATTAAAAAGCAGAGACATTACTTTGCTAACAAAGGTCCATCTAGTCAAGGCTATGGTTTTTCCAGTGGTCATGTATGGATGTGAGATTTGGACTATGAAGAAAGCTGAGCACCAAAGAACTGATACTTTTGAACTGTGGTGTTGGAGAAGACTCTTGAGAGTCCCTTGGACTGCAAGGAGATCAAACCAGTCCATCCTAAAGGAGATCAGTCCTGGGTGTTCATTGGAAGGACTGATGCTGAAGCTGAAACTCCCATACTTTGGCCACCTGATACAAGGAGCTGACTCATTGGAAAAGACCCTGATGCTGGGAAAGATTAAGGGCAGGAGGAGAAGGGGCCGACAGAGGATGAGATGGTTGGATGGCACCACTGACTCTGTGCACATGAGTTTTGATAGACTCCGGGAGTTGGTGACCAACAGCGGGGCCTGGCGTGCTGCGATCCATGGGGTCACAAAGAGTCAGACATGACTGAGTGACTGAACTGAACTGAACTGAACCAAAGCTGTCAGTATCCAAAGCATGACTGTGTTCCATAAAGAAAACACAGCCCAGTTACTGGTGCCCAGCAGAGTTGAAGAAGGGAGAAAGGGCATGTTAGGAGGGGAGATTTCATCTTGCTTGACAATAAAATCATCCAGCAGAGTGATGGGACCCCACTCTGGGAGAGAGCTACAGATTCATTAAGGTGAGTGTCTTCTGAAGGGACGCTGCACAGGGAGCTTCTCAAAGGACTATGAGAACTGGAGAGGGACCAAGAGAGAGGGGCTCCAGGCCTAGGCCTGGGGAGAGTGGGCGAGGCCAGTGAGTGAACAACAGAAGCCGCACCCTCGGTTCCAGGGCTGCGGGTCTCCCTCTAAAGATGGGACACAGCACACAGGATATCCCAAAACATCAGGAGGACTTCTGAACTGAGTCCTAATCCCTTCCAGTTTCTGTGCAGATTCTGTGCCATCACCCCACTGGGCTTCACAGTGGGTGCTGAACCTGGTGATAGACAGGACCGGGAGGGTCTAAATCTTATCTTGTTCTCTTTCTGGGGCAACAGAGAACAGCAGCTCTCCAATCCGGCTTGAATGCGTGTGTATGTGTATCTCGGAATCCCTAAACATGCCCATGAAAACAGAACTCCAAGGCGGGACTAACCATCCATCCGTACTTGTAAAGCTCCCTGACACATGGCTGAGGTCAAGACCCCACGCTCCATGCAGCCTTGGAGATGCAGGTATGTACCTGGGAGAGTCTGAGGACACGCATGGGTCTAAGTGAGCAAGTACACAGTTGTGTGAAGGACTGGAATCTGTCTGAAGGATGGGGACAGTATGGCACAAACGGAAATGGAGGGTGGGTGGCAGGTGCTCCTGATGGCCCTGCGGAGGACAAATCCCTTTCTGCCCCCAGGTGAGCGCTACCTGTGGTCTCCACTGCTGGTGTGTGCAATGAAAACCTGCACTTCCGCAGCTCCTTTTGAGCTCCTCAATTTTGAGTCTCATGTTTCGTGAACAACCATAGCAGGAAAATCAGCTACAACCTCCCAAGCAGATGTTCGTCAGCTACTTTTGTCACAATATAGAAGCCTAGGATTTTCTTCTTTTTTTTAAGAAGGGGAAGTTAAAGGGCAAATTTTAAGTAAGAAGGAATTTTACCTGGTAATTAGGAAAGAAAAACAGTTTTGAAGCCTGAAGCTAAATCTGATTTTTGCCAAGGTTTCTGACTCCTGGCTCCCGGCTTTCTGAGCCTCCATGTCAGCTCTTGGGTATGTTCTGAGCATCCTCTTGTGGAAGGAGGAAGTATCGCCTTTGGAAGCTTGCAGAACGCCTTGCTGGGGCTGCACAGCTTGTCCCAAACCTTTGCATTTGGGATGGGAAGCGAGCCGAGGGCTTGCTAACGGGTTAGTCAACAAACACCCAGAACAAAGAACCATCTGCTTCGTTGTTCTCAATTAGGCAATTTTGCAAGAAGATTGAGCAAATTATCAATTTGACACTGCAATTACCAAAAATAACTGAATTCTGTCTTCTCTTCTTCCTACGTCAAATCATTTTAATTTACAAGGGAAAGGGAAGGAGACATTAGCAACTTTTAATTATCAAGACTGCTGATTTGTTTTTTCCCCTGAGAAACTGTGAACCATTAAAAGTCAAGATGCAGCTCAGGTCAGAGTGATGGCCACTCAAGCGGCCCCCTCCATTCAAAAGAGATTGACTTTCATCAGCACCACACTGGAGATACAAGCGCATTATGTATTCATTTCCTTTCCTCCTTAGCCTGGCTGCACTAGGGGTTCAGACTCAGGGACCCAGGGTCTGAGAAGGATGTTTCTCTAAGTGGAAAGTCTGTGTTACTGTTCTGCCTGCATGTGTTGGAAGCCCCATGGCCAGAAGGATGTGACCTTGGATACAATTTCTCTCTGGTTCCTTTAAAGTGTTAGATGTTCTAAGGTCCTGAGGAAGTAAATCATTTGTTGTTCAATCACCAAGTCGTGTCCAGCTCTTTGCCACCCCATGGACTGCAGCATTCCAGGTATCTGTCCCTCACCATCTCCCAGAGCTTGTTCAAACCTGAGAAGGTAAATCAGAGTAATTGACTAACCCAGACTGTTGGATCCTCCATGGATCCCGAACATGTACCTTAAAATTTTCCCACTTGGAATCTTGATGAGTTTGTAGAAGAGATCAGACCAGGGCCTTAGGTATCACATTATTGTGTGTTTATACAATACTATCAGCAGGCTAAGCATTTCATATGCATTATCACAGTTTACCTCAGTGGACACGTAAGGTGGATTTTAGCATTATCCTTGCTTCGTATATGACACACAGAGGTCAGAAGCAGGGAGCATCTTTCCCGAGTGTCAGGAGGCAGTGGTGAACGTGGGACTCTCTTAACTCATACCCAGAGGTCATCTCTGGTCATAATCTGCCTCCTCGGAGTGTTTTCCATGTCAGAGCGCTAGGAAATAGGAGAGCTACAGCCTTAACCTGGACTGTCTGACTCAAAAGGCTAGGCCTTCAGCCCGATTCCTCTAGGGTAGAACCTGCCCACCTTCTGGGTTCTTCAGACCTGTGGGATCCTGTATTCCAACCAGGATACCTGTAAAATTAAGTGGAAAAGAGCAACTCATGGTGGTGAAACCATGGCAAGAGGAAGGCTGCACCTACGTGGAAAGGCAGAAGGCTGGTCTGATTTCCTCGACTAGGGGAAGATCAAGACTTTGGGAGGCTGCCACACAGGTGTCTGAGTTGGCTGGCCACTGACCTGGCTTTGCTTGAGGTGAAATCACTAAGTCTGATTCTCTCTCTACCCTCTGTTCTTTAAACTACCATTACATGCATTATGGCTCACAGCCTCAGTGAAAAGTAGGGTTTTCAGAAGAAAGTCTTCAATTTTCCTTTGTACTATTCTGTCCCTGCTGTAATTTGCTCAGTCTGTGTTTAAAGGTTTTCCTAATTGAACAGGTGCAGGAAACAAAAGTAGTGGGTGCTGTGTTTGTACTAAGTGTTACTCCATAGCCATCACTTACAAACAGTTGTTGAGTTGTAAATACTTAGCTCATCTAGTAAAACAGGTATGTGTATATGTGCTATGTGTGTCAAGCCCATGATGTCCTAAGAGAATCATGTGTGGGTAGGGAAGAGGAAGCCCAGTCAGGGACTTCCCTGGTGGTCCAGAGGTTAAGAATCCACCTTGTGATTCAGGAGACGTGGGTTTGATTCCTGGATGAGGAACTAAGATCCCAGGCACCATGGAGTAACTAAGCCCATGCCACAACTCCTGAGCCTGTGCATCACAACTACAGTCCAAGTGCAACCAAGATCCCGCGAGCTGCAACTGAGACCCAACACAGCCCAATAAATAAATATTCTTTGAAATGCTGTAATTTTTTTTTTTATAAAAAGAAAGCCCAGGCAGATCCTGGGCTACTGGTCCTGAAGGTATGCAGGAACTCTAGATTAATTGAAAAACAAAGAATATATGACAGTATATGTGCCTCAGTGTGTGGACTGATAAAATATATCATTTCCAAGGCTATAAATATGATTGTCATGTAAAAATAAAATAAACACATGTTCAAAAATGTACTTAGCTCATTAATAAGTGAAGAAACAAGAGTCTAGTTCAATAGAAACTGAACCGTGGAAACATGCACAGGTGCTCAGAATGCTGAAAGTGTTTGCTAATAGATTCAAAAATGGCTAAATGTCCTATAGGCCAATAGAAAGTAATGCTTGTGCTTATACTTTCTATAGAGAGGAAATCAATTGTGTCTCTACCAGGCAAAGTTTATTTGCATTGATGCAGACAAAACTATTTGCATTATTGTCACTTTTCTGCACCAACTGCTGTGCCTGTAGCTCTATAAAATAGCCTGGTCGATAGAAAGTGAGTGGAAAGAGCCCTGTCCTCCCACAGAATGGGATCCCCAAGGGCCCGCCAGGCCACACTCAGCTCTCCCCAAAAAGGATCCCAGCCTGCTTCTTCACCTGCCCCCAAGTCTTGGAGGTCATCCCCCTGCAGGTGCAGGTGTGTCATGGTCATGGACAAGATCCGAAGACTGAACAGTGGAGTCCAGCCATCAAGTGCGCGTGTCACCTGAAATTCACAACTGGAATCACCACCCCAACCTTCAGTTTGCCACCTGGAGTTATTAATCATTCCCGTGAGACTAATCCTTGCAGGAAAGCATCTGCTGGACTATGGAAAAAATATAACTAAGCAGAGGCTTGGGGAATGCAGTATTAAACAGAAGATCTGCCTAATAGGGAGATCCCAGTTTATCCCCTGGGAGTGAGGACCGTGGGGACAGGTGGTGTTTTCAGGTACCTGGACTCCAAGGGGCAGGCAGCAGGGGCAGTGGCCAGGCTGCCCAAGCTCACGTCTGATCAGAGCTGAGCATGAACGTGTCCAAAAGCTCTTGGACGAGTGAAGCTCTCTGCGGAGGCAGAACGCGAATTGTATTCAATCACCAGAGAAGCACTTATCTCAGATCTGAATGGGCCACCCCAGCATTCACATCTAGAAACATCAAATCAAGGGAACGCATTTCCTCTCTGGACAGTCTTAATTCCTGTGCCTCAGATGGAACTCAGCTGCAGATTTCTGGGAATGCCACTGCTGAGAGACTGACCATCTGTAGGCAGTCATCAAACGCTCCAAAGTGAAAACGATGTTCAAAGACACCACCTAGCCGTGGGCTCTGTGAAAAACAGTTTTTCAAGCAACTATTCTGGGCACCTCTTCCTGTTCAATCATTATTTGCTTCTGACTAGAAAAATAAGGCACGCTCATTGCAAAAAGGAAGAGAGAAACGGGGGAGGGGGTGCGAGAGGGGGAGAGAGAGACGGGAGGATTTTCTTCTGTCTCCTGCAATTCCACACGTTCGGCCAGAGGAGCCATTAATAGTAAGGTCTGGGCACCTCTTTAATTCAGTTTTGCTGAAAGAAATGATGATCCAAATTAGCAATGTTCATCACACCTGAATTAACAGAGATTTCCACCAAATTAGGATCATTTTTGTGAGATTGGAATTGTTTCTGCAAAGCCTGAGGCCCAGAAATGGAGGCATGACAGCGAATAAAAATCAGGACATCAAACGGATCGTTGGCAGAACACCGCCGCTCTTCAGACTGGGGGCCGGAGGCGGGGGCGGCGGGGAGGAAATGGTCTCAGGAAAACTTGACTCAAAGACCGTCTTTGGGAGGGTGAGTTGCACAGGGAGCAGAGACTCCAGAAGCCCCTGCCTTCCCAGAGCAGAGGTCAGCACTGTGGGGACTGATGAGTACCGACCAGCTTGCATCTCCCGCTGGCCCAGTGTGGGCGGGCACTGACTGTTTCTCAGTGCTAGAGCTTGACTGAAAAGTACCCCCATGCATTTGGCATCCTGGAAATACAAGCTATTTTCTATAGCATCCAATTTTAAGGGAATCCATGGAATGAAATGAGTAGGGAGGGTGTCAGTAGATTTCACATGTATTTTGTATACAAGTAAGTTTGTTTTTATCTATATCTATGTACATATCTATATACACATATATGCAAAATCTCTTTGCAGAAATGCACAATTTTTAAAAAGTTAAAAGGGTGTCAGGTAAAAGATGCATTTCTCAAAGTTGGTATGCTATTTAAAAAAATCTTGACTAGATAGGATGCAACACCTTTCCATCGAGCATAAGTAATGGAATCTTAAATTAGGCAGGGAAACCACCCTTCTCTGTCTGACTCCTCATGGGGAGCTCCACTGACTGTGGGCTGCCTGACTGCACTGATGCTTCAGACATAAGGGCGCAGGTGCTGTCAGCCTAGGAAAAAGGAGCTAACTGCTTCCACTTTGGGGGAAAAAATGGGAATTTATATTATTTTCAAAAAAAAATCTGGAAAGCAAAGAGCTCAAATGTTTTAAAAGACCCTCCCCACAGAAGGTAAATGTGCACTGGAAACTTTAAAAAATAGTAGCTCTCTGAAATAGTGGAGATAAAATAAATTGGGTGATCCATTGAAGGAATCTTATTTAATTGTCACCGTTACTTTCTCACCTTTTTTCAAAGCATGTTTTTCCACTTGTGTTCACTAATTTGAAATGGACTTGTACTAACACTGATCTATAAAGGAGAAGAAAGCTCTGGAATTATATATTGGTTCATTATTTGCAAAACAGTTTACTGCAGGTGTCAGGCACCAGGGTTTGTTTCTGTGTGTACGTGTGAATACATGGAATGCTTTTATAAACTTTTTTCAAAATGAAAGAAAAGAAGGAAGGAAGGAGGAAGAGGAGGGGAGACAGGGAGTTCTAAATACAGAAGAACAGTGCGCGACCACAGCTTCAGGTGCATTGGCCCTGGGAACCCCCTGAGATACTCCTGAGCCAGACCCACCCACCAACTCACTGGGCTGCCCGCCGCCCCTCTGAGACTGTGTTTGCATGTTGTCAACACAGGCCTCTCACGCAGTGAGACCTTCCAGTGTCCAGGCCCTTAAAGGTGCTCCGTGATGTCCCCTTTGTTCTCCCTTTCCTCAAGGCTGCTGTCGCTCCATCCATCACGGCACCAGCTTTCCAAGGACAGTCAGCCCTCATCCCCATGAATCCCACATCAGCAGATTCACCCAACCATGGGTCCAAAATGTGGGAGGGAAATTCCTGACAGTTTCAAAAATCAAAACTTGAATTTGCTGCAGGCCACCAACTACTTACATAGCATTTCCATGGTGTTAGGTATTATAAGTCATCTAGAGATGATGAAAGTATACAGGAGGGTGTGCACAGGTGACAGGCAAATCCCACGCCATCTTATACAAGGGACTTGAGTGTCCTCGGATGCTGGTATCTGTGGAGGGTCCTGTGACCAATCCTGAGATACCTGAGTATGACTGCAGCCTCCTGGAGTCCATCTCTTTCTCTTTCACCTCAATCCTGTGCACTTGGCCCATATTAATAACCAGACTTACAGATTTTTTATTCTTTCTCCAAAAATCTTATTTGTTCCTCACCAAATTAAATCTAAATCCATCTTACCAGATTTTTTTATCCATGACTTTTCAACTCTCCCTATGAAATGAAGGTATTATTTTTCACTAATAACAGTTAATAATAAAGACCTTTAAAGTCATAGCAACCATTTAGGTTTGTCATTTACAAAACTGATTTCATGCATATTAATTCTTTTGCCCTTTAATTCAACCCAGCGTCAAAGATGCTATTTGAAATGTGGAAGATTGCCAGGTGGGGTCTGTTGTATTAAACAGAACTGCTTCATTTGCTGGTGACACAAATACGATGCAAGCTGGCCTGCAAGGGAGGGCAGAGGTGTATGGGTGCATCTATAATCCTGTTTCTCTCACTGTCTCTTTTTTCCTTCCCTCTGTGCGTTTTGATCTATCAACCCAGCTGCAGAAGATGAGAAAGATGGTTGTAGCAAGTTCCTAGACTGCCTCTTCAAGGATTTGACCAAAATGAAGTGAGCATCAACCCTCTTCCCCTTGGCAGCATCCACATAGCTAATCTCTGTGAGAATTCAGGTCACCACCGCTCAGGGGATGTCACTATGTACAAAACAGACCACAGGAATGTGGACTGCATAGCTGGGGCACAAGCTCATGGCTGTCCGAGGGATGGGGGTGACCATGAGGGGAAGACAGCCAGGACCATGGGAGGCAGGGTCCTCAAGGAGAGAGAATGCCTCTCCGAGAAGCTGGGCAAGCAAGACCGACCAACAGCAACTGCCTTCCAAGACCTAGACTCCTCTCTCTAAACTCATGCCCATCTCCCACAACAGCTGAGGTCCTCTGACCCTCCCACTTCATCACCAGGGTTGTGTTCTAACTCCAGACCTAGAGGCTCCTGGGGACATTAATCTGCAAGGCTGAGTATCAGAAGCCTCCTATGCTATTGTCGTCTAGGTGAGGAAAGATGTACCTGCTGCAAAGATGAGACCACATCTGTTCATCTCCATCACTGCCATCCAGAATTTGGGTTCCTTGGGACCAGAAGCTTGAACTTGGGCCAGCCACCACTGCCCTGGCTGAGTGAGTCTTAGAGAGTTACTGTTAGTGGAAAGTTACTCTACAAAAATAGAAACAGTCTGAAGGATTTCAAGAGGGGTGGACTCAGCTGTTGTCTTTCCTCCCAAGGCCGTTGGTCAACAACATGTGCAGTTGTGGGGAGAGAAAGAATCGGTAAAGAAAATGTCAAACAAATATTCAAGATATTTGTACATTTCTCCCAGAGATGCTAAATGTTTTGCATGATTCAGTTAATAATTCATTAACATGAATCATGTTGAGCACTTCATAGCCTATTATATACCACCCTCTTGCCTGCCTAAATCCATCCCTTAGTCACGAATGTTTTATACGTAGGTCACTTTTTCAGTCGGGTTTGATGTCTTACACTTCATGTAAAAAGTAAAACTGCAGAGTCACATGGGTTGATGGGTATAGCTGACTCAATCTGTTTTATGTCCCTTCACTATTTACTTTCGGTAGTAGGAACTGAACTGAACTGAGTAGGATTTAAGCCTTTTGCTTTTTTTTACACGTCAATGAAATATTTAGCATTACTCTGAGCTGGTGTTATGGGAAAACAAAAGTGGGTGAAATATGGTTCTTGCCTTCAGTCAGGTAACGATCTCTAGGTATTAGGACACTCTGGAAAGGGTCGGCCCAATATGTGACTTTTTAGTTGGAATCCTTGAGAGTTGAAAGGATTCTGAACTAAAAGGAATGCAGTGATTGTATTAAGCAGGGAGAGACCTTGGGAATATTTTGAAATGAGGATTTATAGATATGAGCATCTGATTAGAAGTAACAGGAAAGTTCAGAAGTGCAGAAAAAAGGAAAAAGTATGATTCCAAGGTTTAGAACAGTATTTTATAAATTATGATCTCATAACCTCCTGCACCAATAGTACCTAAAATTCCCTTTAAAATAGTAAATTCCCAAGCCTCATTACATGCCATCAGAATCTCCATGGAGTAAATTTTGGGAAAGGAATAGAAGATATCAGTTCTGTTTTTAGATATGTGAAGTTTGAGTTGAAAATGACATCAACAACAAGATATGTAGCAGAAGTCCATTTTTTGCTTATGAATATTTAATTGTTTCCAAACTGTTTATTGTCTCTTCTCTATTTCAATACTTTTGCATCTTTATCAAAAATCAATGGCATGTGTGTGTGGGTTTACTATTAAACTCTCTAGCATGTTCCATTGATCTGTTTTTCAATCATTATACCAATAATAGTTAATAAAAGTCCGCCAACCTTATTCATCTTGTTCGACGTTATCTTAGTTCTTCTGGGTATTCTAAATTTCCAGATGAATTTTAAAATCAGTTTGCGAATTTCTACCAAAAAAAAGACTAGGGGGATTTTTACTAGAATTGCATAAATCTATGGATCAATAATGGTAGAACTGACATCTTAGTAATATTGAGTGCTTTGATCCATGAACGCTTACTTCTTGGAAGGAAAGTTATGACCAACCTAGACAGTATATTAAAAAGCAGAGACATTACTTTGCCAACAAAGGTCCATCTAGTCAAGGCTATCGTTTTTCCAGTGGTCATGTATGGATGTGAGAGTTAGACTGTGAAGAAGGCTGAGCGCCGAAGAATTGATAGTTTTGAACTGTGGTGTTGGAGAAGACTCTAGAGAGTCCCTTGGACTGCAAGGAGATCCAACCCGTCCATCCTAAAGGAGTTCAGTCCTGGGTGTTCTCTGGAAAGACTGATGCTGAAGCTGAAGCTCCAATACTTTGGCTACCTCATGCGAAGAGTTGACTCATTGGAAAAGACCCTGATGCTGGGAGGGGTTGGGGGCAGGAGGAGAAGGGGATGACAGAGGATGAGATGGCTGGATGGCATCACCGACTCGATGGACATGAGTTTGAGTAAACTCCGGGAGTTGGTGATGGACAGGGAGGCCTGGTGTGCTGTGGTTCATGTGATTGCAAAGAGTTGGACACAGCTGACCAACTGAACCGAGCTGAACTGAACTGATCTATGAACACAATATATCACCCCATTTATGTAGTTCTTATCTAATTTCTCTCAGCTATGTCCATAGTTTTCAGTGTACAGATCTTGCACACCTTTTGTCAGATTTATCCTCAAGTGTCTCTTTTTTTGGTACTGTTGTAAATGCCTTTGCTTTTTGAATTTCAATTTCCAGCTACTGGTTATAGATATACAGAAATTGAATTAATTTTTGTTTATTGATCTTACATCCTATAGTCTGCTAAACTCCCTTATTGGTGAGTTGTTGTTACTAGTTCTAGTAGTTTTTAGTAGATTCAGGTGGACTTTCTTTGGACTTTCCAGGTGGCGCTAGCGGTAAAGAACCCACCTGCCAATGCAGGAGAAGTAAGAGTTCAATCCTTGGGTCAGGAAAATCCCCTGAAGCAGGAAATGGCAACCCACTCCAGTATTCTTGCCTGGAGAATCCCATGGACAGAGGAGCCTGATGGGCTACAGTCCGTAGGGTCGCAAAGAGTTGGGCATGGCTGGAGCAACTTCACACACTCTAGAAGACTCTGTACAGGAAAGACTGTGTCATGTGCACCTGTGCTTGGAAAATATTTGTTGGATTAATGATTCTGCAGTTCCAACCAAAGCTAGAAAACTGAAAGTAAAAAGTGAAAAGAGGTAACATTTCTAAACAGACCACGTAGTGTGAAAAAAGAAGGGAGAGGGGACAGAGAGGGAGCTGCAGCTGAATGTTATTACCGGAGACTCATGTTGGGGGTGGGGCTCCAGAGACACAGGATGCTCCGGCGTTTTCATTTATTCCTGAGGATCCGTTTCTTTCCCGAGTACGTGTGACTCCCCTGAGCCCTCTGTGCAGCCACGCTTCTATAGACACACAAAACCAGGCAGTGCACTTTCACACGCTATTAACCAGCAGCAGTCGTTTGGACTTGCAAGGAAGTGCAGAAGAAAGAAGTTAGAAATAAGTATCTCAGTAGAAAAAAAATTCCCCAAAACAAAAACATAGGTGGGAAAAAAAACTGATGTTTGAAGGCCATTTTCCTATAAGTTTATGGCTCTGTAAGTATGAAAAGAACAGCTATGACCTAAAAATTCATCAGGATGCTCCATATGTTCTTGCTATATCACTGCGTGTGTGCATGTGTGTGCATTGCTTATGTGTGCATGTGTGTGCACATGTGAATGGGTGCACACGTGTGTGCATGTGTGTTTGCTGTGTGTGCACATACATGTGTGGGTGGGTGTGCACATGTGTGTGTCTGTATGTGCATGTGTGTGCAGATGGGTGTATTCATTGCATGTGTGTGCATGCATGTGTGTGGGTGGGTGTACAAATGCACATGTCTGTGCACTTGTGTGTACAGATGGATGTGTACATGTGTGTGTGCAGATAGGTGTGTGTGTGTTCATTGCATGTGTGTGCATATGTGGGGTGTGCACATGTGTGTGTGGGTGTGCACACGTGTGTGTTCATTGCATTTGTGTGTGCATGTGTGTGCATGTGTGTGCAGATGGATGTGCACACGTGTGTGTGTGCACACATTTGTGTCAGTGCGCTGCCCACAAAATGGAGCCCTATTGTCAGAACAATGCTATTCTCACCACAGGTATTTCTAAAGGCATCAGAAGCAGTAACAGTGTCACTTGTAGAGAAACCCTGAGCAGAAGTAGAATCAAGTATACGATGAGCCCTGGGAGTCTCCAAGCCACAAGACAGAATGAACTGCCTGCAAGTCAATGCAGATGGCCAAGCAGGCGACACTCCAGGAGGCTCTCTTCGGTAGATCAGCCTGTAAACCCGAGTTCTTTCCACGGATTCGTCTGTTTCTCTTGTGAAGGAAAATGACCCTGTAGCTGAAATGCAGACTTTGCACTGCAAGAAAAACAGCATCTGGAGCTTTAGCCGGGGGCAAGGCAGGCCAGGCAATGGGCGAGGTCTGGTGGGGACCGACTGTGGGAGCCGGCGCTGCACCCCGTGTGCCACACCGACAACATATGTTTCCATGCTAATGAACGCCGGGCTCATTTAGAATAAATTTGCATCCATCAAAGTCAAACAGCGAGCGAATGTTCTGTGGTGTGTAAACAGCCCTCGGATACCCGGGGAGTTTGAACCACATTTCCATCTGACTTCCAGGAACCGTGGAAGGGAGTCGTCGACCACAGCGAGAGCTGGGAGCCGCACTTCCAGGGCACCTGGAGTGGCCTTGTGGCTACTGCAGAGGAGCACTGCTGGGAGAGCCTTTGGAGGGATGGGGCGGAGGGGGGGGAGATGGAGAACTGAGGCTGGAACCCCCATCCCAAGGAGAAGTGAGATGCCCTTGCAGGCCACCCGGGTCAGGTCTCACTCTGCCATGGCTTCTGTGGAGCGAAGAGCAGGTTACTTCATGTCTCCAAGCTGGTCTCCTCTTCCGTGAATGGAAGGTTCAACTAGAGGAGCATTCAAGTCACCTACAGCTACCTAGCCCTCTGGTTTGTGGCCTCAGGAGGCCTCAGGTGGACCCAGCCCTGCCCACACCTCGATCTCAGCCTCCGGGACTGGGAGAGAATAGATGTCTTTTGTTTATAAGCTCCCCCAACTGCGGTTTTCTGTCACAGCAGGCAGAATGGACTAAGATAACAATCCAAAAACTTAACATATGTGTTGTTTGTCTAGCACACGTCTCCCACTAGACTGTGACCCTGTGAAGCAGAGGCACAACTAACCAGCTCACCAGTATCGCCCAGGGCCTGGCTCCATGCCCACCATGCAATAGATGTGTAGCCATTATTTTTCAGATGGACACATAGACAGATGAAAGCCACATTAAACAGTGAGTGGCCTAATGTTCCAGATATCTGAGCTGAACCCAGCTCTTACTAGCTCTTCTCCCCAGTGAGGAAAGAAAGCCCTGAGGTTTACACATCACGCAAGTCCACCTCCCTTCAGCAAGTCCGTCCTCCTGGCATGGCCTCCCTGACCTGAAGATGGGTTCTGGTTTGAGCTTCTGCCTCGGTTTCTGAACACTTCTGCCTTTTCCCTCCTGCGCCTGATGGCTCAGAGCTCAGGCTTAATTTCACACCCACAATTAGTAAGATTCATATTCCAGAAGAAAGCTAAATTGTTCATTTGCATTAACTCCGCACTTGGGACCCATAAGCTCACTGAGAGGAAGCAAAGCCACATTTTGTCTTTTCAGAACGGGCCCTCCGTTTTGCTCCAGGAGGATCTCCCACCCTGGGGACCCAGCCCTCTGTGTCTCGCTTAGAAACACAGCATTTTTACGAAAGTCATCTTTCCCGACCAGACATACAGAAATGCAAAGCCATTTTAGCATTGAAATCTTAGGAGGAGAAAAGAGAGGAAAACTCTACGTATATTTATATTTATATAGCTGAATTTTCATTTGATTCTAAGACTGAAATCTATTTCAGCTGAAAATATCTCACTAAATCAAATCTCAGAACACACAAGACAGGGTTTCTTTTCTCTGATGAAAATAACTTCTTTGTTCATACTGTTGAGCATATAATACTTTTTCTGAAGCAGCAAAAACGGACCTCTCCTCGGAAATGAAGACACTCAAGCTGTAATTCATACGAATAAAAGAAAGAAAAGAAGAAAGGGAGGGAGGAAGGATGAGAAAGAGAGAGAAAGAAAGAAGGAGAAGGTGAGAAGGAAATAAAGAACACAGCCCCAAGTTCTGAAGCACAGCTGCTAGATTTATAGCAAATGCAGCGACACATTCTAGTAGCTGAAATGACAGTCTCGCTCTGCGGTTGGAATCTGTGCATGACCGCTGGTCCCGTGTACTTTTAACAGCAAGTTATAAAGCCATTTGTGCAGCTACCAGACCAAGACTTTCTGCCTCATCAGCGGAGACTGAGCCCGGTGGGAGGTGACATCCTGGCAGGAGTTCTGAGGATGGGGTGGGGGGCAGGGTGTGGAGTGAGGAGTCAGCGCCTGCAATGCTTTTCTGGGATAAGCTGGTCCTTAGGACCATGGACCAATCTCATGTGTCCCAGAGCCATGTATTAAAATTGGCTAAAACTCTCAAATCAAGTCAAGGCAGCAGGCAGACAGGTAATTCTACACAGTATCAGTGCGGGAAGGAATTTAAGCTCCCTCACAAATCCACATGTGCAGAGACACACACACGTCTCGTCAGATTGCCCATAATGACACCTCGGAAGGGCCTTCGCCTAAAAGTGATTGCAACCGAGCCAGGTAGACGGCAGGATTCGGCAATCATGCCCACGCGGCATCAATCGGCATGATGAGTCTTTTACATAATGTGAATCACTGTCTAATTGTGAGTCTGATTGCACCTACCGTCAGGCATCGAAGAAGCAAGGAGTGAAAGGAAATGACAAAGGACCAAGCTTTTGAACGTTTTGAAAGGAAAACCACGCCAGTCCCGAGGATCAAGAAGGGGGAAGTCCCCACAGCTCAGCACACGGAGTGAGTCCTGACAAGACAGAACGAAGGACCCACCAGAAAAGCATCTCATCCACCCAGCGACACAGACTCTCTAGGAATTGCCACCTGCTGTGTGACAGGGTGTGATGGAGACCCCAAGTGTCCACACCTGGCAGACCTGGATTCCAACCCTGCTCTGTCACCTCCTGCCTTGTTCACCTGGGCGGTCTCATCTCAGTTTGATGTGGAGAATAAAAAGGATTAAATGAGGTCCTACCACAGATCCGAAACAAAGTGTGGGTGGTTGATCCTCAGCAAATATTAATTACAATCCTTGTCCTTTGTGAAAATTAAGTTCATTTATGAACATACTAGTCAAAAGATCAATAATAAGTTCTCAGTCCTCCCCAACTCCTCTGCTGTTGAGGACACTGAAGTCCAGTCTTCCTTTTGGTCTGTTGCAGAGGCAGTAACTTTGGAGCACTATGGCGTTTGTGCCCAGTTGGCACCACCTTCAGGAACCACCAGTACCTTCAGGAAACTTCAGTACCTTCAGGAGCCACCACCAGGCAAACAAGATGCCAGAAGGAGGAGTAACATCATGGGCCACTGGCCAACACCTCCCATCACAAGCTAGCACCCGACAATGGTGGGCCCGGGCTGGGAGGAAGGTCAGTGGCCATTGCTGTTGGTTCTGATTGTGTCCTGCACCCAAAGACCCACCCAGGTGGGAGCTGTAGTGGGTGAAGGAGACACCAGGGGCCTAGGCAACAGCACCGTGTTTCCCACGTGGTTGCCATGAAGATTTGCCCTCCATATCCTTTTCAGGGAGGACTCTATACCCCACTAGAAAAAGTAGGGTCAGCAGGCAGCCTTAGCAATGACCTTTCCCCCGGGTCACAGTGTCCTGGAGGAGCCTCCATCAGGTGACAGAGCACCCAGCCACACCCAGGAAGCCCTGGGTCAAGCCTAGTAATTTGGTGTGCACTTGCTGGCCAGGCACTGTTCAAGCACCAGCCACCCACAGCAGCCGAGCATCACTAACTTGACGGCAACAATTGCACAGGTGAGGTGTGAAGACAGTCCTTAACCAAGTCCACATGCTTCATCAGGCATTGAGAGTGAGTCACCTGGAGCCCAACATGGGTCAAGACCCCTGTGCTCCACACACCTGTGGGAGTCACCAAAAGAGAAATTAGATTACATACAGACAATCCACCTGATTATGTGGGTGACTTCAGTAGGATTTTGCAGGTCTTACAAGATTAAATATATGTCATCCTGGGGACTTCGCTGGCAGTCCAGTGGCTAAGACTCCATGCTCCCAATGCAGGGGGCTTGGATTCCATTCCTGCTCGGGAAACTAGATGCCACATGCTGCAACTAAAGATCCCACATGCCACAACAAGACCTGGCACGGCAAATAAATAAAAATAAATACTTAAATTTTTTTAAAAAAGTATATGTTTCCACAGAAACATACTCAATAGCAGGATTGTGTACAGTGGTGTGTATGGGATTAGGCGACAGTGTACTAGCTGTGTTAGTGTGTATCTCAGGCATCTGGGGCTGCTGTAACAAGATGCCACAGTCTGGGGGCTCAAGCAACAGAAGTCTGAGGCTGGTATCAGCAGGGCTGGCTCCTGATAAGATCACTCTTCCTGGTATAACTGGCCTCCTCTTTGCTGAGTCTTCAGAAGGATGAGAGAGAAAACCAGCTATCAGTATCTCCTCTTATAAGGACAGTAACCCTATTGGGCTGGGGCCCCACCTTTGTGACTTCATTTAACCTTAGAGGTCTCAACTCCAGATACAGCCACAGGATTAGGGCTTCAGTATATGAACTGAGGTGGTAGGGGAACGGAGGGGTGGGACACGAAGCTGCAGTCCATACAGTCTATGACCCATATAAGCTGGAGCAGACAAGTTAATACCTTCGGGCTTTTGTCAAAGCTGCCACAGTGTCATTTGTCTGCCTCGTAGGGTTTCTGTGAGGATCAAGTAAATATACATGAAGGTGACATTGCAAACTATTAGGATCCACAAATATCTTCTAAGTAAAAGTGAAAGAAGGGCTTCCCAGGTGGTGCTAGTGGTAAATTATCTGCCTGTAATGGAGGAGTCATAAAAGAACTGGGTTCGATCCCTGGGTAGGGAAGCTCCCCTGGAGGAGGGCATGGCAACCCACTCCAGTATTCTTGCCTGGAGAATGCCAAGGACAGAGGAGCCTGGAGGGCTATAGTCCATGGGGTCGCAAAGAGTTGGACACAACTGAAGCAGCTGAGCACACACACAAGAATGAAAGGAACTGTCAGCTAGATACATGATGTGAGCAGCTCAGCCATGCTGGACCAGATCATTTATTAGTCAGAATCTTTCTGCCCTTCGAAGAAGAAAGCAAATGGCTATAGAAAAAAAAATCATCTTTTTTTTTTAAAAAAGCCGGGGTAACAGCATGAACCCTCCCTCCTCGGTTTCCCACATTTCCTTCCAGACAATGAGAAATAAGGCCAGACGCTCATTAAAATTCTAACAATGACAACAAAGTTCACTTGGGGAAGAGCGGCCAGAGTCGTTTCAGAAGGAGCGTCACAACCTACATTGAGAAAAGAGGAGCTTCCATCTAATGAGGACACACAGCTAATCCCATGTCTCTGACGCTCCGCTGAGATTTGGTTATAAATACTTAGCACCTTTGTGAAGGGCAAGATCTGCAGACAGTGCTTTTGAGATCGTCTCTGTGAACATAACCTTTTTTGGGAAGTGGCTGCTTCTCAAATGCGCCCCTATCTGTGCCAGGGATTCCTCCCAGTGTCACCTTATTTGTGCATTCAGACGAGATCAGGCCTGTTTCTCACCCACGGGGCTCCACGTTCCCTATTACAGAAAATGACTGATGGATCCCAGGAGCAAAAGGAAGCCAGTGTCCTAAACCAGATTCCAGGAACTTCGGCTCAGCGTCTGTCAACAAGCCCAGCAATGCAGAGAGCAGGGCAGAGAGTCGAGTAGAGATCCCGTGCTACGTGCACATTTGACCCTTAAATCTAAGTCCCCTGCCTGTGCTGTGCTGGCCCGCTCCAGAAAAACTCAGAGAAACTGTGTCCTGATTGTTTTTCACTAACACAGAGCACCAGTTTACTTAAGCAGAGTGTTACTGAACTAAGGCCCTGAAAGTAGCTGTGTTTCCCACTCAAACTCATTAGAAAGCTAAAGAATTTGTAAGTTATGTTTACTTTATATCCTGTTCATGATAATTTAATCATATGAAGAAGAAATAAGCTGGGTCCCCTATGGAAGCTCTATGCCCCACATAGAATAGATGGCATTTTGGGTTTTAGAAGCAGAGAACAAGTTCCCATGATCCTGAACACTTGGAAATGGTATTAACTTGGGGGTCAATTTCAGTTTCAGCTCTGGGCAAGGGAGGAAATGGGGGAGCCATGAGCAGGAGCCTCTCTCAATCTTCAGGGCCCTGATGATAGAGGACAGAAAGGGACCTCCACTCCCCTCCCCTGCAGCCCCTGGCCCCATGGGATGAGGCTCTCTCATGGGTGCCCCAAGACCTGGGTCATCAGGATGGGTAACATTTCATGCAATGTTTTTAAAATATTTCAAAATTCAAGCAAAAATGTCCATGATAAACAAAAAAGATCAAAACTGTAAGTAAAAACAGGATTTAATAGTGCTGTTCTGAGCCAAACTAAAGTTGGAGGCAACAAGACATGAGCCCCCGTGTGTAAGTGTGTGAGTGTGTGTGTGTGTGCGCGCGCATGTGTATGTGTGTTGTCAGGAATTTTTTCAGTGGTTGATTTTTTCCCAGAAGCTTAAGGTAATTGAAAGCTATTGAAAAATTGAAAAGTGGGTGTGTTCAATCTCACAGCATTATGTGAAGTTCAAATGTTTCATTTACATAAGAAAATAATGTAGTAGAATTTTTTACCTTCCTGCCGTGAATGGAAGGCTGACAATGCAGGAGACCCAGGTTTGATCCCTGGGTCAGGAAGATCTCCTGTAGAAGGGAAGGCAACTCATTTCAGTTTTCTTGCCTGGAAAAGACCATGAAAGAGGTGCCTGGCTGGCTACAGTCCATAGGGTCACAAAGAGTCAGACACAACTGACCAACTAACACACACAAGTGGAAGCAAGTGCATCAATCATATTTTCATTTTTTTAAATCATATTTTCAAAATCTGCTTTTTTGCTTCTCTCATTCTCAATTGAGAGAATTGCCTTGTTGCCAATTTCTCTGGACCATGTAATAATTCCACATTTCCTTAAGCTGACTTTCATTTATTAAACTTCTTTTACCATTTCTTGAGTTAGGGTTCCACCGTGACTCATTTTGTGAAAAAAAATTTTTTTTTTCTGAATACCTCTTCCAAATTTAGATCAGATTTTACTGGGCAGGATTCACAAATGAGTTTTAGAAGATCCAAGCATGATGCTGGTTTTATATTACAACTTATTGGCAAGGCAGGCTGCTGAAAACCAATGATTTCTGATGAAATCTGTCCAGGATTTAGCCTGTCAAGATGTTCAGAGGTGAGACAGTGTCTGCTTTTTGAAAATCAAATGTATTCAAGCAGAACAACTTATTTATAGTTAAAAATTCAAAATCTGAAGATAGTTGGTTTAATTTTGCATTTCTCCATTTCAATGTGAAATGAGGACATTTTATAATCTCCCAAATTTCGATTTGATAACCACGTTTCCTATAATAATTGATGCCCTCATCTGATGAATCATGCATTTCCAATTTCTTTCCTTTGCATTTATTTCCAAATGCAGGAAGAATATTCATGTCTTTTACTAAAGTTTTCAGTTCATCAAACATACTTTCAAAGTCTCATTTGGTGTTATTCACATGACTCATTGAAAATGAGGTCCGAAAAGAAGTTGATTTTGGAAGTATTATTGATGGCTTTGCTTTCATAAACACCAAGTGATGGTGGTGGTTTAGTTGCTAAGTTGGGTCCGACTCTTGCGACCCCATGGACTGAAGCCTGCCAGGCTCCTCTGTTTATGAGATTCACACCAACAAGGGAAGCTATAATAAATTCTGGTTTGGGTATAAATAAAATATGTAAATTAAAATAATGATGTGAGTCTTAGTGCTCTTAATTTTCAATATATTTTCACCTACCTTATTATTTGGAGGAAAAATTAATCTTTAAAAAAAATGTATAACTCCCACATGATGTAAGTTTCTCTTCTTGATGAATACAGCTTATTCTAATCCAACTCTCCCTGAATATTTCAGACTTAACCTATTATCCCGCCTAAATGTAAGTGATGTACTTTTACATCCTAAGGAATGAATCTCTAATGGTGTAATTTCATGCCCCATGACCCTTCCCCCACTGCCCCCCAAGTGGAAGAGAGTGTTTCCTGGGACAGTCCTCGAATCCAATTCTTTATTCTAAATAATGAAGGGGAAAAGTGCTCAGTGACCTGGAGAGGTCTTGCTGGGGCAAGGACTGGAAAGAGCATTAATTTACACCACTGTATTAGTTCCCTAGGGCTGCTGTAACAAACTACACAGACTAATAGTAGCTTATAACACCAGACACTGATGCTGTTCCAGGTCCACAAACCAGAAGCCCTAAATCCCACTGTCCGCAGCACTGGCTGCTTCTAGAGGCTCTTGGGGAGGCTTCTTGCTGCCTCTTTCAGCTTCTGGCAGCTCCAGACATCTTTTGGCTTACAGATAAATCCCTCTATTTCTGCCTCTGCCTTCACATGTCTTTTCCTCATGTGTCTGTGTGTCTGCTTTTCCGTCTCTTTTGAGAACACCTGTCACTAGCAAGCCCTTAGGAAAGATGGCACTGGGAAGAGTTTTACATTATAGTTAAAAGGCTATCTATGCAGGGCTAGTATCTATGGTGTCCCACTGAGTTGGAAGATAAGGAGAGGTGTCCACTTCTGGGCAAAATCAGTGCATTACTTTGGGAAATGATGAGAAGGAGGAAAAAAAAGAAGTATTAAAGGGGTCCAGTGGTTAAGAATCCGCCTGCCAATGCAGGAGATACGGGTTTGATCCCTGATCTGGGAAGATCCCACATATCGTGGAGCAGCTAATCCTGTGCGCTGCAACTACTGAGCCTGCACCCTAGGGTCCAGGAGCCCCAGCTACTGAAGGTCAAGCACCCAAGGGCTCCTGCTCCACAAGAGAAGCCCCTGCAATGAGAAGCCCGTGCGCCACAGCTAGAGAATAGCCCCGCTCTCCACAAGTAAAGTTCATGTGTAGCAACGAACACTCCGTACAGCCAAAAATAAATTTAAATTTTTAAAAAATCTTATTGTTTAAAAAAAAAGGAAGCATTAAAGGCCAGTTCATGCACCACCTATGAAATACTCTTGTTAAAATGTTGGACCTGAATATGCCCGAGATGCTATGAAGCACCATCCAATGGCACTTTCTGCAGAGAGGGAAACGGTCCACATGTGTGTGCCAGTGGAGCAGCCACTGGACTGTGTGGTTAAAGCACTTGAAATGTGGCTGAAGAACAGAATTCTTAATGGTATCTACCTTTAGTTCATTTAAATTCAGATAGCTACCCTGGCTGGCAGCCCTCAAGCAAACTCCCACTGCTGGGAAGTGTGGGGACACAAGAGCCATCAAAGGGCACAGCAAGGAAGCAAGAAGACACATCTAGACTGCAGGTGCACCAAGGCTCTCCAGAAAGACAGAACCCAGAGGAAGCGCCTCTCTAGGAGAGAGATGCGTGTTAAGAGATTGGCCCATGTGATTAAGAGGGCTAGGAATTCTGAAACCTGCAGGGTAAGCTGGCTGGAGAACCAGGGAAGAGCCACGCTGCAGATCACATCTGAAGGCCACCTGCTGGCAGAGTGTCCTTTTGTTCCAGAAAGTGAAAGTGTTTGGCACTTAGTCCCATTCAACTCTTTGCAACCCCATGGACTGTAGCTGGCCAGGTTCCTCTGTCCATGGAATTCTCCAGGCAAGAATACTGGAGTGGGTTGCCATTCCATTCTCCAGGGGATCTTCCCAACCCAGGGATCGAACCCAGGTCTCCTGTATTGTAGGTGGATTCCTTACCATCTGAAAGAAGCCCAGGAAGGCCTATCTTTTTCTTCCACTCAGGCCTTCAGCTGATTAGATAAGGCCTACCCAGTTTAGATTTAAATGTTAGTCTAATCCTAAAAGCACCTTCACAATAATGTCTTGATTTTAGTACCTGTCAAGAGTCATTTGCATTGGTAAGTGTGGAGCTAACAATTAGTTTAGAATTTTTGTTAATAGTCCTTCTATCTGTTGTCCTTTTGCTCTTGTAGCATCAACAGAGATAGAACCAAGTGAGAGTGATTTGGCAATTCAGTAGATATCGTACAGATATGAAGCTGGCAAATAATTTAAGTGGGACTAAATATCCAGGAGTATAATTTATCTTAGAATATTCTTAATAAGCTAAATAGAAAAGCAAATGTTTGAGTCTACTGAGGAAAAAGAAAACAATAAAATTGAATAAAAGCCTTAAAAAACTCCCTCACAGACTACCTAGAATAATATTTGACCAACTATCTGGGTCCCCCATAGCCTAGCCAAGTTTATACATGACATTAACCACCACTGGGGCCTTCTTCAGGCCAGCAGCAGGGAGGAAAAGGCAGAACTGAGCAGGTACAATTCTGGATTCAGAGAACTCTGGTGGATACATGGGCCGGGTCAGATCCTGATCAAAGAGGTCCACTGCAAAAGGATACTGCTGGGACAGTGGAGGAAACTGGATTGTGGCTTGGGCATTAAATAACAACAAGAAGCATCCTCAATTGTGTTAAGTGTGTAATAGCATCAGCAGAGAATGTCCATATTGTTTAAAGATGCAGAGTAAAGCAGGAGATGTTGTAATGATCTTCCACCAGAATCTCATTAAAATCCATAAGGAAAAAAACAGATAAATGAAGCAAATATGGCAAAAAGGCTTCCCAAGTGGTGCTAACAGTAAAGAACCCACCTGCCAATGCAGGAGACATAAAAGATGCAGGCTCAATGCCTGGGTGGGGAAGATCCCCTGAAGGAGGGCATGGCAACTCACTCCAGTATTCATGCCTGGAGAATTCCATGGACAGAGAAACCTGGGGGGACTACAGTCCATGGGGTCACAAGGAGTCCGACATGACTGAGCAACTTAGCATGCATGCATGTAGCAAAACCTAGAAATGTGTTGAGATTCCGTGATGGTCTGTGAAGCTGCATTATACCTTCCTCTCTGTATTGGGTATCCTTGCAGATTCACATAACACATTTTCAGAAGGTGATTTGAAGTGTTATTTGGACCCTGTGGTTAGAGGATCCACACTGAGCATAAATGTATTTGCTAAACTAGTGCTTTTTATCAATATCTTCATGGATCCTCTCACTGTTCTTTTTTTCTATCTGAAATTCATGACTGGAAATAGCAAGCCTGTTTTCTATCTCTCACCACATAAAAGCAATCGGATTTGGAATTATGTTAATACAGTTTGCCCAAGTTGGAGGGAGAGCATTTGCAAATTCCCACTGTGAGAATATCTCTAAATATTAGTAAAACATTAGGTGGCCACAGAACACACGTGGAGGATTTTGAAGTGTGTTAATGGCAGGCTCATGAGCAACTGGCTACTTTGGCTGAAAGATGTTCCAGGGATATTTGTTCATCTTCATTTGTGTTTTATTCAGAACTCCAAGAATGAAAAAACAGTACTATATGTAAATCCTGGAACACTTGGTCCTTTCCCTGAACACACCATCATTTTGGCAATCTGAAAGGGAAGTCACAGTCCTAAAGTTTCACATGGAGCTGTGAGCATGAAATTTATTTTAATGTTTCTAAGTAGCATGTGTACAAATGAGGTTTGCAGTTAGGGATGCTCATATTTTCCCCAAACCTCTCATTTATATATGTGGGGTTTTTTAATGTTTTCTAATACTCTAAAAGGAAATAAAAAGAAGAGATATTTTTCTTTAAAATCAAAGTCTCTTCTCAGTAATAAATTTTCACTTTAGAACTCAGTAGGGTTTCTCATGAAAGGAAATGAAACAGTTTTGTCTTTCTGTCTTAGTGAGCAGAAGATTTCCCAAGCAGTCTCCAAGTCATAATTAAACCAGTAAAAACCCCACAGTGGAAATATATGTTTACACATATCCCTGTGTTTGACCGAAGCCAAAGTTTACCAGTTAGGTGGTTGTCTAGATGTAAATGTTCTTTGTATGGCATCATTGCATCTGGAAGAAAAATGAAAACTCCAGCTAGAGCCTGTCCAAGCAGAGGCAACTGCAATGATATTCCAACTGAGGAGGTGACACCAAAGACCCTGGCAGACACAGCCCTTTTCCCCCCCGCCCCACCCTTCCCCACCCTCCACACCTAGTTGGTGACTCTTCTTTGATCTCTCACCACATCCGGACACAGACCTGCAGTGCCTATCTTGTTTGCGTGGGGAGTAGTAATTGCTGGTAACATCACTGCAGTTGGTGAAGAGCTCGGAATTGATCGCTCCCGTGCTGATCCAGGCCAGTGTCCTATTCACTGTGGGCTCTGCCCCCCAGGCCAGCTCCCCGGTCTCAGGACTCGGCCTCTCCTGTGGGACGGGGCTCCCTCTACGCTCTGGAGGCTTTATTTGTTATCAGAAATGAATGCCAAACCACTGAAAAGAGGGCCTTGGGGTATAACTCCTGGCACAGTCTGATTTCAAACTTCTAAAGAATTCCTATTGAAAACTTCTGGCAAATACCTATTGAAAACTTCTAGCAAATGCCTTTTTAAAGCAGTCAGAAATTCCCATCCGGCAGGTAATGCAGACACCTCAACCAGGTTGATGCCAGCTGCACAGAGTCAAAGAAGAACGTTTAACCAGCAGAGTCAGAAAATGAAACTGAGAGGAATCAGGTCTTTCCTTTGGAACACATTCCTCCTGTCGAATGGATTTTTAAAATTCGATCATTTTTTATCAGGCCAATTTCCACAACAGGCAAAACAGATTCAGTGCCCACCTGGGGATGTTGTTGAGTTGTCCGAGAATATATGTATGTCATTTGTAGCCTCCGGCAACAAACAGACCACTTCACTTGCTCTCCTGGTGCCTGTTGGAGGACCAACAGAGTGAAGCAGGCAGGCCATGCCTTGATCACCGTCCTGACAGCATGCGTGGGGGAAACCAGAGCTCTCTCCCCGAGTGAGCATCGGTGGTCTGATAAGCAGAGGCCTGCACACCCAGCAGACATGGAGGCCCAAGCACCCCTAGACTAACAGCAAGATGGAGAGCAACCTGGGTTTTTAAGCAAACCCACTGGTGCTGCCATTGTTGTTCAGTTGCTCAGTCACGTCCAACTCGTTGCAAACCCATAGACTGCAGCACACCAAGCTTCCCTGTCCTTCACCATCTCCCGGAGTTTGCTCAAACTCTTGTTCATTGAGTCGGTGATGCCATCCAGCCATCTCATACTCTGTCATCCCCTTCTCCTCCCGCCTTCAATCTTTCCCAGCATCAGGGTCTTTTCCAATGAGTCAGTTCTTCACATCAGGTGGCCAGAGTATTGGAGCTTTAGCTTCAGCTGACCTCTTTCCAAAAACAACTGTTGGGTCACGAGCTGCCCTTTTAAAAACACAGAAACACCATATGCGGGTCATTCAGTCCTAGGACATGGAATGAAGCCTGAATCGTCAGGCGTGCTAAATGGACTGCCTCTCATCACCACCCTGCTAGCGAGGCAGCATTCCTGTAGGTGGCTCGTGTGTCACACAGAGTTAGGGGTTAAAGGTAAGGACATGTTAGGAGGAGGAGCATCAGAACCGGTGCAGGTCTATAGTTATGGGACACATGAGTGAGGACCCCACACTCCCTCCCCTGGCTCTGGTTCCTCCTGGGCCAGGGCTGGTCCACCCGGGGTGCGAGTGGTCCAGAGCCCAGGGCAGGACGGACAGGAGGCTGAAATGGGATCTGGACTGGGAATCACAGGAGTGCCTCAGCTCCCAGCCATCAGTTTTCAGTAAATAAAAATAAAATGTAAAGTCCTACTCCCATTTTTATGTACTCTTAAGAGCTTTCTTTTTACGGTTTTGCTTCCATCAGTGTGTGTGTGTATGTGTGTGCACACGTGTGAGACTGGAGTATGTGAAGACAGAGATTAATGGCTCTCCTGCAGATCAAGGCCCCGCTATTAGCTCGCCTGCACCCGAGCCACCACATCACTCATCTAAAACACCTTATAATAGTCTGATTGAATGGGAGGGTGATTTTTATGATGTGAGTTAAATGGAAATTAGGGTGATTTTTGAAACTCTAACATATGGCCCCTACTGATTACTTTTCCCAACAAATTTTTCATGTGGTCATAATCGAAATTTAAATAAGAGTCTCGGGGGGGAAAAAGCTGGTGTATGAACGCCCTGTGCCCTCAGGCCTCCTAGGAGGACAATAAAAACCAAATTTCCTGAAGTCGAAGGAAAATGCGAGGCAAGTGGAAAATTAATGGTCAGGAAAAAAACACCTCCAGAAAAAAAAAAAAACTCCCTGCAAATGTCTTTCCTAACAATAGTTTTCAGCCAGAATTGACAAGAGAGTGGAGATTTTCTGATAAGGCTGCAACCAGATCTGCAGAGCTTTGTGAGGCAATCAGCCCAAACACCGACATAAAACGGCTTTAATTGAGGGCACGTCCCTTCTAGATCATGCCTCCTGATACAATGCATGTGGTGAAAACGTTCCTAAACCATCTATGCAGTCTTGCTCAGTCTAAAACCACCTCTTTTTAAATTACAAAAGAAACACGTGCCCACTGTGGACATTTTTGAAAATGTACAAAAGTATAGAAGAAAAGATAAAAAATAGAGATATATTAATAAAATCCCAAGACCCAGAGGTACAAGCTGTGAGTAGCTGTTACCATCTTCATATTTTCTAGTCCTTTTTTAAAAAACAGTGCCTTCCTCATCTAAAGTATTTGAGATTGTGCTGCTAGTCAGTGTAGTCTGCTCCTTCTCACTTAATTTCACAGGCTCCACATTTTCCAATGCCGTTAGAGACTCCTCATAAAATCCTTTGTAAGACCATAACAACACAGGACTGTCCACAGTGTACACCATCTGCACGGGTGCCACGCTTTCATGATTGCATTTGTAATTTCCCTTCTCTACCACCAAATACTTAGGATTAATTTAACAAAACGTGAAAGTGAAAGTTAGTCACTTAGTTGTGTCCAACTTTTTGTGACACCAAAGACTGTAGCCCACCAGGCTCCTCTGTCCATGGGAATTCTCCAGGCCAGAATACGGAAACACACGGATTAAAAAGTTTGTATTCTTTTTCTTAAGATCAGAGGCAGTTTGGTAGCTGTTACTTAGACACCAGAATACTGGAAGGGATGGAAACTTTCAACATCTTTGGAGGAAGATAGGGGCCGAACACCAGGAATTAAGTCTTAGTTTCAGGAGTGCAGCAACGTGATTCAGAATATATATCTTCTTTTTCAGACTCTTATCCATTATAGGTTATCACAAAATTTTGAATATAGTTCCCTATGGTATATAGTAGGTCCTTGTTGTTAAATACACTGTAATTTTTTAAAAATGTAAAGAAAGAAATTGTCTTTTCAAGCTATATGGGAAGGTTTGATCACTTTAATATAGCACATTCCCAGGGATTTTAATAGATCACTTATGTAATGTGTTGTACCTGTGAAAAGAAAGACATCTTCTGTGGCAAAGGCAGGGAAAGGCTCCACGTGTGTTAGGATCCTGGAGACCGCTCTTGAGTAGGGGGTCAGAGAAGGCAATGGGAACCCACTCCAGCACTCTTGCCTGGATAATCCCATGGACGGAGGAGCCTGGTAGGCTGCAGTACATGGGGTCGATAAGAGTCTGACACGACTGAGTGACTTCACTTTCACTTTTCACTTTCATGCATTGGAGAAGGAAATGGCAACCCACCCCAGTGTTCTTGCCTGGAGAATCCCAGGGACAGGGGAGCCTGGTGGGCTGCCGTCTATGGGGTCGCACAGAGTCAGACACGACTGAAGCGACTTAGCAGCAGCAGCAGGGGGTAGGGGCTGCTGTAAGGTGCAGGATTGGCCCCTTACATTCTCCTCAGTGACTGGGGGTTTTAAAGGGCCGCAGGGACCACTCAAAGGCTGAGTATCTTGCTCATCACAGGAGGTGCTTGGGACAGTCCTGCTGCTGTGGTTACAGCTGCCAATAACAAGCCTAGTACCTATTCACCACAGTGCAATGTATTTGTTATAATAACATAGTTAATGATGGTATGGGTGCTGCTAAAAATATAGTTATTACAACAGTATAGTTATTAGTGATACAATGCTAATAATAATGTCATATTATAACATAGCTATCAATAGTATACTATAATACATAATATGCCACTGCTGAGTCATTCAGTTGTGTCTGACTCTTTGCAGCCCTGTGAACTATAGCCCACCAGGCTCCTCTGTCCATGGGATTTTCCAGGCAGAAATACTGGAGTGAGTTGCCAAGGCCTCCTCCAGGGGCTCTTCCTGACCCAGGGACTGAACCCACATCTCTAACATCTCCTGCATTGCCAGCAGATTCTTTACCACTGAGCTGTCAAGGGGAAGCCTGATACATAGCACACTATGTTAATATTCAGTTCAGTTCAGTTGTTCAGTCGTGTCTGACTCTCTGTGACCCCATAAACTGCAGCACACCAAGCTTCCCTGTCCATCACCAGCTCCCGGAGCTTGCTCAAACTCATGTCCATTGAGTCACTGATGCCATCCAACCGTCTCATGCTCCATTGTCCCCTTCTCCTGCCTTCAGTCTTTCTGAGCATCAGGGGCTTTTCAAATGAGTCAGTTCTTAGTTAGTAACATTTCTTGTCAATGGTGCTGTACAGGAAACAAATGGCATTAATATTCTAAAGATATGATTTCACCTGTTCATTTTCATATGTGTGTTACATATATACTTGTGCATATATGTGTATTAGATATTAGATATGTGGGTGTATAAACTAGACTCCATAAGGGGAAAAAACTAGCTTCGAAAGGACATTGGAGAATTTTTAACTCAAGAGATGATGATTTGGGAAAAATAAGGATGGGTTTTTTCCTAAATGTTGATGCCAAAATTGGCTGTCCAGGTTGGGACAGCAATTGCAGGAAAGATCTCAGAGTAGAGGGAATGGTTTTGGTCCTGGGTGGTCTGGGAATGGAAGATGGTAAAGAGGGTTTGGGAGGAGGTATAAACTAGGAGGGCCAGATCATGGAAGGGAGCCCGAGGAAGTTTATTTTGTTGGCAGGAAACAGAGAAAGGGTTTCTCTGGAGGGACAAGGTCTCAGCCACAGGTCACCAGGTCCGGAGACTCTTCCTTCACCTCCTCAGGCTGAGCATCTGCCTCCCTGCCTCCAGAAGGGAGAGAATTCTACCATCTAAGCATCCTCACGAAGCCTTATTCAGTGAGACTCAAGCCACTGCAACACCCTCAGTGCTGAGACCAACACGGTAACTATTGTTTGAATCAACTTTATACCTGGAGGAAGTTTCAGGAGGAACATGTGAACCCCAAAAAAGAAGTAGAGAAAGAAAGCTGACGTAAGAAGGTGGGTGAGTCCCACTGAGACATCGCAGGGAGGCAAAGGCCAACCTCTGGACCCAGAACTGGCCCGTGGGAAAGGCTCCATCTTAGCCCATTACCTGCAGGTGAGTGTTTAAAAAACCAAAGAAAAACAAAACACCGCTTTCACTGGGGTTCATAATAAATCTAAACAGTTTGCTAATTGCCTGTCATCACTACAAATAATTCGTGTGTTTTCGGGGAGTTTTTATTTTTTTAAAGCCCTGGAAATAAATCAGAACTTTTAACTCATTTGAAGACATGGAGAAAAAAGAGGGGGCAGTGCTCAAGGATAACAGGGAGATCTGGAGCTTTATCTGAAAGGTGCGACTGAGCGAGGTGAAGACAAGAACACTATCGAAAGCCAGCTAGAAACAAGTCTCCCAGACGATGGAAGTGCCGATCGTTTATGTACCATCTCTTCTAATCTAAAGACCTGGGGGAGCACTTGGGCTGAGGGAGGGGAGGTCACAGGGGTGGGGGGACAAGGGGTGGGGGGCAGCAGTTCCCAGAAGGAGTGGATGTGAGACACCCCCACCTTCTCTGCAGGCCTGTGGGACCTGCAAGCGTACGTTTACATGCTGGATTCTTCAGCACCTCCAGATGTCACTTGTGGCTTCATGACACTTCTGTTTTTTCTCAAATGTAGAATTTAATACAGTATCAAATTACATCACTCACTGTGCCTGGAAATAACCTCTTACCTTCCCCAACCAACCAACAGAGACGGCGTGGCATCACAGGGGACGTGTCACCAGAACACGTTTGCTGCCAGTGTGCTGCTGACTTCTTCCAAAAACAGTCGTATTCAAATAAAATGTTAGGAAATGTAAATGCAGAGCTTCGATCCATGTGCCGATAATAATTATCACAGCAAACTCGCTGCACTGAATCCCCTTAGGGTTTTAACAAGAAAAATGTCAAACTGAGATATAAACTTTAGGCTAGAAATTGAGAGCAAATTATTGAGGGATGACTAGATGGAGCATAGAGGATTTTTAGGGTGGTAAAAACACCCTGTGTGACACTATAATGATGAATACATGTCACTAAACGTTTGTCCAATCCCATAGAATGTACAACACCAAGAATGATCCCTGATGTCAATATGGACTCTGATGATGACGCGTCCATGTAGGTTCATCAGTTGTAGCACATGGACCACCTGATGGGGATGTTGATGGTGGGGAAGAAAGTAAGGAGAAGGGGTAGATGGAAATCTCTCCTCCTTCTGCTCAGTTTTGCTGTGAATCCAATCAGCTCTAAGAAATTATCGTGGTTGTTGCTCAGTCGCTAAGTCATGTCTGACTCGGTGACCCCGTGGACTGCAGCATGCCAGGCTTCTCTGTCCATCACCAGCTCCTGGAGCTTACTCAAACTCATGTCCATGGAGTTGGTGATGCCATCCAACCATCTCATCCTAAAAAGTAAAGTCTATTAAAAAATCTATAGCAAATTATTGATCAAGGCTATTAAACTTCATTCAGAATCAAATTGAGGCAGTCTTTTTTTTTTTCCAATGTGACTGTGAATTGCTTTAAACTGGAAGAACTTGTGTGTTTACCTGAGAAGGAAAAAGGATGTGCAAGTCCCTGCCGTCAGGAGAGAGTTTGAGAGGAAGAGGTGGAGGAAGTCTGAGTCTGCCCAGACTGCACGTCCAGCCCTTACAGAGTAGGAAGTAGACTTCCTGCCACCTCCCACCCCGGGGCCACTGGGACCCCGTCCCAGGCCCCAGTTTCCCCTGGCTTCCCCACCCTCTCCTCCACCAGGTCACCATGATCAAACCTTGGTGGTGGAGGACTTCTGGGGTCAAGGACCACACTCAGCCACATGACCATCTGGATGCTGACTGGCACAGGCATCGAATCAGGACTTTGCTGATCCTGGAGCTCTCAGATGGTATTTTTGAAATATGTCAAAGCCACGCCTTCCTGGGAGCTGGAGAGAGAAATATCAGGGTCTGTTTACCGGTCCAGGCACTTGGCCCACCCCCTCTCATTGGTTCCTGGATTAACAGTGTTGACGTCTTTCCACAAAGCCAAAGCCTGGAGGATTTGAGACCTTAATTATTTGTCGGTGAAAATAATTAAAGGAAGGTGACCTTGCATCCTGCTGTTTCATTTACAACATGGTTTTCCAGGATTGCTGCATCAACCCTCGCAACCACCCTGCCCCATGAGCAGTGCTATTACCTCCTTTATATACGAGGAGACAAAGGCTCAGAAAAGCTGAGTAACACTTGAGGTCACAGGGACATGGGGGAGGGGGAAGGTGGGGGCCTCGGATTCAAACCCCAGGGCCTTTCTTTGGCCCTAAGAGCATCCCTGGCCACTCTCTTCTGTTCTAGGAGCTCCGACTGTTTGAAAACAAGAATTGTCTTGTTTGTAGTAGGAAAGCATTTGTATACGTATATATATAAATAGCATGTATAATATAACATATATATTTTAGAAAGCTAATGCATTTTTAAATAGCTAAAAAAGTTGTGACATTTTAATTCCACTTGTTTGACTTAGTATGAATAGAATGCTAGATTTCTAATTTATAACCACTAAAAATTATAATATAGTTCAATGTATTTTGGCATCTAGGATTACTGCTAAAAGTCCAGAATACAAATAAATATTATGTTTAAAAAAAACAAGAAATTAACCTGTAATATAGTATTACTAATTAAAGTAAAATTTAGTTCAAATCTAAAAAAAAAATAAAAAGAATGTTTGTTCCAGGTAAGTAAAGTAACATCACCAATATTGCAATTAAAATGAAAAGAAGGATTTAAAAAAAGAATCGTCTCTTTTTTAGATCCAGTCACATCCCACAGCTGAAGAACCTGTGGGATGGCACAGTCATTCCAGTATTTGAGTCCTCATTAGAGCCAATACAGGTTTAGGTTTAGTTAATAGTATAATAATCAGCAGTTAACAGGCCTCTGGGGCTGATTGACCACATATGAGTGGGTGTAACACAGATCCAGTCTGAGAGTGTGTTTGTAGGTTTTGCTTACACTCACAGCCAAAAACAAAATTAATTCTCTCTTGTTATTTATTATGGAAACATGGCAGTCATGTAAAAAAACAATAGGAAGACAGGTGGAGGCAGTGAATTTGTGGAAATAGAATTGAGGATCCACTACCTGCATGGAAATAAAAGCCTTTCGAGCAAAACGGTGTAAAAATAAAAGACAAATAACTAGCACGTGTTATAAATGATGCCTTTCCTTCCCTGTGTGTCACGAAAAGCTTCCTGAAATCTTAGAAAGTCCAGCCTGGCTGAAATGTAATGAGGAGGAGAGTAACCAGCATCAGGGGGATGTGGGGACCGTGTGGCCACTGGAAACAACCAGGCTCCTGGCCTTGTGGCAGCCTGTGATCCTGAATAAATAGCATGGTAGTAAACCCAGTTAGGATATAATCTGTGCAGCAGGACAAAAATTAGTACCATGCCATCTCTCACTGCTGATTTCATCACACTGTGTATGGTGGGGGGTGACTTTCTTACATGAGGATGAGTTCTTATGAAATATGTACTTTTCCTGACATTTTAAGGGGAGAAAAAGATGTGCCGTGAGAGGCAACGTATTTATTTAAGGAGTAAATGTCTGAATTTTTCAATGAGATGGAGCTGAATGAGCGAAGCCTGAAGCAAGCGGGCCATTAATATGACAAGCAGCTGGGTGTCCACAACCTGAGCACCCATCACCCGGTGGCAGTGAGTTCAGAAAGAGGAGCCTTGCAGGTAGGACCCGGGACTCACTTCTGTTCGCGTTTGATGGATTTACTGATAATTCGCATTAAGACTTGGGCTTCCCAAGAAAGCAGAAAAGAAAAGGAAAAAGGCTTTGTCACATTTCAATAAAGATAAATGATTCGGAGGTCAAAAAACTGGCAGAAATGGGAAATGAGAAAGCTGCTCTGTGAATTACTGGGGGACCTCTTTTAAGTACCTTTTTAACTGTGTTAAATTGAGACTGTGTTCTCAATTTATCCCCCATTCATTTGTCTTCCTTTTGAAAATACTGTAACAAATGCAGAATTCCTTAAGAGAATGCTTTCAACTAGAAATACAAACAAGCACATTGGGAATTTTTAATTTTCTAAAGCACTTTGCAAAGGTAAAAGAAAACAATGAAAGTAATTTTGATAACATATTTTATGTGGGTATTTTAGTTTGGGTAAACTCCGGGAGTTGGTGATGGACAGGGAGGCCTGGCGTGCTGCAGTCCATAGGGTCAAAAAGAGTTAGACACGATTGAGTGTCTGAACTGAACTGAACTGATTTTATGTGGCCCGATACAACTAGAGTTTTAATTCAACAAGCCATTGATACAAAAATGATGTTGATGATGTCATCACACTCTTTTCATGACAAAGAGTCCTCAAATCCAGTGTGTGTTCCACCACATGGTGGATGGGCCACATTCCAAGCCTCCTGTGGTTTTATGTGGCCGGGAGCTGCCCTGCTGAACAGCAAAGACTCTGGATATCTGGCTTAACCAGGTTCTAGAAATTGGATGCTCTAAATAGAATTCTAAATAGAATTTGTTATAAAATATATTCGATGCTACAACATTATTTTCTTGGCGATTAAGAACGGTTTTGAAAAGACAGCAAGGCTGTGGGCATTAAGTCAAATATAACCATATTTAAAGAGACATTTTGTGTTCCTACATGTCTTGACTGGATGACCTCCTACAGATGAAGTGAGTCATAGTTTTCATCATTTAGGAGTTTGGGAGGAGCTGAAGGACTATTAGTGCAATAATTTCAATCTGCTTTTAACAAGAAATAGAGGTTTTTAAAAAGCTGAAATTCATAGTATTAATAACAACAACAGTAATCTAGTGAATACAATAAAATAAAAACAGACTCACAGATATGGAGAACAGACTAGTAGTTTCCAGTAGAGAAGGACAAGATAAAGGTAGGGGGAACAAACTACTATGTTTAAAACAAATAAGCTACAAGGATCTATTATATAGCACAGGGAATACAACCAACATTTCATGATGACTTTAGAGTGTAACCTTTAAAAATTGGGAATCACTGTGGTATACACCTGATACATATAATACTGTACATCAACTACACCACAACAAATAGTAAGATCTAAAAAAATCATAACAGCATAGAGCAGACCCTAGATGTTAAATCCATGGTCGTACAGTCCTCAAAAGTCTATGAAATGAGTACTATTACTAACCTCATTTTAATATTTTTTTAATTGACCCTTAGAGAAATAAATACCCTGCTTACGGTCACAGAGTCGGAGCCATGTGGAACCTGCAGCCCCTTGACCCCCTCAGTGGGCACACAGGGGGCCCAGGCCACCTCTAGGGCGATGCCCCGACACACTGGTGGCCACAACCCCTCCCTCCAACGTCTCCAAGGCCATGCTGTTGCCTGGGATGTGATTCCATGCTGCCTGTGCATCCTCATGACCTCAGAGGGAAGCATTTTCTGGCAGAACAAAGAATACAAGAAACATGGAAAGGAAGCAAAGCTCCTAAGAATTACTTTTGATCAACGTATTAAATGTTTCAAATGGTATTCAGGTATTCAGGAACCAAAACCAGTCACTGCGATTAGAATACGTAATTTGGGTCCATCATGGTGAAAGTGGGCTTGTTCCCTGAATCTCTTTGTTCCCTGGATGCACAAAGCAGGAATTCTCTTGGAAACATTTAGGAAGATTGCCAAGATGAGGGAAGATGATGCACCAGAGAGACGTAGGCAAGGAGGAAGGAAGAGGGGCGAAAGGGAGAAAAAAATGGAAGGAATCAAAAAAGGACAGGATCACAGAGAAGCTTTAGGTTTTGTGTTTGCTGTTTTCCCTCTTGCTGAAGACCTGAGGAGGCTTAGTTCAGTCCGGTGCTTCCCTCTCGTGACCGAAAGGCAGAATGCAGTCATCATGCTCTGAAAAAGATTCGAAAGTCATAAACTCAGACCCTTCCGCCTGACCTGCACAGAAGTGGATCCTTCCTCCATCCTGTGCTCGGAGTCCAGCCCCTGGACAACCAGGCCAGGTTCTGCTCCTTCCCTGAACCAAAGACTCCCCATTGCTTCTGAAACTCCTCAAAACAAATTATCACAAAGATCCTTGAATGCAGAATCCTTCCAGATTTTTTAAAATTTCTCAGTCATATATGGTCATCTCCATGTATCAGATTCAACCTTGTGTTTTAGTTACTGTTTTTTTAAAATATATTCAAGCAAAGCTTCCTGGAGAGAAGACATCTCACCCAGTCTTTCTGATCTCATGTTTCACGGGTTTACCTACTATTTAGTGAGATGGTGGCATTTTCTACTATTTAGAAACTAGGCCTTATCTAATATTTAGTAAAATCATGAAATTGTGGATTACCTAATTCTTAGCTAAATTTTGAAATGATATCAAAACAGAAGACTCCAACTTGGGACCAAGTAGTAATGAATACATTGGTCAAGGCAGCATCCATGGGTGCCCAGTGAGCCGTGAGCATCGGTCAGTGGAGCTTGAGCCCTGGTTGGTGCATCTGTGCTAAATTACTTCAGTTGTGTTCCGACTCTTTGCAACCCCATGGACCGTAGCCCACCAGGCTCCTCTACCCATGGGATTTTCCAGTAAGAAGAGTTGAGTGGGTTGACACGCCCTCCTCCAGGGATCTTCCCAACTCAGGGATCAAACCCACATCTCCTATGTCTCCTGCATTGGCAGGCGGTTCTTTACCACTGCGCCACCAGGGACGCCCCTGATGAGTGCAGCCCATCACATAGGCAGAATCTGAGAAGACAAGGTCCCCCAGGGTCTATTGGTACTGCCTCACCCCTCCGCAAACCCTGCAGTTCAAAGGGCCTAATGGGAACCTGGCTATTATAGTCATGTTAACCTACAATTTCCCATGACCTTACCCGGGGTGAATGTTCAGGAAATGGCCATTTGAATAATAATGTTAATAACCCTGAACCTCTTCCTGAGTAATGGGCAGCCCATTAGATGAATGCTTTCTTTTTCGAGATAGAAATAGCATTGTTACTCATTGTGTCTCATGTCCACTGAACTTGTCAGAGTATCAGGGGAATCCACAAAATATTGAACCTCTGCTTTAGAAAAAAACAAAGATGATAGATTTCCTGAATTTCCGGAGGCAGAAGCCACAAAATAACCAGCTTTTTCCAGTTCTCAGTACCAATCATTCTACGGGCTTTTGGTCTGCACGAGGTTATATCTTTACAAGGTCCTTAGCTTAATCACCCTATGTCTACACATTTTTAGGTTGAAGACTGTTTTCAAGTATTTGAGCATCCAGTTGAAAAAGGACTCTGAGACACATTTAATGAACTTCAGGTTTTGCCCTGTCATTATATAAATAATAACTCTTGTTATTTTTTAAATCAACTTGGGAATAAGGATGGGAGATTTTAATCCTTTATTACTTGTTGCTGTGTCATCTCACTACATCTGCTGTCAGGCCGCCAGCCTGAGGCAATGCTTGCTATGGGACTTAGGTGTGGGATGAAGGAATTCCTTTTCGCTGATTGCCTTTTCATCAGGAGCGGGGGGGGAGGCGCCCTGGCCAAGGACACCTATGAAGTCCTGGCCTTCCCTTTGGGGGTGCAGGCTCTTCCCTTTGCAGGTGGCCTGCTGGGTGAGGAGGCAGGTCTCCTGGTGACTTCTCCTGTGTTCCGGCTCCAGGCCTTTTGCCACACCACCCACTGCCCTTCCTGGGCCCCCAGCTCACAGATGGCAGGTCAGGGCAGGTCAGGTCAGCTCAGGGCCTGCCCAGCCTCTATGACAGCCTGCCAGCCACTCACAATAAACCTGCATCCACCTCCTGTTGGTCTGTTTCTCCTGCCCCTTCCTCCTCCCAGACCCCCACCTCCCACCCCAGCCCAGCCCCTTCTTGGAGTAAGAAGCTCTCAGAGCCCCTAATGTTGGAAAATTGAGCCCCTCTCTAAATGTCCACCTTCTCTTTTCTCTCCTCTGACTGGTTTCATGTCTAGTATTTAATTTGCACTGTTCTCACCTCCCTGTGGGGCTTCCCTGAAAGTTCAGTTGGTAAAGAATCTGCCTGCAATTCGGGAGACCTGGGTTCGATCCCTGGGTTGGGAAGATCCCCTGGAGAAGGGAAGGGCTACCCACTTCCCTGGAATTCCATGGACTCTATAGTCCATGGGGTCACAAAGAGTCAGATTTGACTGAGAGACATTCACTTTCACTTTTCCCACCTCCCTGTAAAAATGAGTCATGTCACAATAATAAAAAATAAAACCAGTAGTGACAATTAAAAATAAAATGACCTTGATCATGAGATCTCTACATTATCACTCATTTTTGCCAGGCCTTAATGGTAACTGAATTCAGAAAACAGAAAACACATTATTACAGGTTTTTAAGTCTTTGCCAAGATGAAATTTTCTCTTTAAATATTGACAAAGAGCTGGTTTCCAGTGTTTAAAGACTTCTCGTGTTCTCCGAAAGGGAACTGAAATAGGGAAAGGGTAACAGAAGAGGAGGAGCCCAGCAGACCTTGTAATGTGAATCACCCCCAGACCCCCTTGCCTCTATCTCCAGCCCTCAGTCATGAAGTGGACGACCCCTCTCTGTCTGTCCATGGGGAGTGTCAGCCATTCCTGGAAGTCTTGTGTTCCTGTGTCTTCCTGGTCACAGTGTTACCTTTCCTCTATTTTCCCTGCTGTTCCTCACTCTCCTGTGATTTTATTTTCTCCTTCCTTGTCCGGTGTCATTTATCCTCTCCTGTAAAGTTCACCTTTACTTTCAAGGGTAAATCCCTTTGTATCAGAAAGACACACAGTTGGTTAAATGGAGCTCAGGTTTTCTCTCTGCAGGAAGACCCCCAGTATGACTAACTTCAGATTCTTCCACGACTCATCGGGACACAGAGCAGGGGGCCGCTGTTCCAGGTCCCATCATTCTGAGACATGCACAAGTCGAGGACAGTTGTTTCCTTTTGGGATCACTACCTTTCCCGTCCCCTATCTTTCCCACCAAGTGAAGCCCACCCACCTAAGGATGAGGCAGAATCTGGAGACGGAAGGGGCAGGAGCTCTGATAGCATCAGCCCGGATCAGCTGAGCTGCATCAGAGCCACCCTGGGCTTCCGGGTGGGAGTCAAAAAAAATAATCAACCACTACCGTGTGTTCATCGACCTAGTTCACATTGCGTTTCAGTGATGCTCAATAAAGAGCCTTTACTAGTACAGTGACACAGCCTCCTCATCCTTCCTAATTTCCTTCCTGCCACATTTCAGATGGGAACAGGCTATGTGTGTTTTACGCAACCAAGGAATCAATCGATTGCACACAAAACTAAGTCAGAACACAACAACACTTCTCATCATGATACTTTATATCATACTTTATAAATAAAATACTGATGAAGATTTCAACCTGTATTACAGAGGACAGCAGATGCTGTATTAAAATATCTTAAATATATTTACATATTGAATTAGCTTGCTGACTCTAAATGCTATGTACATAACCTAAAGAATAGACTATGTGTAATGTTTTATTTAAAAACTATGTGATTTCAAGTCATTAAGAATATATCTTAAAAAAAGAAAATGTCTAAACTTATCATCAATATCAGAGGATTTTTAGACAGAGTATCATATTTCTTTAGAATTCCATTGCCAAATTGTCTAATCTTAACACGTGCATGTGAGCTCAACCATTCAGTCATATCTGACTCTTTGTTACCCGATGGACTATAGCCCACCAGGCTTCTCTGTCCATGGAATTCTCCTGGCAAGAATACTGAAATGGTTGCCATGCCCTTCTCCAGGCAATCTTACCAACCGAGAGATCGAACCCGCATCTCCTACACCTCCTGCATTGGTAGGTAGATTCTTTACCACTGAGCCAGGAAACCTTAATATGCCTTGATATACATCTGAGGGAGACAGAAAGAAAAAAAGAATTTGGAACAGAAACAGACAGACAAACCATGTTACTGAGAAATGTGTATCTGTACAGAGGGTAAGTGTTTTAATAGTTTTCATTACAGTGAACATATATGGGACATATGGACTGTGAGGAAAACATAATATGTACTGAATGACAATATCAAACTTAAAAATGAGACCCTCAATATAATTTTTAATTAGCCCATCTGTATGCAGGTCACCCAAACACATCTCTGTTTGGAAGAATAGCCCTCTCTTACTTTCCTGTGGGCTAAGAGAACGTGGTCAGGTGCTCCTTTCCACTAGCTTGCTGATTTCCCAGAAGAAATCAGACACAGTCTGGGGAGTGTGATCTCATTCTAGAGATTACATTTAAGAAAACCCTCAGGTTTGCCCAGGACCACCAGTCTTGTAGATGCCAGGATGAGTGCTTACACAGAATGCGTCCTCAAGTGCCATCTGAAGCTCGTGGGCCTCCGAGTCAAACACACTGCCTTGTGGGGTTGTGGGGGACTATTTCCTACATCTGGTAGGTGCATTTCAGAGAGAGGAGGGGGCCAGTCCTGAATTTTCCTCATAAGCGTAAGGCTCTCCAGGGTCCAATGTGGCTTGCAAATGTTGATTCTAGCACAGAACAGAGCTGTTTCTATCCCAAAACAGGTTTCCATTCCTGAAATTCATCGAAAATCATGAGAAGCTCTTTAGAGTCTGTTCTGATAGACTTGTCGTTTTATCATTTGCCAAAGAGAGGCTCCTTTGTATGCTGTGAGTTTTATTTGTTAAATCTTTTGAGTGGTTCTGCCCTCTCTTCTCTGTTCTGTTAAAATAAAAATAGTGGTACAGAAAACTCTTCTGAAAGCTTACATTTTTATCTACTTATCACTTAAATGTTGCCTTGAGATTTCAAATTAAAAAAAAATTATTGGAGAATGGTTGTTTTGCCACATTTTTAAAAATCCCAATTTCTCATGAAAACTAGAAGTGGTCAGACTGGGACTCTGGTCATCTGGACTTGAATCGGTCCCCATCTTTCTCCCTGTGTTCACTGTAGACCCCAATAGCTCTGTTTCCCCAAGTTGCAGAACTGAGTCAGTGTCACGTTTGCAAAAATCAGCTCGCTGTGTATGTGAGAATCCGCTTCGAGAACCTCAGTTCTGTTCCACTGATCAACCCTCGCATCAACACTATAGTGCTGGGTCACCATTGCTTTTAAGTATGTTTCAAAATTGGGAAATGTGAATCCCCTAAATTTGATCTTCTTCAGGATTCTTTTGGCTATTCTGGGTCCTTCGCAATTTTCATATAAATCTTAGAATCAGCCTGTCGATTTCTACAGGGCAGAGAGCTGGGGTTCTGATAGGGATTGCATTGAATCTGTAGATCATTTGGGAGAGTACTGCAGTTTCATAAAAATATGAAAATTATATTTCCATCCATTGACTGTTTCTTGAAAGCATGATGAAAGTGAAAGTGTTAGCTGCTTGGTCTTATCTGACTCTTGGACTGCAGCCCACCAGACTCCTCTGTCCATGGAGTCCTCCAGGCAAGAATACTGGAGTGTTGCCATGCGCTTCTCCAGGGGATCTTCCTGACCCAGGGAATGAACCCGGGTCTCCTGCATTATAAGTAGTTTCTTTACCATCTGAGTCATCAGGGAAGCCCAGTAAAGTAAGTCATAAAAAATTTGGGGCTTCCTAGTGCATATAAAAGTCTAGTTTATACTGTACTCTATTAAGTGTACAATAGCATTATGTCAAAAAAATAACATACATGCCTTAAATAATACGCTATTACTCAAAAAATGTTAACCATCATCTGAGACTTCAGCAAGTCCTAGGAGTAACATCAAAGACCACAGATCACAGAACCCATAGCAAATGTAATAATAACAAAAACAGTTGAAACATTGTGAGAACCACCAAAATGTGACACAGAAACACGAAGTGAGGAAATGCTGTTGGGAAAATGCTGCCGTTAGACTTGCTGGATGCAGAGCTGACACAAACCTTCAGTTTGTGAAAAACACAATGAAGCAAAGCTGGATAAAACGAGGTATGTCTCTACTTAGATTTTCTCAAGTTTCTTTCAACATTGGTAGTTGTCAAAGCACCTGCCTTGTACATCTTTTGTTAAATTTATTCCTAATATTTTATTCTTTTTCAGGCTATTGTGAGTGGAGTTGTTTCCCTAATTTCATTTTGAGGATGTTCATTGCAAGTTCATAGAAACACAATTGATTTTTAAATATTGATCTTCTATCCTGCAACCTGGCTGAACCCATTTATTACTTCTCACAATTTTTAGTGGATTCCTTGGGATTTTCAATATACAGGTCATTGATTTTCATTATTTTCTGCATTGAGTAAACCTTTCTATTGTGTATACTGCTTGCCAGCCACTGTTTTAAGCCCTCTGCAAATATGAACTCACCTAATCCTCGGAACAGCCTCTGAGGTGGGACGGTTTCTAGCCCCCTTGGCAGCTGGGGACATGATCCCCAGGCCATCTGAGATCTGGGCAGGGACCGTGACGGTCATTCCCAGCTCACCCTGCCCTCCGTCCGCCCTGTGCTCACCCGGCAGCACACCGCCCCCCACCCCCCCACTCCCTGCGGTCATGATGCCGAAAGCTCAGCTTATCTGTGCACTGGTGCCAAATCAAATCTCAGGGACAGAGTTTTGGGTGAAGTAGGAAAGGATAGCTTTACTGCTTTGCCAGGCACAGGGAGATACGGTGGGCTCAGGCCCCCAAAACCAAATATCCCAACTCGGGGAGATAGCAAGAAGTTTTATAGTAATCGTTTAAAGAGGGCATGGCCAGTCCACGGACATTCTTCTGATGGGTGAGTGGTGAGGTAAGAAGGGGTCAGCCTCGTCAACCTTCAGGTCAGCTGGTCTGGGGTCTCCCTGCTGGTGGGCAGCCATACCATCATTAATAGTTAACTTCTCCCACCTAGAGGGTTTTCAGTCTTGAACAAAAGAGCTCAAAGACGTGGTTGTATGTATCCATTGATGGGAAACCAGGACCCTGCCCCAAGACTGCTCTTGACTGCTTCTCCCTGGTCTCACCTCCCCTCCTTTCCCTAGTTAACAATGGCTTGAATCTCCCCGCTGGGACTCAGGGAAGGTCATGGAGGCTGAATGAAGGCTGTTCCCTGTAATCACAGAAAGGGGAACACAGAGGCCTTGTGCCAGGAGCTCCGCTGGGCCCGGCTCGGTGTCATTCACTCCATCCAGGCTTTGCTCCCCCCACCCCACCCTCTCACGGGTGAAGCTTCTGCTCTCTGGCACTGCAGGGTTCATGCTCCTCCAGTTTTCTGGGAGTTACCTGGGTGCTACGTCATTTCTCTGAGGGTCAGCGTCAGGCAGCTCCCCGCCATCTATGGGACACAGAAGGTCACAGGCAATCCCAGGAAATCAGTGTTACCAACCATGTGGATTTGAGTCCCCAGCCTGCCCTGTGTCCCTCAGGAAAGGCTCAAAACTTTCCGGAGGAGATGCCAGCAGAACCCATGTGGGCAAGGAAAGAGCCACCCTCCTGCCAGATGGTCCTGGCGCAGACGCAAGTGCGTCCTCCAGAGTCCAGGAGTCCACATGATCCCAACCCCTTGTTTGTATAGGTTTTCTGACACATGATATCCTTATTTTGTATTCTTCTCTTTTTTAAGCAGATAGTCACCTTTCAGAGAGTGTGGTTTAGCCTATGGGATCTAAAAAAAACCCATCAAACTCCAAGAGTAGAGAGTGGAGGGGTGGTCTCCAGGGGCTGGGGCTGGGGGTCAGGGTACACACTTCCATCATTGGGTTCATAAGCCCTGGGGTCGAACCACAGTTGAGACTCTAGTTAACATACTATTGATCGGAGACGTATTAGCTCACAGGTTTTGGTTTCTGCAAAAATCCCATGGTCAATAGTATGTTAGCAGTAGTGCACTGCATACTTGAAGTTTGCTAAAAGAGTGGAATAGTGGATTTTAAGTGTTCTCACTACAAAAAGAAAATAAAAACATAATTATGGAAGGTGATGGATGTGTTAATGTGTGTTGTAGCTCAATTGTGGCAATTATTTCACAATGTACATGTATCAAACCACCACATCATACACCTTAAATAGGCACAATTTTTATCTATCAAAAATAAATAAATGAGTAAAATTTGGAAGACAAATAGTTACACTTGGACCGAGAGAGCAAGTGGTTGTGAACGAGGGGCGGTCAGAAAGATGCCGTTCAGGTTTATGAAGACAGGGCAGGTCCAGGGCTGCCCAGCTCAGCATCCTGCCTGTGGAAGGGGGTTTCTTCCTAGCTGATAACTAAACTGAGTCCCAGAAGGAGTAAGAAACTTGGGAGGGTGACCCAGCCAGGGTTTCGGTCCTGTGGTACTCTCAGCCCAGCTCTGTGCCCTGCTCCCGGCGAGGCCCTGACCTGCTCAGTCTGGGCTCTGTCTGCACCCTCCCGTGTGGCTGTGTGAGGCCAGAGGGCCGTGGGTGCCAAGCCTGGGAGCCCTGCTGGCATGTGGGAGGGGATGGCCTGCCTGCTCAGCTCTCAGCAGGATTCACTCCGCATAGCACATATGTCCCGCGGGTCACCCAGCCAAGGTTGGGGGACCCTCAGGGCCATGATGGACCCAACCAGCTGAGACCCAGCCAGACCAGAGTACCCAGGTTCAGGATGAGGGGAGTCACGGTCTCACCGGACCAGGTCAAGGGGTGGTAACAGGTCAAAGGAGGTATGGTGACCCAGCCGAACCCTGCAACTCCCAGCAGTGGGCACTGGGTCTGCTGTTCTCCACCTGGGGCAGCATCAACCACTGCTCCCAGGAGGGAAAGGTTTGCATTTCCATGACAATTCATGGTGTTGGTCTCTTTTGCTTCCTTGGAGAAAAGAACAATCTGTTGCTGGTGCTCCTGGTTTGTGCCGGCCCGAGGGATGCTGTCAGCACAGGAACCTGCCCGCTTCTGTCCCTCATTCATTTGCATTTTCCTGATTAGCTCTTCATGCTGGACACTGCCGGTGGGATCAGAGGCTGAGCTGTGGGCATCCACCTGTGGAAGACAGAATGAATGGGACCAGGCTGTACATGCGTGCGTGGTCCAGCGTCGTGCTCCCTCTGGAGGTCTCATGCAAGGCTGCACATCCAGGAAACAGGGCGACACAAGCAAAAGTGCCCAAGGTGTATTATTTATCCAACAACACTGGACATGAGGAGGCCTTCACCACAGCACATGATTCCTTGTGCTACAGGAGTGACTTAGAATAAAAGGATTGAAGGGGTCATAGTTTGCCTCCAGAGCTGCCTGCCCTCTAGCATGAAAGGGCAAGGTTTGCATTCAGCTCAGTTCAGTTTTGGTTGCTCAGTCAGGTCTGACTCTTTGCAACCCCATAGACTGCAGCGCGCCAGGCTTCCCTGTCCATCACCAACTCCCAGAGCTTACTCAAACTCATGTCCACTGAGTCAGTGATGCCATCCAACCATCTCATCCTCTGTCGTCCCCTTTTTCTCCCACCTTCGATCTTTCCCAGCATCAGGGTCTTTTCCAATAAGTCAGTTCTTCATATCAGGTGGCCAGAGTATTGGAGTTTCAGCTTCAGCATTAGTCCTTCCAATGGATATTCAGGACTGATTTCCTTTAGGATGAACTCCTTGCAGTCCAAGCAACTCTCAAGAATTTTCTCCAACACCACAGTTCAAAAGCATCAATTCTTCGACTCAGCTTTCTTTATGGTCCAACTCTCACATCCATACATGACTACTGGTTTGCATTAGTGTGAGACTTTCAAAAGTCAGCGTGGATCATATGAACCAGTTATAACCATCAATGCTACAGAGTTTCATCTACATCGATACAAGAGGTCACAGTGCACGGAGCTGGGGACCCAAAGGGAGCTCAGGTGTGTCCAGGGTTGCACAGGGCAGGTACTGCTGGAAATCAACCTCATTTGATGGAGTGAGAAGCTCCCAAAGGAGCAGACTCTAGTGTTCGTCCCTCTTACCAATAGGCTGAGGGAGGTTGGGCGGTGGAAGACGTGGCAATGCCTGGGTTCCGCGCAGCCTGCTGTGACAGAACACAGACTGGGAGGCTTACAAACTACCGACGTAGACTTCTCCAGCTCTGGAGGCCGGACTCCAAGATCAAGGCTCCACCTGGAGCCTCGAGGGCTAAGCTGCCAGCCCTCTGGGGTGAGGCTGGAGTCACCAGGCCCCAGCATACAGCCCAGAACCGTATCAGAACACAGATTCAGTATCTGAACATGGATTCAGTATCCAAAAGAAAGAATTTAATGTCTCCAAGATTAATCCACCCAGAAGTGACGTGGAAAGGACATTCAGTAATTTATTCGCCAAAAATTGATTTTAGGCTTCCGAGGCTACATGAGAGTAAATTAGGGAGGCTTGTGCCCTCATGTCCAGGGTCATGTGGGCAGCGTAGCAGCCAGGGCTCATGGTTCGAAACCCTAAAGCCATGCACACAGGGCTAAATGCTCAATGCTGCCTCCCTGAAACTGTGAACAAGGCCATTATTTCTCAGGGACCATAAAATGCAACTTCGATCTAGGATTCTTAGACTTCCTGGAAAACGTTCCCAGTGCACAGCTGTATTTTTAGCAGAGATGATTAACACATTGGTAAATTGTCCTGTATAGTCAATTTATGAAGAAACTGCTTTCAGGAACTAAAAGTATGACATTGTCAGAGTCTAAAAAAAAAAAATAATACAACATCAGGACAAGGAGGCTAACATTGAAAGAAATAATGTCTTTATTATCTTGGTAAAATATACATAACATAAACTTTATCATTTTAATCAATTTTAAGTGTGCACTCAGTGGCATTAAGTTAATTCACATTGTTGTAAACCATCACCACCGTCATCACTAGAACTTTCTCAGCTTCCCGAACTGAAAGTCTGTCCCTATTATTCAACAACTCCATGTTTCCCCTTATCCCCAGACCCTGGCCCCTACCATGCTACTTTCTGTCTCTATTACTTGATTCCTCTAGGGACGTTATGTAATGATTCCTCATGGATTCATACGGTATTTGTCTTTTTGTGACTGGCTTTTTTCACTTAACATAAAGTCTTCATCTGTGTTGTAACATGTGTCAGAATTTCCTTCTTTTTCAAAGTCAAATAATATTCCACTGTGTCTATCCAGTTTTGCTTCTCTATTCATCTGCTAGTAGACATTGGGTGGCTTCCATGTTTTAGCAGGCTTCCCTTGTGGCTCAGTCAGTAAAGAATCTGCCTGCAATTCAGGAGACACAAGAGACTCGAGTTCAATCCCTGGGTTGGAAAGATCCCCTGGAGAAGGAAATGGCAACCCACTGCAATATTCTTGTTTGGGAAATCCCATGGACAGAGGAGCCTGATGGGCTACGGTCCATGGGATTGGAAGAGTTGGACACGGCTTAGCCACTAAACCACCACCAGTACCATGTTTTAGCTATTGTGAGTAATGCTATGAACATGGGTGTGCAAATATCTGCTTGAGTCTCTGCTTAACATTGTTTTGGATAAATACCCGTAAGAGGACTTGCTGGATCATATAGCAATTGTATATTTAATTTTTGAGAAGCTATCATTCTGTTTTTATGGTGACTGTACTGTTTTCATGCCCACCAGAAGAGTACGACTGTTCCAATCTCCACATCTTCACAACACTTGTTATTTTCTGTTGTAAGTTTTTTTTTTGTTTGTTTGTTTTGTTTTGTTTTTGGTAATAGCCATTCTGACATGTGTAAGTGGTATCTTACTGTGGGTTCGATTTGCATTTCCCCAGTGATTAGCAATGTCCAGCATCTCTTCATGGTCTTTTTGGCCACTTGTGTATCTATTTTAGAGAAATGCCATCAGCTCCTTCTCCCACTTTTTATTTGGATTTATTTTTTGCGTTGAGTTAGTAATGTTAATCTCTTAACATACATCGAGACCCTATGGTAACATTCCAAATATTCACTCATGAAAGGTTTTTATTTAAAGATGTCTCTAAGGGGATTCCCTGGGAGTCCAGTGGTTAGGACTCTGTGCTCCCACTGCAGGGGGTATGGATGGGATCGCTGGTTGGAAAGGCAAGATCCCACATGCCACACAGCATGGCCCAAAATTAAATAAATAAAATTTTAATAAAATAAAAATGTCTCCAAAAAAAATCTCAGCTGTGAATTATGAAAGCTTACCTTTATCCAGGGAGAATTATGAAACCTCAAGCAAGTTCACATGAGGTAATGTAACATTCAGTCCATTAAATGCTTAATTCCCTGTGTATAAGGTCAAACCTATTAAACAATTTTTTTGTGACTAGAAATGCTCCTTTTTGCAATACAGTCAAGACAGGGACATTTCTACAGAGGTCTCTCCTGATTCCTCACAAAGGAATTGTGAGGAAGGAGTTCACAATTCACAAAGGAACTCACAAAGGAATTCTAGCACACTTTCTAGAGTAAAACCTGGCTGATTTCTTCCTAATTATCCTCATCACGGTGCGTCTACCCAGCAGACCCATGGCACCATGCTGGAGACAGCTCACGCTGCTTCATGGAGTCTGTCACACGAGCCACACACGCCCACCCAGGTGGGAAGCGACAGGATGGGCACGGAGCCTGGCCACCTGGGAGGAGGTCCTTTGCCCCACCCCCACCTCATCACAGCGCAGACCCCAGTACTGACGCTGCGCTTGTCATTCCTGCCCCTCCCAGCTCAGGAAGGGCCACCCCGTCCTGTCTTCAAAAGCAGGTTAAATGTTTGAGAAAAAGGCCAGGGTTTTCCAGAGAAGCAGAACCAAAGAGAACCAACAGAATAAAAAAAAAAAAAAAAAATATATATATATATATATATATATATATAGAGAGAGAGAGAGAGAGAGAGAGAGAAATTTATTTCAAGAAATTGGCTCATGTGATTGTGGAGACTTGGTAAACCCCCTCAGGATGGGGGAGGCCAGTGCACTGGAGGCCAGGGCAGCTGGAACTCAAGGATGTCTGCTGGACAATTCCCTCTTGGTCCAGGGAGCTCAGTCACTGCTCTATCCAGGCCTTCAACTGATTGGACAAGACCCACCACATTTGGGTGGGGGGCACCTGCTTTACTCAGGGTCTGACCATTTCAACAATACCCTCACCCATAAACAGTTTCACAGAAACATCAAGAACAGTGTTTGAGCACATTTCTGGGGCACATTTATTCCATCTGTCACAGAAAATGTGACACATGGAATAAACCATCATAGCCGGATAGGAGAACAGTTTCATGAGAGAAATCACCTGCAAGAAGGGGAAAATGGAACGTAAAAGCAATAGCTATACAAACATGGACACGCTGAGTTCTCTTTATTTATTCACCTATTTCTGTGACCTCTGGTTTTCTTAGATGGACTGAATGACCACAAGGAAACAAGGAGGCAGGCATTTGAAAGGAAAGAAAGACTCGGGGTTGAGAACCACCCAAAGCCACATCCTCCAAAGTGTGAACCAAGTTGTTTTTCCATCTCGGAAATGTGTCTTCCCCCCACCCACCTCTAATGTAATTTTCCATAGACTCAGGAAGGCAGAATGAGGAAGAGAAGACAGCCCTGGCCCCTCATTCCAGTTGTGTGGGAGGAGACAGGAGAGAAACTCAGTTCTGTTCCTGAGTGCACTGAGAAGCTGTGTGAGGACAGGAGGAACTGAGTGGTCCAGGACTGAAGGAGATGCTCCCCCAGCACAAGACGAGGATGCCCATCTGACTTAGCACTCATTCTCTGTGCAGCATCACTGACGGAGCAGGTGGGGTGCAGGCAGGGCAGGGAGCGAGGGGGCATTGCTCATATGACTCACCTCAGCCACAGAATCCACACAGTAAACCCGCATCTCACCTGTGTAAAACCTGGAAATGAGAGAAAGTAATACCCTGCCCCTCTATGGGGTGGGGCTGCCCAGAGCTGGCCAGGCTGTTCCTCTGGATGCATATCTTGGGTGCAAAGACACCCAAGCTCAGCTATTAATATATCTCACTTGAATATTTACTTTTTAAATTTCTTTCATTCTCCATCAACTGCTCTAGCAGGAGAGGAAAATAAGAACTTAAAGTAAAAAACGTAAAGCAAAAAAAAAAAAAGCAAGGAAATTGGGTATGAACCAACCTTTCAGAGCCTTGTAGATTTTGTGTGGACCTAAGTTACCTACATGGGCTTCCCAGGTGGCGCTGTGGTAAAGAACACGCCTGCCAGTGCAGAAGACATGAGATGCAGGTTCGATTCCTAGGTTGAGAAGATCTCTTGGAGGAAGGCATGGCAGCCCACTCCAGGATTCTTGCTTAGAGAATCCCACGGACAGAGGAGCCTGGTGCGCTACAGTCCATGGGGTCGCACAGAGTCAGACATGACTGAAGCGACTCAGCACACTCACTCCTACACACCTCACAATGAGCAGAGTTACACCCCTGCCCTGATCCCTGGAGCCTGTGAGCGTGAACCTAATGGCAGAAAGGACTGCATCAGCATGATCGTATTAAGGGTGGTGAGAAGGCGAGGTTGTCCTGAGAAGCAGTGTGACCACAGGGGCCCTTGTGGGAGAGAAACCAGACAGAAGGGGCTACATCCCGGCTTTGGAGAGAGAGGGGGCCAGAGCGGAGGGGAACAGGAAGGACCAGGTTCTCCAGGAGAACCCTCAGCAGGAACCCTCAGCAGGAACCAGCCCTGCCAAGCCCTTGGTTTTAGCCCCAAGAGACCCACTCTGGATGTCTAATCCCAGAACTGCAAGACTGAAATGTGTGCTGTTTGGGTTTTTTAATATTTGTTTATTTTTATTTATTTGGCTGTGCCGGGTCTTAGCTGTGGCATGTGGGATCTAGTTCCCTGACCAGGAATCAGGCCCCCTGCATTGGAAGTGCAGAGTTTTAGCCACTGGACCACCAGGAAGTCCTTTTGTGCTGTTTTGAGCCACTGAGTTTGTGGTCATTTGTTACACTAGCAAATAGGAAACTGAGGCTCCTCTGTCCATGGGGTTCTCCAGGCAAGAATCCTAGAGTGGGTGGTCATGCCCTCCTCCAGAGGTAGCATGCTCACTCACTCACCTGAGACCAGGGAGGAGTTAAATAGATTCCCACAATCATCTGGGCAAAACACTAGACCAGAGCGAGGACTATGAGCACCTTGGAGCAAAACTGGTGGGGACCTCCAACCACAGCAAGTGCTGGAGTGACCTCGGGCTGGGAGTAGACTGGACACGGTCCTAGCTCCACCAGCTGGGATGTCACCCTACCTGTAATACCTGTGTTTACCTGCCTCACTCCCGCCTGAGAGGCAATATTGTACTGCAGTTGACATGACCAATCCGGGGCCATATCTGAACCCCAGATGCAGTTCTTCTAACTGTGCAACCTAGAGGTTTGTTACATAACCTCTCTGTGCCATGATTTCACCTTCTGCAAAATGAGGAAATCACTGTGATCTGTTGTAGGGTCCAGTTCTTAGCCAAGTACCTGCAAGTACAAGACAGAAGACCCGTGGGAGCTGGGTTTTATGATGACTGAGATGATGACAGAAATGTTTCAAAGAAAAGCAGTGCTGTATTGATTTAGGATCTGCTGTAAGCATTGAATGAAATCAAAGGACAACTTCTCTATTTTCAAAACCAAAGTTCACTCTTTTTTGTGATTAGAGCCTAACATTCTGGTTTCATTTCTGATAAAGAGCATGATTTACTGCATGACCTATTTTGTATATGTGTGTGACTCAGTTAAACAATCTCAAGAAGAAACTTACCAGGCATCTGATTGCTTCCAAATCTCTCTTCCCAGGAACAGATTTACTGAAGATGCAAAGACAAGTTTCCTTTTCTATCAGCCCTCCAGGACTGGGGATGTGGCCAAAGGCATCCTGGAAGCTTCTACCTCGCAGGCACTGGAAACAAAATGCAGAGTGAATGTGACACTCCTCAGAGCAGTGGCTTCTCTCAAAGGAGCATCTATGACCCCAGTTAGGAGCTCCCCATGTCCAAACTACACCATCCTACCATCCCACCCCCAACAAGGACCCAGGAGGGGCCGGGGTCAAAAACAGTTGCAATAAAGGAAACAAAGATTTTCTTCTTGCTATCAGATCTTAGTTGGCTCTACACTGCCACTGTATTACATTTAAAGTATAAAAATGGTAAATTGTTAGAGTCGATCCAAAAAGAACTCCCTGCACATGCTTGCCATTAAGCCAGACACGTAAGGTTTAACGGGCTTCACTGTTACATTAGAACATCAGATAATACCAGTGAACAACAGTGACTCAGAACACCAACATTTAAATAATTTAAAACCTAAGGGATTGCTTACAGAAGGGATAATGGTATCGATTCTTTATAGACATGAAAGAACTGCTTCTTGACTTAAAACATAATCTACTGCTTTGACTCCCTTGGCGTCTTAACCATCAACTTTAAGTTTGAGAAGAAACAAGGACACTTACCTTACTGATTAGTTTAGAGGGACAATTCAAATTACTGAGCGCACATCTTGTGGTTTGTACCAAAAAGCTTAAGACACAACTGATAAACCATTAGTACCTAAAACTCTGTGCTGGGTGACAGTAGAAAATCAAGTTTGCAATGGCCCTGACCTTGGAAAGCAACTTACAAACTAGTATCAAATATGACATGTACATGTTACAAAGTAGAATATAAAGTATAACACCGAAAATGGTGCATAGATGTGAATGTAGTTCAGAAGGGAAAAAATGGAGGTTAAGGGGGGACTTATTAGACTTATGTTAACTTCTAGGACTCAAGATGCAGTGTACTTTCCTTTGAACCTGTGAAAAGATAAATTTTCTGCATCAATAGTGTGTTATTCCACAAATACCTTGGAATGTACTTTGAACCTGATCAAGAATATGGGACTTCCCTGATGGTACAGTGGGTGAACATCTACCTGCCAATGCAGAGGCCGCAGGTTCAATCTCTGGTCCAGGAAGATCCCACGTGCCGCGGAGCAACTAAGCCTGTTCACCACAGCCCATGTGCTACAGCTACTGAAGCCTGCGTGCCTAGACACGTGCTCCACAGCAAAAAAAGCCTCTGCAAGGAGAAGCCCGTGCACTGCAACTAGAAAGGAGACCCTGTTCTCTGCAACTAGATAAAACCCATGTACAGCAAAGAAGACCCAGTGTAACCAGAAATAAATAAATATATACATAAATAAAAAAGTAAAGGGACTGAACTTAAAAAAAAAAAAAAAGGATGTATCTTGGGAGGAAGAGGAGACCATCAATATGGTACCACTCCTGCTCACCCACAACTGAGAGGCCTGGTGCCCAGTGATGCTGCCTTTGTAATATACAGAGGCTGGTGGACTGGAAGAATGGAGATTCTGTGGCTTAATTATTTGTGTGCACGGAGGTGGTTTCCAGAATTCTTTGTTATTAGCTGTACTTTTCTCTATGCTTTTATGTCTTGCTGTTAATATTTAATCAATTGTTATTAATAGCTCCTTCTAAAAGACTACAAAAGCCCAAGTGCCAGGCTGGCTGGTTAGTGCCCTATCTCTAATTAAGTCAGTAGCTCAGTGGGTTGGCTTATTCTTGCCTCATAGATAAGAAGACACCGAGCAAAGGCTCACCTTGCTAGCAAGCGGCTCAGCTAGATGCCAACCAAAGTCTGACTCCAAAGCCCAAGCTCGTTATCTGTGAATTATTGTTATATTTAAAGGTGCGTCACTGTGTGAGGAGGGCCTCGAGAGCAGCGGCAGAGCGTGTGGCTGGTGCTCGGGCCACACTGCCCGCACCCGCCCGTCCCGGCGGTGGTCTTGAGCGAGGTCACTGATGTCAGTCAGTGCCCTTGCCCGGTTAACGGGAATGAACAGGACGTTGAAAGGTTATGAGGATGGTCACAGGAATCAGACATGCCTAAAGGGCTTGGTTAGCACTTGGCGCCGAGCCCCAGGATCACTGGGAAACTGTTCAGCTTGATGCACCCATTGCCAAAGACACACTCAAGTTGACAGCCTGTGACAGACCCAGCCCCGCTGTGCTGAGCTTGTTCAACAAAAGCTCCCCAATGGGGGCAATGCTAATCTGACTTGTATCGTATTAGTATCTGCACAGTATTTGTTGGCTGTGATTTATAAGCATAACCAACATGGGAGGGGGAAGAAAGGTTGCCAAAGACTAAGCCCATGAGTTTGTTGTCTACCCTCAATGATGGATGCAGCCCATGTCTCGAAGGGTTGCAGTGAAAAGGAAAAAAGAGGAATGAGTCTTTCTTTCCTGAAAACAAAGAAAATAAAGAGGACAGTGAGCAGGCCTGATCACTCTACGTTTTACTTTAACTGATCCTCATCTGTTGTCTGTAACTAAGTTTGCTACCGTCCTTTAGCTCTATGTTAATTACATCCTGTATCTGGTGCTCACCTTTCCAGCTCTCTTCAAAGACCACCAGTGGTAGTTCTTCTCTATTTGCATTACAGAAAGAGGGAAGCAGTGTAATGGACCCAGTTACTGGGGTTACCTGACATCAGCCCATGATCTTTTTTTTTTAAACAACACAAGAGAAGAATATAAGGTCCTTACACCTTTCTTCCTCATCCCCTCCCCCTGACTGTGAGCCCTCATCTTATGTAATCCCCCAGCCTCCTCATGGTAAGGGGTGAGGGGGGAAGGGGGGAAGGGGGGGCAGTTGAGGCACGAACTTGCTGCATGTCCCGCCTCTGTCGGCCGAGTATTAAAACCACCCTTTTCTTTCCTCCGAACTCTGTTTCCATAATTTTTTTATTCGGCTTCAGTGGGCAAAGAAAGCCAAGATAGGGCACAGCAACACCAGCACAGCGTGGCGCCCTTGTGAAGACACTTTTAAGCGTACAAATACTGTCCTGGGTCAAATAAGTAGAACAGGTACTTAGGAAAAAAATCTCAAAGATCTCAAGATCAAATATATGAGGCATTAATTCTTGTTCCACAGAGTAGAAAAAAATAAGACACAGTAACGAGTTGTAGTTGCAAGTTCCTCTTTGTTACTGGATAATTTTAAAATAGCTTTGTTTGTTTTGATAAGAGAGTTTGAGGAACCCCGAGGCAACAAGTGAGTCAAAATGACCCTTTCCTCCAAGGAGTCCTTTGTGTATAACTCGGAATTCCATTCGGTCACTGTGACTAAAAGAGGTGAACCTGAGAACGAGACCTTTCAGTGTGGACATTCTCAGCTTCCCCATCTGAAAAAGTTAAAAAACTTGAAATCCATAAATCACAAAATTCCCAATGTTTTCAATGATCACATCAGAACCCAATCACTCCTGTAACCATTGGACTAATTGTTCCTAAGCCTTGGGGTGTTCTCTGTGTGTAGTTTTAAGTCAAGTCTTTCTTTTAGGAATCTTTCCCCTCTTCCCATTTTAATATTTAATGAATCAATTTTTCTATAAACATGGGAGCTTCACATGAGGGAGAGCTCAGCTCCAAGAGGCATTCATCATGACTCAGCATCATCTTAAAAGAGACTGCTCAGAGGACTCAGAGCCATAATTAATTCATGTCTCTCCAAGGCAAATACTGCCTTCATTAGGCCCAGAGAAACACTTAGGGCTGAGTAATGATGCAGCATGTACACACTGCTGTATTTTAAATGGGTAACCAACGCGGACCTGCCGTGTACCACAGGGAACCCTGCTCGGTGTTATGTGGCAGCCTGGATGGGAGGGGAGTTTGGGAGAGAACAGATACATGTGTATGTATGGCTGAGTCCCTTCGTGTTCACCTGAAACTATCACAACATCGTTAATTGGCTATACCCCAATACAAAATAGAAAGTTTTCTTCTTTTAAAAAAAAAAGAAGAAGAACACAGTATATTTATATAACACAACAGTATCAGTCTGAAACCACCGTCCTGAAGCCCAGATTCTGCGCAGGGGGATTGTTAGCACATGTTCTAACATTCCTTAGCACCAGATTCTTCATTGCCAACAGCCAGTGTCAACCCAGGACATCTAGAGCAGTTTATTTTAAGTGGAAGTTCCTGAAAACAAAAAGCAGCAAATTATTCATAATATTCAGTGGAATATGAACATAGAGACATGAAAGGGACTTTAGTTCTAGTCACTCACAACTTCTCAATAATTGATGATCACCTTTATCTTCCATTATTCAGGAACATTCTCTCCTGGTCAAGGACCTGGATCCCACTTAATTCTCAGACCCCATTACACTGAGGTGTCTACTTCCCCTTCCAAGGCTTCTATTCCAAAGTGTAGTCTGTGCCTATAAACTTGTCCAAAGTACAGTTTGCGTATCCAGTTGATTTATGCTAAACTGTGCTTCTCTCTGGCACGTTCTGGCTGACTTGGCTCATGGCTTACAGGAATGATGCAGCTCTCATCCGAGTGTGTCTTCTCTCCCTGTAGGAGGATTTGTTTTCCTCTTTCTGCTATGGCAACGGGGGTGGGGTTTTAAGCTCATTTTATTAGGAAACCACTTTTTACTTAGAAAAGGGATTGAGAATGAGTCCTTTGTTCAAGTAGCACTGTGACATGTCCTGGCTTCCCAAGTGGTACAGTGATTAAAAACTGCATGCTAATGCAGGAAACGCCAAGAGATGTGGGTTCAATCCCTGGGGTGGGAAGATCCCCTGGAGAAGGAAATGGCAACCACTCCAGTATTCTTGCCTGGGAAATCCATGGGCAGAGGAGCCTGGCGGGCTACAGCCCATGGGGTCGCAAAGAGTTGGGCATGACTGAGCAACAGAACACACACACATGACGAGTCCTACGTGTAAGACTAACACCAGACTCTTTTTCTCTCTCTCACACACACACACACCAGTACTATTCAAAAACATTGTTGTTTATTTCGAGCTCAATGTCATGTGGGTTAAACACAATTATAAAGCATCAGAGACTTGATGATTATATTTACATTTTGGCTGACCAGATGTATAATGAGAACCATTCACTAGAGGACCCCATGCAACATTATTGCTTCAGCATTACAAAAGAGAGCTCCAACCTAACCATGATGAATAACTACTTTTTTTAAACAGGACAACACCATCTGTGCTGAAAAACAGTTGACTTCTGAGTCAGGGAGATTTTTCAGCAAACTTGAAATTTAAGAATCTGAAATAAAATACTGTTTGTCTACATTTACAAGTGACTAATGCTCTGCATTTACTATAATAAATGCATGGCTATGTACATTATATGCTGCTAAGGGAAAATATTTTGCACAGATACATTATCTTATAAACACTGAAGCAATAAGGAGCCATTTCATCCTCAAAGCAAATCTGTTGGAGCGTAAGATACAGAATTCCATAGCTTTAGCCTAAACTGTTTCTGTTTGAATATAACACAGAATCCATATTTTCACATCATACAGAACATATCCCTCACTTCTCTCTAGGCTCGTTTGCACGTATTTCCCTTGGGGAGAAAGATAATTTCTGGAGAAGTGTTTTAAAATGCAGGTTTTATTATTATTCAGGGATGGTGGGGCCAACAGGTCAGGAGACATTGCCCTTGACAAGATGATTTGCTCCTCATGGCTCCAAGAGGAGGGGGCCCCTGCCACACCATGCAGGGCCCTGAGGGCTGGCCACGGAGGGGCCAGGAGCGGGGACTGGGGAGGCAGAGGGAGTAGGGGTGCGTGGGTAAGAGCCCACAGTGGAAGGGCAAGTAGTTTTAGGATTGGTACTTTGAATAATTTCTGTGGGTTCAGGGGAGAAGAGGCTGGTTGTCAGGTGCCTGGCCCTGTAATTAAGGCAGGGGGAGAGAGACCAGGCATGTAAAAGCTCAAGAAAGAGGCAGTCTGCAGGGTGGGCTCTGACTTGATTGGTTTGCATACAAAAAGGCACACCCTCAGACAAGTCCTTCAAAGTGTCTAGGAACAGCTACCCCCTGGCCGGGCCAGGGGTAGTGGTCAGGTCCTCCAGGACCCTAAGGCCCCCAGATGTCAACGCATCAGGAAAAAAAGGCTTGTTTAACACACTAAGGAAGCATGAGTGTCTGAACCAATGCCTGTAAGGACTGCATCATTTCAGAGCCTTGGGGAACAAGACTTCCAGGGATTTTAGTGAAAAGCAAATGGAAACAGAATACAAGCCCACAGCCAGGGAGGTACTGGAGGAGGAACACAGAACAAACTGGCAATTCAGGACTGTATGCATGCATGCATGCTTAGACACTTCAGTCGTGTCTGACTCTTTGCAAACCCAAAGACTATAGCCCACCAGGCTCCTCTGTCCATGGGATTTCCCAGGCAAGAATACTGGAGTGGGTTGCCATTAACTGTCCCTATAATGGGACGGTCTAGAATCTCTTAGACTCAAGAACATTCATGTAGATTCATACCAAAGGTCAGTGCATCAGAAGCCACAAAAATATCAAATACTGGGGTATAAAAAATTTCATTTTCTTTTTTTTTTAATTTCATTTTCTATCACTGTCTCATAACAATAAAAGAAGTAAAGATGGATCATGAATAAAAGACGGTTATCCAACTTTCTGTTGTCATTATTTAGTTGCAAAGACATGTCCAACTCTTTGCAACCCCATGGACTGCAGCCCACCAGGGTCCTTTGTCCATGGGATTCTCCAGGCAAGAATACTGGAATGGGCTGCCAGTTCCTTCTCCAGGGGAAATTCCTAATCCAGGGATTGAACCCACGTCTCCTGCTTGGCAGGAGGATTCTTTACCACCGGGCTACGAGGGAAGGACTGGTGATCAAATACCATCTGTTCAAATACAAATAACTTTCAAATTAATTTTAAAGCTTTCTTACCAAATAGTGGGGAAGGACTTTTCTAGAATTGCAGCTAGACTCCTGTGGTCCAGTAACCAGTGTCCAGGAGGAGGGGCCTGGGCGGGATGGAGGCTGGGGGACGCCTGGCCGGCGAGGCCCAGCTCTGCTATCAGGCCGCGTGGACTCTAGTTCTGGCTCCTGAACCACTGTGTGGCCACCTGAAAGTTGGGAGCAGCTCTGACCTTCAGTTTCCACAGTGATGAAATATGGGTCCTGAGAGCCCTGCTTTATAAGATGGTGATGAGGGTTAAATAAAATCATACACATGCATTGCTGAAACCAGTGTCTCGCACACATCATAAGCTAAATAAGCTTCAGCTCCCTTTGTATGGCAATAACATAATTCTAAAACCCTGAGGAGATTGCCTGTGTCTCTCTAGCTGTCCATCTGGTGATTCCGTCCTGTGATGAGCAGATTAACTAATGAGGAAGGGGCCACGGTGAAGGTCAGTGAACTTCCCAATGTCAGAGGGAAGAGTGCTGTGGAATCTGAACCAGAAAGAGGGGAGAGTCCAGCAAGTCCATGCCCACCAGCCCAGCAGAGCACACGGGATCTCCTCCAATGGTTCCTTCCCACTGAGAGAAGCTGAGTATCTCCAGGAACAAGTAAGAAAAGAAAAAAGTGTAAGTTGGTCCCAGGGGCCATCTATGGATCTGGCATATAAAGGCACATTTCCTAGTTTTCATAGCGAAGCAGAAGCAGTCAGTTTCAGGGGAAGAAATTCTGCTTATTCATGAGGTCGAGATAACTTCTGCTGTTCTGGGGACTGTGTGGCCACCGTGAACCATCCTTCTTTGTTATCTTTCTAACAATTACTCTTTTCCCTTCGTACCGTGAAGCTCATTATTTAACATCTTACTATGTCCAAGTAGGGCCTATAGTACAACAGTTTGGCAAACAATTTGGTAGTCTATTTTAAAATTAAACATGCATGTCCACATCACCCAGTCATTCCCCCTCCCTGGTAATGACCCAAGAGAAATGACAGCAGACTCCTACACAGAGGCTTGTACACCAGTGCCTATGGCAGCTTTATTTGTGCTAACCAAAACCTGGAAACAACCCAACACCTATCAACAAGTGATGCCCATACAATGGAAAATTGCTCAGTAATAAAAAGGAGAATTTTCAATACATGCTAAGACGTGGTTGAATCTCAAAATCAGAATGCTCAGTAAGAAAAGCCAGCAAAAATAGTGTACATAGTGCATTACTTCATTTGTATAAAATTTTAGGAAATGTAAACAAGAGGCGGCCACTCTTTCTGTTGGGTTGGCGGGGGGAGGGGGGAAGGAGAGAGGGCTCAGGAAACGTCTTGGGGTGATGCACACCCCACTGAGTTCTTGCTGCACACAGATCAGAACTCATCAGTACATAGTATCAATAAGTGCAATTTGCTGTGCTTCAATTATGCCTCAATAAGGCTTAAGAAAGAAAAAAAAGAGAGTGCTAACAGAATGGCAAAAAATCAAACATACTTTGTTCTATTTAAGCCTTAAACATTTATGATAAAGCATTACAACATTCAAATTTGAAGGTAGAGTCATTTGAAATACTGAGCTCAGAGGTACTTCTGTAAATTTTGGTGTCCTAAAAAAAAAAGAATAAATTTATTTCAAATCTACACGACGTCTAAGAAAGCCTTTTTATTGAGTGGAGAAAGGCCATGTGATCTAACGGGAATCTATCAATCCCTGACTACATGGGGGAAAAAATCCCGGGAAGTACATCGATTTCAAGTCTGTTCTTTAGGGGAATTATTCATTCTCTTCTAACCTTTTATCGAGGTATAACTGATGCACAGCAGTTAAGAAGAATACATTCTGGGGACCTAGTGTAGCGCATGGTTGCTGCTTGAAATTTATTGAGTAGAATTCACGTGTTCTCCTAATGTTTTACTCAGGGAATCAGTATGAGGTAGGAAGGGTGGCTTAGGTCTCTGCATTCAGGGCTCTGGGGCCATCATGTGGCGAGGAGGGTGAGGAGATGTCAGAGGCTTGTGTTCCAGGAAGAGCAGGATAAAGACAGAGAACACTGTGGGGAATGGCGGGCATCCAAAGCTTGGGGGTCTTCTGTAAGACTGGGGGGCTTCCAAGGTGGCGCACTGGCAAAGAACCTGCCTGCAGGTGCAGCAGACCAAAGAGATGCGGGTTCAATCCCTGGGTCAGGTAGCTCCCCTGGAGGAGGGCATGACAACCCACTCCAGTATCCTTGCCTGGAGAATCCCATGGACAGAGGAACCTGGTGGGCAACAGTCCATAGGACTGCAAAGAGTCGGGCATGACTGAGCACGCACACACAAAAAATAAATAAATAAAAGCTTAGTGATGAGAGCGCCTCTTACATTTTAAGATGCATAAAATCACTTGGAGAATGAGGTCTTAGAACCTGCATCTCTATCAGGCCCCGGGGTGTGGATTCCTGGGGCACAGACTATGCTTTGAGCAGGGGTGCAGAGGCAGTGAAGAGAGATGGAGACAAATCCCAGAGGGTTGTTTTTAATATCTTGAGACAAATCCGGAGAAGAATGTAGTATTGCATTACATCGCACGCGCACACACACACACACACAGTTTCTCTGACTTCAGTGAACAGCTTTGGCTAAGTTTAGATCTCAGGGTTCCCAGACAGGCTGAGCTGGAGGAGGAGAAGGACTCTTGCCAATGAAATCCCATCTGCTTGGTCAGGATTTTACCTTCTCAATATTCCAGCATGGTAACACTTACACAAAGCTTGTTTGAAATTGCTTTTCAGGTACATATATAGTCTCTAAATTCCAACGTGAGCTAGGGGACGGAGCAAAGATGGCATGTCTAGATTCCCATTATTCTCAACAGTAAAGGTGGAAATGCACACGGAGCTCAGCTCACGCTCGGGAAGGATGGTCCAAGTCCAGCATACATGGGACCAGGTCCCTGGGACACTGAGCACTTCATCCCCGTCCTCAAACTCCCTGTCCCCAGGCTGGGTGGAGGCTGTGAGGATGAAGGGGCATTTCCCCTGTGGACGTGGATGTCCTGTCGTCCTGCTCCTTGTCCCACTAAGTGGCCCTTTGGGGCCTGGCCCCAGCCTTCAGGGAGGAATAGACTCAGAGCGGGAGATAAGGGTGGGTGGGGAGGGAGAACGAGAAGACCTGCACTGTGCCTGGCGTTCAAATGATCTTTTTAACAAATCCACTGACCCACTGACCCAGAACACGCTCAAACCACGACCGCCAAAATCTTGGCTTTCTCTGCCCACCGCTGCCAGAATAAAACATATGGAGACAGGGCCTGGAGGAAATAGAAAGATGGCTTTAATCCTAGGCTGGAAGAGGGGCAAGCTAGCACCTCAAGAACTGTGTCCTCCCCCCACCTAGGGGAACCAGGGTCTCACGGTCTTAGGGTAAATGATAAGGCTCAAAGTAAAGAAGCTCTTGCATTTTTCACAGCGTCAGGCAGCCGGTAATTGGGCCCATTTGTCTCTGGGGGGTTATCTTCTTTCTGCAAGGCAGACAGCTACTAGGGGTGATTTGCTGGGAGAGTTCGGGAGAGCAAATACCAGGACAGGATGTTATTTACATAGTATTAGGGGGAGCTAGGTTGGCTCCTCCTAAAGGCAACAGTTAAAGCAAAAGTAGGAGCGATTAACTCTTTCAAGCCCGCTCACGTTTCTTCTCTGGCCTGTTCACTGTTCCCTTTACTTCCCTTGTTCTCAGGAGAGGAAAACTGCATTTCTGCTTGTAAGTACAACAAAGCCACATTTGCAAACCACGAGTCACACCAAGATAGGAGTCTCATCTGACCAACACACCTCTGGAAGGGTTTCACAAACTAGCAGCTACTCTTACTAAAGGCGGGGCGTTCACATATCGTCTGTCCTTTGCATTAAAGGAAATACTCTGGTCACCACCACTCTCGATCCCGCTGCCTCCCTCAAGTTGATTCCACCATCCCCCCCCACCCTGACACCCGGCCCTGCCACCTGCAGCCCCTCCTCACTGCCTAAGAGAGGCCTGAGTGACCAGGCCTTGTGACCAGAGACTGCAGCCCCGCCTGTCTAAGTGTTCTCCTCCAGCCCACCCTGGCCCTGGAATCTGCCAACCCCACCCTAGATGGACTCCTCTGAAGGGGTCCAGGGTGCTGGCTCACAGCTCTGGGTTTGGCCCTGGTACAGGGTAGTCAGGGTCCCCTGGGGAGGGAGGCTGGGAGGAAGCGGCAGACAGCCTCCTTGGCAGCACTCCGCATTTCACTCTGATGTGTTCTTTGGTGGAAAGTCACAGGCCCTCACTGAGTGAAAAGAGTACTATCTGCCCTGAAAAGAGTACAGGAACCCCAAGGTCTGGAAGGAGGATGGGGTGTATTAATTTCAGCACCTCATGCCCAGTACTGCAGACCTGACAGCCCAGGTCTGTCCTGGCCCCAAGGGTGACCAGCAGGGGGGTGTGGGGACAGTTTCAGCATTGCCAAGAAGCCCTGACTCCAGGGCACCCAGCCTAGCACAAGGACAGTCCCTCCTGTCTCCAAGGGAACCCCAGGGGCAGCTCCCTGCAGTCTAGATGCTCAGGGTCCCTCCAGGGCCAGCGCCTGCCCAGCTGCCAGCCACTCTCTGTTTGCCCTCCCCCATCTGCCCCCCCACCTGCTGGCTGCCTTTCCCCCAGCTCCCCGACACCCCTCTGGGCCACCCCCCAGCACAGCACCCACACAAACCTCACTCGCTTTGTCCGCACTCACATCCTTCCTTCCCGTGGCCTCCGTCTGGCTAGGGTGCCCCCAGCCCTTACCTGTCCCCTAGTCACAGGTCACATCACCCTCCTGGTAGCTGGCTTGAAGCCCCAGGGCCCTGGCTGGACCCCCAAACTCACTACCACTCAGCATGGTCCTCTTCCTGAGCTGCAGACCCAGAGGCGGCAGCAGAGACCCAGCAACACAGACACGGCAGGCCAGCAGGAGGCGGAGGAGGCCAAGGCCCAGGCCAAGCCCTTGAACAAGGTCCCCCAATCCCAGAAAACAGGCTGGAACATGGCTGGGGCAGAACAAGGGGCGACAGCTCCCCCTGCTTCCGCCCCTGAAAGCTGGGGACGCAGGAAGCTTGTCGACCCTCCTGGGGGTGTGTGTGTGTGCACACGTGTGTATGTGTGTCTGCACACGCTTACATAGTACTGAAGAGACAGGAGTCAGGGAACAGTGAACCTGGAGGAGCTCTCAGGAACTCATAAACACAGCCTAGAACCAGCCTCCTCCAGGGAAGACTTCCAGGAGCCTGTCTCAGGAAAAGAGATCTGAGGGCCCCCTTGCTAACAAGACTGGAGTCGTTCCTGGAACGTCACCAGCACAGAGCTAACAAGATACAAAAACAAGCTCCCATCACAGGACCTCGCTTTCAAAATGGAGAGCGAAGAGCAGATCAAGAACAGCCCGAGGGTGGAATGTTCTAGAAAAAGAGCTTCAGCACCAGCTGCACCAGCCTCTCCCCAGAATGCTGGTGGTGGGGAGGGGATGGAGTTGGGGGGGGCTGGGGGGGGCTGGACAATTGGCCAGGGTCTCTGAGGGGAAGTGATAAATTGCTGTGTCTCTCTTTCCCCATCCTACCTGCCCCTTTTCCATTTCATATTTCAGTAGAAAATTCTCTCAGATAACCCATCATCATTCATACTCATTTCATTTCCAAATGGGCTCCTAATTCTCCTGCCCACCTGGGAAAGCCCACACTGCTCACAAGAGGTCCTGTTGTCTTACTTCTATGACTCCTAGTCTCTAGAAGAAAGTCTATACACTGTTCTATGGCAGAAACCAACACAACATTATAAAGCAATTATCCTCCAGTTAAAAATAAAAATAAAAAAAAAGAAAGTCTATAAAAGGCATTTATCAAAAAGTAGGAGCTGACAGAGAATCCTAGCATTTCCTTGCTGTTTACATTTATTTTGTTTCCGTGGTTCTCGTCAAGCGGGGAAGCTCACTGCCCAACATGCCCCAAGCATGGTGTGCTTATCCACGTGCATATTTCATCACCTGAAATTCCCACTTGCATCTGACTCACCTTACTTTAGATGTGTCCTTTTTTTCCTAGTTGCCTGACTTTAAAAAAAAAAATCTGAGAATAAGTTTTAAAAAACAAGTTTCTGTACCCTCCACTGAGGTCGGAATCTTGGAGGCAGAGTGGGAGACTGAAGCGGGGCACCTCCTGCCCCAGAAGCGACAGCCGAGGGAACAAAGGTTTCTGTGTGCAGCTCCGGTGCAGGAACCTCAGGAAGTGAGTGTGTTCCAGCCTGGGAGGCCGGGTCAGGTGAGGCTCACTCCCCACCAGCCTGGGCGTGGGGCCCTCAGGCCCAGAAGTGAGAGCTGGGATCCCCACTATCTCCTTTCTGGGAGGATCTGAGGCTCTTGACACACCGAGCCGGGAGGACCCTGCCCTTCACGTCTGTTCCGTGAGTGCTGGGGTTCTTTTAACTTTTTATTTTGTACTGGGGTATAGCCGATTAATAAAGACTGTTGTGATAGTTTCAAGTGAACAGTAAGGGGACTCAGCCATACATATACATGCATCCATTCTCCCAGCTCCCACCAGGCTGCCATGTGACATTGAGCAGAGTTCCCTGTGCTACAACGTAGGCCCTTGTTGGTTATCTATTTTAAAAATGGCAGGGTGTACATGCTCTCCCTAGACGCCCTACCTAACTGTCCCTTCCTCCCAGAAGATGGTATTTTGAATATTGGTACTTAACCAAGTCCTCAGCAACCTGCAATGCAGGAGACCCCCATTCGATTCCTGGGTTGGGAAGATCCACTGAAGAAGGGATAGGCTACCCACTCCAGTATTCTTGGGCTTCCCTTGTGGCTCAGCTGGTAAAGAATCCGCCCACAATGTGGAAGACTTGGGTTCGATCCCTGAGTGGGGAAGATCCCCTAGAGAAAAGAAAGGTACCCACTGCAGTTTCTGGCCTGGAGAATTCCATGGACTGTATAGTCCATGGGGTTGCAAAGAGTCGGACACAACTGAGTGAGTTTAAAAAAAAATTAAAACCGAGTCCTCAGCAACCCCCCACAGCTAGACGAACTATCTTCATGTTTCTAGTGACTAGAAAAATTTTGCCTTCTTTGCTAAGGGAATCCACCTTCAGGCTGTTTTCTGCCCTTCCTACTGGGTCTAACCTGTGAGCTGGCAGGTATTCTTAGCCCCTCAGAACTTGGCAGGGCAAGGAGTATCCTTGAGGGGCGTCAAGTCCTGTGAGTCAATAATTCCGAGTCAGAATATGCTAAAGGGCATGGAACAGATTGTATGGGACGAACCAGAGGTCCCAAAGCATCTTCCTTCCAGAATCTCTGGGACATAGGACATAGAAGGCACCAAACCAGTGTAATAAAAATGTGAAAAATGGACCATTTGGATCCAAGGAGAAACCTTGAAATTCATGCTTACTATCTGGCATTTTATCTGCCACAAAGCAAGTCTAAATGCTAAGGTCCTCATTGTAACTGTGAGGAAAGGAGCCCCAACACTCTCCGTGAGGAGGAGCCTGGGAGGACAGAAATCAGTTCTAGGAACATAACATTCCTGAAGGGCTTCATCTTCTCTTCATTTACATTCACCATCGTTATTTGTGTTCTCTGTTAACTCATGTAAAATCACAACCAAGAAAATCCAATTTACAGAGGGCATTAGGAGGCGGTGTTAGGAAATAGCACCATAGAGTTCAGAAAAATATCAAGAAAAAGTCGAGTAATTGGTTGCACAAGCTGTTTTATTCGCTGGTTGTTTGGACTGACAGTTGATGACAATCAGAAGTTTCAGAGGCGGAACTGGGGAACCTGAGGGAACAGCGGAAATTTTAAACATTTTTGGTGGTTGTCACAAGCAAATATAAGGAATGTTGTGTTTTTGCTTTCTCTCTCTGCCTTTCTGTATATGTCTCTCCTTTGTGTGTCTCTGTCTCTCCGCCCACATCTCTCAGCTTCCTTTGTCTTCACAGTGCAAACTCTGCCCCTGATGACTCAATGACCCCAGAAACGGTCCTTCCAACGGGCTCCGGGGTTAAAGGCTGGAGTGGGGGAGTCTTGAGGGCTGGGCTCTGTTCTCTGCCCCCCAGGTGACCTGGACAGAGGGAAGGGGCAAGCTTCCTCCACGACCTGGAGCGCAGCTCCTGTGACGCGCTCCCCACCAGGCCCTGGAGTGGAGGAAGGAATAGAGAAGCAGACCGCAGGGCAGAAGGGACTCAGAACAAGTCAGGTGAGAAATGATCAGCCCTGTCTGCTGCAGAGGTGCCTCATTTGCCGAAATATGGCCCTAAATGGATGGCCCATTCTGGTAAAAATGTTTTATAGACTCAAGAATAGTCTGCCCCAGGCAGGATCACAGGACTACATCATCAGTGGAAGGAGAGCTGGCGCTCTGAATGATGCTTTCCAAATAGCATCGCAGGGTGGGGGGGTGCAGGGAGACTCCCCCAGATGCAGGACTGAGACCCCAGCAGGGAGACTCCCCCAGATGCAGAACTGAGACCCCAGGAACTGACTCTCAGATCCCATCTGGCCTGGGTTTGGCTTAGGCTCTGAGATCAGATGGGGTCCCAAGGCTGAACAGGGAGCAGCCAGAGGGAGGCTGCTCAGGAGGACTCAACTTTCTGCTCCTGGGACCTGGGGCCAGACTCCATCCTCTGCTCTCTGTCCACCCGAGTCACCAGACTCAGGAGTTCCCTAAACTGTATGCAACAGGCAGGGGTTGTGTGCATATGTGTGTATGTCTGGGTGGAGAAAGAGGTGTGTAGTTTATATGGGAATCTCAGACGTTTTATTTGCCAAAAAACCCCAAAACCCCTGCTATAAGCCAGCACTGCTACTCACACACGCATGGTCCATGTGGGCCCGTCTGCAACCTGAAAAAGCACTATAGTTCAGAGCTGTTGTTTTGGGTTTTTCGGCATGTTTGCCCTTGACTGCTGGCCCTGAACCGCTTCAGTTCTGAGGTGGGAGGAAGGGTGCTTTAAGATCCGTTATTACAAACTTGAACATGTAAAATGCCGCTGGGGACACAGGCCTGTGTGTGGACAACAGCATTTCACAACTAAAACACAGAACGAATGTATTTAAGCTGACTGACTTGCCAGGATTCTCCAGTGAAGCAGAACCAGCGAGACATGTATATTGATACATCTGATAACATCTAGGGAGAGAGAAAGACCACAAGCTCACCTTTACTCAGACCCTCATGGGCTGGCTGAGGCCCCCCTAGCCCCACATGGAGAAGGGATGCTTCACTCAGTTCACTGATTCAAATGTTAATCTCACTGGAAAGATTCAAATGCTAATCTCATTGGAAAGACTTCACAGTCACATCCAGACATAATGTTTTGCCAACTATCTGGGCACCGATGATCCGGCCAAGTTAACACATAAAATTAACCATCACATGGCAACACTGCCAGAATCATAATTTCCTTTCCTAACTGGGAAATCCCTATGTAACTCATTTTTCAAAAGAACCATCCATCTCTCCTTTCCTCTGTTTCCTGAAGTAACTCAGCAATTACAAAGATCAGTTTATTCCATCTTATCAGCACCTGTGCTCTCCTTTTGCAGGAAAAGTGTTGGAAGTATGAGGAAGTTGCCGTGAACCAGCTTTCAACATCGCACAGGAGAAGGAAATAGTTTTTCTCTGAGAGGGTCCGGTTCACATCACCAGTGACATTTCCCGGAGGGGTTAAACTCTTAATGGCCACATACTCTGCAGAAATAATGAGTCTGGCTTTCTTTCCATTTTTTTCCCCCAGTGTCTGGATATTGACTCTAATTGGTCCAGGACAACATGGCTCTGCGTCAAGGTCTTGGAAAGCATCCAACTGTTTCATATATAATTTAAAGTTTATCTGCCGGACATAAAGCAGAATTATTTTTAAGTTTGGACAAGGACACTGAAAAACAACTGTAGGCTGGGGGAGGGACAGGGCCTGAAGGCAGCATTTCCTTGTTTAGCAAGCCGGTTCATTTAATCTTGGACTTTCCCAAGTCTAGGGAAGAAGGGGCGAGAAGATGAGGCACCAGGAAAATGGCAGATGGTGGTGGAGCTGCGGTTGTAGATTAGCTGAAAATTAGCTCAGGGGCTGGGACAGAAGGGAGTTGCTAAGATGAGGGATCAGAGGAGAATCAGGACCCTGGCGACACTTCTGCAGCCTTTGAGACCCCGAGCAAAGGGCCCAGCAAAACCCGCCTGCATGCCCTCGCTGGGATGGTAAACCTGTGATATAAGTGGTCATATAAGCCACAGAAGCTCGGGGTAATTCTGCTTGGGGTAAGCAGTGGAGAACCAACACACTGGAGGTAAGCTGTGACCTCAACATGGCATGTGATTCTCCCTCTTGTATCAGAGAAGCCTCTTCTAAGGCCAAACAAACAAACAAAAAACCCACCACCAGCTGAAGAAATACTAAAATAAACACACTGCAAAAGAAAAAGAAGGGAAAGATGGCTGTATCTTTCCACAGACTCTGTGCATGCTAGGTCGCTTCAGTCGTGTTTGATTCTTTGCAACCCTGTGGACTGTAGCCCCCCAGACTCCTGTCTGTGGGATTCTTCAGGCAAAAATACTGGAGAGGGTGCCATCTTCCCAACCCAGGGATGGAACTAGAGTCTCTTATGTCTCCTGCATTGGCAGAGGGGTTCTTTACCACTGCACAGTGTGGGAAGTCCCATAATAAGCAGAAGAAAGGAAAACATCTAAATTTACATATGCATGTGTGCGCACACGTTCACACAGTTTAATGGTATTTCTGACTCTCCTTCATTTATTAACATATCCTAAATATACTTCCGTGTAAATGGAGATTTGTCTTCATAATCATACCAGCAATAGAAGGCCACGTGTATATTTGCATCAAAATGTACTTAACCCATTGTTTGGACTCTTAGTTTGTATCTATTATTTTTTATTAGGTTGGCCAAAAATTTCATTCAGGTTTTTCCATATCATCTTACAAACTGTTTGGCTAACTCAATATATTACAGACACTCGATGACAAATGGCCAATCCTCTAAATTACAAAAATGTCAATTTTATAAGAAGATAAAGACTTTGGAACTAAAATTCAAAGTGCAGAATGCTGCAGAAAGGGATGGATGATTCTGGAGGCCAAATCCTGGACTGGGGACACCTCTGGCTGGAGAAATGGGAACCTGGCTCCACTCTCCCAGCCAGGACAGGGAAGGGCAGCCTCCCGATGCCCAATGTCTTCTCAGCATCGCTGCTCAGTTTCACTCTGTGGAGCAGGTGCGCTCAGACTCTGCAATCATAAGAATGTGCTGCAACTTGTTGAAAATACGTCTTTCCAGGCAGCATTCCCAGAAACAGGGCTTCTGCGGTTCTGGTGGAGCGGGAAAAACCAGGCCAGGTGATTCAAATGACCACGGTGGGGTGGGGTGGGGGGCGGGGTGGGGTGGTTGGTGGGTTTAGAAGTTGCTCCATCACTTCTACTCCAGGGTAGAGATCAGACCTCTGGCCTTGTCCATGGCAGGTATTTGTATCTTTTATGCAAAACAATTGTGATGCTCAGAGAAAGGGCAGGAGGATAAGGCAAGTGCCAGATAGAAGTGCGCGCACACACCGCTCTGTCCAGGGCAGCCAGGAGTAAACCACCGTCAGGCTGCTACGGGTGGACGGGACGGCCTTGACTTAACCTCTTTTCCCTGTGTCCACTCGGCGAACATTTGCTGCGCAAGTAGTAAGGGGAAACTGTGCCGTCCCCACAAGGGACTGATGATGCGGCCGCTTATGAAACTCTTTTTTCTGGGGGTGACCGTACCCCAAGCTCAGCGCTGTGCGCTCCGAAAGACTGCGCATCCATCTGCACCCGCGGCAGGAACCGACAGGGACCAAGCTCCCTGTTCATCCCTCACCCAGTGGACCAAACACTAGCGCCTCGGCCGGCGACCCCGGACAACGCGGCTTCCAGGGTCTTATCGCCTCGCCAGGACCTTCCTGCCCTTCCCCCGCCCCTTCCCTTCCAGCGCCCAGCCCGGCGCCAGCAGTAGCCAGAGTCCCCGGGTGTCCTCCACGACCCCAGTCCGCCTCCTCGTCGTGCTGCCAGAGCCCCGGTGGGGACGAAGCCGGCGCTTCGTCCTCGCCCGCAGGCGACGCCCACCGACTCGAAGATCCGCAGGCCGTAGGAAAGGCTGGGGCGTCCGGGCCCCGAGATCCACCCGGGCAGGAACCCTGCGGGAACTGGCGCGCGCCTAGGCGACGGTTCGGACCCCCCAACCGCCAGTGACCCGGCGGCCCACGTGTGTCGCCCCGCACCTCCACCCGGCCTCCTGGGCTCCCCCAGCGGGATGCTCTAGCCCACCTGCCGCGTTCCCGCGACCACGGTGACCCCGCCCACCTATAGTTCCGCCTTGCCCCCGCACCCTCCAGTTGCCAAGACACCCCTCCCAGTCCGCCCACCTTCGCGGCCAACTCTCTGGCGGTGCCCTCCCCGCGGCCTACCAGGGATGCTCCGCCCACCTGCGGGGCTGTCCCCTCCCACCTCCGGGCTGTCCCCTCCCACCTGCTGGGTGTCCACTCCCTCCGAGGCGCTTCCGGCTCGTAAAGCTCCTCCCATCTGCGATGCATACCGCGCCCCCGAACCATGTGGCTAGCCCCGGAGGGGTCCTTCCTGCCCACCAGGCTCCGCCGCCCCCGGAGCTCGCCTCAATCAGGCGCCCCCAGCCCCGCCCGCGCCACCGCCCCCGCGTCCCCGCGCCCGCCCCAGGCCGCCCATTGGCGCGCGCCGCGCGGGCGTGGCCGGCGGTTCCCGTGGCGGCGGCGCGGGCGGGGCGCAGTGCCTACCGAGCGCCCTCCAGAGCGCGGTCTCCGGCCTGTTCACGATGGACGGCCACGACAGCCCCCCGACCCCCAAGGGCTCTCTCCGAAAGTTCCTGGAGCAACTCTCCGGAGCTGGCAAGGCCATCGGCGTGCTGACCAGCGGCGGGGATGCCCAAGGTGCGCCACCGGGTCCCCGGGTCCCCGGTCCCGGGCGGGGGGCGCAGGGAGGGGACCAATGAGAAGGGATGTGGGGGTGCCGGGGAGAAGGGACCCCTGAGAAAGGATGAGGTGCCAGGAAGAAGGGATTGGGGGCCCGAGAAGAGCAAGGAGAGGGGTACCAGGGGTAAGTGACGGTGGGAAGAAGCCCGGCGCCTGGGAACCTCGGAGGTGCCTTCCCGGGGCGGGAGCCGGTGCGGCCTCGGAAGGAGTCACTGCGGGACCCGCGCGGAGGGCGCGGAGGGCGCAGGTGTCCCTTACCCGGAAGGTCAGTTTTCCATCTCCACGTTTATTTCCTAAATTACGACTGGCGATGGGGTCGCCTGGACCTCGTTCGCCTGTCCCGCCGCTTCCGCGAGGCGGGATGAAGCCGGACGCCCCTCCAAGGCTTGGCTACAGCGCGGCCACTTCCGATGCCGCTGCTGCCGCCCCGGCTCCGTCCCCGACTCCCCACACCTGGGGTCGCGGGGAAGACCGCTGCGTCCCCGCGACGGGTCTGCAGCCCCGCTACCCCCGCGCGGCGCGGGCGGGGTCCCCGCTGCTGTCCCGCGGCGTGCGGCGGCGAACGCACGGGGTCCCCGCCCGGGTAGCCGGGCCGCCCGGCACCGCCTCGCGTTTCCGCTGGGAGATTTTAAAAACGGTTTTCCGCCGCCCTCATCTCCTCTCTCCTTCCGGCTCGTCACCAAACCGAAAACCTAAGCGGATCACTAGGCCCTCCCCACCAGCCTCCCCTGGATGGGAAGGACCAGGAAGCGGGGACTCCGGGGTGTCGCCAGCGCCGGGAGCGCGGACTTGGGCGCCGCCCTCCACCCGCGAGCCTGGAAGCTGGTCTTGGGGGAAATGGGGCCCCAAGGTTGGGGCCAGCGGACAGCCGAAGCGGGGATGACACGGCCGCGCCCCTAGCACCGGGCGCACGTGGGGGCCCGGGGATTCCTGATCCTCGTAGATTCCCGGGTGGGGCGAGCCAACCGCTAGAAAGCGGGGCGCTGCCCATGCGCTCGGAACCTGGAGGACCGCAGGCCAGAGACGCCTCCCGCGCCAGCTTCTGGCGTTTCTTTTACCCCCTTCCTCCTATCCAGATGAGCTGAAAGGCCCCTTGCCTCTTTCTCACCTCATCTCACCACACGCGGTGCAGGGATGCTTAAGCGGCTGGCCCGCGCCCTCGCCTCCGCGCACGCTGCTGGTGACCTTCCCAGCGTCCTTGAGAGGGGCGGGCAGGGAGGGGGGGCTGCAGGTGGGGAACTGTGGCCGCAGCCCCGCCTGCCCCGCGCGCGTACGTGATGCCGGGCCCGTCGCAGCCCGTGCGCCCCGGACCCCGGACACCCCGCGCGCTGCCGGCAGGAGGCCAGGGGACCCTGAGTCCCTGGAGAGCCTCTCCCTGTCCTGTTGAAGGTGGTGCGCGCTGCATCTGTCACCGCCCCCGCCCCACAAGCCGGCTGAGCCCGAGCAGGCTGGTCTAATTTGGTATTCTAGTAAAGTGGCTCCAGTAAAGACAGAGAAAGTGATCCAGCGAAGACTCTGTCTTCGGGGGAAATGGCAGAGTGAAACTGATGACATATAGCCCACGTTACTTACCTGATGTGCTGGATGGGGTCCCGGCCGGGTCGCTGCTGGGCTAAGAGCGGCTTCCCGATCAACGCGCTTCAAAAAGCACCTGCGTCCCGAGATGTAGGCTACCCAAGTTAGGAAGCATACTGAGTGACTCTTACTGTGGGCTTGGAAAAAGATTAAAATGCTGGCACAGAAAAAGGAACTGGTCTCTTAATCCTCCAGCTTTCAAGGTCAGAGTTGCAAAGTCATTTAGAATTAAGGTGTTGTGTCTGTTCAAAAAAAAAAAAATGTAGGTCATTCACTTGAGTCCTTTTCCATAAATTTGCTCAGCTACCTGGTAGCTGGTGTAAAGGCAATTGAGGTGATGATGCAATAGACAGAATCAGCATTTTCTTTGCTACTTACCTGCTGCTTATCTCTGTCACCTGTGAGCAGTTGTGAATAATAGAGGTCAGTAAGTCCATACCTCTTCTTCTCAGTGGAAAAGGATACTTTGAGAATCAGAATTATATGATAACGTCAGATGGTATGGTCAGGGTGATGGGAGTTGTCCTGATGCCTGGAATGGGCTCCTCTGGGTGGTCCCTGCTGGAGAGCCCCCCGGTGGCCTGGCGTTTGGGCATCTTCCCTGGGGCAGAGCTGAGACTGTTGTCTGTTTCTTCTTGGACTTCATGCCAAGTGCCACTTGCTGTTCGATCCTATCTGGAACCTGACTGAACAGGGGCATACATTTCTTTCTGAGAAAGCTCGCCTCGCTATGTGCACCAGGGGGCTGGTCTCCGCAGCAGCAGACTTAAGCTCCTTGAGGAGGTGATTCCTCGAGATGATGTTGCTCCCCCATGCTCTGCCATTTTGTCTTGACTGTATGATAGCCATGCTTGATTTTCCCTAAGATAAGAGAGGTTTCCTCATAGCTAAAGACAAAGGAGAATAACCACAAGTCTTAATTTCAGCATAGTTTTCTACTCAGATGTGAAACAAAGATAAAATTCCACGAGAAGAAGGCTATAGCTGCTGGTTCCTGTGCACAGTTCATGTCCTAGGAGCTTTGTGGTTTTCGTCTCCAGGCCTGATTACTGTCTTGGTTTTGGAGGTGGGGAGAGTAGTAACCTTGTTAAGGTGGCAGGCTCTTAGGTGGCCCTTGGTAGGATTTAAACCAAGTTCAGTCTCAATCCCAAATGTTTTCCAGTAAGCCCTGCTCTTAAGGCTGTAACATCTAATTAATACTCAGAAGCCAAGTTTGCTCAAAATTATACAGGTGATTTTTTTTTCATGACACCAAACTTTTCATTAGTAAGGCAAGTGGCATTTTTCTTTCTGTTCTGCAAACTATGAAGAAGTAATTAATTTGCCACAAGTAAAAACATTTTCCCTCAAACTAGAAACAAAAGAAGTTAAAACTTTTAAAAGACTCAAATGGAGTTTAAGACTGTGCTTTAACAAAGTACACTGGAAGACAGGATCACTGTGAAATTTCTTTTACTAAAAATATATAAACTACTTAATTGGTATAAAATGTCTTAATGATTTCCTCATGAAATTAATGAAGAAGTAAACTGTAATCATCTAAAGGAAATAACCTAAAATTTCAGATAGATACTTAAACATGAGACAAACTGCCCTACTTACCAGTCAGAAGAGAAAGAAGATATTACATAGGTTATACAGATGATTTTTAAGCAGCTTTGCAAGTAGAAGATAAAATGCATTTGTACAATGAGAGCATCAGGGTGGCTACATTGATGTCACACCTGAGACTAAAGTGATGAAGCACTTATTTCCAATGCAATTTATATTATATAATTGTTGAACAAAACGAAAATCCTCCAGCTATATTCCTGACTCCCCCAGCCCTGGCTACAGAGGAAGACTATTTATAAGGCTAATTATTATTATTTTCATTCTTTGGGTTGCTTCCATTGTCACAAGGAATGTCTGCAAATTTCAGCTGATTTTCACTTTAACCTACAAAAAGTTTCAGGTCAGTGCACAGACTTACCATAACAAGGTACCCACCCCCGAAGCAAGACTGCGTCATATGCCGAAAATGACTCCTTCCTTGTCTTAGACTCAAATTGAGGGCTTCTGGAGGGCCCAGTAGAGATGAACGTGCAGAGAAATGGACCTACAGAGTAGACTGAACAGAAAAACTGAGTCTTTTGACCTATAGCAAAGTAAGCTAGTGTTTACAGAAAGCTGATGGAAATCAACCCTGAATATTTATTGGAAGGACTGATGCTGAAGCTGAAGCTCCAGTACTTTGACCACCTGATGCAAAGAGCTGATTCGTTGGAAAAGACCCTGATGCTGGGAAAGATTGAGGGCAGGAGGAGAAGAGAGCAGAAGGATGAGATGGCTGGATGGCATCACCGACTCAATGGACATGAGTGTGAGCAAACTCTGAGATAGTGAAGGACAGGGAAGCCTGTGTGCTGCAGTCCATGGGGTGGAAAAGAGTTGGAAAGGATTAGCGACTGAACAACAACATATGTAGATGGAGTCTGTATAAGCCTTTCTACTAATAGGAAGGGTTAGCCATTAAAAAAAAAAAGAACGAAATAATGCCATTTGCAGCGCAACAGATGGACCTAGAGATTACCATGCTAAGCACGGCTTTGTGACTGAACAAGTCAGACAGAGAAAGACAAATACACAATATTACTCGTGTGGAATCTAAGTTTTTTAAAAAAAAAAACAAACATAAATGAGCTTATTTACAAAACAAAAACAGACCCACAGATTTCAAAAACAAATTATGGTGCCCAAAGGGGAAACGAGGGGGGCGGGTAGTAAATTAGGAGTTTGGGATTAACATACACACACTACTATATATAAAATAGATGACCAACAAGAACCTGCTCTATAGCACAGGGAACTTTACTCAATATTCTGTAATAATCTATAAGGAAAGAGAGTCTGAAAAGGAGTGGATATATGTATATGTGTAACTGAATCACTTTGTGTGCACCTGAAACAAAACACTGTAAATCAACTCTACTCCAATTAAAAAAAAAAAAAGAGTAACATTTAGTGATCATTTGCTTAGCAGTAGCCACCAATGCTTCCATGCAGTAACTCAGATGTTTCACACACGAGCAAGTGAGCTCTGAGATGAGCTGAATGGGCCACGTGGCTACAGTGGGAAGCGGTGGCCCAGGACGTGTGTCCATTCACCAGGGTGTTTCTGGCGCCCAGGGCAGTATTGGGGGCACCTGGCAGGTACCCAGATGTTTGCTGAATCTCCCTCCTGGAACCTCACCTAGAATGGACTCCTTCCTTCTGCAAGATGGAGGTGACTAATCTGTCTTCTGGCTGTCTTTTCTCATGAAGTCATTTTGATGAATTAAGCCTTCACTAATCAAATGCACTCTTTTTTTTTTTTTTTTTTGGTGCCTTGCCACATGGCTTGCGGGATCTCAGTTCAACCTGGGATTGAACCCAGGTCCTACACAGTGAAAGCTTGGGATCCTAACCACTAGGCCACCATGTGCGTGTGTGAGTGCGTGTGTGCTAAGTCACTTCAGTCGTGTCTGACTCCTTGTGACTCCATGAACTGTAGCCCTCCAGGTTCCTTTGTCCATGGGATTCTCCAGTCAAGTGGGTTGCCATGCCCTCCTCCAGGGGATCTTGCTGACCCAGGGATCGAACCGGTGTCTCCTGCAGCTCCTGCATTGTAGGTGGATTCTTTACTGCTGAGCCACGGGGGAAGCCCACTAGGCTACCAGGCCACGATTGTGTCAGTGGATTGCCCAGCAGTGCCAGCAGAGAGAAGACACCCATCCATGTGTCCTGGATGGACAGACAGTCGACACCTCTCAGGGATTTGTCTCACTGGTGTCTGACACAGGGCTCGGTGATTGGACACGGCAGGTTGCTGAGAAGGCGAGGTTGGTAATTGGTCACAGGACACCTTCTCCTGTGGACTGTTTGTCCTTCCCACACCTGAATCACTAAAACAGGGAGGGCTGCAGGAGCAAGAGCAAGATAAACTGTGTTTTAAGTTTGTTTTCTGACCTGTGCTGACGTCCTCCCTTTGGTACAAAGGTGAAAACCCCGTGGTATCAGGGAGAAGCCAGTAAGATTAAGCCCTGGATCTTATTTTTCAAAACAGAATTTAAATGTTGAAATTAGTCAGGGAGTGGTTGTGGGCCCTGAGAACTATGCAGGGGAAACGGCTCAACATGGTCTAAAAGGGCTAAGCAAGGATGTTTATTAGGCTTTTCAGACCATGGGGAAATAAAACAGCCCCAATTGTTTTATTAGAAGCAACACAATCCTCATTTCTTACAAATTACTCGAAGTTTAAATTTTATCAGAACGGAATCTTAGAAGCCTCTCTTAGAGGTTGCTGGCCTCCCTGGTCAGAAGGAAGAAGTTATCTTAATGACTGTCTTACATGTACCATGCTTTTAGTAAGAAGCTACTTGAGGATACGTCACGGCAGGAAGACAGTCTAACAGTCCCTTCTTTCTATCACACCTAATTTGCTCACATTTCCCTCTTAGCTGTTCCCTGGGTTTTTCAAGGTTTATTTTTGGTTCCCGTAACAAGCCCAGTCATTCCCTGAGGACCAGGGTTCTAATTTTTGCGAGAGACGAAGAGGTTACTCTCCAAAGACTAAGGCACTTTCTTGGTAGCAGGATGATGGTTCCCATGGAAACAGTTATGGAGGTTGTTTGAATTATGGGGCCTGGCTGCCAAAACAAAACCAAAAGGAAAAGGAAGGAAACTGACTGTGTCTGAAGGTTTACTAAAAACAGCTGTTGGAGTGCCCTGGAACCTGGGGCTGCTCTCCCAGGAGACCTCAGACACCAAACCCAGCCTGGACCCCACTCGTGTGTCACAGAGACGGTCGGTGGAAACTGGCCTTTCCTGTTGCCCTCTGTTTCTGTCCTCTGGACACTTTCTGGAAGGCACCCACCTGCGGGGCCAGTGCCAGACAGCAGCTCTGCCCTGTGGGCCCCAAGTTCAAGCTGACAGCCGGCCTCTCCACAAACATTTACACAAGAAACCGGGCCCAATGGGCGTTTTTCCCTCTAAGTTTCCTTCCCTCTCGAGGCAGTTATTAGTACAGTGGTTTTTAAGTTACAATAAGGGGAAGAGTAGGGCTTACACCCCAGCTTTGCCTTTTACTCGTTTTGTTCCCTTGGCTATTAATTGATTCACTCAGGGACTGACTCTCTGGGCTCCCAGGAGGACCAGGTCCCCAGGGCTTTGTGGGCACATCCGCCCAGGTTTGCAGAGCACTCAGCCCTGGTCATCACTGAGCCCCAAGCAGGATGGCTCCGCTCAGGGCCCAGTCAGAAGGGGCCACCGGGGCTGCTCAGAAAAGCCTGCCTTGCAGCAGATTACTCTAACTGCCCTCGAATAAAAGCCCTGGGGGCTGGGCTCTCTGATGCCTCTCAGATGCCAGGACTTCCTCTCACAGGATCTTGCTAGAAATGGGTGCTTAGGACCCTCCCCAGACCCTGCCTCACGGAGCCTGCTGCAGGCTGAGGGGACCAGCTCTGAGAGGACAGGTCGGGTTCCCAGGTGAGTCCGGGTCAGCCCCATGGGGCAGGGGAGGAACTCAGGCCGTGGGGCTAGCAGGAAGGTGGTCAGGCCTCTCGGGTGGGGGTCACCCCAGCTTGTTATTTCACTTGGGGGTCCCCTAAGGTCACCTCTGACAGTCTGCTGCTTGCCATTCTGCTGCCCCGTCTTCCCCACTTGCATGCTTTAAAATCTCCTATGTCCTCTTCATTCCTGCCTTTATGACACCCACCACCAGCATCAAGAAGTCTTCAGAAGTGACAGCAGTGGGGGGCGGGCAGGGGTCTGTATCATTCGTGCTGGCATCCTGGTAATGAAGGGCTGGTGGGGCCCCAGTGTTTGGCGGTCGGGCTCTCAATTCCAGGGCCACAGAATGAAGTTCTGGAATCACAGGGTCTGTAGGGAGGGCACAAGGAGGCGCGTTTGTCCGTGGGGTCGAGGCCCGAGGCTGTGGTGAGATGGGCGGGTGTGAGCGCCCATCTGGGAGCAGTGGGACAGCCACGTTTAGCGTGCATTTATTTATTTAATGTGGATTTATTTGTTTAACATGCATTTATTTGTTTAACGTGGATTTATTTCCAGCTTTTTCAGCTCCACAAACCTGATAACCTTTCAAAATTGTCACCTTTCAGAGGCAGCAGTCTTAATCCCACATTTCCAGACCTGGTTCAAAGAAATTTGAAAGTTTGTAATCATCTTCTGAGCCAGTTTACCCTCCAAATGTATACAAACTTAGTCTCCTTGTCTGTGGAGTGTATTCCTGGGACCACAGGTGCCTTCATTTGTTGCTTTGTTTACCTGTAGCACCACTTACTTTATGGTCCACCTTCTCCAACACCTTTAGTCTGGATGTTTGTCCCTGAAATTTAAATTTATGAAGGCTACAGATTGAGACCTTTGGGGGCCCAGGGGCTATGAGTTTTCCGAGACTCAGGGCTCCCTCCTTTCAGAGAGGAATGGTCCTCCCTTCTGACTATCCTCCTGATGGCTTCACTCATCACCTGGGGTGAGGAGACACAAAATCCTGTCCTGTTCATGTAGGTCTAGATTATGGTCCATTTCACAGATGACTGCCCAGAAACGGGGCTTCAGGGGAAAGCAGAATGTGGATTTGTTGTTCAGTTGCTAAGTCATGTCTGACTGTTTGTGACCCCATGGACTGCAACACACCAGACTTCCCTGTCCTTCACTGTCTCCCGTAGTTTGCTTAAACTCATGTCCATTGAGTCGATGATGCCATCCAAATGGGGTGTAGCAGTTTTATGCAAGGATACTTTGCACTTTTAATTTCCTTTAAGGCTCTGGGGAAATATGGAAAATGGCCTAGATTTTATCTTGATTAGGTATTACTTATAGTATATTGGTTTAACTTGAGCTTTGGTTCATTGGTTAAAGCGTCTGCTTGCGATGTGGGAGACCTGGGTTTGATCCCTGGGTCAGGAAGAATCCCTGGAGAAGGAAATGGCAACCCACTCCAGTATTCTTGCCTGGAGAATCCCATGGATGGAGGAGCCTAGTTGGCTACAGTCCACAGGGTCCCAAAGAGTTGGACATGACTGAGTGGCTTCACTTTTTTTCCTTTTAATAGGATTGTTTGATTTGTGTTTAAGGCCCCTGATTAAAATTTTATTCTTTAACATTGGCAGTGGGTGACAGTGTTTCATCTCCTCCCCAGACCAATGGGCCTCTTCAGTCTCGTTTTCTTTGAATTTGGCTACCTATAAGAAAGCATCTCTCCTCTCTGTTGTTCTGCAATTGCATGGAATCACCTGCAGATTCATACCAGATTGAGGTCGCGCGTGTCCTGAGTGTGTTTGCAGCGAAATTCTAAACAAACATCCTGGCTCCGTTGTGATGCTCCCTGCAGTCCAGCCTGTGACTCACTGGTCTCTGTACTCCTGTCCCCCGCTCCCTGCACTAGTCCTGGGGGGTTCATGTCGGGACCGCTGTTCACAAGAGGAGGCTTCCGAGAGGGTGCATGGTTTTCCCACCGTCACGGTTAGTTAACTAGGGCCTCATCAGTAACTACTGTGCCTTCCTCTGCAGGCATGAACGCTGCTGTCCGGGCCGTCGTGCGCATGGGGATATACGTGGGCGCCAAGGTGTACTTCATCTATGAGGTCAGTGTCACGTCTCTTCCCACTTTCTCTGTGGGCATCGTGCCTGCCCAGGGCTGCCGACCACAGGCAAGGGGTGACGGGCACACAGGGTACCAGCAGGGGAGCCTAGGTACCAGGAGAGCCTCCTGGGGACGCTGGGGTCACGCCCCCTGGTCTAGATGCCCATCTGTGAGATTTGTCTTAGGGAGCAGGGCTCCTAATCAATAAATGAAACAGGGCTCAAAATGCCATTTTGACATCAACTTAGTAGACTAAGGATCTCAAGCTGGTCGTATTTATTTGTACTTCCCATCCCTATAGATATATTCACTGAAAATGCAGCCTGAATGTGAATAAACATTAAGGTAAATGGGAGAAAGCAGCCTCTTTGAACTTTTCATCATAAATGAAAAACCCAGGCTACCTCCCTAGTGTCTGTTTATACCTTAACTTCAAAATGGAGCACCTGAAAGCAAACAGCAGGGATGGTTGATTATCCTGCTTTTGAGGTCCTGGAAGCTTAGAAGGCAATGGCAACCCACTCCAGTACTCTTGCCTGGAAAATCCCATGGACGGAAGAGCCTGGTGGGCTGCAGTCCATGGGGTCTCGAGGAGTCAGACACGGCTGGAGCGACTTAGCAGCAGCAGCAGTAGCAGCAGCTTAGAAGTAAGTTGTGTTTGTCGGGAAGGCACCCGTGTAGCTTCAACCACATGGTTTATTTCAACAACTATTAGAAAAAATAACTTATCATTAGTTTTTAAATTCATAAAATATAATAAAGCTTTCTAAAAATGAAAATTAGAGAATGGTTTTTTTAAATTGCTTAATTCTTCCCAAATCACTGTTAGCATTTTATTCTGATTTCTCCTAGTATTATATATGTTAAAGACTGGAAGGAAATATTTACATTATTAACATCATAGTAAATATATTTTATGTACTGTATGTTTTATCTGCCACTATGTGTAACAATTTTCTATGTCTGTAAAATTCCATCAACCTGATGTCTCATCATTTACCTCATGTTCTCATGCCACCAAAATGCATATAGATCACCACCCATTTTTCAGCTTTCCTAACACAGCAAGCCCTAGATTAATATTTGAAGCTGCTCTATACTTTGCATTATTGCTGTGATCCCAAGAGACAGCATCTGGCCAGGTTAAAAGGGATGGTTCTCTTATGGGTCCTGCCAAAGTGTTCCTTTGTTCCGGCTCCCACCCACTGCCCTTTTGTTTTATTTTGCCTTGGGGCGGGGTTGTGTGCCTTGGAACTTGAGTGTGGGCCCTGCAGCCTGGGCTGATAGGAGATCCTGATGCATGAATACCTGGGTTAAAGGTGTCCTCGGGTTGCAGCCCCCTCAGATCTGGCTTTTCTGTTACGCATAGTAATTCAGACTCACTGGAGATGAACAGTCCTCCAGCTTCTGGTTCCGGCATGTTCCCCGGGAAGCCTTTGATTGCTTGGCCAGCTGCCCCCCTTGTTTCCCCTCTTGGTGGGGGTGGGGGTGGGGGTGGGGGTGCAGTTCTGTCCCTCCTGGGACCTTTAAGACCGCCTTGCCGGGAGGTGAGGGAAGTCAGTTGAGTTACTTCATTGAAGAACCTGAGGGGTTGTGGGCGGTACACTTCCTCTGTGTCACTTCTCAGTCACTGGCGGGACTGGGACAGGAGCTGGCCTGCACAGCAAAGCAGTGATGGGGGCGTGTCTCACCCCCAGGCTTTGTTGCCTTGGAGACGGTTTTGGGTCCTCCTAGGATGAGGGGCATCTCCTGAGCCAGGGATGCTGCTTAACATCCCGCGTCCACAGGATCCTGAGGGCCAGTGACGCCCTGCCTTCAGCCAGGGGCCACACCTGGGTCTGGTGTGACTGTGGGATGGTGGGGAGAGGGTGTCTGTGGATTCTGGAACCCACACTGTAACTGGTCAACTTGAAGTCGCCCTTCTCAGGCTGAGGATTTTCTTTGTGTGTTTGTTTCTTTTTTTTTTTTTTTTCTATTTTTTTAATTTTTTATTAGTTGGAGGCTAATTACTTCACAACATTTCAGTGGGTTTTGTCATACATTGATATGAATCAGCCATAGATTTACACGTATTCCCCATCCCGATCCCCCCTCCCACCTCCCTCTCCACCCGATTCCTCTGGGTCTTCATGAGACAAGTGCTCGGGCCTGGTGCACTGTGTGTTTGTTTCTAATTGGCACCGTGTTCTGCGGCTGCATCTGTATTTGGGGGATATTTTGGTGTATCCAGATGTACATCCACCAGACTTTGCACTTTGCTTAATGAAGGAATTGAGGCACATCAGGTGTCCCGGGCCTCCACACACCTGGGCTTCCTTCAAAGAATGTGTGGGGTCTCTCTGGAAGAGTCTCAACACCCAGAAGCTGAGTTCCTCATGAGTAACGGGGTCCTCCTGCTGACGCCATTGGGCTGAGCTCTTCATGACCTCTTGGGGTGGGGGTGAGGGGGCGCGGGGGCATGGTGGGCCCCCAGGAGCTTGGTGTCCTGCCCTCCCTTGGGAGGGCCACAAGGCCTCCTGAGTCTGAACAGACCCCCTTCACAGGAGCAGGGCATTCTGCAGTTCCTCGGTCAGGAAGAAGTCAGAGAGAACCCTGGGCAGAGCTGCACTGGCGACTCTGATTCTCACAATAATCACTTTATGGGGCATCTCGGTGTCTAGCTGAGTGCCGCCTTTCGAAGTCGGTGCTACAAATGACCAGAACTTGAGGGTCTTACATCCTGGAAGGAAAAAGAAATAGAAATAGGAGTGTGCGGTTGAACCGAAATCACCTCTTTGGAGGTGATGCCATGCTTGTCATGACACCCCTCCCCCACCCCAAAAGGAGAGCGATTCTGGTGAATGGGGCCTGTTCTTTCCACCCCTGTGGAAGGGAGTCCTTGGGGTCAGCCTCCCCTCAGGGCCCACTTGAGATGGGAGTTCTCATTCAGCCTTGATCCAGGGCCTGGGCATGAATGGTATCAGTACCATCCCCCTGAATTCAGTCATCCCTCACTGCAGGTATGAGGACCCTGCACCCATAATTCTGAAATCCAAAAATCTCTCAAGTTTGCTTGAGTTCATTTGGGCAGCAGTCCTTGATGGGGCTGCCTGTGACAGTGCCCGCCGCCTAGCATGACTGTCCCAGGATGCGGGTGAAGCCTGTTCACGCTGTGTCCACGGCGCCAGGTGACCTGGACGTTCGTGCTGCTGCTGAAAACCTCAGCTTCTGAGTCCCGCACGTCTCTGACCTGCAGGCCAGGGGGAACGGTTGAGGGCCCACGTCTGTAGCTGAGTGACGGGAGATCCACATGCTCACCTTCTGACCTGTTTCCTCGTCCATCACCTTCTGCGCTTGGAAGGACTTTCTGCACAAACCAGGCAGGGGTCATCATGTTCCAGGCGCCGCTGACTCTGCTGGTTGTGGCCAGGTGCAGAATCGGGGGCTCGGATGACTTGCCTCCCTGTGGACCATCTCAGGACTGTGGACATCCATGTGCCTGGGTCACATCCTGACAGACGTGCCTCCTTCTGGCTGTAGCGCTGTTGGCACCTGCAGGATCCAGGTGTGGGGAGCATAGCTGGGCTGTGTATGGTGGTTAGAGCACCCCTGCCTCAGCCCCCCAGAAGCCAGGACCACCCCCAGTCCACAGTAGTGACAGCCAGAAATGTCTCCAGAAGTCAGCAGTTGTCTCCTGGTTGGGGACCACCGTCCTGTACCCAGTGGGGCTCAAATTTAGAGAATGAGTTTGTTTTTTAAAGTATCATTTGGTAACTTATCCAACACATTTTTTCATCCCTAGTTGAATTTCTAAGTTTAGCTGGAACTTTGAAGGTTGCCAACATCAAAACAGTTAAACAGGTCTGGAACAATTACTGAAATGAAGGTGCTTTGGCTTTTTCTTGGGCAAAAAGCATTTGGGAAGTGTATTGATCAGAAAACACTGGTATTTCTGCTGAGGGTCTGGCATGGACGTGTTCTGTCTGGCTGACACCGGGCTTGTTGTAAATCTGGGACGAGTCTACGTGTGGTGCATGCCAGCCCTTGGGCGCCTTCCGGGAGGGATGGGGCGGGGTGTGGATTAACCCATTCTCTCCACCTAGCCCGCTGTAGATTTGTTTGTGTTTTTTTCCGTCTTAAGATAGGACTTTTCCTTAGAAGCGTACAGGTGCCTTCAGCTTCTTGGAGGCAGTGAGGGCAAGTGCATCACATGCCTTTTGCTCAGGGTGGACCATCCCAGGTCTAGGTGGATAAGAAGTGGAGTGGGGAGAGTCCGTATGTTGCTTGCTGCTCTGGTTTTGGCTGTGGAAATGGTCTAGTTGTGTTTCATTTAATACACGAGCTCAAAACGGGATGCTCATTTTCTCGAAGATGGCTTCCCTGATAGCTCAGTTGGTTAAGAATTTGCCTGCAATGCAGGAGACCCTGGTTCAATTCCTGGGTCAGGAAGACCTGCTGGAGAAGGGATAGGCTACCCACTCCAGTATTCTTGGGCTTCCCTTGTGGCTCAGCTGGTAAAGAATCTACCTGCAATGCAGGAGACCTGGGTTCGATCCCTGGGTTGGGAAGATCCCCTGGAGAAGGAAACGGCTACCCACTGCAGTATTCTGGCCTGGAGAATTCCATGGACTCTATAATCCATGGTGTCGCAAAGAGTAGGATATGACTGAGTGACTTTCACTTTTCCCAAAGATTTCCTGGTGGCTCAGATGGTAAAGAATCAGCCTGCAATTCAGGAGACCCTGGTTCAATCCCTGGGTCAGGAAGATCCCCTGAAAAAGGGAATGGCTATCCCCTCCTGTATTCTTGCCTGGAGAGTCCCAGAGGAGATGGACAGAGGCGCCTGGAGGGCTATAATCCACAAGGTCACAAGGAGTCAGACATAACTGAGGGACTAACACTTTACCGAAGATTAAAAAAAAGTCACCATTCTGGTTATATCTCTTTTTAACTATGACTAATGCAAAAGTCTTCCTCTTTAAAGGAACTCTTATCGGCTTGCCCTGCTCAAGCCCAGCATTTGTGAATATCAGGGTTCACCCATCATCCTCCACACATTGAAGACAAGCTGGAAGTGGAGCTTCACTTTAAGCGGCTGATCTTATTATTACAGACAATACATTCTAAGTGCATTAGGTGAGTCAGGACTTTGAACTATAAAAGAACAGTGACATCGGAGCCAGACCAGGAGTAGTTAATGTTCTCGTCTCGCCGGCCGTCAGAGGAGGTCCAGTGAATGGCCTTCTCACCGGAGCTTGGGGCCCCTCAGACCAGCTTGGAGTCTGACCTGCACTCACCTGGGACCTGAGCATTCCAGTCGGATGTTGTAGGAACATGAACAAGCTTTAGTGGAGCCCTGTCTCCCTTCCTCACCTCCACTTTATTTTCTTCTTGGATATGATGAACTGTCCACTTTCACAGTTTTTCAAGTGACAATTGTCATGTTGTGACCAAACAGCAACAAAGCTCACTTCCCCGGGGGGACAGAGTGGGCTGACCTGCCCAGAAGCCCAGGCTCTGCTCTGTAGTGGGGGGCTTACCCCAAAGGGGATTTGAAGCTGGAGGGAGGGGGACACAGGTGGCTGCGCGGGTGTCCTGTGGCCCCAGGCCGTGTGGGCATGGCAGATGGTGACGCTGCCGCCCGCACAGAGAGCAGGTTAGAAGGTCTGCTTTGGGGACACGCCTGTCCTTTTCTCTCACCCGTGGTCACTGCCTCTGCCTGCCCCCTCAACAGTTCTGTGAAAGCCAAGGAGATGACCAGAGTCCCATTGTCTCATCTCCTTGAGGTTTTTACACTTCCTGTTTCTGCATTTTAACTTCCTTAAAGACAGAACTCCTTAATCACTAACTAAAAACAGCCCCAGTGGTGCTGGGAGGTAGGCAGAAGCTTCGCCTGGTGGCTGAGAGGGAGGCAGTGCTGCCTGGTCCTTCGGCCAGCATGCCCCATGCCAGGTCGACTGGTCCAGCTCCTTAATTTAATTCACAGCAGGCCGGTGACCTGGGGAACGCAGCGGGAAGCCTTCTCGGCAGGAGGCTGACTTGTGTCCACCTGGAGTAGTGACCCATCACAGCCCTGAACATGAAAGTGTTAGTCGATCGGTCGTGTCTGACTCTTTGCGACCCCGTGGACTGTAGCCCACCAGGCTCCTCTGTCCATGGGATTCTCCAGGCAAGAATACTGGAGTGGGTAGCCATGCCCTCCTGCAGGGGATCTTCCCGATCCAGGGATTGAACTCAAGTGTTCTGTATCGGCAGGCAGATTCTTCTGAGCCATGAGGGGCACCTCTGTAACCACACGCTGCTCCCCGCCAGGCTCGAGCAGAATCCTTCGTGTGTGACCTGGCTTGACCCCCACGCTGTTGGCATCACTCCCACGGCCTCAGACCATTGAGGGCTAACTCTCATTTTAGTGCTCAAGTTGCAAAAATGATCATGTCTCCCCCTACCTCCGCCCCACCCACTGATATCACTAATTAATCACATAAGTCACTGAGCTAAGAAAGCTGGCTTTATCTTGCTATGACTTTTGGTTTACCAGGAACTGTGTATTATGAGCTTTGGCTTAGAAATCTAATAACACCAGAGGGCTCAATAAATCACATCGGTTTATTATCGGGTTTCAAAAGCACAAAGTGCAGGGCTGTGCCGTGACTGTCGTGTTCCAAGCTGCTGAGAATTTTGGAGTTGATCACATCTCACTGAGGACAAAGCCAAGGGCGTTTTCCCTGAAGCCATGAAGTCAGCAAGCAGGAGTGACGGCTGGTCCTCTGGACTGGAGTGTCCGTGCCTTTAGGACCTGGTGGGGCCTCGCAGGCCCTGGGCCTGGTTGTGGGGAGTGTGTGGTCTCAGGTTCGGCACTGACTCTCCTGCGGATGAATAGAACCATCATTCCTACACCTCGAAAGCCGTCCACATGGCGAGCTGTTCCCGCCTGCCTCTCCAGTACCCACAGCTGGTCCAGCACCATGGACTTGCTGGCCCTTGAGCAGTTCAAAGCCGACCTGTGTGCTGACTCTCAAATGCAATACACGAGATGCTTTATTAATGACGAATTGACTTGGGAGACCTTTATTCTGTGGGAAACAAACGTGGGTGTTTGCTCGGGACCCCTGGAGAAGCCTCTGAATGTATGTAGTTACAGTATCTAGGAAATACTTCTGAAGCCCGGTAAGCTTTTTAGCAGTTGTTTCATCTGGTCCTTGAAAGGCTTGCCATTCAAACCATGTTGCTCCCCAAAGAATCCAGGATTTAGGAAAAGCACTGCCAAGTTGAGAAGACATGAGGACCCATGCGACACTTTTCTTTTGGAAAAGAAACAGCTTAGCCTGAATGGAGCAGAGCATCTTACCTGGCTTCAGTGCAGAATTGGTCTCTAATCTTCTGTATAAAAGAAGTCAGCTAATTCAGTGGACTATAAGTAGAAGAGACTATTAGATGTCTTCTCTTTAAGAGTAGTCAGAAAAATGAAGGCCAAATTGCCACCCAGTAGAGTTAAAATACCAGTAACTTTCCTTCACTTCCATCTTTGTCTTCAATTTGTATAATTATTGCAAATATCTTTTTTTTTTAAGTTTTATTAAGGTGCAATCGATACACAAAGGACTCTATATAGTAAATGTCTAAAATTTGAGTCTGGGCTTATGCAAACACAAGTGATACCATCCCCACACCAAAGAAATTATACCTTCCAGAAAATAAGATAAATTAAAAATACATTGTTAGGGACTTCCCTAGCAGTCCAGTGGGTAGGACTCTGCACTTCCATTGCAGGGGGCACAGGTTCAAGCCCTGGTCAGAGAACCAAAATCTGGCAAGCATACAGGCATGACCAAAAAATAATTTTTTAAAAAGCCAACTTTGTCGTAGCCCAAGATTGGAATTTCGCTCTGGGTCTTTAAACAGCACTCATGAGATTTAAGAGAAAACCACCCAGGTGACCAGCTCTTGCACTATTAGAACAGATTTAACAGATGCTTAAAAATACCCCTATGTGTGGCACCATCTCCTCTATAACCAGCTAGGAGACTGTGCCTGTTTTGTTCAAACTGATCTGACAGGGAGTTAAGGCGGCTTCAGAGCCTCGGACATGACTGGTGTTGGACTGGATCAGACAGCTGAGGGTCTCCTGGGTCATCATGACCAGCACCAACGATATGGCGTTACTTTTGGTCCAAAACTAAGCGAGCTTCAAAGGTTGTATGGTTTGTTTTTCTTGTGTGAATGAGTCATAGAACTGGCTCGGAAAGGCAGATTCCAAAAGAGAATTTTAGAAAATATTTTGAGCTTTGGTTACGTTGAAATAAGTATTCAACCTTGTACGGAGACTTGAAAAAGCTCATCAGAACTGATAAATTACAGTAACATCTGTGTAAAACTAGTCTTTCTGTCTCAGTAACATCTTCCATGTTAGCAAAGGATAATTTAAAACCACAGTAGGTAGTTCTTCAGATGTTCCACGGGCCTAACAAGTTTGCAGTTAACAGGGTGAGTCACTTCCTATGGCCCAGCCCATGGGCGCAATGAGAGGTTTGGAGAGCAACACTGGCAAGCTCATCCCCTATTCCTTAGTCACTTTCTTTATTGTGTGTATCTAGGCTGCACAAAGTAACCAAACCCTTTCTGGAGAACATTTTATGTCTCAGAATAAGTGTTATGGTCTGTAGAACAGTTTTCCATGTTCTTACTCTAGGAGCAGAAGGATTTGCAGATTTTTTTTTTTTTAAATTAAATCCGTATTTAAATTCTCAGAAATCATCAGCTCCCAACAGGGCAGTTTTCAGCAGTACACCACCAAAGTGTTGGAGCTTCAGCTTCAGCATCAGTCCTTCCAATGAATATTCAGGACTTATTTCCTTTAGGATTGACTGGTTAGATCTCCTTGCAGTCCAAGGGACTCTCAAGAGTCTTCTCCAGCACCACAGTTAGAAAGCATCAGTTCTTCAGTGCTCAGCCTTCTTTATGGCCCAGCTCTCACATCTGTACATGACTACTGGAAAAACCAAACCATAGCCTTTTACCGACCTCTCTCATCCATCACATATCAATTACCTCCTACCTAGCTGTCCCATCACCTGCGTCTATGATCTGTCCATCATCTGCTAGCTGCCAGTCTGTCCTCTGTTTTTAACATTCTGCGGAAACAAGCTCCCTGGAGTCCCTTAGAAGGGGAGAGGGCCTGGTTTTTCATCTGCTCCTGGAGCAGCAGGGTGCCCTGCAGGCCAGCGCCTGCCTCAGGTAGCTGACATACCAGGATACAACTGAAATAGCACCTCTGATAAGCACTCCCTGTCCTCGAGGAGGCCTGGATCGCATCACACTCAAGCTTATCACCCTTGCCTTCCAGGGTGACAGCCGCACTGGGCTCAGGGCTTTCAATGGAGCAGGCTAAAAATGTGCACCCTCTGTGGTTTCCAGAAAGAAAGAAGGGAGATAGGGACAAAAAGATAAAAGTGATCCTTGGAGTTGACCCGAGATGTGTCTGGAGTAAATGCCACTTCTTCAGCTTGAAGGCAGGGCTGTGGGTACCCCTGTCCCAGCCTGTCCTGAGGCTGAGGAAGCATCGTCAATGTGTGTAACCCTAGACTAGACACATACGTGCAGGTGTATATGTATTTATGTACAATATTGATGTATAATGTGCTTATATAATGTATGTAATTATACTCTCTCTAATGAAATGAAAGTGTTAGTCGCTCAGTCATGTCCAACTCTTTGTGACCCCATGGACTGTGGCCCACAGGCTCCTCTGTCCATGGAATTCTCCAGGCACAAATATTGGAATGGGTTGCCATTCCCTTCTCCAGGGGATAGAAATCCACAACAATAATTATTATAAACTGTCCTAAACAGCCAGTACCTTTAACTTTTCAGGGGTAAAATGCCCTGCAAAGTGAGTCACGTAGACAGAGATGCAAGTGAACATTTCCGTCATTGTTGATCTTATATATTCTGTGGGGAAAATGGGCTGCTTTTAGAGTTGAAAGGTCAGTGTCTCTGGCCTTCCGGCCAGATGTTCATGGCTGTCCAGACCCGCTCAGGGTCTTGCTCAGGGTCATGAGCTGGCACCAGCCCCAAGGTGAGGCGGATGGGGGTGGGTGGCATCAGCTATGCCTTCAGACCCTGTTCACGTGCCTGGAGAGTTGCGGGTCACCTGGTGGATGGGAGGCCCTCCCAGGTTACCGAGCGGATGTGTTCCTGTACTTGGTGTGGTTGACACCACTGTTCTCAGCAAGTTTGTGTGGAATCACCAATGGTGTTGGGGTCATTCCATCCCTTTTCAATCTCTCGGGAGCCAGTGGACCACAGGCAGAATGCTTCTGTCTCTGCAGCACCCTGGATTAGTCTGGGCAGACATTCTCATTACTGGAGATGACATTTGAGGGGCTCTCTCACAGTTCTGTGCCTGGGAAGAGCATTAGCACCATCCCTATAACTCATGTCACGCTGGCTCCTGAGCTTCGGGCTCCTAGAAATTCGGCTCCATTGTCCCTGGTGTTTCTGTTTTACATCACACATGGGTCGGTTAATGTGTCAACTCAGTTGAACCTGGTCATAATGCTGTCCTTCCCTCCTCAGGGCTACCAGGGCATGGTGGACGGCGGCAGCAACATTGTGGAAGCCGACTGGGAGAGCGTCTCCAGCATCCTGCAAGTGGTACGTGCTGTGCTCGTCCTGCTGGGTTCTTTGAGTTCTCTCTGGTCTGAAACCTTTCCTGCTTGTGTTCCAGGAGCACTGAAAACAGGTGAATGTGCTGCCTGGCATCATGGAAAGAATACATTCTTAATTTTCCATTTAATTTTTTTTTAAAAAAAGCTTTGCACACTGAGGAGTTATTCTTGCAAGAACAAGTTGTGTTTGATGGCTAGTGGTACTTGTGGGGGATCTTTTTTTTTTTTTTTGGAGCAGATCAGTGTTGAGACAGTTTTGGTTTGTTGGTGCTGCGTGTTTAGTGGTGCATCTCTTTGCCTGTTGGGTTTGGGGCGCCGTTTGGCATCAGTGACTGTGGCCTGGGAAGGCCCCTGACCAGCAGCCTCCGAGGGCTGTGGCTTTAGTGGGGACACAGCATCTCCCCCTGACTCAGGGCTGACTTCCTTGGCATGTGCAACGATGAGGTAATTACAACTGCAGGCGAAACAGCTCTTACACAGAATTGAAAAGAAGCCTGCCCGAATATGTCATGCCCAATAAATTCCAGGAACAATGCAGCTCAGTGAAGGCTCCAAGTCAATTAAGAAATAAAGAGATTACGTGGAAAGAATGGACTTCATGAAAAGTGTTTTACTTGCGGTTTGATCTTTTGAAATGTATGTGTTAATATTAATCTGTGACTTGTCTTGAGTTTTTTAGAATTTTTATTGGCATACAGTTGTTCTACAATGTTGTGTTTCTGCTGTGCAAAGTGAATCAGTTATAATATGTATGCATGGATGCCCTCTTTTTGGGGTTTCCTTCCCATTCAGGCCACCTGAGTAGAGTTCTCTGTGTTATATGGGAGCTTCTCAGCAGTTATTTTAAACATGGTATCAGTAGTGTATATGGGTCAATCCCAGTCTCCCAGTTCATCTCTCCCTCCCTCACCGTAATCATAAGTTTGTTCACCACACCTCTTACTATTTCTGCCTTGCAAATAAGTTCATCTGTATCATTTTTCTAGATTCCTTGTATAAGCAATACTGTATGTGTTTTTCTCTTCCTGACCTCACCCTGTAAAACAATCTCTCAGTCCATCCACTTGTCTGCAAATCACATTATTTCATTGCTTCTTATGGCTGACTATATTCCATTGTATATATGTACCCCATCTTTATCCATTCCTCTGTAGATGGACATTTAGGTTGCCACAATGAAAATCGGGCGTGTGTCTCTTTGTGAATTATTGTTTTTTCCCCAAATACGCCTAGGTGTGGGATGGCCATATCACATGGGAACTCTGTTTTTCATTTCTTCAGGAATGTCCACAATGCTCTCCATAGTGGCTGCACGCACTTACACCCCACCAAGAGTGTAGGCAGACCCCCATCCCCCAGGCCCTCTGCAAGGGGTCTGCAAAAGATCTACAGGCCCTGTCTGTAGATCTTTTTGATGATGGCAATCCTGAAAGGTGTGAATGGTACCTCAGTAGTTTTCATTTGCATTTCTCAAATAATCAGTGATGTGGAGTATCTTACCATGCTCTTTTTATTTGGGTAAGTATCACTGGCTTCCTTCTCCTTCTCCAGGAGAAGGAAATGACAACCCACTCCAGTGTTCTTGCCTGGGGAATCCCAGGGACGGGGAGCGTGGTGGGCTACCATCTATGGGGCCGCACAGAATCGGATACAATTGAAGCGACTTAGCAGCAGCAGCAGTGTTGGTTTATTGGAAGTTGGCCCTGTTGTGATCTTTGCTGATGATTTTCTCCAGGAAATATATTGAGCAAAGGTCTCATTTCCAGCCTCGATGACTCTTGAACATGAAGACCCCAGCAGCGCCTATTTTCAAGGTGTTGTTACAAACAGCGGTCACAAGGCAGCAGCGTTTCTCCATGCCCAGCTCTGGTTTCTCAGGAAGCTGACCTTAGGGCAAGTCCTGTTCCTGGTCGTCCCTTAAGAGTGGATGTGTCAGAGGAAACACCCAAGGCTCGTGTCTCCTGACTTCTCCCCCTTACCCTTTGCCCCCTGAACACCTCCGCATTCTTGCAACAGCAGTCTGGGGAGGGTGCTGTCATCCGTGGGTGGGGGGGCCCTCAGGAAGGAGGCTGGAGGTGGGAACCCCACCAGCAGAGCCATGGAGCCCAGGCGACTGTCCAGAGCTCCTGCAGCCCTGAGGCCACCCCTTCCTACTGGGGCAGGAGGCCTAGACTCTGCAGGAGGGACCGCCCCCCACATCCAAGACTGTGGCTCGTGCAGAGTGTCCATCAGGGAGGGCTTGTGGGCCGGCACGTCGTCCTGCTCCCTCAGCCCAGGACGGTCTGGCTTGGGGACCCAAGTGTTCGGGCTCCAGGAGTGTGACCCCACCCTGGGTCACCAAGGCCTGAGGGGGACAGAGCCAGCATTTCTTTCTTCTTTTACTGTTTGTTTTGAATGGGAGTATATAGGTGATTTACCATGTTGTGTGGTTTTGTTTTTTAGGTGTACAGCCACTTGATTCACCTGCACTTAGTCATATATATATATATGTTTTTCTGGTTCTCTTCCCATATCAGTCATTACTGAGTGTTTTATAGGGTTCCTGCACTACCTAGTTGGGTTTTTTGATTAACATATACACACCATTATTTATCAAATAACCTCAACCTGCTAGTTTCTCCCTGCCCACCACCATTCCCTCTTGATAACCATACGTTTCTAAGTCCGTGAGGCTGGTTCTGCTTTCTGAAGGAGTTCATTTGTCACCATTTTTAGATTCCACTAGGTCATGGTATCTTGGAGTTTTGTCTTTCTGATTCTTACTTCACTTCGTATGAGTATCCTGAGACTGTACATCCTCCTGCAAATGGCATGCTTGCTTTCTTTTTCATGACAGAGTCATATTCCATTGTGTACATGTATCACTTGTTTTTATCCATTCGTCTGGGCACAGTTTGTTTACTCCCATGTCTTCGCTGCTGTAAAGCTGCTGCCGTGCCTGCCTGGGTGCACGGTTTTCTCCGAGTCTGGTTTTCTCCTCATATACTCTTAGGAGTGGGACAGCCAGATCACAGGGCAGCTCTGGTTGTTTATGTTAATGCCTTCTAAATGCACTTCCATATTGCCGTCACCAGCTCCATCCACCAGCATCATTAAAGGGTCTGCTGTTCTTACCCCGCAGTGTACTTCTGTGGATTTTTTATAGTGTCCTTTTCCGTTTCTCTGAGGTGATACCTCATTGTCATTTTGATCTTCTCATCTCTGATAATTTGCCATATTGAGCCATTCCTCATGTGCTTTAACATTGTGAACTGTATGTAGCTCATACTTTTTTTGACAGTTTGCCCTGTTTTTAATTATTTTTGATAAGTTACCCCTGGATTTTTTGAGGGCAGGTATTATTTAGAGCCCAGCAGTCCTGCCTTGTGGATATTGTGTCCCTAAGCAGTAATTTTCTGGTTGCTCCTGTGGGGAATGGGCAGAACTCAGATTTCTATTTTGCTGGCACTTGTGGTGAGCCTGGCTAAGAAGGGCAGCCGTGTTACCTGGGGCTGCTGGACACGGGGTTTCTCTGGCCGTGGCTTGTGACTGGCCCTGGCCCGCCTTAGGCTCAGAGAGCGTGCGGGGTCCCCCTCCCCATGGGATGGCCGTCGTCCTCTTGTGGACTTCGCCCTGCTCCAAGCGTTTAGCTGATGGCTGCGTCCTGGTTTTCCTGCCCTACTGTGTCCCCCGTGGGAGTGGGCCTGTGTCTTTAGCCATTGAATTCCAGTTCGGAGCTAAAAATGGAAAGACTCCAAATTTCCACGGTTGATCAACTGAAAAGACGAAAGGCGGGACATCTACACCAAATCCTGTGTTTATACCCAGCACGCATGTGTTCAGGGGTCTGTGCAGTTGGGAGGAGACAGATAAACAGGTTTCTTTCTCTTCCAGGGAGGGACCATCATCGGCAGTGCCCGCTGCCAGGACTTCCGTTCTCGGGAAGGCCGCCTGAAGGCCGCGTGTAATTTGGTTCAGCTGGGCATCACCAGCCTGTGTGTGATCGGCGGGGACGGCAGCCTCACCGGGGCCCACATCTTCCGGACGGAGTGGAGCGGGCTGCTGGAAGAGCTGGCCCGAGACGGTGCGTCTCTGCTGCCCACACCTCCTCGTCAGAGCGCTCCCACCACTGACATCCTGCCCCATGAACTGTCCCATAGGTGTTTGTTGCTGGCGGTGCTGCAGACCTCAAAGCTGCCACCTCAGGACTCAGATTTGTGGCTCAGATAATAACAAAAGTGACTATAAGGATAACGTTTATTCCAACATCCTACATGCCAGGCATAGCTCCACTTTGACCCTGGTGGTTTTATGCCCGCTCAGGACAACCATCCAGAGCTTCTGTGCCAGTCCCTACTTTACAGAGGAGGGTCAGGGGCTCAAGGTGAAGCCACCTGGGCATGAGTGTGGCCCCGCTCACACCAGCCGTCACACGCCTGCGGCTGCCCCCGCCAGCTCCCGTGGGGTCCCCTCCAGCCGGTAGTATAAGACTTGGTCCTTTATCGCTTCCAAAGCTGTGTAGGAAAGGATTTTCAAGAATCCTGTATATCCTGTGATTTTTATCTTTTAAATGTGTTTTTATATAATTCCAATTTAATTTAAAACATGACGAGAGGAAGCCAACTGAAGTAATAATAGCAACCTTGTGAAAGGTGTAAGCTTGAACTAAAGTGACAACCCACACATTCCATGAAGTCTGTCTGGGGAATGGAGGGTGGCTCTCACGCCAGCACCACGGGCCTCGTGATGCTTCTGCACCACGTCTGCTGTGAGGCAGGTGGGCATGGAGGTGACTTGGGTGGGGGGAGCATTGTTGCCCCTGCCTTGACCTTGACCTTTGTGGTGCCATTTAAGCAGCTCTACCAACCCTGGTGGTCTTTCCTGAGAGCGCCAAGTACATCTACCAAATAATGGGGCCCCACAGGCCTGTCAGGAGTCAGGGTACCAGTTGTACCATATCCTTGAGGATGGGCTTCTGGCATGGTGACCCGCCATATTCAGACAGGCGTCAAACAGAAGTCGCATCTTTTCCACCTGTCTCTGTGTGCGCCTCTTCCCTCCTCCAGCTTCTGTTCCTGGGTTGGTGCTCCTGTCTGGGTGTCAGGAGACTGCTCTCCTCTTTGTCCTCCCCTCCACCTCCATCTGGCTTTTACGTCCGTCAGCACGCAGGGTTAGGATGTGACGTGGTGGGTAGGAGATGCATGTAGGAGCACGCACTCCCCCGAGTCATCCCGGGCCTGCGGCTTGTCCCCACACAGGCAAGATCAGCACAGAGCAGGTGCAGAAGCACGGGCACCTCAACGTGGTGGGGATGGTGGGCTCCATCGACAACGATTTCTGCGGCACCGACATGACCATCGGCACGGACTCAGCCCTACACCGCATCATCGAGGTGGTGGACGCCATCATGACGACCGCCCAGAGGTGGGGGACGTGGGGACCAGCAGGAGGGGGCTGTGTAGACCTCAGTGCCAGCTCTGGAAAGTTCCACAAGCCTTGTTGCTTGATATTAGAAACAATTTTATATTGGTGCCATCAGTGGTTTTCGTGGTTTACTCTTTATTTTCAATTTTAAGAGTCACTGCTTTCTGATTGTAAAAGAAACTCGTTTATTGCAGAGAATTTAGAAAAACGAAAAAAATAAATCATCATCACGTCAAGTCCTGCACAAAGCTCCCCTGCAGGGGTGGCGGACCGTAGAGCCCCGGGTTTGCACGGCCCTGGTCAGAGCTGGGCGAGCCCCTGCCCTGCGCCTTCCTCACCTGGGGTTCCCTCCAATGGATGAGGAGTGACCCCACGTTCCGGGTTGTAAGCTCAGGGCTGAACCTTTCCCATCACACCCTCCCTGGCTTCCTCAGGCTTCCAAAGCACCTTCACCAAAGTCAAGTGAGAGAGACAGTGAAACACGTGCCTCTGTCATGGACCGGCCACTTGCCACCGTCTTGGGGCCACCCCCGGGCAACCGTGGCTGGAGACAAACCTCGGCCCCTGCTTGGGTCCCAGGGTTACTGGTGGCAGTTAGTTTCCCTTTCGTGGAAAGGCCGTGGTCCCGGGCGCAGACCTGACTCTGTTGCTCTCGTCTCCCGAGCTGATGTGGTTCTGGCTGGAGAAGCCTGACTCTGCCTAGTGGAGCCCTCGTCCTGGGAAGAGCATACACGCATGTCCTGGTGGCGTGAGCGTGCCTGGCACGAGAACACAACCAGGGGCGCTCACTGCTGCAGCCCGTTCGCTCAGAAGAGCCTGAAACACACTCGCCATAGTGTTTGCTTGTGTGCAGAGTGGGTCGTCTGAGGGGGACAGCTGGGGCCCTGCTGTCTGCCCGCTGTGCCAAGTGGACGCTTCTCTGTCTCTCTCCAGCCACCAGCGGACCTTCGTCCTGGAGGTGATGGGGAGACACTGCGGGTATGGTCACACAGATGCAGTCGGGGTGGGGAGGTCCCCGGGGAGCCCCACACCCCAGCGTGAGCATCCTGGGAGGGGCATGTCCTGTCTGTGGGGCTCTCCTGGCAGGGGCAACCTGGCCCCACCCCCTTGTGAAACCCCCGCTCTCTGCCCACAGGTACCTGGCCCTGGTGAGCGCCCTGGCCTGCGGGGCCGACTGGGTCTTCCTTCCCGAGTCCCCACCGGAGGAAGGCTGGCAGGAAAACATGTGCGTCAAGCTCTCAGAGGTAACTCGCCTTCTGTCCCCTGTGGCTGCCGGCCTCTGGTCGCGCCGCCTGGCCTGCGGCGTGGTGGCCGTGGGCATGTTCCGTGTTGACGGAGCTTTCAGCCCTTGGAGGATCTCTGCTCAGAGTGGCTTCGGGCTTGTGGCTGTGACCTGGGGGTGTCCCGTCCATCCACCTCCCACTGTGGCAGAGACAGGTGAAGGAGAAGCAGCTGAGCTTTTGAGCCACTCATGCAAAGCGGGCGCTCAGCCATCCTTGGAGGAAGCCATGTGAGAGCCAGGGTCTGAGGAACAAGGTGCTGCTGTCCCCTCAGAAAAAGGGCCTGTGAGTTAAGTCCCCCAGCTCTCTGCAGGCCAGGCCCCGGCAGCTCGCTCCCCAGAGCGGACCCCCCCTCCCAATGCTGGCCTTGCTGTGGGTTTGGCTCAGGCCTTTCCTTTCTTTTATCTGTGAACTGTGCTCATCTCACACCGTGGATCACTGTCAACATGCGTATTCTGTCCTTGTCAACATGCGTATCCCGTCTCTGGTGTCAGGCAGATTTCCTCTGTGAGGCATTGCAGAAAACAAGGGGGCTTTCAGGATAGAAACTCTACCCCAATGTGTGGACTTTCCCTCCTCTTGATTTCATGACCATCTCACTACTGTTCTGTAGGCAAAAAATGGAAACCTATGGCAGAGGCCAGTTATCATTGTATTCAGCAAGCACATAAGCACTGCATGCAACCAGGACCCATGAGACATGGCCTTCGCCTTCAAGGTGATGGGTTCCAAGAGCGCATTTCCAGCAACTAATCCAATACACTTTGACTCAAAATCCTGTGTAAGAGACTTGGTAAAGCCATCCCTTGGCTGGGAAGTTGATCCCTAGGTGGGGAAGATTCCCTGCAGAAGGGGAGGCCACAATCCGAAGATATATTTTTTGCAATACTTTAAAGTCTGCATTGGCTCTTGAATTATAGTATTGGCTGGGAAGATCCCCTGGAGGAGGGATAAGCTACCTACTTCAGAATTCTTGCCTGGAGAATCCCATGGACAGAAGAGCCTGGCAGGCTCTAGCCCATGGGGTTGCAGAGTTGGATATGACTGAGCAGCTTAGCACGCATGCATGTACAGCTGGGAGGAATCAGCCCTTTGAGTCTGGAGTCTGCTGCACAGGTCCCAGCGTGACCGTGAGCACTGAAGTAACCCATGAGCTCACGGTCCCTTGCTTCTGGCCTGGAGACGTGCATGGTTCTCTGCTTCGTGAAGACCAGGCTGGGGCCCGGTTCCCAGGGAGATGACAGGAAGCTCTGTCTTCTGGGGTAGCCAGCAGGCCTCGTCTGCAGGAAAGACCCAGGAGCCCAGCCTTGGGGCTCATCGCCATCTGGGGGTCCGGGTCAGAGACACTGGGAGCTTTTGACCTCCTGTGTCTGCAGGCCTGTCCCGCCTGTTCACCCTGGGCGCCTGGACCTGCTCGTGTCCTTAGGAAGCGCTGCTGATGAAACCGGGTGACCGTGTGTCCCTGGAGAGAGCCCAGTCAGTTGGGCAGAGGCCCCCATTCAGAGTGGTTTAGGCATCAGAGCATTTCTTCTTCCATCTCCTAGAACCGTGCCCGGAAGAAAAGGTTGAACATCATCATTGTGGCCGAAGGGGCCATCGACACCCAGAACAAGCCTATCACCTCGGAGCAGATCAAGGAGGTGAGTGTGCTCCACGCCATGCCTGCCTGACAGTGGGCGGTTCCAACACTCGGGCAGGGTGAGGTTTGGAGCCGGGTGCCGTTAGGTAATTATTCCTGTTCTTCTTGATGGTTGAAAATACCACCTTCATGATGACTGTGGCGTCACTGGCATGAGGATCTCACAGCTCCTGACTTCTAGGGAGCCCGTGCCTGTGGAATACTGTTGGGAATATACCCGAAGTCCCCAGGCTCTCCTGACAGACACAGAGAACATGAGATTGGACGGGGTTAGAAGGTTCCAGGAGCCAGGGGGTCAGCACAGCCATCCTCTCTCCTGCTGGAGCATCAGCTGAGCCTTACTCATGGAGGAGGTGCTCTGCTGGCCTTAGTGACTGCCGTTCCACCCTGTGGGGGGCCGGCCCCATGCTCCTGTGGCTGCAGGGCTGCTCATCCGGCGCTGGCTTGTCCGGCCTGGGAGGGATTGCCTGGGCTCCCGGTCACCCAGGTAACCAGGCAGGTTCTGGACGTAGCACTGGGGAAGACGCCCACGGGCTCTGGTAGAAGCTGCCCATCAGGGAAGACATGTTATCAGCATGGCTTTGCAAGTTGGCATCTTGGCCTTTTCTGTGCCCGTGACCAGCTATTCACCTGGTGATTAAAATATCATGAGATCTGTGACAGTTGTCTGCTGTTATTTACGGGAGTAATGAGTACGATCAGAGCAAAGATCTTCTTTCCCACCTAACTGAAGTTGAGATTGGACTGTGGAGTATGAGGGCCGGGGAGGGGGTGGGGGGCGGACCATAGCAGTCCCATGCCCTAGCCCCGACATTTTTATAGAGTAAATGAGGGCCACGGGGGACAGGAGACCTGGCCTGGCCACCCGGCTGGGTTTTCATGACCCTGGCCCTAGGTGATGCCTGGAGTTACTGTGTTGTGCTTTTCAAATACAACCTTACAAATGTAAGGTGATTCATGGAAAAGTTTACATTTTTATAAAGTATCCATGCTTTTAAATACAAGCTATAGAGACAGTATCTTTAAAAACCTGTTTTAGTAATGTTCACTGGCAAAGTAGGAGAGACAATGGTTTTACCTGCAGTTAAAGCATTCTCTTTAAAAAAAAAAATGATTTTGGCAAGCTGTTGAACGTTCTTTGAGGAAGTAAAATTTAGAAACCAGGACATTCTTGCACATAGATTTGCATAAAGGGTGGAGCCCTTCCCCGGTCCCCAGCCCCTGGTCCTGGATGAGATGACATGCCCAGCCGTGTCCTGTTTCCCCTCAGCTCGTGGTCACGCAGCTGGGCTACGACACGCGAGTGACCATCCTTGGACACGTGCAGAGAGGAGGGACGCCATCAGCCTTTGACCGGATTCTGGTGAGTGAGGCTGGAGCTGGCCAGGCATGTCCCAAGGCAAGGAAAGCTTCTGGGATCGCAAAGGGACCAGGTTGCTACAAAGACTGGGTGGAACCATCAGTGAAGGCATCTCTGCCCACAGTGCTGAGTGACTTTTCCCTGAAGTCCCTGGGAGATCTGCTCACCAGGAGCGTTCCTTGGCCCCCAGCTACCCACTGGGAGACCCCACCAAACATGGGGGACAACACCCAGAAGGTGGAAAGGCAGTTTTCTTGTGCAGGTTTCTAGAAATGGACCCAGGGACCACAGAGACCCAGAGTGCAGTCTCTGTTTCCTGCTTTGCATGCCTCTGAGCCCCCAGCCCCTCTGGCTGGTTCTGACGAATCGAGCTCTTTGTTGGAGGGGGGTTAGAAGTAAGGGGGAAGGACTGAGTGACTAACAGAGACTCGGGGCAGGAGAAGCGAGGGGGAAGCTGAGGATGCAGCTGGTCTTGTCTGAACCAGGCAGGCCTCTGCCCAGGGCAGCAAGCTGGGCTGCAGGTGGGCGGAGGGCTGGCTCTGACCATCGTAATGTCATTTCTAGGCCAGCCGCATGGGGGTGGAGGCCGTGGTTGCCCTTCTTGAGGCCACCCCCGAGACCCCAGCCTGTGTGGTGTCACTGAGCGGGAACCAGGCGGTGAGGCTGCCACTGATGGAGTGCGTACAGATGGTGAGCGCGGGCACGGGCTGGGTTCACCACAGGAGTGAATGACCTTCCCGAGGAACCCCCATCCTAGGGGGATGGATGGCAGAATGGGGGTGTCGGCTCCTGTCTTGGTCCTGTGACATGAGCACGCTACGCCACCTCCACAGCAAGTCTAGCCTATCCTATGGGAGGGCATCTTCTGGGCACTTGTGTGCTTCCTGGGAGGCTGGAGACAGCCCAGGGACCAGGGTCTTCACAGGGCAGGAGGGACACCGTCCAGCCTCTCCAGGGTCAGCCCCTCCTGCCCTCCCATCCCTGAGACCCTCACATCTTTGATGTGATATGTAGGGGGGGGGCCTCCCTCAGGTGACACCCTGACGTGCAGCACCTCCTCAGGCCCATTTCCCAGTGAACTGTCCACTAGGTGAGGCGGCCGTGGAGTTGCATTAGAAACTGTTACCATTTATTTTTCAAAGTCTCTTCATGACTATCAATTTATTTGGTCTTCTCAGTGGCTCTGAGGTGTGTGTATTTTATAATGTGTACAGAGAGGTGATTAAGTCAAGGGACTTGTTGAAAGAAACCTTAGAAACATACTTTCCATAAGCCTGTGGCAGTAAGTGAATCCTGTATGTGTGCACGTGTGTGCATCTGTGTCTGAGTATGTATCATTCATGTGTGCCTGTGAGTGTGTGTGCAATGTGAGTGTGTGCACGTGCTGTGCATGTATGTGCATGTGTGCGCACATGCCATGCATGTGTATGAGTGTACACGTGTCATGTGCTTATGAGTGTGCACGTCATGCATGTGTGTGCACATGGGGATGTTTGTGCACATTTGTGTCTGTGTACATGTCATGTATGTGTGTATGAGCGTGCACATGCCATGCATGTGTATGAGTGCATGTGTGTGTGCATGCATGTGTCATGTATGTGTGCATGCTTGTGTACATATGTCCTGCATGTGTCTGTGTACACACGCTATGCCTGTGTGTATGAGTGTGCACATGATGTGTGCACATGTGCATGTGGGAATGTGCGTGCACACGTGTCTGTGTACACGTCATGCATATGTGTGTATGAGTGTGCACATCAGGCATGTGTATGAGTGCACGTGTTGTGTGTGTGCACATGTCATGCATGTGTGTGCATGCCTGTATACACGTCATGCCTGTGTGTGTATGAGTGTGCACATGTCATGTGTGCATGTATGAGTGTGTGCACGTGTCATGCATGTGTGTGCATGTGTGGAGTGTGAGGCTGTGGCTCAGAAGAACAGAACATGGAACAACATGCAGTGGTTTACCGTGAGCACATTCATTTCTTCTGTCCAGTCTCTGTCAGTTTGGAGACAGAGGCGGCTGGTACCACTGGCTTGTCCTCGAACGACCGTGCATTATGGTGTCTCAGCCTGACGGTCGCAAGGCCACAGCCGGCCCCTCCCTGACCAGCTGCTGCTCACTGGGTCTCTTCCTAAGGGCCGGGCGTGTGGTCACCACCACACGGCTGAGGAAACTGAAGTTCAGAGAGAGGGGTGACTTGCCTGGGTCCCAGGGCTGAAAGGGGGAATTGGTGCTGGACCCCAAGTGCTCTGGCTCCAAGACCGCCTGCCCCCAACCCCGTCCCTCTGCCCCTGCTCCCCAGGGAGCGAGGTGGTTTCTGTTTGCTCTTTCCTCACCAGAGTCAAAGGGGGTCGTTCAGAGCCTGGCCTGGAAGACTCACCTCCTGGCCTTGCTCTCAGGGGGCAGGATCCCTGAGATCTCAGGACCTACTTACCCTGGCAGTGCCTCTAATCCTTTTCTATGAAGCAGGCTGGGTGGTGGCCAGGTGGTGTGGGCTCGCTGACCCCAGTTGCCGGCTGCAAGTTCGGACCCGAACAAACCCGGGATGGAAGGGCCCAGCTGGTTCTGTGTCCCCGGCCCAGATCCGGGGACACGCTGAGTCCTGACACATTCTTTCTTCCTTACAGACCCAGGAGGTACAAAAGGCAATGGATGAGAGGAGATTTAAGGACGCCGTGCAACTCCGAGGAAGGTGACTATTCTGAAAACTGTTTCCCTGAAGCCTCTGTTTCTCAGCATGTGCCCAGGTCGCGTTGCTTCTGTCTCAACATAAGAAGCCAGAAATGAGACAGGAGGCACTGCTTCTGCTGGTGGATGGTCTGGGTGACTAATTAGAGGGAAATGTGTTTGTTTTTTGGTGAGGTGGGGGTCATTCAGAAGCTGAGATGAGAGAGAGCCTGACTCCTGGCTGCTAGCACTCCAGGAAAGAAACTAGCTGCGTCCTGGACGCAACACCCTCAGCCCTTCACACAGCGTCCATCCCAGTCACTGGGACTGTGTGGGACTCCTCTCCAGACACGAAGCTGGCACCACAGTCAGCCCTGCCCCACGCAGGCATCGTCTGGGGCCCCTTCTCCCCGGGAGAGCCCATCTACTCTGTCCTGCTCTCTAGCCTGTGGTCTGACTCTGGCCTTTGTTCCAGGAGCTTCGAGAACAACCTCAACACCTACAAGCGGCTGGCCATCAAGCTGCCGGACTCCGAGATCCCAAACGTAGGAGACCTTGCCCCCCGCACCCACCTCCCACCACCCTGATCCTCTCCTTTGCCTCAGGCAAGGCCCACGTCCTGCCCGGCTCGGTTCCCGCTTTGCGGAGGCCACCCCTTGCTGCTCCAGTGCGTCATTCCCACCCCCGCCCAGCCAGACCTTGCAGCCCTGGAGTCCCCGCGCCAGCCCATCACTTGCACATGCACTCGGGATGCAGCGGTGCCAGGGGGTCGGGGGGGTGCGCCTAGCCAGTGACCTGCACCCCCCCCTCCCCGGCCCCCGACTTGCAGAGCAACTGCAATGTGGGCGTCGTGAACGTGGGTGCGCCCGCCGCTGGCATGAATGCAGCCGTGCGCGCCGCCGTGCGTGTGGGCATCTCCGAGGGACACAAGATGTTTGCCGTGTATGATGGATTCGAGGGCTTCGCCAAAGGCCAGGTGGGTCCTGGGAGCACCCACGGGGAAGGGCTTCGGTGAAAGGCAGGTTCTGGATTTCTCAGAGGTGGTGGGGACTGCGTCTCTGGGGTCCCAGAACCGGGGCATTAGGTGGGAAGGGGAGCAGGTGCACGTGAGGTAGTGGGGAGGTGTTCTTGGGATGCTGGCACCCTTAACTATGGGACCTCGGGATCCAGCTCAGGCCCCGGCTCCTCCCACTTCACAGGGAAAGCTGTTTCTTCATGTTCCGCAAATTCTTACAGACACGCAGCCTGTTAGAGGTGCAAACTTTGAGCTGTTTGTAAAGCCTTCTCCTTCCCTTTTTTGTTCACTTCAGTTGTTTCTCTATGTGTTTGCGCCTTAGATAAAGGAAATTGGCTGGGGAGATGTCGGAGGCTGGACGGGCCAAGGCGGCTCCATCCTTGGAACAAAACGGTACTTCTTCCGTCTTGATACTGACCTGCTCTCAGGGAGCAGGGTGCCGCATCGCGGGGAGAGGAACTGTGCGTCATTCATGTCCTGTCTGGGATCCGGGAGGGAAGGGATTGGCACCAGCTCGTGTCCGGGCCACACTCTGGGAGGGACCCAGGCCAGGTGTGGGGAGCCAGTGAGACGTGGCCTTGAAGAGACACCAAGCAAAGGACCTGGGAGGGCTTCCCCGCTGGTCCCTTATTTCCCTCGTCGGTAGAAGCCAGTGGTGACAGAAAGCCCTCATCCCACGTGGGGCAGTGCAGACGCGGGCGCGTAAGCTGTGGTGACCGCGCCCTGCAGAGGAGCTGGATATGGCTCAGTGTCCAGGGAGCCCAGCCACCAGGTCCCCACTGCCCGAGGGAGGACCCGAGGGGCTCCACACAAAACCATAGGTTTCTGAACTGTGGCTGCTCCTGTTGTGGGCACAGTGAGGCCCAGAGGTGTTCCCGCCAAGGTGTTGATTTAACACGAGGCTGTTTGCTCTCTCATCTCTGGGTGCAGCCATCACTGCATGTCCCATGTTATGTGGCAGGACAGTAGTGGGTACCTGGGCTCTAAGGGGTGTTGGATTCCACACAAGTGGTAGCCTGTCGTCCAAAGGAATCATCCCAGCCTCTACCCTGCTCTGAAGCTGGGTACCCTGCCACCAGTGCTCTGCGGAGCTGACCTAGGTGTCCAGAGCTCTTGTGTTCCTGTCCCCCCAGCGCCCTCAGGGATGGTGTTTTGATGGCGGAGCTCCATGCAGGGAATGGGGCCCCCTGGCTGCCTCCTGGGCCTCTTCAGACCGAGTGTGATACCCCAACTCGTCTGTTTCATGAGCCCCCCATCCCAGGGGTTGCTCTGGGGGCAGCGGGGCTGGAGGAGTGGCTGGCAGCATGTTCTCACGATGCTTAGATGCTGGGGGACCTTCTAGTCGACTCTACATCCACTCATGTGCCGTGAGCACCCAGCCCTATGACCTCTGTACACCTTCCCCGAGCGAAGCCCACCCCAAGTGAAGCCGTGATGCCCAGGGGGCACAGCAAAAAGGTCAGGGTGGGGGCCGGGCGGGCTCTCTTGATGGCCGAGTATCCTTTGCCTCCTCCACTTGCGGCCGTGTGTGGACAGAGGGTGGAACAGGACAAGGTGAGCAGGTGTGCATGCAGGTGACTTTGAGTGAGATTACTCTGGATGAATTGTGTGTACTCTGTACGTGACTCGAGAACTGGATGTTTCCATCCAGACAATTACTGCTGTGAACATTTGATAGCTTCCATGGTTCACCATGTCCCTAACCAAGCAGTGGGGGTTTCTGAGGTCCAGCTGTGAGGCAGCAGCAAAGTTTCTTCCCATTTTCTTTTGAAAAGACCCTCTTTTGAGACCTGACTCCTGGCCGCGCCCACCGTGGGTGGCTCCCCAGCCACGCTGTCCCCCAGCCACGTGGCCTGGGGTGCCTCCTGCCCGTGAGTGTCATGCCACTTGGCCTCAGAGGGTGGGGCGCAGAGAGGGGTCCTGCCTGAGCTCGCCCCCTTGAACCTCCCCAGCACCCTCCCTGGGAAGTACCTGGAGGACATCGCAGCGCAGATGCGAACCCACAGCATCAACGCACTCTTGATCATTGGTGGATTCGAGGTACGTCTGCTCCTCTGCTGGCCAGCACTGCGGGTTTGAGAGGGGACCCCGCGCCAGCTCCTGTGAGTGCCCTGCCCTTGGCTCCTCGTCGGGACCGGGGGCCATGGAGCCGCGGGCCCAGATGCCACTGAACACTGGTGATGCAGAACTCAGGGCCACTCGCCTACCCGACCCCGTGGCTGGGCTGTCTGCTCAGTGAGTCCTCACGTCTGCCGGGTCTGTGGAGATGACCCTCTCTCTCGAGCTGGCAGCCCATTGGTTACTCAGAGAGGAAGGCAGTTATGGGGCCAAATCTTTTAACTACCTGTTGGATTGTCCACCTTTGTTTTTAAAATCAGCCTCATGATGACCTTGACATTTCCTTTAAAGAAAACATGAGAACCTCAAACAGTCAGACGCTTGCCCGTGAGCAGCTTAGTCTTGCCCTGGGCCGACGCCCGGATAGAAATGCATGGCCACCCACCACCCACCCGCCCCCCACCTCACACACTCACCCGCAGGCCTACCTGGGGCTGCTGGAGCTGTTGGCTGCCCGGGAGAAGCACGAGGAGTTCTGTGTCCCCATGGTCATGGTCCCTGCCACCGTCTCCAACAACGTGCCCGGCTCCGACTTCAGCATCGGGGCGGACACCGCCCTCAACACCATCACCGATGTGAGTGTGGGCAGCAGGGCAGGGGCTGTGGAACTAACCTGGGCGCTGACCCGCTTTTATGTACCGTGTGCTCGAGACAGGCTGGTCCCGGGGTCTGCTGAAAAGTTTTTCTTTTTTAAAATAAAAGGATGTTCCTGGCGGCCCAGTGGCTAAGACTCCACGCTCCCGAGGCAGTGGGTGCAGGTTTGATCCCTGATTGGGGAACTATGGTTTTGCATGCTGACACGGCCAAAAAAGAGAAAAAAAAAAGCTTGACAATCTACAATTCGGCCCCCAAAGATTTTCACCTCTGTTTCCCTTTGCTGCAGTTGGGGTGACATCATCTGTAGTTCAGCTAGTTTTGAGTCACAGTGATGTGGATATTTGATTAAACCCACCCCCTTTGTTTTTTGGCTGAGCTAAATTTCCCCCAAGCCTATAACACGTTATTGTGTTATTGTGATGAAACCTGGGTCCAGGGGCCTGTGCTTTGATGTTTGAGGGTAGGAGCTGGACTGAAGATTTTGTGAGTTCATTCACTGACCTGGATCTTTTTAAATAATTGTCCTCCTTCTCCTGTTTGTGGACTGGGGATGATAAACCATATGTAAAAGAATACTGATGGTACCTGAATGTTTTTTTATCCCCCTAAAGTCCATAGAAAGCATAGAAATACATTTTAATTATCATAAATTTAAATCATACTTGGGAAATGGCTTGGGCGTTTGAAGATCAGTGAGGATCAGAATGCATAGCTCTTTTCTTTTTTTTTCCAATTCAGTGTCTAGGATATTCTGGTAAATTCTCATGTTTTATTTTCCTTGGGAGACACAGGCCTTGTGGCTGTGTTTCTAGCTTTTTCCCCTTAAACCAATGGGCATCAAATCTGTCTCTAGTGCCGGTAAATAAAAGAAAAGCTTGTAAAGTAGGATGTATGCGGTAAGCGGTGCTTGGTGCTGGTTCCTTGCTTTCCTGAACCTCTTCAACTTTCTGCAGTCTCTGTACTAAAAAGCCTTCCAGCCTGGCCTTGGCCGGTGTCTGCGTGCTGGACCTCCTCACCCGTGTGCCCGCCCCTTGTGCCCCCGGGGATGCCGTCTGTGCTTCCACTGCCGTGGGACTAACTCAGCCTCTGACGGCTCGCTGCTCAAGGTCTGAGTTGAAAGGTCGTGTGTCATTACTGCTCCCGCATAGCTGGGTCTGAGTGCTCTTGCCACGCTTGCAGTAGAAGCAGCCGGAGTTCGTGTCCTAATTGTCGCGTAACGAGACCCCGGGGGTGGCAGGAGCTCCGGGGGTGGTCGTTGGTGGGTCCTGACCAGGGTCGGTGTGTGTCCCCTGTGACCTTCCACACACTCTCAGCAGGACAGGGTGATCCCACTTCTTCATCCCAGGCTCCTCTGCTACGAAGAGTTACTTTTCCAAGTGATAGAGAGTCCCTACACGTGGGTTGTTGAAAATCTGAAAACTAGGACAGGTCTGGGGAAATTCCACATGGTCCATCCTGCTTCCCTTCAAGGGGTTTTGAGATTTATTACATGGCCCTTAACACTCAGGCTTTTCTTTACTGGAGCTTCTCGGAGCCAAGGTCACTGTTGGTGAGGGGCCAGGGCCGCCCCACAAAATTGGGGTTGCTGCTCTGCTGCTACGTTCGTGCCTAGTGGTCAGGCGGTGGTTGGGATGACCCCGTGCTGGGCCTGATCAGTGGGTCCTGGAGCTGGGGGATGGGAGGCCGACTGGATCCTCAGCTTGTGTGTGTTGAGCCACAGTGCAGTTCAGTCTCTCAGGAGGCCTGGGTTTGGTTGGCCCTCGGCTGGGCCAGGCACATTCAAGAAAGGGGCAGCAGGCAGAAGCGTGCTGGGGGAGGGCTCGAGGGTCATCGTTCCCAAGCCTCCCCGGGAGGCAGGAGGCTCTCGGGCTTCCAGAGCCAGCTCAGCGTCTGTTCGTCTGTCTGGTCCGCCGTGCTCTCAGGACAGGCCTCTGTGGCCTGGGATCTGGGGTCTGGATGGTGGCATTGCCACCTCCCGGCCTCGGGGACAGCCTCAGGCACCTCCTGTCCCAGCCGCTCTCTTCCACTCACAGGCCAGGGTGGTCTGGCGGTGACTTTGTCCCCAAAGTCTGCGATATTTGGGGACACCCTGGCCGTCAGAACTGGGCGGCAGGGGGTGGGGAGGTGGGGCATGGTGTCTGGTTAGTATCGGCCTGGATGCTGCTGACCCCGTGATGTCAGGATGACCCCGCAGCCTGGGGTCCTCAGCTGGAATATCCCAGGGGGCCGAGGGGGTGAACCCTGAGGTGACCTGGTGTCGCCAGGTGGCACATCCTCTGGACACTTAACCCTTGTCCTCACGTCCCCTCCTCGTCAGTCTGTGTGCTGAGCTTATGGATGCATTCCTGGAAACAGATCCCAGGGGACTTACTCCATCACGAGGTCCCAGGGTCCTGGGGTAGCGCTGGTCCTCAGGGCTCGGGTTCAGAGAGTCTGAAACCAAAGCGGGGGCTGTGTCTCCTCCTCTGGGCCGCACACTGGTCCCCTTCGGAGCCACGGCTGATATGAGCTCAATGCTGCCCAGGCGGCTGGCTCACCCAGCATTGCCCCCAGGACCCTGGGCTTATGTCCTAGGCAGGGTTCTCCTGGCTCTGAGTGTCCGTCTCATTCTCCAGAGATCAGAGGAAAAGCAGGGAGTGATGGGGGTCAGAGAGAGGGTGGGAAGAACGAACAGGTGGAGAACCACCGTCAGATTTCAAGGTGTCGGCGCCCTGCCCATCTCCTATGCTGGGTGCCCCCCACCCAGAGCATCCTGGGGGGTGCAGCCAGCCTGGGAGCCCGTCTAACCAGAGGGCTCACCACCCCTCCATCCAGCGGGCATCCGGGCAGCCCCACGGCGGCCCTGAGCTGCATGGGGGCTGGGGAGGTTCCCCGTGGGGATCTGGGCTGGACTGTGGGGGGGGTGATTGAGGATGGTGGTGGGGCACGGGGCTGGTGAGCAACCCCTTGACCTTCCTCATGGCCGCTCCCTGGACTCACCCAGCGTGGGCCCACCATCCACACCTCTTAGGGCCGTAGCCCCCAGAACCCAGCCTGTCTGGGAGTCTGGGGATGGAAGGGGCAGGGCCAGCAGAGAGCCATGGTTTCCGGAAAGCCCGGGTCATCCTGCTGGGAATTCCCCGCACAAGACGTCGGAAGTGGCTCCAAGTGGGAGGAATAAAGATGGGGGCAGAGGCCGGGTTCTGTGAGCGTCTGGCCATGGGGCATTGTGGCCTCAGGGGTGGGTGGTGGACCGGGACACTAACAAGCTACTTGCACTAACGCGGAGGTGGGAGGTCTGGGCCCTGGTTGTGTGCTTGAGAGCAGCACGCTTTTCTGACATCGGAGCCCAACGGTTTCCCGGGGATCCCGAACCCCGCCGTGGGCTCTCTGTGAGGGTCACATGGCCGGGGCGGAGGGGGCTCTGCGGGCGTCCGCTTCCCCACTACCTCTCCGAGGGGTCCTGGCAGCCTGGCCCCTAAGGTCCCACCAAGTGGCCGCCCGCATCTCCTCCTGATGCCAGAAAGGCCTGGCTGCTCGTCCACCACTAACCCCGCGCCGCCTTGGCCCTGCTCTGCTGCCCACCTGCCCAAGCCTGTGTTCTCTGGGCCTGTACCCGAGTCCCTCCTGCTGGTCTCCCCTGCACCCCCAGTCCCCCCTGCTGGTCTCCCCTGCACTCCGAGTCCCCCTGCTGGTCCCCTGCACCCCGAGTCCCCCCTGCTGGTCTCCCCTGCATCCCAAGTCCCCCCTGCTGGTCTCCCCTGCACCCCGAGTCCCCCAGTGCTGGCCTCCCCTGCACCCCGAGTCCCCACTGCTGGTCTCCCCTGCACCCCGAGTCCCCCAGTGCTGGCCTCCCCTGCACCCAGAGTCCCCACTGCTGGTCTCCCCTGCATCCCGAGTCCCCACTGCTGGTCTCCCCTGCACCCCGAGACCCCCAGTGCTGATCTCCCCTGCACCCCGAGTCCCCCAGTGCTGGTCTCCCTGCACCCCAAGCCCAGTGCTGGTCTCCCCTGCACCCCAAGTTCCCCCTGCTGGTCTCCCCTGCACCAGTCCCAGTGTGGTCTCCCTGCACCCTGAGTCCCTGGTCACCCCTGCTGTCTCACCTTGCACCCCGAGTCCTCCAGTCTGGTCTCCCCTTGCCACCCCGAGTCCCCACTGCTGGTCTCCTCCCCTGCACCCCGAGTCCGCTGAGTCCTTGCCCTGCACCAGAGTCCCCCCTGCTGGTCTCCCCTGCACCCGAGTCCCCCAGTGCTGGTCTCCCTGCACCCAGAGTCCCACTGCTGGTTTCCCTGCACCCCGAGTCCCACTGCTGGTCTCCCCTGCCCCCGAGTCCCCCTGCTGGTCTCCCCTGCACCCGAGTCCACTGCTGGTCTCCCCTGCACCCTGAGTCCCCACTGCTGGTCTCCCCTTGCCGCCGAGTCCCCACTGCTGGTCTCCCCTGCACCTCGAGTCCCACTGCTGGTCTCCCTGACCCGAAGTCCCATGCTATTCCCCTGCACCCAGATCCCCACTGTTATTTCTCCCCTGCAACCCCGAGACCCCAGTGCTGATCTCCCTGCATCCCGAGTCCCACTGCTTGGTCTCCCCCTGCACCAGAGTCCCCACTGCTGGTCTCCCCTGCACCCCGAGTCCCACTGCTGGTCTCCCCTGCACCCCGAGTCCCCCAGTGCTGGTCTCCCCTGCACCCCGAGTCCCCCAGTGCTGGTCTCCCCTGCACCCCGAGACCCCCAGTGCTGATCTCCCCTGTACCCCGAGTCCCCCACTGCTGGTCTCCCCCTGCACCCTGAGCCCCCCTAGGTCTCTCCCCTGCAGCTTCCTCCCCATTGGCCATCATGGATGTGGGTTCCCTGCTGACCTGCCCCCCCGCTCCGCTCAGGCTTTCCAGAGCTTGCTGGCGCTGTCGAAGGAACGCGACAGCCACCCTGAGTTTTGCATCCCCGTTTGTATGGTGCCCGCCACCATTAGCAACAACGTCCCAGGCACAGACCTGAGCATAGGCTGTGACACGTGCCTGAACGTGATTGTGGAGGTAAGATCTTCGCGTTTGCTCAAGGAGACGGCCCATCAGGGGTCCCGTAGGGTCTGTCTGTCCCACTCAAGGAGAACCGGAACGGGGACCTGTTGGATGTTCCAGGGTGAATGAGCCCTGTTTCTCATCAGCTTGGGTTAGCACACAGTTTCTGCCCGGCCTGTCTCGCGGAGCCCACCTGTGCCAACTTGCAGTGGGCTGTTCCCTTGGGGGGCTCTCGGTGAGCCTGCTCCTGCCTACCAGGACAAAAGCCCTGAGGTGCCCCCAGGTGACCAGCGGCAGCGTGGTGTTGGAGGAGACAGAATGCAGAGCAAGGGGGTGGGCAGAGGGACCCGGTGCTGGGGGTATGAGAGTCCAGTGGAGCCTGGGTCACAGGGAGGTGGGGAGGAGACGCCCTTCCTGAGGGGCTTCACCCACAGTCCCTTCCAGCCCCTTCCGAGTGGGGCCTCAGCAGGCCGGTGTCACCCAGGCTCCGAGAGACCAGCATCTCCAATCCTTGCCCACCTGGCATCCATTGGCACTGACCCTTGCCCATCGGCACCCTGCTGCCTGGCCTGTGCCGTGGGCAGTGGGACCCGTGTCCTCCCCCAGCGGGGACCAGGTGCAGACCCCCCTCTGCTGGAGGGTTCCCGTCTCAGCTGGGCACAGAGCCCCAGTAAACGGGCACGTCCGGGTGGGGCCGAGACTTGGGTGCGTGGGCCTCACAGGAGGGGCTTTGCTGGCTGGTGGAGATAGCTGCTGTTCTGGGTCAGGAGGGGAGCCCATGAGACCTGCAGCCCAGGGGGCCTGTGCATCCCCCAACCTGAATTCCTGAGACAGAGGCCAGGCAGGCAGGTCTTAGTGCTCAAATGCCGCATGAAGGACCCGTGGACACCGCAGCCCTGTGGGTCTCCCCACCCAGCCAGTCACCCCCAGGCCTGAGCACCAGGAGGACAAGATGGGCGCGTTGACGTGGTTTCTTTTCCTGTCTGGGCTCCTAGAGAACGTGGAGCTTCCCAGCTGCTGAAGTGCACCCTGGGTTTGGATGAGATCAGTCTGTTTTGGGGGAGGGTGGTGATCCATCACAGACACTGGAGGGGTCATCAGGGGTGACGGAATGGGGCCCGTCTGTCCTCACAGTGCTTGTCCACGTTTAAAGCAAAGTCTTCAAGCAAAGGTCTCCCTGCTGGTGGTGGTACACTTGGGTGCACAAAGCCGCCTTCCCCCCATGTGTCCCGGAGTGTTTCAGGAGAAAATAGAGCAGGGACATGCCTGCTGATGAGCCCTGAGAGGCCAGGGCCCAGGGCTCAGCACACCGCCCGAGGTCAGGGCCGGCCACGGAGCGGTGTCCGCGTCTCCTGACTGTGTCCCCTTGTGCAGACGTGCGACCGCATCAAGCAGTCGGCCAGCGGGACCAAGCGGCGCGTGTTCATCATCGAGACCATGGGCGGCTTCTGCGGCTACCTGGCCAACATGGGGGGACTGGCGGCTGGGGCAGATGCTGCCTACATCTTCGAGGAGCCCTTCGACATCCGGGACCTGCAGGTGCGTTGACGCGGGGCCCCGGGGGTCGCTGCCCAACAGGTCCAGGGTCTCAGGAAACCCCACCCCCCGACGTCGAAGACACCAGGGAGGCACTGTGAGCTCTATGGGCGGGGACAGGGCGACCCCTGGAACAGGTTCCGGGGTACCTGCTGCTTGTACCCCAAGCTTGTAACTGTCTCTTACACACTCACCTGGGAAGCAGTTAACGCCCTCCCTGGAGGCCCTACACTTGCAGGGACACGGACGTGCTAGGCGCCTGGGGCCTTGCCGGCTTATGGCCACCACGTCCAGGCCTCGGGTGCGCAGGCGGCCAGAGCTCGGGGTCCCTGTGGGTCTGAGCTGGGGGAACTGTGCAGCACTGGAGGACAGACCCCCGCCCGGAGGAGCCCCTGGTCCCCTGTGGCCCAGGACACAGGGAGGACGACGTGGGGAGGGCTGCCCAGTGCCCCTGGGGAGGCTTGCCCTGGCCAGGATGCAGCCGAAGAAAGTGTCACCCGCAAAATCAGGACAGGAAACTCAGTCTGCCTGCTCTTCTGCAGCCGGCTTCCTTTGGAACCTATGCTCATGTGTCCTCGCTCCCTTTTTCTTGCACACATCCTCTCTCAAGCTGTGTTCTTCCTTGGAAAATTCTCGTGCCTGAATGTGCCTGTTAGGCAGGGTCAGGAGTCTCTGTGTAAAGCCGGGTAACAGCCGTGTTCCTCTGAGATAGCAGGGGCAGGTGTTGGCCAGGGGCGTGGGGAACAGCCTTAGGTGAGCACACAGTGACGTGTCCATGGGACGGCTCACCTCTCAGTCGCCTCTGGACACCGAGCGGTGCACTGACGCCATGACCCCCTCCCCTCGCCGCGGCTGCGGTCTCCGTGGGCCGCTGTCCCCAGTGGGTATCACTAGCTGACACGTCACTGTCCACTGTCCCCTCTGCCATGAGGTCAGCTCAGAGCAGCCACGCCGGCTACACTTGGGGCAGTGCCCGGCACACAGCAGGCGACTAATCACAGTGTCCTGACTTTCCTAGTCCAACGTGGAGCACCTGACGGAGAAGATGAAGACCAGCATCCAGAGGGGGCTCGTGCTCAGGTAACGGCCCGCGGCCCCTGAACGCGGCTACTCCTCCTCCGCACGGGCTTGCTCTGCTCCGCGTTCAGACTAGCTGGCGTTTAAGTGACTCAAGGGCCATTTTTAGAGATCCAGTTTTGCTTGGTTGTCAGTTTCTAAGATTCTTTCAGTGGTTTCTGTCATGATTCCACCACAGTGATAAGGAGCGAGGGTGGCATGGTTGCCGGGGCAGGACGATCCTGGGCTCGTGTGTTGCAGGAATGAGAACTGCAGCGAGAACTACACTACCGACTTCATCTACCAGCTCTACTCCGAGGAGGGCAAAGGCGTGTTCGACTGCAGGAAGAACGTGCTGGGCCACATGCAGCAGGTGGGCTGTGGGCGGGGCATGGCCACACCCCTGTTCTCACTTGGATGGCCTGTGTTAGCCGTTTTGTAAAAAGGAAGTGTATTCCTAAGTCAGTTCCACAGTGATTAAAATCAGCATCTGAACTATGTCATTATACCAGCGATCATCAGCCTCAGGAACACTTTGTGTTCTGACAGTTGAGCAGATAGGCTTTGTCAGAAAACCGTCCAATTCCATATATATAGTGACACCAGCTAAGTGAAAAGATGTGTTCAAATTAAGTACTTGATTCAGTCAGTCAATTCAGTCGCTCAGTCATGTCTGACTCTTTGCCACCCCTTGGACTGCAGTACGCCAGGCCTCCCAGTCCATCACCAACTCCTGGAGTTTACTCAAACACATGTCCATCGAGTCAGTGATGCCATCCAACCATCTCATCCTCTGTCGTCCCCTTCTCCTCCTGCCTTCAATCTTTCCCAGCATCAAGGTCTTTTCCAGTGAGTCAGTTCTTCACATCAGGTGGCCAAAGTATTGGAGCTTCAGCTTCAGCATCAGTCCTTCAATGAATATTCAGGACTGATTTCCTTTAGGATGGACTGGTTGGAGCTCCTTGCAGTACAAGGGACTCTCAAGAGTCTTCTCCAACACCACAGTTCAAAAGCATCAATTCTTCGGCACTCAGCTTTCTTTAGAGTTCAGCTGTCACATCCATACATGACAACTGGAAGAGTCATAGCTTTGACTAGATGGACCTTTGTTGGCAAAGTAATGTCTCTGCTTTTTAATATGCTGTCTAGGTTGGTCATAACTTTTCTTCAGTAGTTTGATTCAGTATCAGGCCTTCATACCCATTTAAACTGGAGTGTCAGGCAAATGACAATTCTTCAAGACCTGCGTGAAATCAGAGTGATTTGGACATAATCTTGGGGTATGCACGTCAGCACACCCCAGACAGTGCAGGCGGTGGGAGTGGAGTCACGGGACCCGGTCCCCCTGACAGCAGGCTGCCCGTCACGTCTCAGTCCCTGTCTCAGGAGCTTGTAGTTCAGGGTCCATAAACTCACTGACTATCCTGAAGTTACACGATGGTGTGTATGGTGGGCGTATGTAGGTCTTTCTGAAAGCGAGCCCAGAAAGTGAGCCCAGAGAGTGGACCAGCTTCTTAAGAGAACTGTGACTCTTCCCCACGGCCTCCCCAAGGCAAGCTGAAGGGGTCCTGATGAAGATGCTGACATTAAGGGGTCTAGTTGATTAAAAGCCGCCTCCTCTCGAAGCAGCAACACCTGACCCGGGGGTTTTGGCTGCAGGAGTGACAGGGTTTCTTATGGTTTGTTTGATCCCAGCCACATACAAGGAGATAGAAACAGACCCCCCAAACTCGTACTTACAAACCATAGAGTTTCTTAGAAATAGGACGTGAATTTTGTTAGTCATTGTAACTTCTGTTCCATTTTAAAAGCTAACAGCCAGGAAGGTGCTGGTGTCTAACTCTCATGTAACTCTGACCACCCACAGGGTGGGGCGCCTTCTCCGTTTGACAGAAACTTTGGAACCAAAATTTCCGCCAGAGCCATGCAGTGGATCAGCTCGAAGCTGAGGGAGTCCGCAGGGAAAGGTACCGAGTGGTGGCAGGCGGCGTGGGTTGGGAGGGCCGTGCTCTGCGCGGGCGCGTTTCTGCCCTGAGTCCATCTGGCCTTGGGCTGCATGTGACTTCTGCGGCTGCTGCCTGTGACTCAGGTTATAACTAGGAATAAATGTACTTAAGGAAACAGAATGCTAATTACTGCAGGAGGCGCTCCGCTCATGTAGGAAGAAAATGCCTGCTCTCAGGGCCCCAGACCCGCTGTGACCTTCGTTTCTCTGCTGTGCTGACAGTGTGTTGGCTTTTACCTAAGACGCTTGGCACCTTCCATTATTCCTTTATGGCCTCTCTTTTTGGGGAAGACGGCAAGGGATGGAGAGGCTCCTGGCTGGCTTCCTCCCGGTGGGTCCTCCCTCCACCTCTGAGCCCCTTCCCAGGGCAGCAGCCTTGCAATCGTTCCTTCAGGGTCTGACTTTGCAGGATTAAACCTTCAAAGGCTCTGGTTTTGTGGTTTACATGAGGGGAGCTGGTCTCTGATATGGCCTGGGACCCACCTGGCCCTGAGCGACTGGCCCCGTGGTCAGAGTCGCTGCCCAGGCCCAGCTAGGCCAGTTCTCCAGAATAGTCTTGCCCACCACATGCTCACTGGTGGGACCCTGCCCTACCTGGGGTCACCCATCCGTGTCACCTCTGAGCTGTTGCTGTGATGGTGGATGTCCGATCCCCCTGTGGATGCCAGAGGCTGATCCTCCAGGTCAGCAGGGAGATGCCAGGCCCCTCCTGCTGGTCCAGCACTCTTGTTTATTCTGTTACCGCTTCATTTCATCTGATTGTTTGGGCTGTGTTATTTCCTAGAATTTAAAAACATTTTAAGAATTTTTGATATTGTATGTTGGAGAAGGCCATGTTTTATATTCTGTGAGTCACAGGTTGCAAACATGTATCTCCCATTTGGCAAACCCTGTCATTTTCTGTTAAGGTTATCTTTTAATGAAGAAGTCTTAATTTAGTAGTCAGTTTTTTTAACTTTGTCCTTGAAGGTTTGAGCTTTTTGTTACTAAAATATTCACCTTTCACATTTGGTTTTTAGCCCACTTGAACTGGTATAACATGTAAGGTCTAATTTTTTTCCATGTGAATAATTACTTGGGTGCTGGCCACTGAAAAATCCATTCCCCACTAATATGCAGTACAATTAATCTCCATCCAAGAACAGGAAACCAGAAACTTAAGGGACTGTTTCTGGCTTGTTTGGTTCTTTTTTGGCAGTTAGCAATCTTGCCAATATTCCAGCTTGACGATTACTGTCACCAGGTAGTCCTACCTGGGCTTTCTTCCAGCTTCAGCTATTCCTGACTCTTTGTGTCCATCAGTTCTGTTGGAGTTTTGGAGGTGGGGATTACATGTAAATAACAAATGACATAAATAACGAATAATTTGGAAGAAGAACTGACTTTTTAAAAATATTTATCTTCTAATTCATGAACAATTTAATCTCCATATTTTTAGACCCTTTGTTACTAAAGCATTATTTTTCATAAAGCTATTGACTATAAGTTTATTCCTGACTTAGTGATTTTAAAAATATCTTACTGTAAAGGGTATTATAATTTCTTACTGCTGGCGTACAGAAATACAACTTATTTTTATACACTGATGTAAACTGTAGTAATTATGCGTAAATGCATCTTTTCTTGGTTTTCTCACAGCATCTGCATGGATGTGTCTTATCTTGGTTTTCTCACACACAGCATCTGCATGGACGCATCTTGGCTTTTACACACAGCATCCGCATAGACGCATCTTTTCTTGGTTTTCTCACACACAGCATCTGCATGATGTGACTTTTCTTGGTTTTCTCACACACAGCATCTGCACGGATGCATCTTTTCTTGGTTTTTACACACACAGCACCTGTATGTAAATCTTTGTTCTTGACTTTTTGTGGATGAGTTTCCTCCAGAGAAACCCCAACAGACGTAGTGACAGAACTCCTGTCTTGTCTCCTGGATAACACAGGGAACACTTCAGTGCTTCATTACTCAGAATCTCACTAATATTTAAGTGAAGTCTTTCTGCAACTTATTTGCTGATGGTCTTTGGTGGATACTGGATGCTTTGATGTTCACTAAGGATTGTTTCAGTTGTGACAGCTAGGACACACTTTGGCATTGAATGAGATGGATGGTCCCTTGAATTTTCTTTAGCTGATTTGCTCATGTTACATTCACTTTGCCTCCTTGGGGTGTACCCCCAACACCCGTAGGCTGCATCCCCTGTTCCCCTCTGTGTAGAGGACAGGCTTGTTCTAGCATCCAATAGGCCTCGGGGTTCCCTGGGGAGAGCGTTTCTAAGAGTCCTGATTTTGGATGTTTGATAAACCTCTGCCTGTGTCCCGGCTGTGCTTCTGCTGTAGGGAGAGCTGATGGCTGCATGTCTTCCATGTTTACAGACCTGCTTTTGTTTGAATCTGGGTATGAAAATAGACAATTTACCCTCTTCTCTGTAGTGCCTATAGCTCTCCGTGCCCCCTGCTCTCCAGACCTTGGTTATTTGTGCCAATACCTAGACCTCATCTCGTTTTCTTACATCATCTTTCTACCTTTCATAGGAAAAAAATTTTTAAGTGACGACTCTGTGTGTGTGCTGGGAATCAGCAAGAGAAAACTGCTCTTCCAGCCCGTGGCGGAGCTGAAGAAGGAGACAGACTTCGAGTAAGCGCCTGAGGTCAGGGGCGGGGCGGGGGAGGCCTGCCGGGTGGGCCCCACCCCAGCTCAGCCTGGTCTCCCCCGCAGGCACCGGATCCCCAAGGAGCAGTGGTGGTTGAAGCTGCGGCCCCTCATGAAGATCCTGGCCAAGTACAAGGTCAGCTTCGAGGTGTCGGATGCCAGCCAGCTGGAGCCTGTGCAGCCCCGGGGCCCCGAGGAGCCGGCCGCTATCTAGCTGCTGCCCGCTTGCTGTCGTGGTCCAGTTATTTATGAGCACTTTACGCGAGCATCGTCCACGTGAAGCCTGACCCCAGGCCCTGGTGCACGGGCCACCTGTGCTGTCCTGTCTCCTGCTTCACAACCTGCGGATCCCGCAGAATTAAACGTTTGCTACAACTCCAACCACCATGCCCAGTGTCTTTATTTTACGTGGGAGTTGAACCTCGGGGTGTGCGGGCAGCTCTTAGGGTTCTGTTGGCAGAAACAGGCAGGTGTTTTCTAGGGAATCGGACCTGACCACAGGCAAGGCAAAGTCACTGGAGGAAATAGGCGGTGCTCTGACCTGCAACACGTGGGTGATGCCCAGCGCACAGATGGCCCTGGACCAGGGAAGGCGATGCTGCCAAGGAGGAGTGGGGGCATGCGTCCCAGAGTCTACAGAGAAGGGGCCCCTGCCCACACCCTGTGTGCCTGGAGGAGGGGGATGGGGGAGAGTCCGTGCCCTTTGGAGCAGAGCCTGACTGGACATGGTTGCCCCGCAGCCAGTGAGTGGAGGGCAGCCTCGAGACACCTCATGCGTTTCTCCATAAAGTCCCTAAAAACTACTTCAGAAAATAGTCATTTAAAAAAATGGCTAACGCACAGGTAGATCAGAGTTACCTTTTAATTTTAAAAGGCATGCACTAGGACAGTAAGGTAAAACAGTACTTAAAGCTTAAGAAAGCCTCAGACTATATACTCTCTCCGTCTCTGGCATTTGGTGAGTGATGATTTCCGTTAATTTCTTCGTGATCACGATTTCCTTCTTCAAGACAGAAGAGTTTTCATTTGACTTGCCAGACAAGACCTTAGGCAAAATTTTAAGAATGATATCAAATGATATCATGTATATACGATCATATATATTTGATATATAAATAATATATACACATGATCAAGAGTTTTGTTAAAAAAATAACTTAAAAGCTGAGGAAAGCAAGGCACTCAGCATCAGGAGGCAGGGTCACTGCTGTCTGATGACCACGACAGCTGCTTGGCGATGCTCACGTTGTCTAGTCACCGCTGTCTTATGACCCACGACGGGTCCTTAGCGATGCTCGCGTTGTCTGGCCCGAGCAGAGCCACGCCGTGTGTGCTTCTCCCGGTGTCCAGGTACCTGGAGGCAGGGGGGGAGTGGTCAATCAGGTGCCATGGGGTCACAGGGACTGGACACTAAGCACCTGGCTCCCACTCACCTGTTGCTCACGTTGACCAGGTCTTCATGGCAGACAGCGAAGAGCTGCTCACGGTGTACCTGCTTCATCTCGTCTGAGAGGCCATACAGGAAGTGGTCCAGGCCTGAGAGCGAGTACAGGGGACGGGATGGGGTGGTTGTTGGGACACACAGCCCCTCCCGGCTTTCACGCCCCGCTGCCACCACAGGTCTCAGCACTGCCCCTCATGTCCACTCCTCCTGACTCGGCTGAAACGTTGGGCAAAGGGGGAAGCACAATTTTGGGAGGATGAGCTCAAGCACCGTGGCTCCCGGTGTGTCTGCTATACTATGCACCTTTATCTGAAGGTGCCACCGGAGCATCCACAGCAGAGAAGACCGAGAGCTTTGCCTCGTCGATGTCTTGCTGGGTGAACCTCCCGGCCTTGGCCCAGTCGATGGCCTTCATGAAGGACTGCAGTGTTTCCATGGAACGTGGATCCCTGGAGACCCAAAGGGTCAGACACTGACATTTACCAACAAGGGACAACCAAGTATGACGCATTGGTCCACACTTTGGGGTCATCAGAGGCTGTTTTCACATGGTACAGACGGCCCAGTGCTCTGGACACTGACGAGTGGCCGCACAAGCCACCAACGCTGTTCCTGGAGACCCAGCCTGTCACCCTGCTAACTATACCTCTGCCACCAGGACAGGGACTGGCCAGAGGGAAAAGAAGACACACGTCAGACACCCCAGACGTAACAATGGCCCCTGTGGAGGCCGATCTCGGGCATCCTCCCTGAACACAGAATCCTCCAAGGTCCTCACTCACACAGGCATGTGGTCCCCAGAGCATCTGTGAAGAACGCCTTGTTTCTGACCCTCTGGAGACCCATAGCCCCTGCACGACTACAACCACGTCCAGCCCGTGAGGAGCAGAGGGAAGCCCCTGCTTTGGAGGTGTCAGTCCTGCCCTGGGGCAGCAGGGCTATAGGACGGAGACGTGAGCAGGCAGGAGAGTCTGTGGCCCTGGGGACCCAGCCCGGCCCCGAGAGTGTCCAGGTCGTCTCCCACGTACCCTGGTCTCCAACCCCAGAGCTGTTTCAGGCCCAGGGTTCCCAGGATTGTCTGTCCCCACTGCTGGTGTGGTGAGAACAGGGGACTGTCTTTCTGAAGCTGGCCCTGTGCGTAGCGCGCTCAGATTCACCTGTACGAGTACAGTGCGAACATCCCGCCATAGCTGAGCCGGGCGCCTCCGCCATAAGCTCCACCTTTTTCTCGAATTTCCGTGTGTAAGAATTTAGCAGTCATCAACCGTGCCAGGATCTTGAGGCTGAAAAGATAAAAAGATGCACATTAACAACAGCACAGCTGGCAGGGCAGGAATGAACATAACAGCGTGATCCATGAGGGCAAGAAAAATGTGAGCAAGGTGAGGCCTGGGTGACAGGAGGGACGGGGCTGGCCTACTCCCTCCTGCCCTGCTGCAGTACTCGAGCATCTTAGGTGCGTGGCCTCCACCATGAGCGTGACCCTCCCTTAGAAAACATGCTCCAACAGGGAAAGTCTGCCAGGCCCCCGCGTCCCCACGACGTCCACCGTGAGCAATGACAGCGCGCCGCCCCGCCCTGGGTCTTCTCTATGGCAGGGGGCGCGTGTGGAAGGTTAGCCTGAGCTCCTGGGAGGTGGGGCCCCACAGATGGCTCTGCTACCTGGCAGGGACAGGGGGTGGGGAGGCGGGGTAAGGAATCCACCCACCCACAAATCTTTTTTCAGGAACTTCTATTTCTGTGATGTACGGAAGTTAAGTCCCCACACCCAGGGAAAGTGGTCCCTATCTGTTTCTAAACCCACATCTTGCTACTCAACAGAGCCACACACAGTCCTGCTCCTGAGGGCCCAGCCCCACGCACCTGGCGTGGTCTGGGGATGCATATGGGGCGGTCCTGATGCACTCGGCAACGTAGTTCACAGGGAACGGGAGCAGGAAGTGCGTCTTCATCTGGCAGGGCTCGAAGGTGGGGTCCTGGGGCAGAGGCCAGGCTGTGTCAGTACCGTGTGGCCAAGACCATTGAGGACCCAGAGCCCTGACCATGATGCCCTGGGCAGCAGCAGCAACCCCATCCACACACAACAGCACTGCCAACCTTGCCCCACACAACCTCTGCAGGGTGGAGGTGACACATCCCAGCCCACCCAGACCCCCTGGGTCACCTCACCCCACTCCCTTCCAGGGCCCTGAGCATGTGGCCCCGTCTGGTCACTTTCCCGGGATAAGCGCCTTTGCCTTTCCTGGGGTCATCGGTGAGGGGGTGGGGGGTGGGGTGGGAGGTGACGTGATCCTGATACAGCAGTGATGTTTGAACAGAGGTGGACTGAACACGAGGCATCCACACAGACAGCACCTGGTGGTCTCAGACAGGCTGGCCATGGAAGGGGCGGCAAAGGGGGCAGGGTGCGAGAGGAAGGGACTCACCGTCACCAGCCTCCTTATGACTGGGCAGCTCCCGCTGGATGCCTTGGGTGCAGGTTTCTGGAAGTGAAACATTTCCCAGAGAAATGAGTAAACCCTGAAACGCACGTGAGCAGGTTAGGTACATTCCGGAAACAGCCTGGACGCTTAGGGTCCAGGCAGGATAGGCTCTGCGGCCCGAGTATTCTTCCATCGTGAAACTCGGGGAGCAGAAGTCCCCTTGTCTTGGACCGCAGGGCGGGCCCCCAGCCTCACCTCCACCACGTGCGGGCACACGGGCCTCTGCTGCTTCTCACTCCAGCTGAGGCTCCTCAGGAAGGCCTCCACCGCGCCCGCCGCCTGCGACATCTGCTGGGCAGTCGCGTTCACAGAACATCTGTTTAAAACAGCGTGTGCACAGAACCATTACTGTGAAAAAATTACCAAACTGTAAAAACATATACATGTAAATGTACAAACAAAAGCCGAATAAACCAAAAGCCAAACATCACAGCCGTCTTCTTTCGCCACATGCTTTCCGGGTATGGAAAAGCCTGACCCTGCTCTCCGCCAGCTCAGAGCTCTGTGTCCCTGAGGACAGGAGGTGCAGAGAATAGACCCGCCCATAGTGCCTTCAAGGCCATGGTCTCAGAACACACACTGTCCAGAGAAGGATAAACCTTCATTCAAGTAGCACTGTTAAGTAGTCACAGGATGGTGGTAGTTCTCCACCCTCTCAGAAAACATTTCTCTGTGGTTCCTCCAACGTCCACTGAATCAGACACTATCATAAAAAAGCATCTGACAAACACTGAGAAGACCTGGGCTCTAGGATGCACACTGTGGCCGCCCCCAAGCGCTCCCTCTGAAAAGCCTCTCCACACCACACTCAGCAACAAGGAGGTAAGCGCAGCTTGGAGGCCGGCGCGGCCCTACCTCAGGCTGTCACAGCTCAGCAAGTGTTTCCAGATACGCAAGAGCTTCCCCAGGACGGGCTGCAGGTCAGTCATCTCCGCAATTCTCTTCATCAGCAGCACCTGAGTCAGAGAGCCCACAGAGAGAGCCTGACCAGACGTCCTGACACAGGGACACGGGGCTGTGTGTGTGGTTCTGTGCACGCATGGGATTTGCACTTGCCCAGCTTGAGGGCAGGGAGCTGTGGGCTTGAGAACATAAGGTGAGAGAGAACATTTTCCGCCCCCCCTAGCTCCGAAACCTGGCCAGTTCATGGTGGCCAATCTGTTAAGAGCCCTGGAGAGCCAGCCAGCCTGAGCAATCTCACCTGGTCCATCCCCCCGAAGGTCTCCTGCAGGTCCCCTGCAGGTGCCAGCGTCCTGCCTGCCCTGATGGACGCATAGAGGTGGCCCGAGTCAGGGACCCCATTGGACAGCTCCTGCGCGGCCATCCTCACCAGCACACGGAAGTGCTCCTTCTCCTCAAGGCGGGGGCTGCAGCGGAGAAAGCCATGATGAGCCCTGGGACCCAGCCATGTCCCCTTCCCCAGTGGGAAACCTGCCGAGGGCAAGTTCTCAGGGGAGGAAAGTGTCGAGACTCCACCAGCGACCACAGGACCAGGCTTGCAACCAATCACAACAGGGCAAAGTGCTCACAGGACTGGGTCTCTGGTATGTCTGAGGTCATGTCTTTGCAAACACTTACTTGTTCAGTATCTCACTCCACAGATGCATCATGTCTGCTAGGTTTCTATCGAGGCAGAAAGAGGAGAAGAGCACACCCTAAACCAGGAGGGAAGAAAGAATTCTGACCTTCTGAAAAAGAAAAAAAGACACAGGGAAAACCAACCCCCGCCAGCCTGCACCCAAGGAAAACAGTCACCTGCTCATAGGTGTTGAGGTGTGAGTCGTCGGGGAGCACCTGGGGGGCGGCAGCCAGGCCACCTGTCTTCAGCTCCACCTGCTGGGCCAGCTCCCGGTAGTCAAGGCTGCCGCAGCCCAGCCTGTGCAGGAAGAGCGTGGAGTCACAGGGCAGAGGGTCCTCTGGGCAGGGAGTCCCCCGACTGGGCTCCCCGCCCACAGCAATGCCTGCCCAGCAGCTGGGCTCCCCAACCCCAAGCTCTGTAGCCCCTCAGGTACAGGCAGTCTTGGGGGTGGGGGACCTGAAAAAAAGCTTCTCTGTACTCTCAAGAAGTCACTTCAACATGGATGACACCTTGGGAGGGAACACCCTCATCACTGCCCTGAGTGCAATAACTAACTGTCCCAAGTAAATGAATAACTAACTGAAGTCAAGGTGACGACTGGGCTCTCCGGGAACCCTCTGCCATGGAAGGCAGGCGGCGGGAGCGGGCCGTACTAATGAAGGGCGGGGAGCAGTGGACAGGTTCTGCGGGTGACCCCAGCCCTACATGTCACGTTTAAAGCTTAAAGCTTGTGATGAGAAGCATTATTCTCTTCATCATCTTAAAAAGAATTTAATTGAGATAGCTGTGTATTATGTTCACGGTTTATAAATGTATTTTAATGTACTACATTATAGTAAGAAAGTATGATGTCCAGAAAGAGAATTCTCAACAAATACATCACCCACCTTTCTGTAACAACACTACGAGATTTGAAAAATAAAACCACTCACTGACAGGTGACACTGATTCCCTGAAACAGGACACACAGTGAACACCCCCGAGTAACCAGGGAAGACGTGCCGAGCTCTAGAGGTGCACATCCGCCCCATCCAGCCCCTTACTTGGTGAGGACGCTGCAGAAGAGCGGCACGTAGGGCCGCAGCTCCACTGGCAGGGCGTTGAGGCTGCAGAAGGCTCTGAAGTAGACCACGCCGTTGGTGGGCTGTGCGCAATACTGGACCGGCGTGTCCCCAGCTGTGGGAACAGGGGTACTTCTTCATATTCTTACCAGCAAAGTTTTAACCATGTAACCATCATGTAATATTTTTAAAACGCTAAAGCTTTTCAAGGATGGAGTTTTAAATTTTTTATTAGCAAAAAAATGCTATTCATTGGCTGTACATCATTCAGACAACTTTCCCTGCTATACTTTTGTCATGGCAAAACCTGGAAGTCTTAAGTTGCTTTGTGAGGAACAAGAGCAGAGCAGGGACACTCTTGGGGTGTCTGACCACCTGCGGTCCAGCACCGCCGCTTGCACTCAAATCCTGGGCATGGGGGGATGCTGGCGGCCCCTCCCACAACACACGCCCACATAACCTCACCCCGCCCACCCCACATGCCACTCACCCCCCAGACCCCTCGGGCACTACCCTGTGTTCTCATTTTCACATCCTGAGCGCAGTGCCTGACCTGCAGTGGAGCTGGGCACTACTGATGATGAATCACGACACTGACTCAATGAACTTCACTGATAAACCAGACCTGAGGGGGACGCTGACCCAGCTTCCCAGAAGCTTGGGCCAGAGGAGGGGCTTTGCCAACACTCACACACAAATAACAACAGACACATCATGAGTCAGGGGTGCTAGTGCACAGCCAGAACTCTGACTAGACATGGGCACCATGAAGGCCAGCGCTGGGGTCAGACCTGCTCTGGCAGGAGGGGCTGTCGTGTAACGGCCACGGGGAGCAGCACCAGCACCATGGGCGAGGGCCCTGCGTCCAGGGGAAGCAAGCAACAGGGAGCAGCAGCGACCCCTCTGCATCCCACAAGGCAACACCCAGCGCTGTGGGCCTCCGGACCCCTGCCCGACTGGGCTGTGGAGAGGGCGGAGGGGCCCGGAGGACACCGTGCCCTTGAGAGCCATGTGAACATACATGGTAGAACCCAGAAGCAGGGTGCTCAGCACTGCCAGACCCAGGGCTAGAAACGGGGACTCAGATGTCCTCTGAGGACGTCTACCAGTGGCTCTCCTCTCAGGAACACCAGGACCCGCCACTGACCTGCCTGCACCACCTCCAGCTCCGTGACCGGGATGCGGGGCTCGATGTCCGACACCCTGAGCGCTGGCAGACACGACACGTCCGGAGGTTGACTCTGCTGAGCCTGTAGTTCCAAACCTATGGGAGGGGGAGTGGCAGTGAGCATCCAGGCCGGCCCTTAGAAGGCCCTGCTCAGTCCCTCTCCTGTCCATGAGTTTCTGTAGTCTCCCCTGGGTGCAGGGAGCCCCGCAACGCTGGGGTCGGAGGTTGCCAGAACCAGAGACAGCAGCACAGTCAGCACCCAGCAGCAGTCGTCTCCCCAGCCCATCCTCAGTGGTTTCAGAGGATAGGTTTGCTGGGGAGGGGAGTTTGTGCAAGCAGTTCCCACCCCCATTTTATACCACAGACTGAGCTTGTGGGTTGAAGTGCACTAACTCTGTACTCGTTTACTTGTATTTCATTTTCACTCATCTTGGCAATATGCTGTGTGATCACATAAAGTTCACAAATTAAGAAATAGGTGAACACACTTTCAGGGCCCGATCTTACACTGATGTGATGGAGGGGTGATAGGGGACGGACGGACACCCTCTCCTTGAGTCCCTGCTCAGACCAGGCAGCCCATGGGGAGGGGGTGTCACAGGGTGAAGTCCTGTCAGCCTGAGTCACCTCACCCCCACCCTGAGTCTCCAGTACCGGGTCCCCACCTGGCCCCACGCAGGCAAAGGGAGCCAGCTCCACGTACTTCTTGGAGCCCCCACACCTTCAAGGCCCCTACCCGGCCATTTCCTCCATCAAGTGGAGCACCCCAACCACTGTGCCTCAGACATGTCCTTGCATCCTGAGAAAGCCCCCTTGAGCCCTCTGTCCTGGAGAGCACAGGGCAGAGGCCGCCGTCACCTGCTCCATCACAGGCCCCGGCGGCCCAGCCATGCCCCTGCACACGGTACACACAACACAAGCCCCAAACTGGAAGACTGACTTTTCCAACAAACTAACCTCCCATTCCCACTTCTCACTGGTACTTATCTGCAGACTGGACCCCGATTCACAGATTCTTTGCACTGAGTCCACACTCAAGACTTACTGGCCTGATGCAATGGTAAATGCACTAGGCTGTATCCTATGTCTCCAGACCACTTTGCCATGATCCTGTAACCAGGGCCACCATCCCTCCACAGGCAGGCATGGGCTGGAACATACAAGTTTTCTTAACACAAGACACCCCCACGGCCAGGCCAGGCTCCTGATAACTCAGGGAACACACGTCTCTGTGCTTGGGTGTGGAATTACCTTCTGTGCCACAAACAGCTTGGAAAATGGATGGACCACATCAAACTAAAAACCTGACAGCAAAGGACACTCTGTCAATATGAAGGGGCTGCCTACACAGCAGGAAAGTATTTGCAAATCTAATGTTACCTGGTAAGATATCCAAAATATCCAAAGAACTCAGTAGCAAAAACCATCCAATTAAAAATGGGCTGAGGACTGAACAGGCATTTTTCCAAAGACAAAGATGGCCAACAGGAAAAGATGCCCAAAACCACTCACCAGGGACATGCAAATCAAAATGCACGAGCCGTCACCTCACAGCTGTCAGAAGGGCAGACAAGAGCTGCAGCAACTGCTGGTGAGTCTGTAGAGGAAAGGGACCCTTGTGTACTGTGTGCGGAAATGGGGCCTGGTGCAGCCACTACGGGAAACAGTGTGGGGGCTCCTCAAAGTAGTAAAACCAGAACTACCATATGGCCCAGCAACCCTGCTCCTGGTTATCTGAAGAAAATAAAACACTAACTGCAAAGGAGACACACACCCCTGTGTCCATGGCAGCACAGCACTATTTACAATAGTTAGGATGTGGAAACGACAACCTAAATGCCCACCAATGATGAATGGGTCAAAATGCACACACACACACACACACCACCACACCACTCCACACCACACACCTCAGAATACCACACTCAGTCATAAGACAGAAGGAAAAATTTCCATTTGCAACAATGTGGATGAAGCTTGAGAGTATTACACTCAGTGAAGTAAGTCAGACAAATATCTATGATCTCACTGATATGTGGAATCTAAACAATAAAAACACAAAAAAGCAAGCTCATATAAACAGAGAACAGACTGTGGCTGTCAGGGGTGGGTGGGGAGAGAAACGGATGAAAGGGGTCAGAGCTACAAGCCTGCAGCTATAAGTTCCAGGCATCTCATGTATGGTATGGTTACTGAAGCTAATAATACTGAATTTAGATTTGAAAATTGCTAAGGGAATTTAAAAGTTCTCATCACAAGAATTCTAAGTATGATAATAGAGATTACTGTGTGTCTATCATTGTGCCCACAATAAAGGACAGAAACGGTAAAGAACTAGTAGAAGCAGAAGAGATCAAGAAGAGGTGGAAACAAAACACAGAAGAACTGTACAAAAGAAGATCTTCATGACCCGGATAACCACAATGGTGTGATCGCTCACCCAGAGCCAGACATCCTGGAATGCGAAGTCAAGTGGGCCTTAGAAGTATCACTACAAACAAAGCTATTGGAGGTGATGGAATTCCAGTTGAGCTGTTTCAAATCCTAAAAGATGATGCTTATAAAAGTGCTGCACTCAATATGCCAGCAAATTTGGAAAACCCAGCAGTGGCCACAGGACTTGAAAAGGTCAATTTTCAACCCAGTTTCCAAGAAGGATAGTACTGAAGAATGTTCCAACTACTGGACAATTGCACTCACTTCCCATGATAGTAATGTTATGCTCAAAATCCTTCAAGCTAGGCTTCAGCACTACATGAACCGAGAACTTTCAGACGTTCAAGCTAGTTTAGAAAAGGCAGAGGAACCACAGATCAAATTGCTAGCATTCGCTGGATCATACAGAGACCAAGGGAATTCCAGAAAAACATCTACTTCTGTTTCATTGAGGGGTACCTTTGACCCCTTTAATCCATTTCTCCCACCATCCACCCATCCACAGCCTTTGACTGTGTGTATCATAAAAAACTGGAAAACTCTTAAAGAGATATGAATACTAGACCACCTAACCTGTCTCCTAAGAAACCTGTATGCAGGTCAAGAAGCAACAGTTAGAACCTTATATGGAACAAATGACTGGTTCAAAATTGAGAAACAAGCATGACAAGGCTGTATATCATCACCCTGTTTATTTAACTTCTATGCAGAATACATCATGAATAGTGCCAGACTGGATGAGGTACAAGCTGGAATCAAGACTGCTCGAAGAAATATCAACAACCTCAGACATGCAGATGATACCACTCTAATGGCAGAAAGGGAAGAGGAGCTAAAGGCCTCTTGATTGAGGGTGCAAGAGTAGAGTGAAAAAGCTGCCTTAAAACTCAATATTAAAAAAAATCCAAGATCATGGCATCTGGTCCCATCACTTCATGGCAAATAGAAGGGGAAAAGGTGGAAACAGTGACAGATTTCCTCTTCTTGGGCTCCAAAATCACTGTGGATGGTGACTGCAGCCAAGAAATTAGAAGAGGATTGCTTCTTGGAAAGAAAGCTACGATAAACCTAGACAGTGTATTAAAAAGCAAAAAACATCATTATGCCAACAAAGGTCCGTATAGTCAAATCTATGGTTTTTCCAGTAGTCACATATGGATGTGAGAGTTGAACCATAAAGAAGGCTGAGCACTGAAGAATTGATGCTTTTGAACTGTGGTGTTGAAGACGATTCTTGAGAGTCCCTTGGACTGCAAGGAGATCCAACCAATCAATCCTAAAGGAGATCAGTCCTGAATATTCATTGGAAGGACTGATGTTGAAGCTGAAGCTCCAATAGTTTGGCCTCCTGATGTGAAGAGCCAACTCAGTGGAAAAGACCCTGATGCTGGGAAACACTGAAGGGAGAAGGAGGAGGCAGAAGATGAGGAGATGGTTGGATGGCATCACCAATTCAATGAACATGAACTTGGGCAAACTCAGGGAGGTGGTGAGGGACAGGAAAGCCTGGTGTGCTGCAGTTTATGGACTCGCAAAGAGCTGGAGACGACTGAGCAACAACAATAGAGATTAACTGGACGAACTGTGGTAATCATCTCACAACATATAAATACATCAAATCATTATGTTATACATCTGGAACTAATATGATGTTATGTCAGTTACTCCTCAGTTAAAAAAAAAATTAGGCGCCTTTCCTGGTGGCTCAGTGGTAAAGAGTCCACCTGCCAATGCAGAATACATGGGTTTGATCCCTGATGAGGGAAGATCCCACATGCCACAGAGCAACTGAGCCTGTGCTCCAGAGCCTGAGTGTCGCAACGACTAAGTCCATGCACCCCAGAGCCCATGCTCTGCAACAAGAGATGCCACCACAATGAGAAGTCTGAGCACAACTAGAGAGCAGCCCCCACTTGCTGCAGCTGGAGAAAAGCCCTCGCAGCGATGAAGATCCAGCACAGTCAAAAATAAATAAAATTATTTTGAAAAATAATACTTATGGTTGCTGCTGCTGCTAAATCACTTTAGTCGTGTCCGACTCTGTGCGACCCCATAGACGGCAGCCCGCCAGGCTCCCCCATCCCTGGGATTCTCCAGGCAAGAACACTGGAGTGGGTTGCCATTTCCTTCTCCAATGCATGAAAGTGAAAAGTGAAAGTGAAGTCACTCAGTCGTGTCCGACTCTTAGCGACCCCATGGACCGCAACCCACCAGGCTCCTCCGTCCATGGAATTTTCCAGGCAAGAGTAGTGGAGTGGGGTGCCATTGCCTTCTCCGAAGCTTATGGTTACCAAAGGGCAAAGGGAGGTGGGGAGGGATAAGTTAACAGATTGTAATGAACATATACACACTAAAGTACACAACCAACAAGGACCTACTGTAATAGCACAGGGAACTGCATTCAATAGTCTGTGATAAACTACAATGGAAAAGAATCTGAAAAAGAAACAGAACCACTCTGCTGTACACCAGAAACTAATACAACATGGTAAATCAACTATGCTTCATTTACACTTTAATTAAGAACAAATTTATGGAAGAGCTTAAGGTAACTCTCTGCATATGTAAAGAATTCAGAGATTAAACAGGTTACACATCGACATTAACCCTGTCTTTACAAAATCAAATCACCTCAAACTCAGCACAATCAAGTCATGCTAGAGTCAACTCCACCTGCCGACATGCCTGATAAATTCTTTGTGTAATCCCAGCCAACTTCTCAGGGGTGGGGGGGTGGGTGGATGTGTATGTATTCCTGTACTGTGTACATATGTAAACGTCATATGCTACAACCTGCAACTGCCGTACAGAACCCAGTGGCTCTGACAAACGCACAACGTGAGTAGCACACCACCATCAACGGCAGATGTCACCGCCCCAGAAGGCAGCCCCACCTGCTCTGGGCTCACGGCCTGTGAGACTCACGGACCCGGCATGTCCCAGTGTTCTGGCCTCAATATGGCTGAGCAGAATCCCACCATGTGGACATCTCAATTACCTCTCTGTGTGGACACATGTGGGGCATGTCAAGTCCCGTGTGGACAGACGCTTTCACTTCTCTTGGGTGAACGCTCAGGAGTAGGACCGCTGGGCTTCACAGGCGGTACAGGTTTACCACTTAAGAAACCACAGACCCATTTCTGTGTTCACAGCGCCTGCACCACAGGCACCCACGGGGGCTCCGTGAAGAATGCAAGGCTTGCATCCCCCCGAGACCTGCCACCCTGAGCCCACAGCGCACTCCGTCCCCACGACCCGTATGCAGTCAGCTGCAGACTGCCACGCAGCACGCACCCAGTGGCCTATGCAGCCTCGGTAAGGAGAAGGCGTCTGTGAAGTATATAAATGCATAAACCCTGTGAAGCCACCTCTCTCCCAGAACTCTGGCCTCTCCTGCTGAATCACAGAGTGTAGTTTCTGAGGAGAAGGTCAGTCTTGCTGGGGTTAACACAGAACTCTGTAGGCAGCCAACAGAGACCTGCTGGCTGAAACCAGCTGCCTCCTTAGTGCTGGAAGCTCAGTGGGGCTGGGTGAGGGCGGGGCAGCTGCCAGACCTGACCTTTCTCATAGATCTGCTGCTTGTCTTCCGGGGAAAGAGAAGTGATCTTTTGCTGCAGTTTTTCTGTTTCCATCTGTGCTTGCTTCTCGGAATACCTGTCGTCTGGTTTCATGGATAAAGTCAGCTTGTGCTGATTATTCTGCAACAACCAGAGCAAGAGAAAAGTCAATTAAAAACAAGGTCTTATGGAAGCCAGCATTGAGCCGGCCTCCAGCAGGGTGCACTTAGCCCCATAGTTCTGTTTTCCCATTTCTCACGGTGATGACACGAGGCTGTGCACGCAGAGCCCGGGAGCCACAAGCAATCCTTGAGGCCACCTGCTCTGCAAGGACCATGTGGTCTACATGCCAAGCTCTTACCATCTGGAGCATAGTCACTGTAGTTCCCATGTCTTAACTACAAACGCATAGACATTGAATGGTGCCTTTACACCTTGGTTGTACAAAGAAACCACCTGCACCTTTTAATACCATAATAAACCTTTGGCTTTAGTCTAAGTTGAAGATAACAGAATAAAATAATTTTTTTACCAAGTCTTCATCATACTACTAACTTCTCAAACCAAAACTAAACTCTCCACTCAGTATTTTATAAACCATGAAGACATCTAACATGACTCAGGTGACACTGGGCCCCTTGACTTACTGCAGCCACTAGACACACACGCCCACAGAAAGCTCAAGTGCGACACCACAGAGCGGGAGGACCACAGCACATCAAGCACCGTGTGCAAAATGGCTTGTGACCAGAGATGCAGGACGAACGGCCACAGCATGGGCCCCACTCCCAGCACGGGTGCCCAGGACCACGACCTCATCACCGCAGGACAGTCCTCCCTACCCCCATCCGCCCAGGGCAACGGGGGAGATGACATTCCCCTCCATCAGTGACGGTCCACCAGGGAACACACACAAAGCACAAAAGCCCACAAGTCTGTGGAGACAAATGAGCACCGAAGAGTCCTTGGTAAAAATAACCAGAACATTCACACATTTGGGCCACTCTTCTCACGTTCTATACAATCTATTAGCAAAACAGAACAAATATACAGGGCGACCCCCTGGGGTCCAGGTTCAATCCATGGTCAGGGAGCCAATATCCCGCAAGCCAAGAAGCGCCCTCCTCACCAAAGCAATACAGGCAGATGCTCCATTAAACAACCCCCCACACATTCATACACAAAAACCCACCTGCATGAATATCTGGAAAACACAATTTTTAAAGCTAATATGACCATTTACATTTTTAATCAACAATTAAAAAATTAAATCCCCTATTGTAAAAAATCAACTTATACAACTCAGAGTATATTTCTAATGTTCCCTTCATTATTATAAAATTCAACTTCAGAATTACAGACATAAATTCTCAACTTTCTTACCTTAAAATACTGTTTTACTTTTTCTTGCAAAAACCTTGGATTTTCCTCCAGGCACTTTCGGAACTGAGCCACCTGACTTCCGAGCTTCAGGAGCTCTATGGGGTCCCCGTCGTGGTTCCAGCAGGAAGCAATGTACTATTGGGGGGCAGGTAGGGGAGTCACAACGAGCCACAGTGACCTGCAAACCCTGTGTCTGCCCAGCAAACATCCAAGCCTGCCTTTTCATCAGGACTCAGCTTCTAGACTTAAAAATACCACAGATGACTGCTCATGAAGAAAATTAAATCATTTTTTGGCTAAAAGAACTAAACTCATGATTTTTTTTCCCCTAACAAATTAGAAAGCACAGATTTAGAAACTACTTTATGGAAAACATAATTATGAAGTCATGATAAATCCCTATCCATTTAAAGCACTCTCTAAATCTATTAAAAAATAAGACATCAGAAAGCTAAAGAAGCAAATAAAAACACGAACAATGTATTACAAAACTAAATTAACAGTAATTTTATATCAGATCCAAACACCGTAACTTCCCCGGTTCTAATGAAAGTTGCTGTGAATAACAATCTGGATTTTCAAGAACCGCTAACTGGGCTTCCCTGGTGACTCAGCGGCTAAGAATCTGCCTGCCAATGCAGGAGACACAGGTTTGATCCACGATCAGGGAGGATCCCACATGCCGTGAAGCAACTAAGCCTGAGCCTCACAATTACTGAGCCACATGCTGTAGCTACTGAAGCCCAAGTGCCTAGAGCCCGTGCTCTGCAACAAGAGAAGCGACCACAATGAGAAGCCTGCACACCACAACTAGAGAAAAGCCCGCACGGCAATGAAGACCCAGCACAGCCAAAAATAAATAAATTTAAAAAAACCACGAACTAACAAAAAAGAGAGACTGAGGAGTTTAAAAATACGCACAGACGTCAGGGTGAGTCCAAAGCTGACAGACTGGTGTTTCATCTGTATTTCAATTTTATGAAGTAACGCTTCAATGCGATCCTCTTCAAATCCTTTCCTACAGAAACATCAAGAACTCAAGACGCTGAAAAATCCACATGTCTGAACAACAAGGCCACAAAGGTGACATCCAAACAGCTGCCATGGAGGAGTGCGTGTGATGTGAGCCTGTGTTTGGGAGTGAGGACCCAGCCCAGCCCTGCAGATGCTGCACATACTCGATGACGTCATCTAGCGTCCGGTCCACGATGTCCCGGACCGTCTGGACGTCCTTCTCTGCGATGCCCTGCAGGCCCACGCTGAAGTAGGCCTCCCGCGTGCAGCCATTGTATCTGGTACGAAAGCAAGTGACGCATCAGAATCTGCACGCCCCTCCATCGCTGGTTGAGGAGACGCTTCACTGAGATCAGAGCCTCTACAGGACTCGGCCAGGAGAAACCAGGAGGGCAGCTCCTCAGGGACCCGCTGCTCAGATACGATGGTTCACATGTCCTTTTAGTTTTTCCAAAAACCACCACAATTAAAATTCCAGAGCAGAACAAATCTAGAGAGTGTTACCAAATGCTATGGTTTCCAAGGACTTCTAAGGGCCTGACTTTTCAAGCAGGCAGCAGCATGCCACTCTTGGAAGAGTTACCTTGTTGGGGTTTTTTTGCCAATTGCCCACTGCAGGGGACATCCAGAGCTTGTGCTGGAAGCATAGCTGGGGCAGGAAGAGGGCCCTCCCCTAACCACGGGGTGTGGAGCTGCCTATACCAGTGACCCCTCCTCCCCCGCTCCACGAGCGGCCAGTAATCCCTGCCCTGCAGGGACCAGCCCAAAATGTGTCCAGACACTATTAGGTGTCAGAAGGCCCCTCACTGCTCAGTAATGATCTGATCTGACAGTGACACGTACCCAACGTCAGGGGAGAAGTCAGTGCCAAGTCCGGATTCAATGAGGGCTTTGTAGAAGGGGGCGTTGGGGCCACTGATCAGGAGTGAAGACAGAAGACTCAGCGTGAAGGCTTCAAACGTGTCGGTGATGCTTGATTTATAAAGAGGGTGGAAGAGAGGGAAATGGTTGGCCTGTGGAAATGTTTTCAAAACTACTAAAATGTCAATCTATGGCAAAAACCACTACAATATTGTAATTAGCCTCTAACTAATAAAAATAATTGGGAAAAAAAATAAAACTATAATAACTGGGAAAAAAAAACTACTAAAACCACAATAAACATTTTTATTTTCCAAAACAGCTGAAATTCTACTGGAAATTCTTACATTTCAACCTCTATTTTAATAGTTATGTGGGCAAAAGAGCATTTCTTGACTTGCAAAGCTCTTACACTGTGGGACCTCAGGGGTCTCACACCATCAGCAGACCGTGACAGCGTGGCAGGAGCCCTCCCTGCCCACACCCCTCAGGCCAGGCTGCTGGGGTCAGTCTTGTGTGAACAAAGCTTCTCAAGGTCAGAGTTCACAGGGCTCTTCTCACATGCAGAGGCACTGTGACCCCAATACTAAACCCAAACCGTCCCGACGCTGTTAAAGACACCCCACATCTAATAATACCACTGGAGGCCCAAATGCCGCCACCCACGTGCTCCCAGGGGCGCATCCCCACAGGGTGGGCAGCGTGATCCTCACACACTCACTCAGGCAGGAGGAAGCTGACGCTGATGGTCGTCTGCCCTGACGGGCCCTCAGCCAGCGAGTCCGGGGCGCATGTGATCTGGAACTCCCTCTGCAAGGGCACAGGCGTGCGTCAACGGATGCAGATGGGCAAGGGCACCCGACGTACAGGACATCCCCTGTGCTTCTCATCAGGGCAACTGTGCTTCCGGACAGATCACTACTCTTCCGGCCGGAGAACCCTCACACCCACGGCAGGCCCGCGGCGCTGGAAACCCTAGGAACACGCACCCGACCTGCATGTCACATGCTCACAGGCCTGCTGATCCGTGACTCGGACCCAGCTCTCACCGGCTCATCCCAGGGCTTCTGGGCTGGCACTGACGTCCGTGGCTCAATTCTCTGAAATTTACTCAGGGCCTCTTTGTGAATTTGCTTCAGATGCTGCTCCAGTGGAAAGTTGCCATAAGTGAAGAACCTGAAATTTGAGAGAGCACCTTAGTCTACATCAGGCTTTGACTGAACCAGAGGGTGTGCAGGATCTAATAGCCAGAACACGCCAGTCCCCACGCTGATGTCAACTTCACACAGGAACGCTTGTTTAACCACAACACTGAATAGAGAGACTTCTGCTCTTTTCTCAAAATGTGGTTCAAACAAAGCACAGATTGTATAAAAAGGATTAATTAAATAAGATCGGGCAAAAACTGCTCTTAATTTTGAATCTACTATAAATGTGTTACAAAAACCAAATAAACTACACCTTAAAATACTTAAAATCTAAGCTACAGCACCAGAATAATCCATCTAAGACTAACAACAAAATTTAAAATGTCACAAATGTCAAATCTGGGTCACAAATCTCAGATCACCCATGTTTTTAGGACAACACGTTACTCACTGGGGTGAAGAACATAGTGCATAACTCATCTTTTTAGCAGAACACAGTCTGAGCTACGATTAAGGGCCTGGGAGCTAGTATTCTAGAGATCCCATCAGCCTCCCTCTCAGAGCTGAGAAAGTGTGAAGCCAGCAGTGAGGAGCACCGAGCTGTGCACACTGGTCCCCGCACACCCAGCTGGTTCAGCCCCAGAACCCCTGGAGGAAACACGGGTCTGGAGCAGGAGGAGGCCTGCCTTTGGGCCAAGGCAGAAATCAGAAGTCACTGAAGATGTCAAGGATGACTGTCAAAGAACTTCCTGAGGCCACCATGAGGACAATTTGAGCACTAAAACATTTTTAAATTTCATCTGGTGATCACATGGTCTTAAATATATACACATATGAAAATATTTCCATGAGGTCATTATGGTCCATGAGGGGGCACCATCCCACCAGAAAGGGTGCTTAAGGGACACAGCAAGGAAAGGCTGCCTGTGGGCCTTGACTGATCAAACATCTCAGGGACAACTGGAAATCAATGTCGGTTAAGGCATAGGTGGTTTTATTCAATCATTTATTCTGTTAAATGTGAAAACGGTGTTATCTCATGTAAGAGAACATCCTTGTAAACATCTATGTGTATCCGTGTATGTCTATACATGTATACATGTCTGTGTGTATCTATACATGTCTAGTTGCCTGTTTATACACATGTCTACGTGTCTATGTGTGTCTACACGTGTCTATGTACACACCCAGAGGACAAAGTTACAGGCTGAGCACATAGGGTTCACTGATCTACTCCCTACACTCTCCTGAATGATTAGGAGTTTTCATAATTAATTTTTTAAAATTTTACACTTAAAATAGTTTTCCAAATAACTTTACATGACTGCTTAAAGTATTTGTAAACTACTGCTGTTTAGTCACTAAGCCATGTCTGACTCTTTGCAACCCCATGGACTGTAGCCCGCCTATCCACTGTGGGCTCCTCTATCCATGGGATTTCCCAAGAAAGCATACTGGAGTGGGTTGCCATTTCCTTATTCAGGGGGTCTTCCTGACCCAGGGAACAAACCCACATCTCCCGCACTGCAGGAGGATTCTTTACCACTGAGCCACCAGGAAAGTCCTTGCAAACTGTCAGCGTTTTATTATCAATCATACCTGAAACGGTAATTGATCAGAGATTGAATGACACAGCTCTCTCTCTGGGGGCACCTCTCCAGGACTGCATCAGCCCTAAACCACGGCCTCCTGTTATACCATCAGCCTAAGGCTGAGCTGCAGAGGCGGCAGGCAGGGGCCTCGCCTTGTGGGTCTGAGGGCACGTCCACACACAGCAGGCTCCCGTCCACTGCCCGTGGTCGTGAAGGAAACCTCCCAAGCCCAACTCAAGAGAAGCAGGACACTGGGGGAAAGCAACCCTGCATCAGGCTTCCCAGGCAGCATCACCTGGCGTTGCTGGGGTGGTAGTGCATGGCATGGAACTGTCTGAGCTGCTCCCACGTGAGGTCAGGGATGCACAGGGGGTCCCCTCCGGAGACCACCGAGTATGTGTGGTCAGGAAGCAGGCGGTTCTGAAGGTGCTGTGAGAATATCCTCTCGTTATCTGTCTTCAAGTGAAAATACACATGTATGTGAAAACCAGCACACACTGTTCACACGATTCAACAAAGTAGCCGCGTCCTGGGAGTCCCCCTGCTGACACCCCCAAGTACCCACCCAGATGCTCCTTTCAGCCACGAAATGCTAATTAAGATGTCTACATTGTTTTTTTAGACATGGTGCTATAGCACACTTGAACTCCAGAGTACAGTGTCGGGAAACAAAAACTCCCTGTTACCTGCCTTCCTACAACATTCACTGCGTGTGGTCGTCTTTACCATAACTTGAGAGACATTGTTATCTGTGAACCCACCCTACACCGGGGCAGGAAAGAGCGGAAAACCAAGGTCCCAGGATTGTCAGCAACACGATTTTCATCTGGCCAAGCCCCAAAGACCAGAGGTCACGATGGTCCCCACACCCCCGCTGAGAACTGCCGTCCAGCTCATCGCCCAGTGGTGCCAGCTCACTGCACTGTCCACGCTAATGCAGGTTCTCACAGTGAGGATATTAAGTGACATAACAAGATGCCAGCCATCTGCAAAGACTGTTTCTACTCCAACATTTTATACAGTAGGATAATTTAACACAGCACGAGAGAGGGAAACACTCACAAATGCTCCCTTCATTTCATTGAAGACGACGCCTTTAAAGACCAAGGGCGTCTGGGGGTCATTCGGGTCCTCATGTTCTAGTCGCCATCCTTCCTGCCTGAAGAGTGACAGACGATTAAATGGTGGCAGTGACTCTACCGCTGAACTAAAGATCAATGAACCAATCTCTACATACCAGAAGTCCAGTTCCCGCAAGCATGGAAAAAAGGCTGCGTCCAAATACACAGACAGGAGGTTCTGGAAGTCCTTGGGGTTTTGTGTGGAAAATGGGTACAGGGTGTAATCGCTAGCTAGACACAAAGAAGAGGAGGGTTTTAAACACAGCGGTTTCCCCAGGTTCACACCAGCACTGTCTGTTTCAGCCTCACAGCAGGTCCACGCTGTCAGAGGCACAGAGACAGTAGCACCCGCTGCAGGGCGGGGGGTGGGATTACCCACAGGGTGCCTGCCACCAGCCCATACCCCCTGCTTCCTGCAGCCACAACCCAGACACCAGCCCTGCTAACCAACCTTTACGGCATTATTCTCCAAAGAAAACAGCCGTCACCTTTTCCAGAAAAAATTCAGATGCATTTTCCCTAAAATCTCAGGTTTTATAATCAACCCCAGTATGGTTTTCCTAAGGGATTACGCAACAACAGCCTCCAAACAGAAATTGGAAACTCGACCCCAGCCTCAGGACTGCCACCCCCCCAACTGAGACCAGGCAGCTCTGGCCGGGCCCACGTCTCACCCGTGAAGGCGTTCATGAATGTGGACAGCGACCGGTTCAGCATCTTGAAGAAGGGGTCACGGCAGGGGTACCTCTGAGAGCCGCACAGGACCGTGTGCTCCAGGATGTGGGGGGCGCCGCTGCTGTCGGTGGGGGTGGTGCGGAACTGCACACTGGGGACATAGCCGCACGGTCAGAGCCCCTCAGGGTACAGGCCAGCCGCGTCCCTGCCTGACCCGCGGGAGCCGAGGGGGAGATGTCCCTCTTCTCCATTCCTGCTGAACCGCTGCAGGTGCGGCAGACGCCCTTGCAGAGCATCCAGACCGTGAGCCCAGGATGCACACACACCTGAACAAGTTGTTTCCATCCTCGCGGGCCAGGTGCAAGTACTGTGCTCCCGTGCCATCATGGCTGAGCTTCACGGCTGTCAGAGACAGCTCGGGGACAGGTGTCACCTGAAACAATGAGGAAATGGGGGAGCTCGACTTGGCTGGAAAGGCATGCAGCACGGGGATGCTGCGTCTGTGGGACCTGGAGGACCTGGCGGGAACCTCCAAGTCCAGAGTCCACAGACCAGGAAGGCAAGACCTGGGGCTGAGGACAGCACCACCATCTCTCCTGAGCACCCACTGTCTGCTAGCATCTCCTGAGTGTGCCACAGGCGACCCCGGGAGGGAGGTATCCCACCCCACTTACAGATGAAAACTGAGCCTGGGGCTAACGGGACAATTTGCCAAGATCACAGAGCCTGGAGTCAGACCCCTTGTGTTCCACCGGGCTGCCCTTGAAGAGAGTGGACTCGCCTGGAACGCACCACAATGAAGAGGAGCCCTGCTCAACACAAATAGAGAAAGCCCATGCAAAGCAGACTCAGGACAGTCAAATAAATGAAAAGAACTACTCTATTATTTAAAAACAGCAAACTCTTCCTCACCCCCTGGGGGAGGTCTTATCTGTGAGCACTGAGTAACTTCCACTGTCCTTGGTACTGAAGCAACTGTGTCAAGGCCCTGCCTGTAACCTCAGCACCTTGTCACCATGACCACCACTGGGTGTGACAGGGACCTGTCTTTACTGATGCAACTTCCTAGCAGGGCAGAGGTGAAAGTTCTGCTGTCCTCAGCCTGCTCTGGGGGCCCTGCTACAAAAACTATGTGCTTCAAGTGGCCTACTGATGCCCACATAAGTTACAGCAATGAAACTGTTTACACCTCATAGTTCACAACTGTACTTCTGTCAGATGGGATCAGTGTTATTAGGTTGGTGCAAAAATAATTGCGGTTTTGCAATGTCGAACTTCACCACTTGTTATTAGAACACAGTCTTAAATGCGGCTATATCATACATCATTTTAATGTGCATTTCTTGCTTCATGTTTTTTGCTAATGACTTATTACTTACTGTGTATTTTATATTTAGACTATGAAAATGATGTTAGACAAAAAGCAAATCTGAGCGATTTTCTTATTCTAATTCAAAATGGGCATAAAGCAGACAAGACAACTCACAACATCAATAATGCATCTGGCCCAGGAACCGCCAGTGAATGTACACAGTGCAGTGGAGGCTGAAGAAGTTTTGCAAAGGAGATGAGAGCCTTGAAGATGAGGAGCATAGTGGCCAGTCACTGGAAGTTGACAATGACCAACTGAGAGCAATCATCGAAGCTGATCCTTCTACAACTACACAAGAAGTTGCCAAAGAACTCAACGTTGACCATTCTATAGTCATTAAGCACTTGAAGCAAATCAGAAAAGTAAAAAACCTTGATAAGTGGGTGCCTCATGAGCTGACTGCAAATCAAAAAAAAAAATCCTTGAAGTGTCCTCTTCTTTTAGTTCACATGACGAATCATTTCTCAATCAGATTGCGACATGTGACGAAAAGTGGATTTTATGACAACCAGCTCAGTGGTTGGATGGAGAAGAAACTCCAAAGCACTTCCCAAAGCCAAACTTGCACCAAAAAAGGTCATGGTCATTGCTTGGTGGTCTGCTGTGCGTCTGACCCACTACAGCTTTCTGAATCCCAGCAAAATCATGACATCTGAGAAGCAAGCTCAGCAAATCAATGAGATGCACTGAAAACTGAAACGCCTGCAGCAGGCAGTGGTCAACAGAAAGCCCAATTCTTCTCTGTCACAATGCCTGACCGCAAGGTGCACAACCAGTGTTTCAAAAGTTGAACGCACTGGGCTACAAAGTTCTGCCTCTTATGTCATACTCACCCGACCTCTCGCCAACTGATAACCACTTCTTCAAGCATCTCGACAAATCTTTCACAAGGAAAATGCTTCCACAACCAACAGGATGCAGAAAATGCTTCCCAAGAGTTCACTGAATCCTGAAGCATGGATTTTTATGTGACAGGAATAAACAAACTTATGTCTTGTTGGCAAAAATGTGCTTATTGTAATGGTTCCTATTTTAATATATAAAGATGTATTTGAGCCTAGTTATAATGATTTAAATTTCATGGTCCAAAACTGCAATTATGTTTGCACCAACCTAATATTTAAAACCAGTCTACCTCTGGACTTCCCTAGTGGTCCTGTGGTTTAGAACCTGCCTGCCAAGAAAGGGGACATGGGTTCGATCCCTGGTTCAGATTCCACATGGCAACTAAGGGCATGTGACACAACTACTGAAGCCTGTGCTCTAAAGCCTGGAAGCCACAACCACTGAGTCTGAGTGCTGCAACAACTGAAGCCCTCGTACCCTCAGCCCGTCCTCTGCAACGAGAAGCCACCAAAATAAGAAGCCTGCACATTTCAACTAGAGTAGCCCATGCTCGCCACAACTAGAGAATGCCCGTGCATGTGTGCTAAGTCGCTTCAGTCGTGTCCGACTCTTTGCAACTCCATGAACTGCAGCCTGCCGGGCTCCCTATCCATGGGATAGGGAGAATACTGGAGTGGGTTGCTGTGCCCTCCTCCAGGGGATCTTACCAACCCAGGGATCGAACCGGCGTCTCTCAAGTCCAACCTGCATTGGCAGGAGAAAGCCCATACACAGCAGCAAAAATCCAGTGCAGCCAAAAATAAGTTAATTAAAAGTAAAAATAAAATAAAATAAAACCAGTTTACCTCACAAACAGCTCTCACAGTAATTGTTTCTCAAAAAGGACCATGGTTTATTATGAACTAAGTTTCCACAAAACTTGAAACATACAGGAAAAGAATCATGCCTCTGAAGAAGGTATTATTAACCAGAACTATACAGAAATCCCAAGTCTCTTGAGACTTCTTTAGGGGCCCCACAACCATGAATCCCTTTAAGTGGTTCAGAGACCCTGCCCTGAATATGCCCTGTCCCTGTTCCTGGAGACAGATGGTGGCTCTCCTTTACTTCTCCACAAATCCATCCCCACCCTGCTTGTGCCCAGCAGACCCTCCTGCATCTTCCTGTTGCACACCCAAGTCCTTCCGACTGTGAGCTGCCTGCCTGTTTTTATTAGTGTAAAGTACAGTGTGAAACCAACATCCAGTCAACTGTATCATGTACATCGTTGTCAATTACAGCATTAAAGAAAAAAAAAAGTTTAAGCCAAACAAAACAAGATATTTTAACATAAACTAAGTACCTATAGGCCCACACAATCTCTTTTGTATAATCCTGAAACCCAAATAGCTCAAAACCAGAAAGATTTTGCCCAACTTTGGAGCAAACTTGGTTGATGGTAGGAACTTGACCTGAGTAGATGTGGGGCCTTCAGTCTTAACACAGGTCATCAGCAATGCAGAAACAAAACTGTGTTTATTTGCTCCCTAAGCTCTGCAAAGAAGTGAGACCTCAGGCACTCTGGGAAGGGGTTAAGGGGTCTGCTTTCATCTGAGAGTCAGGAAACCCTTTCACTTGCAAACTCTGCTCCTTTGAGCATCTGCTGTGAAACTGAAGGAAGCTGGGGGCGGGGGGCGGGCTGGGGACACAGATGAACAAGCCCACCCACCACATCTCTGCTCTGAGCTGACACAGGAGGACCCCCAGGCCCACCTGGCTAACGGTGAAGCCGTGGATCCTCTCTCCAACGCGGTACTGCAGTGCTCGCTCACAGGCCTTGGTGCTCCCCCACCTCCAGGCTCCGAGGTGGGCACTGTTACATTAAAGGAAAGGAGTCAGATGATCTGCTGGAAGACTGGCTAACATAATTCAGCAACATAACAAAAACACTGCCATGTGACCAAGAATTCTAAGAAAAATGAAAACCTGCATCTTCTAAACACATTTCAGAAAATCAGTTTCCATTTAAGTCCTTTCAATTGTATCTCAACTCACCTAAGCCTTGTAATATCAAACACTTAATGATGAAAACCTTTTATTTCTACATGTCCATAAGTAACTGTAATACAATCATGTCACCAATTTCCCTTGATTCTGGGGAAAAAATACAATTCTCATGTCAAGATCACGGTATCCCAACGAGCTCAGACTACAATAAAGTTTCATCCCACACCTGCCAAATTAGTGAGAATTAACAATCTAGTGTTGTCAGGGGCTCACATGGCCACTGGGTGTGCACACTGAAGGAAGACTTCAGAACAGCCCTGTCCTTATTAGATGAGCAGTTCATTCCCCTCAACGTATGTGCCCTGTGACCTGTACTCACTTCCTGCTGCACGAACACACAACAACATGTACACCATTCCCAAGGGCCCCAAAGCCAGCAGCCCAAATGTCCAGTAACAGAGAACAGATAAATTGAACTATTCAGTTGATAAACTTAGCCTTAAGAATGAATGGACAACAACTGCATGTATCAAAGATGTGGGCACATGATGCTGAAGCAAAAAAGATGCCATCCAACCAGGTAACACCATACTGCAAGACTATACAGGGATGGTAAAAATACAGAGGAAAGCAAAGTTACTTCTGTAAACCAGAAGAGCAATTTCATTTAAGAGAGAGGGAGAGTTAAGATGGGTAAAGGATAAGCTTAACCTGGGTAACAGGGACACAATTTATAGTATTTTCTACATTAACATTAAATCTCACAAAAATATTCTTTATAGAAAGTAATATTCTTTATAGAAAGTATGCGCTGAAAACACTGACTCATTCAACATCATGCAATAGTATGGGTCTATTCTATAAACAACCAACATTTCTGTCCTGGATTTAGCCAATTCTAGAATTATGGGATAGAAGAGTTTAACCCAAATACCCACTAAAGACAGCCCAAAGACAGACACCCCTGTTTCCTACCCTGGGCAAACAGCAGCTAAACTCCACCATAAAATAATTCTCTGAATCAGCATGAAACTAAACAATTTATGTTTCTTTAGAAAGTAAAAAGTTACAGATGTACAGAACAGACTTTTGGACTCTGTGGGAGAAGGCGAGGGTGGGATGTTTCGAGAGAACAGCATCAAAACATGTATATTATCAAGGGTGAAACAGATCACCAGCCCAGGTTGGATGCATGAGACAAGAGCTCGGGGCTGGTGCACTGGGAAGACCCAGAGAGATCTGGTGGAGAGGGAGGTGGGAGGGGGATCGGGACAGGGAATACATGTAAATCCATGGCTGATTCATGTCAATGTATGGCAAAAACCACTACAATATTGTAAAGTTATTAGCCTCCAACTAATAAAAATAAATGGGGAAAAAAAAAAAAAAGGAAAAAAAGAAAGTAAAAAGTTACATTTTACAAAATCAAAAGGAATGATGCTGATTCGGTTTGAAACTAAATGCATTCTTTTCCCATAAATCCACTCATTAAACACGAAGTTTTTAATTCTTTTTAATTCCCTCAGACAGGGAAAAATCCACCTGCCAATGCAGAAGACCCAGGTTCGATCCCTGGGAGAGGAAGATCCCCTGGAGGAGGGCATGGCAACCCACCCCAGTTGGGCCTGGAGAATCCCGTGGGTAGAGGAGCCCGGCGGGCTGCGGTTCAGGGGCCGCGAAGAGTCGGACACGCCAGAGCGAACAGCCCTCTACCCCGGAGGCCCCACTCTCAAGGCCGCAAAGGCGCTCAAGACCCCGACCACAACCGCGGGGAAAGGAGCAAACGCCCAGCGAGAGCCCTGCCCGCCGCCCCTCGTGTCGCTCGTGTCAGCCCACTTCAGAGGGTCTCCGCCTCGGAGGCCCGACGACCGGTTCGCGCTGGGTCCTGGCTGGTTTCACCCCGCCTTCGCTGGCCGCAGCTCCCCAGCCTCGGTAACCGGACAGGGGCTCCCTCCCTCCGGGAAGAAGGTCACCACGGGGCCCGCTCTGCCTTCCTCGCACCGCGGCCTGCGAGGGCACCGCGGCTGGGGGCCGGGCTCTGAGAGCCGGAGCCCCGCGCGAGGGGTCCCTGGTGGGGTAGCCCCGCCGCCCCGCCTCCTCCCCGCGTCACCTTCCCCTCGCTCCCGGCCCCCAGGCCCGCCCCCTCACCCGCTGCTCAGCCTCCGGAGCGCGCTCTGCGCCCTCCAGCCGCCACGCCACATGCCGCCAGACTAGCTCGCTGCCGGCGTGACCCCGTGCAACCCAACGCACGCCGTGGGGCGGGACCAGCCGGCCGCCTCCCAATTGGCCAACGCGCGGAGCGACGGTCTCTCCGATAGGCTGGCGGGGGAGGGGGCGGGGCCTGGGCACGGTGGGTGGGGCCTGGGCGGGGAGAGAGAAGGGCTGCGCGCGGGAGATGCGGACTTACCCTAAGCCAGGTGACTTGCCTGGTCCTCAGGCCACAGGTAACGCCAGTCTTTGGGACAGACGTTTGGGCGCCGGCACTCTGCCAACTCAGGCGTCCATCAGCAGCTCTAGGGCAGTGGACCGAGTAGGGCTTCACCTGTCGGGTGCTTTAGCCCCCGGGTGTGTGGCTTCGTGGAGGGGGTCCGAGGCTGGCATCGCCTGCTTTCCAGGGTCAGGATTCCATGATGTCATGCTTTTAGGAATGGTCCTAACAAGAATGTCCCCAGCCAGAATGGATGCATGTATATGTTTGGCTGAGTTCCTCTGCTGTCCACCTGAAACCTATCACAACATGTTAATCAGCACCAATATAAAATTGTTTTTCAGTCGCTCAGTCGTGTCCAACTGTTTGCAACACCATGGACTGCAGCATGCCAGGCTTCCCTGTCCTTCACCATCTTCCAGAGCTTGCTCAAATTCATGTCCATTGAGTTGGTGATGCATCAAACCATCTTATCGTCTGTCATTCCCTTCTCCTCTTGCCCTCAATCTTTCTCAACATCAGAGTCTTTTCCAGTGAGTTGACTGTTCGCATCAGGAGGCCAAACTATTGAAGCTTCAGCTTCAGCACCAGTCCTTCCAATGAGTATTCAGGACTGATTTCCTTTAGGATTGACTGGTTTGATCTCCTTGCAGTCCATGGGACTCTCAAGAGTCTTCTCCTTCACCACAGTTCAAAAGAATCAATTATTCAGTGCTCAGCTTTCTTTATGATCCAACTCTCATATCTATACGTAACTACTGGAAAGACCATAGCTTTAACTATACAGATCTTGTCAGCAAAGTAATGTCTCTACTTTTTAACATGCTATCCAGGTGTGTCATGCTATCCAATATAAAATTAAAAGGTTTTAAAAAAACTACAAAAGAAATGTCCCAGTAAACTTCAGGGCAGCTCCCCACCTGCATTTGTGCCTGTAGAGACTACACAGGTAGCCTTCTGGAACCTCAGGGACTGGCCCCAAGAAGGCAGAGCATGAGTGGGTGGGCCAGGTAGGTGGCTGCAGGGGTGGGAAACCGGGGGCACTTGGAAGAAGGCAGGACCCAAGTCTGGCCTCAGTTTCTCAAAGCTTTGGCTTCCTCCCTTCTCTCAACTTCCTCTTTCCTCCCAACCCCATCCCCTGCCCACCCACTACTTTAAAGGGACTCAAATCCCATGGCCTCTTCTTCTAGGTTCTAAAGAAAGAATGCTAAGTAGACAGGTGCAGTTGGTCTGAACACATGATGCTTTTCCAGCATCCTAGAAAATAGTCAGCAAAGTCTACAGAAACCTCTCCGCAGCACAGAGGATTCTGCAGTTAAATACAGCACCTCTTTGTTCAGAGGGGACACCCGTGGGTCCAGGACAAGCAAGGGTGATGGTGAGACGCTGCGACATGAACACTCTTTGTGCAAATACCTTCCCTCTGATGAGAATCTGGCTGATGAATGTCTCTGAGTCATCACAACTTCTCTGTGATCTTGGGGGACACAGCTTGGCATTGTTAACCCTGTAGTGATTGTGCAGGAAACTGAGGCACTGAAGGTTCTGGTATTTTGATCTCTGAAGAATAAATGCTGCATAAACCCAGTAATTGCCACTTAGTAGAATGTTCCTACAGGATAAACCTCATTGATAGCCAACCTGCACATACACAATAAGAATTTATAAATCATTACTTTGAGATGCACTGTTAGTATTCATATGTAATCTCAATTTACATTAACACAAATCACTGCCATGTAGAAAAGAAAGATCAAAAATTGTCTATGCAATATCCTTTATTACAACGAAACATTGTGTTAGACTAGTGAGCATTCTCAGGAAAGTATGACTGGGACTTAAAAAGATAATCAAGTTAACACTGGCGTGTCAGGTGTAGAATTGCATTCTCCCCATAAAGATATGCTGATGTCCTAAAAAAACCTCAGAATGTGACCTCATTCAGAAAAACTGTCTGTGCAGAGGTAATCAAGTTAAAATGAAAATCCAGTATGACTGGTGTTATCATGGGGGGACAGTTGGCCACACTGAGACAGACACAGAATATCACATGAAACTGAAGGCAAAGATGGGGGTGATGGATGAAGATGAAGGCAAAGATGCAAGTGATGATGATGAAGATGAAGACTCAGATTGGGGTGATAATGAAGATGATGGCAAAGACTGGGGTGTTGAGGAAGATGAAGGCAAAGATCAGGGTGATGATGAAGAAGATGAAGGCAGTGATGCTTCTACAAGCCGAGGTGCCCAAGGATTTTGACAACACCAGAAGGCGGGGGAAGAGGTAATAGAACAGATTGGCCCTCACAGACTCAGGATGAACCAACCTGCCAATACCCTGAGCCCTGAGTTCTGGCCTCCAGGACTACGAAACAGTAAGTTTTTGTTGTGCTAAGCCACCCAGTTTGTGGTACTTTGTGAGGAAGACCTAGCAAATGAATAGCAAGATGTCAAAGTTATTTTACCTTCAGAAGAAAAACAGGCAGTGGTTTAACTGACTTTGTTGTTTTCCAGGATTGCATGTCATTGACAAAATGCATTCTTTTGCAAATCCTTTATTTCTGAATCCATCATAAACAGCAGTCAAGTGAGACTGCTGGAAATGCAAAGTGCCTCCGATGTTGGCATGACTGAAAGGGATAAAATGTCAACAGAATCCAGTGCTGATAGCACACAACCAGAGGAAGAGCCTCAGAGTTAAACCTGGACTGCAATCCTAGCAGTCTTTCACTTTTTCACTCAATAAATGTTTATTCCATGTCACTTGTTTGCCAATCACTGAACATTTCATCCAAAGAGTGTGTAAAGCATTTCATCTTTTGTTGGGTTTGTAAAAATGGGCCCATCTGTAAAGAGAAAGAGGCCCTGATTTCCTCCCAGTTGACTTTCAACCCTAAGGTTCCATAGTTTTATCATTGTGGGTCTTAATTTTGACATTGGTCACACACTGACTTCAGCTGTGTTCTTTTTGTCTGTTTAAAATGACCCATTCAGAAATTCGGGTTAATTTGGCAGATCTTATTTCATTTCTGCTTCCAGGTACATTCCCTGACATTCATCCTGATGCATGTCACATCTTCACTGAGCTTGGTTTAACTCTGGATGTCTTAAGTAGTTTTTTAGAAAACCCAGGATGTTGTTGAGAGTCCTCTTGGCTAATGTCTTTAATAATAATAATACTTATAAAAACTTTACAAATATAGATATAACTATGAAAAAGGACCAGGATTAATGGTTTAGAAAAGGTATATTAAAATAACAATGGGGCATTATCAAATGTAACAGTTTGATAAAACTCAAGGATAGTGAGATCTGTGAATTTAAAGGGATCAAGTATTTGTATGCTCTGGGGGCTATGTGGTACTATATATATTTTTTACCTCTTGGAAAGTACTTTGGAATCATTTATACAAATGTTAAATGCACATCACTTTGCCCACAAAGGTCTATATAGTCAAAGCTATGGTTTTTCCAGTAGTCATCTATGGATGTGAGAATTGGACCATAAAGAAGGCTGAGCACCAAAGAATTGCTTCAAACTGTCATGATGGAGAAGACTCTTGAGAGTCCCTTTGACAACAAGGAGATCAAACCAGTCAATCCTAAAGGAAATCAACCCTGGATATTCATTGGAAAGACTAAAGCTGAAGCTCCAATACTATGGCCATCTGATACGAAGAGCTGACTCACTGGAAAAAGACCCTGATGCTACGAAAGCTTGAGGGCAGGAGAAGGGGGCAACAGAGGGTGGAAGACAACTCTTTCACCAGAAATTTCTCTTTGTGAAAATTACCCTATAGCTATATTCTCTCAAGGGCACAATGACGTATAAAGACAGATATTCCCTGCAGCACTTTTTGGCTACAACAAATACTAAACAACATACAAGTCTACCAAGAGGAGTTTTCTTAAATAAATTATAACACATTATATAATTAGACATTTGTTGTTGTTGTTCAGTTGCTAAGTTGGGTCTGACTCTTTGTGACCCCATAGGCTGCAGCTCACTCGGCTCCTCTGTCCTTCACTGTCTCCCTCAGTTTGCTCAAATTCATGTCCACGGAGTAGGTGACGCTCTCTACCTATCTCATTCTCTGCTACCCGCTTCTCCTTTTGATAGTTAAAAATAGTGATATACATCATCTTTCACATATCTATATAAATATCTACATCTGTCTGTCTATCTACCTACCTACTTACCTATCGCAAATTAGTAAGAAAAAAAATTCAGGGGGCCCTCTGGTGGTCCAGTTAGGACCCTGGGCTTCCATAGGAAAGAGCACAGGTTTGATCCCTGGTTGGGGAACTGGTGCAGCATGCCCCCCCCCCCCCGCCCCAGAAAAAGGAAGAAATCCAGATGCATCCTGAAGCTCTCACTTGAGTAGGAAAAATATATTTGCATTTGAGTGGAATGAGTCAAAAAGGAGATTTTAGTTGTGAATCAAATATAACACTTTAATGAAAGGTATTTGATAAAGACCTAAATAAAGGGCAAGACGTTCTGTTTCCGTAGATAGGAACTCAGTGGGATAAAAACATCATTTCTCTGCAAAAATGCAGTGGGATTCTGGTAAAGATCTCGACAGGTGAGGAGCACACAGCGATCCTAAGAAACAGGTGAGGAGAAAAGACTCAAGAGGAGGCAAAGCAATTCTGAAGGATAGTGTGGGAAACTTACTTTAGCAGGAATTTTTTTTTAAGTATTTTATTAAAGACTTTTAGACTTAAGTCAACAAAGCTATAGCAAATAAGACTGTGTGCATTAAGCACATAGGGAGAGAAAGCAAACAGGCTGAAGGAATCTATAAAAAAGCCAGGAATAGACACCTAGAAGTAGGTCACTGGAGAACAAATTCAAAAATTCTCGTAATTTATATAGGGGGAAAAAACTGAATTGCTATTTCAACTCTGCACCTACCCCAATGCCATAGTGATATACTTCTTCTAAGGGTTTAAAAGTTTTACTTTTCTCACTTATGCTTGTCTCTGCTTCCTGAAATAGAAAAACCCTGAAGATTAAAATGCCCTCAGAATAAGTCACTCAGGGTGCAATTTTCAGAAGAAGTTGAGGCAGAGAAAGGACCTCCCCTGCACATCACCCCCAGCGTTCACTCATTGATGCCTGAACTACTCCAATGGGAGACAGAATTACACTTCTAAGTCAGGAAAAGGCTTAAAATGCAAGTAATCATCTTCTCAAAATTCTTCTGTGAGAGTGAATGACTTGGAGAAACCAGCCCCGCCGACAGCCTGATCTTGAACTCCCAGCCTCCAGGACTGGGAGACAACAAACATCTGTTGTTTAAGGCCTCAGGTGAGATATGTGTTCCCTTTTGGCCCTAACAAACCAGCACAGAAGGCCACTTCTCAAGAGGGAAGAAACAGATTGACCTCAGAAGCCCAGTGTATCGTGTCCAGAAACAGACCCGGAACGTATGGAATTTCATGTGCAATAAAAAGCATTTTAAATCATTGAGGAAAAGATTATTTAAGAAATGATATTGAGATTAAATTAGCTTAATACTGACCCGTTCTTTATACCAGAAGAGATTCCAGATGGATCAATGAGTATAATGTAAAATGACCTCATAAAAACATAAAAGATAAGCAAATGCAAAACATAACTTAGGAAATATTTATAAGTATGGTATAAAAATGGGAACAAGATTTAATGGTATAAAATGGGAACAAGCTAATGGGAACAAGATTTATCTCGAAGAGTCAGACACAACTCAGTGACTTCACTTTCACTTTTCACTTTCGTGCATTGTAGAAGGAAATGGCAACCCACTCCAGTGTTCTTGCCTGGAGAATCCCAGGGACGGGGGAGCCTGGTGGGCTGCCGTCTATGGGGTTGCACAGAGTCAGACATGACTGAAGTGACTTAGCAGCAGCAGTGTACTAATGGGCTTCCCAGGTGGCTCAGTGGGTAAAGAATCTGCCTGCAATGCAGGAGATACTGGAGATACGGGTTCGATTTCTGGGTTGGGAGGATTCCCTGGAGGAGGGCACGGCAACCCACTCCAGTATTCTTGCCTGGAGAATCCCATGGACAGAGGAGCCTGGCGGGCTACAGTCCATAGGTTGCAAAGAGTCAGACACAACTGAAGCGACTGAGCACAGCACATAGTACAAAAACCCAGAATCCATAAAGGGAAAACCTGGCACATATGTCAGTATAAAATTTTAAAGTATAGGTGCAAACAAAAGTATCAATATAATGTCAAAAGACCAACAAACCATAATTTTTTTTTTGCAAATATCATGACAGAAAGAGCCCTTAGTATATAAATAAGTCTCATAAATCTTATAGGAAAATACCAATAATCAAAAACTTTGGGGGACTTCCTGGTGATCCAGTGGTTATGAATCTGCCTGGCAATGCAGGGGTCTCTGGTTCGAGAAGATCCCACATGGCCCAGGGGCAACTAGAGCCTATGCTCTGCAGCAGGAGAAGCCACTGCCATGAGAGGCCCGGGTGCCACTCCTAGAGAGTAGCCTCCATTTGCTGCAGCTAGAGAAAGCCAACGCACAGCAATGAAGACCCAGTGCAGCCAAATATAAATAAGAATTCTTTATTTATTTATTGGGGAAGTTGGCTCAAAAATAGAATTACAAATGACCAACAAAAAAGAAAGACCCTTAAACTGACAACTAAGAAAATTAAAATTGAAGTGTGAAACCAGTTTTAGCCAATCCAGTTGGCAAAGGCGTAGTGTCTGAGAATGGTTAGGTGTCTCTGGGAACTCCTCCCACATAAATTGTGGGAGTATTAACCGCTGAGGACACTTTAGAGCAGCACTCAGTAATTGACCAAATGATAAAATAATTCACATTCCTGAGACTGGGCGTTTTACCTCGCATGGTTTACCATGTGCGTATATTCACACATGAATAAAGTAGAATTTCCATCAGATTGCAGAGGATTATCCTTTACATGGAAAAAAGCTGCTGTACTGAATAAAGCTTTGTAGTTAGAAACGTCTGGGGTTTCCCTGGTGGTCCAGTGGTTAAGAACCTGCCAGGCAATGCAGGGGACAGGGGTTTGATCCCCAGTCTTGGAAGATCCCACATGTCACAGGGCCGCTAAGCACAGGTGCCACAACTAGTGAGTCCATGGTCTGGAACCTGTGAGCTGCAACTACTGAAGTCTACGTCCTTCCTCACAGGGAGTCTGCGAGGTAGCGATTTGGAGGAGTGATTCTGGTCCAGCGAGAGACACGTTTTCTGGGGTCCCTCAGCCACTAACAATGACTGTCATCTATAGGAAAGATAAAATGATTTCCTCTCCAACAGAGCTGTCTTCCCAAAGCCGTCAATTTGATTTTCAGTAACAGCCACTAGATGGTGCCTTTTCCTTAAATTTCACCATTTCCATGGCAAGGATTCTGCTTTTGAATAAATACGTCCTTTACACGGTTTATTTATTTTCACTGAAACTGCTTTCATGACAGTTATTCACACCTACGACTACTCCAGCCTGCTTGGCTGGCACTGTAAAAAGGACAAGTGAGACAAAGCCATGGTCACTGTAAATAAACCAGAAGTAACAGGGAGTTTAGAACCACTGCGGATTTCTTTTTTTTCTGAAGTTTTCTATTGCTTTGTTCTTTGATCATTTCTCCAAGCAAATCTGTAAACACAGATACTTCCCTGGGTGTCCAGTGGCTAAGATTCCATGCACCCAATGCAGGGGAACTAGATCCCACATGCTGCAACTAGAAGTTCAAATGTCACAACCAAGACCCAGCCAGCCTAAATAGATCATATTAAAAAATAAAAAGCAAGGCCCAATTATAAAAAAAAAACCCTATAAATATAAAAAAGGATTTTTTTGGAGAAGGCAATGGATATAAAATCTATCATTTGAATGACTGTATTGTAACATATAACTTAAGACATATTTCCCAACATTATTTATGTTTTTATTGCACCTCGGTTCTATGACAATTCTTGTTTCATAACATTAATTTCCTCCTCTCATGTCCAACAGTGAATCAGAAGCTGCTTATTCCCTAGATCCATCCTCCTTTCCTGTTCCGTCACTATGAAAGTATAAAGTGGGTCTCCATCATTATTCTTTTGGGGAATCTATCCTAAGAAAAAAATCCAAAATTAAAAAAAAATTAAGACTCCTCAAGAAAAAATGGGGAGAGGATTCAAATCAACAAGATAAGAAATGAAGAAGGAGAAATTACAACTGACATCACAGAAATACAAAGGATCATAAGAAACTACTACAAGAGACTATTAATACTATGCCAATAAAATGAATAACCTGGAATAAAAGAAAAAATTCTTAGAAAGGTACAACCTTTCAAGACTGAACCTGGAAGAAATAGAAAATATGAAGAAACCAATCACAAGTAGTGAAACTGAAAGAGTGATTAAAAATCTTCCAACAACAGAAGTCTCAGACCAGATGGCTTCACAAGTGAATTTTATCAAATATTTAGAGAAGAGCTAATGCCCATCTTTCCCAGACACTTCTGAAAAACTGCAGAGGAAGGAACACTCCTAACCTCATTCTACAAGGCTGCCATTCCCCTGATACTCAAACGAAACAAAGGCATCACCAAAAAGAAAATCATGGGCCAGTATCGCTGATGAAAACAGACACAAAAATCCTCAACAAAGTACTATCGCGCTTTTCCAATAAACACATTGATAGCGGTGCTTTGTGGAGGAGAAGGGAGTCCGAGGTGGAGGAGGGACTGGGAGGTGCATGAGGACTGTCTGTCTCCACGGGGTCCGTGAACTTCCCTCCTGGTCCCCGTCCTCCTGCACACACCCTCCAGCCCTCTCCGTGTGAACGGTCTATCTTCTCACCCTGCAGGCCAGAGCACTTGTGCGTCCACCGACAGGAATTGGTTCAGGAGTGGAGCAAAGCCTTAAGCAACCAACTCCTTTCCGAGGACATTCCTGGACTCGACAGCTGGGGAAGCGGGCAGACAGTCCTTCCAGAAAGCTGAGTGGTGGAGCAGACAGTCAGCCTTTGTGCCCAAGTGCTCTTAGCTCTTGGGTTTTGACCGTTTCCTGTCTTAAGCCATTTCCTTTTCCAGGCAGCCCAAAGTCCTGGTGCTATAAAGTCCAAAACCATTGCTGATTTTCTGGCTGTGGGGGTGGAAACGCCCCCTCCCATCCTTCACACACTGTGTTTCTGAGGTTCCCTGGCCAGTCTTGGGCAAAAGGACCTGGCGCCTTCCTGCTGGGATGGCAGCTTCTCGTCAGACGTCGTGGACGTGGCTCCGCCTGCATCTCAGGAACGAGCAGGCCCGTCTCTCAGACCCAAGGGTATGAAATGCATCCTCCACGTGTGGGCGTGGGTCTCCTCGTGTCTTTACCTCATGAGCCCTTGGCTGTCAGCTGAGTGCCACCCAAAGGCCACCCTCTGTGCCCAGACTTCTTGGTGCCAGCCCAGGTCTCCAGAATGACCTGACAAGCTGATCTGTGTTCCCGCCCAGCCCTCCCTGTGTCAGGGACTGTACCTGCGGTGTCCTCACCCAGAACGGTCTTCTCCCAATGCCCGCTCTCTTCATCCATCCTTACAGGGCTCCCGTGGCAGCTGGTGTGAAACAACCCCTAAGCCTGACCCTTCTCCCTCTATGCATATGTCCAGCATTCCTCCATGTACGTGTTTGTAGAGATACGGTCAGACTCACTGCTTCCATGCTCTTTTAGCTCCTGCGATGTCGGAAACTTGAATGGTTTTGCAGCGTCACTCATGTGACCAGACTCAACCCTCTGCAGCCTGCCTGCCTTCCTGCCACCACCACGGCCACCGCTCGCCTACATCCGGTTGTCTCTTAGCACACCCTCATCCAGAGACTCAAACTTCAGGTTGCAATCATTTTGGGGAGAAACTATTTCAACAGGGAATGGCCACGGGACTGAGGACTTTGGCAACAAGTTGACCACACCTGCAGACAGACGTGGCTCCCATGCTCCCTTCCCTGTAGGCAGCTCCTCCATCCAGGGCAGGAGGCTGACAAGGCAGCTCTGTGGGTCAGGGGACGTTAATTCCTTTCTCGGTTCACTTCTCCATTTGTCACGGGTAATTCATGTGAAGCACGTACATTAATCTGAGATTGGATTTTGTGTTGACTATTTTGGTGAACTGTGAATAGTTTCACAGTATCATACTTGGGAAACCACTCCTGGGAGACTGGTTTGGAGAAAGATGATAACAGGGATTGAATATTAGGTGATTAAAATTCAGAAGTTAACCTTTTGGTACTTAAGAGTCCCAACTAATGAAAATACCATAGCAAGTTCCATCTCCAGGTTTTCACTCTTATTACAATAGAAAGCAGAGTCTGACAACACTTCTGTTTTTGTTAGCCCAGAAAGACTGCTATCTCGTTTCTTCCTCAGTTATGTCTCTTCTTTTTAAAAAAACTCACACCAGTCCTGTTAACCCACAACGGACCCTTCTACTTGAATACACATATTCCCACACTTGCCTGTACCCTCATTTCGAAGCTGAATTTTATTCCACAAGGAGGCAGAATATCCTAGCTCAGTCTCGGTCTGTTTTAACAAACGTCTCCCCAAATCACAATAAAGTCTCTCTTGAAGTGATTTTATGAAAGCTTCCCACTTCTTCCACCTGTTCTCTCAAGCTGTTTTCCCTCCAGTCACTGACTTTTCCTGAATCAATCTACATTTCCTTCAAGAAGGCATGAAATATACAGGAAGGAGGTAGCATTGAGTCCCTTCGATGTGATTGCTTTGAGAGGCAAACATAAAGCAATTAATAAATATTTATGGGACACGGGCCATTTGCCTGGGCCTACACAACATGACAGGAGGTATGACAGGATCTTCATGTAGAGGAAGTTCAGAAGAGTTTACACGACTAAGTGCCAAACATGTTCCTACGTTTCATACAGGAAATATGTGGTTGTTGCGACATAAAAATTAATAAAACTCTTAGAAGCCTAGTTGATTCTTGCTTTGGAGAATTAAAACCTGTGAACATGACACAGTTTCTCTTCTGAGAAAGAGGGTGAGAATCACAATCCTTAAGTCAAGGGCTGTGAAGGTCAGTGAGTGGATTCACGCGGAGTCCCTGCACAGAGCATGTGTGACTGGATATACCTGCTCCTCCTACTGCTGTCCTCATCTCCGCAGCTGGCTCAGAGACCGCCACATCCCTGAGGATCTGAGAGTGGTTCGTACATTCCTGTCTATCATCAGTACTTCCTGAGACTCTCCCCCAAGCACCCCGCCTGGACACCCCCATTGCAAGGGTCCTCTGCTGCTCCTGGTGGTCATCCCTGTGAAATAATAATTCCAGTGGAACCAAGAACAGGCTCTGCTCACCTGGCCCCTGGACATGAATCCAGAAATGGGCCAACCCACCAAAAATCCATTCATGGCTGACCCATTCCTAGAATGTCCAGTTTGCCAGACGTCCATTTGCTGAGTGTGGTTCCCATCCTGACCTCTGTCACATTTCCGTCATTCAGTGAATTGTGTATGAGTGATTCCAACCTCAGTGTGGCTTCTGTCACCTTCTCTGACTTTCTGGGGTTTCCCAAGACCCAGGCCAGCAATCGTGGGGACACTTCTGTGCAGTGACCACAGCTGCACCATGTCTGTGGTGATGGGGTCCCTACCCACAGGGCCTGTGGGCCTGTCATCCATGGAGGTCCTGATCCCAGAGGCCCGGGGTGCAGGCGTCCCCTGATCCCAGAGGCCCAGGGTGCAGATGTCCCCTGATCCCTGACACCTGGGGTGCAGGTGTCCCCTGATCCCAGAGGCCCAGGGTGCAGGTGTCCCCTGATCCCTGACACCTGGGGTGCAGGTGTCCCCTGATCCCAGAGGCCTGGGGTGCAGGCGTCCCCTGATTCCAGAGGCCCGGGGTGCAGGCATCCCCTGGTGTTTCTCTTGGAATGCCCCGCCCCCTCCCCAGGTTGGGGGAGCAGGAGAGCTGAGAAAAGAGGGCTTCCAGGGCTTCCATTTGGAGCCTCCCACCTTGAAGGCTGATTTTTGGGTTCATTTCATCTGATTTCACCACAAAAGAAAAGTGCCTGACAGAGGGAGGACCAGAGAGGGAGGGCTCAGTGGCTCCTGTGAACTGTCTTCATCCTGGGGTTGCGGGGTCCCCCACCCCCAAGCCCAGCAGCTCTGACCAGGTCTCGGCCCGCCCCCTCCACCTGCTGGCGAGGGACACTGCGTGGCCGCAGAGGCCAAGGTGACCAGCGGGACACGGGGGAGGCGCTCAGGTGGGCTTCAGCTGCTCCACGGCCAGCTCCAGCGGTTTCCCTGACACCCGGCAGTCAGCACGGCGAGAGATGGCTCAGCCGGTGGAGAAGCAGCAGAAAGCTGTGCCGGGGGTGAGGGGTGGGGGGCCGGGAGACAGAGCCAGAGCCCTGGCCCCCCTGCAGAGCCCAGATACACTCCTGCTCGCTGGGTTTAGTTTTAACATAAACCAGAGTGACCGTTCCAGAGGCAGGCAGGTGACACAGGACAGCACAGGTGGCCACCTGTGTGCCATGAGGGCAAAGTGAGGCAGAGACAGGAAGGACGGCCTGGAGTCCGCCCCTGCACTGCAGGCGAGAGCGGAGACCCCTTCCCCACCTCGGCCCTCTCCCCGCGGACATGAGGCCCCCGCAGCCCGCCTCTGCTCTGAGCTGAGCTCCAGAAGCAGCCCTCCAAGCGCAGGGATGCTCTGTCCAGCCTGGGGCCTCCCGCTGCTCCAGCCCAGGACACCCCCCGGAGCATGCAGGTCCCCCACCAGGTCAGGCTCTGGTTCCCCAGGAACCCAGAGTCGGGCATGAAGAAATGCTGTCACCTTGTGGCTATTTCCTGTAACAACTTTAAAACCAGCTCTTAATAGTCACAAGGCCCGAGGGGCTGTAAATGACCCCTGCCTGCAAGCTCTGTCCTGGGGTAGATAGCAGAAAGAGAAAGGGTAGACCTTCAAGAAGCCAGTTTCAAGAGGTAAGTTTTACTCACAGTGTTTTAAATAAAAGCTAACATGAAAAGATGCCTGACATTACTTATTAGCAGAGAAATGCAAATCAAAAGTACAAAGAAGTATCACCTTGCTCTGGTCAGAATGACCCTCATAAAAAGCCTACAAGCAATAAATTCTGCAGTTGATGGGAATGTACATTGCTAACAGCCACTCTGAAGAACAGCACAGAGGCTCCTTAAGAAAGTGAAATTATGGCTTCCCAGGTGGCTCAGTGGTAAAGAATCCTGACAACGCAGGAGACACGGGTTCAATCCAGGGTCTGGGAGGATCTCACCAGCTGTAGAGCAGCTAAGCCCGAACACCCCAACTAGAGTGTACCCCCACTCCCTGCAATGAGAGACACTAGAGCGTACCCCCACTCCCTGCAACGAGAGCAAGCCGGTGCAGCAATGAAGACCCAGCACGGCCACAAATGAGTAACTAAGATTATTTTTAAAAGAAGGTAGAAGGAGAGCTCCCAGAGGTCCCCTGGTCGGCACCTGTCTCTGTGCCTCACTGAGGCCTCTCAGGATCAAGCAGCTGCCTGGGGCCCTGGGCCATCTGACCATGGCCTGATGGAGGCCTGCAGACCTCACAGACCTGCAGCGCCCTGTGTGGGGGCGTGCTGGGGTTAGGAGGGGAAACACAGGTGACGCACTGACCCACAACTGCAGAGGCTTCCTCCCTTGAGTGACAACCTCAAGACAACTCGACTTGTCGACAGATAACTCAACAGCAGCCCTAAGTTCTGGAGTGCTCCTGAACCCCACAGCTGTTCTTGGGGGGTGGCGCCCAGGTAGGGGCCCAGGTGCCAGGGCCTACAGTTTGCTGAGGCCCCAAGTCCACCTTCCATGTGAGCAGGACTGACCCAGCGAGGGCGGTTTGGAGGCCCAGGGTCCCAGGCACTCTGTTCCTGGTGAGGCCGTCCAGCTGGGGAGGGGCCCGCGTCAGCAGGGACCTTGCCTGTGGCTCCTGCTGCTTCCTATCTTCTCCCTCCTGTGCCCCCTGCCCCCCATGTAGGTTCTCTCATCCTCACCACCTGCAGTGTCCGGCACCTTAGGACGCCTCAGCACAAATTTGATAGAGAATGAAATAGATGCGTCCAAGAATTTCAGTCCTGAGATCCAGAGTGGGGAGCACCTGGCCCAGGGCTGGGCCCTGGAGTCTAGTGTGGACCCAGCCCTGGGAAAACCACGAAGGGGCAGTCCTTGACGTCCCCGAGGATGGAGGACCCAGAGCTGCGAACACACCACGAGGAGCCCTCACTTCCCCAGCGGCAAGCAGCTCCTTCCTGGCCTCAAGGGGAATCTTCCGAAGCACAGGGGTGAGGGGAGCAAGCCAGGAAAGACTGACTCAGAGGTCGGGGTGGGATCTACAGACAAATCTGGTCCCACTTTGCAGTGGTCTTCCGGGCAGGTGAACATGCAGAGCCTCGGGACCACGAGAAGTGCATCTGGACTATCTGCTATGAACATCAGGCCGGCAGGTGACAGCTCAGAGTGGGCTGAGTGGGTGGTGACCTTAGGGCAGAGCTGGTGCTGGGGGCAGTGGTACTTGGGGCGGGTGGAGAGGTGGGGACGGGAGGACACGGGTCAGGGACCTGAAGCACCATGAACTGCTCAAAGAGACAGTGGATATGTGGATAAGGAAGGGCCCCAAACACTTGGGATGGGGGTGGCGGTGAGGGTTCTTTCAGACTTCAGCCTGGCCAGGGCACAGGGCACAGCGAAGGGTGGAAGAGTAATAACTGCCTGTGGGCTGCTCCCACCTCTAAATAATGCACACAAGGTAGATGCACTTCTGAATGTAATAAATCACTTACCTTTCCTTCATGGATTCCTTTACTCGTTCACTCAGTGAACACGCATGGGGCATGGAAATTCGTGTGTCAGGCCATGCATGAAGCTCTGAAAATAGCTTCAGCTAAACAGGTTAGTTCTGGGTGGGGTGGCTGGTGCTCCAGCCAGAGGGACCAGCTCATCAGGGGTGAGGAAGCCGTGAGCCTGACCACTGCTCTGTGGGGGCGCAGGCTAAGTGCACTGGGAGCTGGGAGGGTTGGGGTTAATCTGGAGAGAGCACCCCGCTCCAGACTTATGCAAACAGCACAATGAGCACTTCCCTGGGGTCCAGGGTTAAGACCTCGTGTTTCCACTGCAGGGGGTGGGTGCAGGTTCCATCTGTGGTCAGGGAACTAAGATCCCACATGGCACTACCACAGCCAAAAAAAAAAAAAAGCACCCATGAGAGTGAGCTTCCTCCTCGTGCTGGTCACTGTAACTCAGTGAGGCATCAGCAGGTTGCTCCATCACAGAGCCTGGTCCCTGACCCATACTGTCCCACGGAAAGGACCCCAGGTGTCCTTCCATTCAGAGAACTCATGTCCGGGGCTCACCTGTCTCAGGTATCACTGCCATTCTCACCCAGCCATCACACACACTCTCAGATGAGAATAAAGCATCTTTTATGTGAGCCCAGTGGGGCCTGCACAATCGTTTGGAGATGTTTATCATGATGTCTGAAATGCACTCATCGTCCTCTGGTCTTCAAAGGACTCCAGGCAAACAGCCTGAGTGACTCCTGACCCTGCAGGTAGTAACTGTGTCACCCGATGGGACACAGAGGCCACAAGGGCCCTGGTGACACACATTCAGTTTGGCTTCAGCCAAGCTCAACTCTGTTTCCCGAAGACCGTCTTCACCTGTTTCTCGAAAAGTACCCGCCGCCCTGCTTTAATTCCTGTCGCCTGGGTACACTCCATTTCCTGAAATGGCCTCTAAGAAGTCTGTGAAATGAAAAGAAATCTCCCAGATTTCTTCCTCTTTGAAAAATGTTCATTGTTCTGTGTTCCGAGTTAGGCACAATAGTGAGAACATTTCTTTGGGGCAATAACAATGGAATATCCGGAAACCTTTGACCACAGTATAGACGCAGAGACGAGGCACCCACAGGGGTAATGCAGGAATCAGGCATTATTAAGGTAGCAGTCATTGAAGACGACAAGCTCAACACGAAGCGTGCCTTCCTCCAAGGTCAGGCTGGGTCAGAGGACTCGACTTCCAGGAGTGAAGTGGATTATCTGTCCAATTTTCTCTCTGCTGACGAATGCTTTCCCCCATCCTTCCAGTCCACAGAAGAACCAAACTAGCAAAGTATCAAATACTGTCCCAGGGAGATGCTGAGATACATGCATTTTGTTGAGTTTTATTAAAAACAAATACATCACTAACTGAAGCTACAGTCTTAAAACAGCTTTCTTAGAAACATAGAAAGTCCTGATCTCTGTCAGGATCCAGGCAGGTAAGAATTGTGCTAGGATGTAACTGACAGCTTTATTCTTAGGGCAGAAGAACTCTTGCAATCAAGAGTTCTTGATCAGTGATGAGTGATCGGATTTTCCCCTTGGGATCTTTCTGTCTCCCAAACTGAAGTGTCGTAAGGACATAAGTGAAGTGAAGTGAAAGTCACTCAGTCATGTCTGATTCTGCGTCCCCACGGACTATACAGTCCATGGAATTCTCCAGGCCAGAACACTGGAGTGGGTAGCCTTTCCCTTCTCCAAGGGATCTTCCCAACCCAGGGGTCGAACCCAGGTCTCTCGCACTGCAGGCAGATTCTTTACCAGCTGAGCCACAAGGGAAGCCCATAAACAGGGCTTAAGGACACAAACAGAAGACCTAAAATTCTGTGGTGGTGAAGGTGTGGTGCAGCCAATACAGAACCCACAGGCCGCTTCCAGTGTCCCCGTGTGATCAGACGGGCACTGGGCAGCGGCTGGTCACCCGCTGGGCACTGCCTGGGGATGCCAGCCTGATCTGACACACAGTGAATTCTCCGTCGTAATATAATAAATAACACCCACTCCAGCACCCACGATCAGCATTTCATTACTTCTGCACACAAACTGTACACTGCTCGTGGCTGTGATTCATGGTGGTGGGGTGGTTCTAATCCCTCCCAGGTAAATTGGGAGTAAGGGTACATGAGCGGGCAGAGCCAGCTATTGGTTTATGAGAATCTGCTGTTAGTCCACCAACATCTTCTTAACCAAAGTTTTCCTAATGTTTTCTTGGGGTTTGGAATGTATTTGCTCACCTTCTTTCAAGCTGGAAATCTCAAGAATTATTCGTGGACTTTGACCTCCTAAAATCAACTGTACATTTTTTTTTTGCACGTATCTACATCCAGACTTTTTTAAGAAGAGGGTCAAGCAGCTTTGATCATATTCTCTGACATTAAAAAAAAAAAAACCCAGTGCTCTAAGGACTCACTAGGGTATAGACAATAGACAGGAAATTTAAGTGTGAATTCCACACAATAAAAGGAAAACTAAGTTTCCAACAAAGTAGGCTACAGGACGTTCCAGCCAGATGCCAACAAGGGCAGGACGGCAGCAGCTGAGAGGCGTGTTAGTGCCGGCCTCTGCCACCTGGAGGGCAATGAAGGGGTCCTGTTGGCACGATCCCACTGTCCTGGGAACCCCACTGCCTGGCTGGAGAGGGCAGTGCTAGGACCCAGGGCACTTCCACAGTTGAGGGAGAGCATTTTCTCCTGAAAGTGAGAACTGCCAAGGGTCAGTTGTTCTGTCGTGTCCTCTTTTGTGACCCATGGACTGTAGCCCGCCAGGCTCCCTGTCCATGGGAGTCTTCAGGCAAGAATACTGGAGTGGGTAGCCATCCCCTTCTCCAGGGGATCTTCCAGACCTAGGGATCGAACCTGGGTCTCCTGCATTGCAGGTGGATGCTTTACTGTCTAAGCTACCAGGGAAGCCCGTGGCACTTCCACAGCTGAAGAAAGTGATTATCTTTCTTCAGGTGGACCCCTTCACTGGAAAGCCCAGGACAGGGAGGGCCTCAGTCATCACCCTTAAGACAGCCGCTGACGGACTCTTTACTTCTCTCAAATCTGGGCTCACTCTACTGAAAATATGAAATCGAAAGAGGGGATATAGAACTCTTTTCAAAGAAAACAGGCCAAAGATAAATGAGGACACTGACATAACTTGTTGAAGAAGAAAAAAATATATATGGAAAAAGAAATATTTAGTACATGCCAAATCAATCATGAACCCATGTCTGCACGACTGCCGTGAGCGAAGACCGGACGGGTTAGAAGCTAGTTCGTCACGTGGATCAGGCAGTTCCCGCACTGCACCTGTGACGAGAGACACAGCAGCATTGAACCCATCTGCTTCCTGCCGTGGCTCTAAAGGAACAGAGGATCTTCATGGCGATGGCTCAGCAGATGGTCCAACCCAGCATCTTTCCTCCTTCTGTTCCCAAGCCCTCTGCCTCTGCACAGCAATCCACCTCTAAGCAGTCTTCCATTGTCTTATACGTTCAGGGTTATTTGTATGTTTAGCTTAGAGAAGGGAATGGCGCCCACTCCACTATTCTTGCCTGGAGAATCCCATGGACTGAGGAGCCTGGCAGACTTCAGTCTACGGGGTCGCAAAGAGTCAGACACAACCAAGCAACCACCACTTTCACCTGTGTTGTTCAGTTCAGTTCAGTTCAGTTCAGTCACTCAAGTCATGTCTGACTCTTTGAAACCCCATGGACTGCAGCAGGCCAGGCCTTCCTGTCTATCACCAACTCCTGGAGTTTACTCAAACTCATGTCCATCAAGTCAGTGATGCCATTCAACCATCTCATCCTCTGTTATCCCCTTCTCCTCCTGCCTTCCATCTTTCTAAGCATTAGAGTCTTTTATAACGAGTCAGTTCTTTTGCATCATGTTACCAAAGTATTGGAACTTCAGCTTCAGCATCAGTACCTCCAATGAATATTCAGGACTGATTTCCTTGAGGATTGACAGGTTTGATCTCCTTGCAGTCCCAGGGACTCTCAAGAGTCTTCTTCTACACCACAGTTTAGAAGCATCTGGGATAATGAATTTCACCCTTTTCCTCTCACCACCTCTGAAATCTGAGCTCCCTCCTTCCCAACACGTACATTCTGCTCAGTTCCAAGCTTTCACTCGGGGCTTTCCTGTCGGCTGTCTTTCCAGTTGGGTGTGGAGATGGTGGTCTCTGGGGGTGGACAGTCCTGCTCCCCAGGATGGCCTGGCTCTGCAGGTCGGCGCTGCCTGTCCTGGGGTGGGGTCGGGGGTGTGGTAGGTGTTTGGGAACACCTGGGACCTTCCAGCAACACCACCTGGTCTCACAGGGGAGGAGGCACGTGCTTTGCTCTGTCATGGTCACTCGCATTGCTGAACCTTGCCCATCCCAGTGCTGACCTGGGGGTTTTCTGGAAGATGAAGCCCTCCATTTCCCACAGCAGCTTCACAGTCAAGGGCGGGTACAGCTTCCAAAGCCAAGCGCCCTGCTCTGTTATGATTCTGCCCAAACCTCGCTCTTCCCACGAGCTGTCTCCAAGAAGCGAGGTCCTTCAGGACGCTGCCAGGAGCCGACTCAAGCGGTGCCCTGCGGGGCCTTTACGTAGTCCACTATTTTCAGGGCAGAGGCGACACCGCGGGGCTGGCCATCACCTCCTCGGTGCTCACTGCCCCACGGAGCAGGACCCGGGTCTCAAGCAGAGGTCAGCTTGTGTAGGCAAAAACCTCTCACGTCGCCCCTCAGGGCAGGCGCGTCAGCACAACATGGCTGCGGCTGCTGCCAGGGGTCTGACTGGTTGTTGAATATGAGGCCAGATCTAAAAGCTTCCAAAGGTTTTAAACTTTGCCTTTTGAAAATGACCATGCTGTGTTGCTCAGTTTGCATTTCTGTCCATGCCATCTGTCTTCTGAGACAGGAGAGGAGGCCTGGCTGGAGGGGCAGAGGCCTGTAGAACTGTTTTGACCGCCGTCAGGCCAGTGAGCAGCTGGGGAGAGCTTGGGGCCTCTGCCCCTACACTGGGGTCATTGTGAGTGCCTCCCAGCCTGATGCTCTGGACCCCACGGCTTTCTGAGTCATCCTTCAACCTCAGAGTCTCTGTAAAGTGAAAGGCAAGTAGCCGCCTCTCCAAGGTGGGGCCTCCAGGACTCTACTCAGGACTCTGAGCGCCAGGGCCTCCTCAGGTCATGGGATGGAGTCTTTTCACCTTCTCAGGCTGGCTCTCCCGCCCCAGGGGCTCAGACACAGAGGCCAAGGCAGCTCTGGCCTGGGTTTCTGCAGGCACCTCGGTCCTTCAGTGGAGCATCATTTGGAAAAGTTCCTAGGCTCTCTCTGGGAGTAGAGGTCTCAGGGTACGGAAGGATGTGGGAGGGCAGATGGCTGGGTCTCCAGGCCCCCAGAAGGGGCAGAACCATGTCCCCCAAATTCATACGTTGAGCCCTGACCCCATGTGAAGGCATTTGGAGTTGGAGTCTCTCGGCATTGTTTTGGTTAAACAAGGTGGTAAGGGTGGGCCCCTGATCTGAAAGGACCCTTAAAACAAGAGGAAAGGACCCACAAGCTTCTCCCCACTGTGACAGCTCAGCGAGAAGATGCTGTCTGCAGGCCAGGAAGAGGGTGCCCACCCACCATAACCAACCCAAGGGCACCCTAATCTTACACATGGCTGGCCTGCCCACACTTCATGTATGTTATCATGTTTACTTTAGCCACGGTCTTCTCTGCACCTGCTGTCCCTGAAAACGTGAGATTCAGTGAGGCCAGCAGCTCAGGGGGGCTGAAAGGTGCAGAATCTGTGCAAGGCCTCATGGGAACTTCCATGGGACATGCGGAGTCCTGGCCCCACTGGGGCCAGCAATTCTTCTGAGCACAGGCATACGTGTGTGTACACACACACACACACACACACACACACATATCACACAGAGACACGTGCACATACACATAAAGACATACACATGTATACATACAACACACACACAGAGAGACACATACACCAACACACAAAGACACACACACAAAACACACATGACACACACACGTGCACACACACATACATACACACAACAGAGAGACACATACGCAAAGACATACACATGTACACACACAACACACACACAGATACACAAAGAAACACACAACACACAGAGACACAGACATACACACCACACACACATACACAAAGACACACATGAGCACGCACACACACACACAAGTGTGTAGGTGTGGGAGCCATGGCCTTTTTTCTTCTCCCACCAGGAAGGAGCACAGGGCAGCAGGGGACAAGCTAAGCTCTGTCCTCATTGAAGTTTTTCCTAAGAAAAGTAATTGCAGGTCCAGGTATAATTCTATTTAGAATTAAGAAAATGTACAGTTTACATAGTTTCCCCTCTGGATTACCAACAGTGCAAACATTATAAAAGGAAATCCCCTGTCGCCTTATGATTTAAAAATCAGAGTAAGTACTATACAAAGTAAATAGAGCCAAGAACCAAATTACCACCATCTAGAAACTCTTATGATGCATGTTTTTAAAAGATAATCAAACACAATCACCAAGAAAAATCTTTGATCTAAGATATGCCACTTTTTTGGCCTCCAAAGTATATTATTTTCCCCTGATTATGTTAATTAAAGAAGATGACCTTTAATAACATGGAGATATTAACCTGTGGTTCCCATTTGCCTTGAGCACTGAGGAGGAAAGCATCCTCCTCTTTGCTTGTGAAAAGTGACACCCCCCCACCCCCAACCCTGCAGACCTGGGCAGCAAGCATATCACAACCAAAGTGCACGAAGCATGGACTTCACACCATCCAGAGTACAAGCAGGTGGATACACTGATTTAAGGAGACAGGATTCTGGTGTATGAGAAGAAAATGGAGAACACTGCTTTTTCAATCAGGTGAAAAAATTAACGAACACTGAAGTGCTAATATCTGATGGCTAATATCTGGAGCCATCAATGAATATTGACTCTTAGTGGCCCTTGTTTGCAGAACTGTTTAAGCAGCCCTCAAAACTGCCCTGGGTCATGTATTTCTTCTCACTTGGGGCCCCTTTATCCCCATGTGACCTTGCATCCCAGCCCCTTGGGCAGCTTATACTCAACAGGTGTGCACTTCTCCCAGTTCTGGAGGCTGGGGGTGGGGTCCAAGATAAAATACCAGCAAACAGGGTGTCTGGTGAGGACCCATTTCCTGGTTCACAGACCCGGGCTGGGGTCTCTACCGCCTTGATGTTTCAGTCCTGTAACCTGAAGCCCCAGGGTTTATGGAAAGGGCTCCCCAGAGCACCCACAGCACCCCCAGTGGCAAAACAGCCAAAAGCTGCTGAGCCAGAGATGTGTTCTTTATTTTCCCTGCTTTCCAGATGGTTAACTAGTTACTCTAAGTTTCAGTGAGGAACAGCCAACTGAAGCAGAACCAGACCCATGGGGCCACCTAACCTCTCTCCTCTCCTCCTGTTTCTTCTCAAAAATGCTAGTAAAATTCTGTCTGTGATCAGAGAAAGGAGCCCTTGGGGAGGGGTGAGTGGAACAGAAATAAAGCCTAAAGGAAGAGCCAAGTTCATAGGCCAGAAAGTGACGTCAACCAGTCCGAGTTTGGTCATTGTGCGCCAGCTCCCAGCCTCATCCTTCATCCCAGCCCGCGCCGAGGGCCTGGCGTAAGAAAGCAGGCTTCCACGGCGTCTCTCTGACATGTTTATGGCTCCTGCTGTGCTGTCCTTCTCAGTATTTCAAAGCCCTGGTCAGCCGTCCTCTTAGTGAAGCCAAGGGCTGGATTCCTTTGAAAATGAAGCAACTCTGACTTGACCTTCACTGCTCGGGGTGAAAGCCTTTCCAGAACTGGCTGCACAACTGGGGACCCTGTGCTTTGTGAAGATGTTCAAGGTGGGGCCGCGGGGCGTGAGGCCCGTCAGGCTGGGAGCCTGCCGAAGTCAAGGCGGGGAAGGCAGCTCTGGTCATTGGGCACAGCAGGCACCTCTGGCCTGAACCCTGCACAGGTCTCCAAAACCCCATTTCTGTCGACCTCGGTTTGTACCTGTGTGTACAGAGGCGTCCGCAGATGGGGGGTGGAGACCTGTGTGTGCAAAAGTGTGGGCCGCATGATAACAACCCTGGTAGATTTACGGTTTGTTTGGGGCAACATCAAGCAAGACCACAACATCACAGAACCTCAGAGAACCTGGAGAGTCTGTCCCTTTGGGCTCAGACAGGGGCCTGACGCCTCCACACTGCACGGGTCTGCAGGGGAGTGGCGTCTCTTGCCAACATGCCTCATCCTTGGCCATTCCAGGGCTTTCCTGAAGGCTGTGATGGTGTTCTGCTTATTTTTCTCATTTTTAATTGTGATAAAATATATACACATAAAGCTTTCCATTTTTATCTTTTTCTAAGTGTACAGCTCAGGGGAATTAAGATATTCACATTGTTGTGCAACCATCACCACCACCATCTCCAGAACTTTTGCGCCATCTCACACGGAAGCCCCCTACCCAGTAAATCCTAGATCCTCACCCTCTCTGCCCCCTGTCCCTGCCATTCTACTTATGAACCTGAGCGCTCTGGGCCCTTGTGTAACAGGAAGCCAACAAGGTGTGTCCTTTGGCACCTGGTTTATTTACTTCACTCAGTATAATATCCTCAGGGTTCATGCCTGCTGTAGCCTGTGTCACAATTTTCTTCCTTTTTAAGGGTGAGTATCATTCCACTGTATATTTACACTGCATTCTGTGTATGGCGTTATCTGTTGATGGACACTTGGGTTGTGTGCACACTTGGCGATGGTGAGTCACACATGGCTGTACAGACAGACCTTCGAGTCTCTCCTTTCGTTTCCACTGGTCTTGTTTATTTTTGTATGCCTCACATGCTCCAAAGTTAGCAATAAAACCAACTTCTGTCGGATGATAATGAGTAAAGAAATGTCCTAGAGTAGATGGTCCTTTTATTGCTTATAAACAGAAACAAAACATACCGCCTCCCCTTTAAGGCAGCAGAGTATAGACATCTCGATCATCTTCTCATCCAAAGTGATCCCCAGAAAACAAGAACAAATCCAGAGAGCAGGGGCTTCCTTGGTGGCTTAGTGGTAAAGAATCCACCTGCCAATGCGGGAGACCCGGGTTCAGTCTCTGGTCTGGGAAGATCCCATGTGCCCCAGGCCAGCTCAGGCCTGTGCAATGGCAGCTACTGACGCTGTGCTTCTGGGAGCTGCAACTACTGAGCCACACCCACCTTTGTTCCACAACAAGAGAAGCCACCGCAGTGAGAAGCCTGCACACCGCAACTAGACAGGAGCCTCCACTCGCCACAATTAGAGAAAAGCCCGTGCAGCAACCAAGACCCAGCATAGCCAAAAATAAATTAATGTTAAAAAAATTTTAAACATTCATTAAAAAAAACCCAGACAGCAGATTCTCTTCCATGAAGCAGACAGCACAACCAAGAACCACAGTGAAGGGAAAGGTCGTCAAACGCGGTTGGATCAGGTGGGGCCTGAAAGACCCTGAGAGTGGACCCCGCCGGGGCCTGGCACAGTTGGCAGCACCCCAGGTTTTCTGTGTGACGTGGGCCCGGCTGGAAGATGGGCGTTGCAGACATCTCCTGGCACCCAGAGGAGCAGAGACAGCCCACAAAGAAGCAAGCAACTGCCCATCTTGAGCACCAGGTGTCTGTGTTAGGTGTCGCTTTAAACAGCGACACTACTGTACCCTCTGCTGGAGGCCATGGATCAGGGTGGGGGTGGGGGACAGACCGCAGATGGAGCAGCGCAGTCCTCACTCCCTGCTGGCTGGGCCGGGACAACAGAAATGTTGCACGCATACACATGCACACAGGTACACATGTGTGCACATGCATACACCTGCACACACATGCATACATGTGCACACATATGCATACCTGCACACACTCACATGCACACCTGCACACACCTGCACACACTCACACTGCCCTTAGTCACCAAGAGCTTCATTTGTATCTTGTGTAAATAGCTGGTCCAAAAAAGGCTCCCTTTATTCAAAGGTGAATTTAACAAGAAAGAAAAAAGCAGGCATCTAGGAAAGATACTATTTAAGAAAAAATAAAAAGAGGGAAGGGAGAAGTTGGACAAAGGGGAACCAATGGACTGGAGTGAGTGCTGAGACCAGAGAAAGGCTCCCCTCAGGACATGGGGGACACTCAGGCAGGTGGGGAGAGGGGGTCACTTTTGGCCCCTCTGCCCGATCTGAGGGACACGCAGGTCACAGCAGATGTGCAGCCACCGTAGGAAGGGCCAGTAGTGAGGAGGAGGATGGAGGCAGAGGGCTGGACATGATGATGTCAAGGCCAAGAGGGGGAAGAAGTCAGAAAGGCAGAGGCTTAAATCAGACTGATACAGAAAGAAGCATAAATTGCCACATGCAGACCGCAGGCCAGACACTAAGGAAACACTGACCGCGGGTGAGGAACAGGCATCAATAAAAGATGAAGGAAAGTTCCTTTAGGTGTCCAGGCCAAGGAAACAAAGAATGAGATGTTCCTAAGGGAAATTCAGTGGCCCTCACACTCTCCAACGATGCTCATTCTTTGGAGGGAGTAAAGCCACCTGGAGCATGCAAGATCCAGGGGCTAGTCCCTGGGACCCCTCCTGGGGGCATCTGGAACACGGCTCTGGAGGGAATGGAGAGGCTCACATGAAACATGGGCCATGAGCCCTGAAGCCAGTTAAATGTAGGAACAAGACCGGAACTATGGTGAGGATTACGGTGACACAGCGGAATATTACCTGCATCACTTGTCGTTTTGATGAAATGTGTGTCAACTCCAGACTAGAGCAGGGGAGAGACCCTACCTGTTTGTACCGCCACCCACGTCCCTGACACTGTCTGGGCCGCAGCATCTCACTTATGACATTCTGCTGTTATGCTGTCAACACAACGTACAATAAACAAGATACTGTCCAAAGAGGATTAAGGATATCACACAGGTAGTTTAAAGCTGCAAAAATAACTATATAAAACTACAAAAACTGTAAGTAAAATGTCAGTCAGTCAGTCAGTTCAGTCGTTCAGTCGTGTCCCACTCTTTGTGACCCCATGGACTGCAGTACGCCAGGCCTCCCTGTCCATCACCAACTCCCAAAGCTTGTTTAAACTCATGTCCATCAAGTCTGTGATGCCACCCAACCATCTCATCCTCTGTCATCCCCTCCTCCTCCCACCTTCAATCTTTCCCAACATCAGGGTCTTTTCCAATGAGTCAGTTCTCCACATCAGGTGGCCAAAGTATTGGAGCTTCAGCTTCAGCATCAGTCCTTCCAATGAATATTCAGGACTGATTTCCTTTAGGATGGACTGGTTGGAGCTCCTTGCAGTCCAAGGGACTGTCAAGATTCTTCTCCAACACCACAGTTCAAAAGCATCAATTCTTCTGCGCTCAGCTTTCTTTATAGTCCAACTCTCACATCCATACATGACTACTGGAAAAACCATAGCTTTGACTAGACAGACCTTTGTTGGCAAAGTAATGTAGTATAAACTACTAGCAAGACAAAAAACCTTTAAATTAGCACAAAAGAAAGGGCACCAAAGCACATATAAAGACCATACAGTAGGCCACACAATGAAAAATTAAAAAAAAAACAGGACAAGAAGAAGCATTAAAAGCAGAAGGCAAACTTTAGAGCCAAACTCTGCAATTCCACTTTCTCCAATAAGAAGATATACTTAATCCTTTTTTGGACAGTATCTTACTTATTTTATGTGGTGTGAACTGCAAGGAACTGAAAGCAGAGTCTCTGGCAGATACTTGCATCCCATGCTCTCAGAGGCACAGTTCACAAGTGCCCAGCGGCGGGCGCATGGATAAAGGAGTGTGGTCTGTGCACACAGTGGAGTATTATCCAGTCTCAAAAAGGAAGCACATGCTAAGAGGCTACAACACGGATGAAGCTCGAGGACATTACGCTCAGTGAAAGAGGCCAGACGCAAAAGTACAAACATGATGCCTGAGGTCCCTAAGACAGTGAAAATCAGAGACAAAAATAGAATGGTGGGTGCTAGGGGAGGGGAGATAAAGAGCCAGTGTTGAATCAAGACAGAGTCTCATTTTGGGAAGACGAGAAGTTTCTGGAGACGGTGGAGGGGATGGCTGCACAACAATGTGAACGTACTTAGTGCCACTGAGCAAACACTTAAAAATGGTTAAGATGGTGAATTTTGTTATGCATATTTTATCACAGTTAAATTAAAAAAGCAAATACACACTCACACACGGGAAGTATAACATTCAATGGAGGCACGACCCAGGACAGCATAAGAGGTCTGCTTAAGAACTAAAATTCATAAACACCAACAACCTCGGCGACCTGGTGACTCAGATGGTAAAGAATCTGTCTGCAATGCGGGAGACCCGGGTTTGATCCCTGGGTCGAGAAGATCCCCTGGAGAAGGGAATGGCTACCCACCCCAGTATTCTTGCCTGGAGAATTCCATGGACAAGGAGCCTGGTGGGCGACAGTCTGTGGGATCGCAAAGAGTCAGACACGACTGAGCAACTAACAGACACACACACACAGTGACCTGGAAAGACAGATCAGAACCTGGTCACAGTGAGTGAGCAGAAGACACACTCATCTGCCTGCCGACCCTTTAGAATATTCAGGTCATGTACCATGCATCTTTGCAGAAGTATTCAAATATACCCCAAAGCAAATGACACTGTGAAAGAATGCCCCTGACACAGTTTCCATAAGCTAATAATATTATATGCTCACTCCATCAGTCTCTCTTAGTACCCAGAGAACCAGAAATAACATTCTATCCAGAAACTCACATACTGCCCGTGTATTCCGTGGGCTCCTGGGACCACACTGATGGAAGCGCTTTTGTAGCATGATCCCTGGGCCTGGGCCCTGTCACCAACAGCCTGCCCGGGTGTCTGTCCATATGTTCTAGCAGGTGTGACCTCTGCCACCGGCCACGCGAGGTGCCCGCAGTGCTGACAGTCATCCCCAGAAAAGGCTTTGTGCTGCAGGTGGATGCTGATAAGTGGTTCTGACTGGCTTTGCAGATAACTGGTTGAAGTAATTCTTTCCAACTAAAGGGTTCTACCCTATTGCGTTTTTGTGTGTAGTATAAAACCACTCTTTGGTTTTATAAAACATGTTGAGATGATCCAGAGCTACTGAATACTCTCAGTTCCCCTTCACATATCCGATCACTCTGTCTCCAGAAGTGACGTACTTTGGGGTTTAGTTACATATCACAGTGATTTTTTTTTTAAAGGTTTTTTATTTTTAGAGCAGTTTTAGGTTCAGAGCAAAATGGAGAGGAAGGCATGAAGATTTCCCACACATGCCCCATTCCTGTCCCCCTCCTCTACTATCAACATCCCCCCAGACGGCACACCTGTTACACCGATGACCCTACATGAACACGTCGTCTGCACCCGAGTCCACAGCTGACACCGGAGGTCACTGTGCTGTACGTCCCGTGGGTTTGGACAAACGTCCAAGGACACGTATCCACCATCACAATGTCATACTAAGTAGTTTCACCACCCGAACATCCTCTGTGCTCTGCCTAGTCATCCTTCCACCATCATTCAATTTTTTTTTATTCTGAATTAAAAAATCATAAGGAGGTAGATTTTTTTTTACCAAGAATTTGGACCACAGCTGTGATAAATCGCTCTTGCTTTACTGACAGTCTTACCGGTTCAGTCAGAAAGTGTCTGCTGTCCAGCCCCTTTGAGCCATTGCTGTGTTTATTCTGAAGGGTGTCCCTGTGTTTCTGACTCTGCTGCATACCTCAGGTTCTCTGTGCGGGTTCCCAGGTCAGTCTGGCGGGACAGCATCTCCTGGGTATTAACCTGGTGCACTCGTCTCCCTAAGGCAGGGAACCAATGTGTTTAAGTCACTGGATAAAAGGCAGGAACAGCCTCATTTTAGATTTGGCATCACATCACCAAACTCCCACGCGTGAACTGACTGGTGGCTCAGTTTGTAAGCAGTTGTTGTTTAACTTAGACGTCGATGGAGATTAAGATCATGGTCTCAACCACACGTTTCTGAGAAACTACACCTGCCTTCATAATACAAAAGTATTTGTCGTCTAATTTTCCAATTTTCACCAGGGTAACATCTCACACATGACTTTACACAAACAACGCATTTTTCAGTTGAATTAAATGAGCTGCTGACATGTAAAAACGCTCAAATCAGATAATTTAAAACTTGAAGTGCATTTGACCAAATACATTCTAAAAGCTGTTCATGTATGAACTTCACTTTGTGAGGCCCAACACAGTTATGTAGATTTTAGGATGCTTGGGGTTTAACTGAAATGAAAACTGAACTTGATTCAACTCACCCTCAAATTTTCCTGCTGCCTCAGATGGTAGAGAATCTGCCCACAGTGTGGAAGACCTGGGTTCGATCCCTGGGTCAGGAAGATCCTCTGGAGAAGGCAATGGCAAAACACTCCAGCATTCTTGCTTGTAAAATCCCATGGACAGAGGAGCCTGGCGGGCTACAGACTATGGGGTCGCAGAGTCAGACACGACTGAGTAACTAACACCTTCACCTCACTCAGGATAATGACTCAACTTCCATCTTGTGTGGCTCCCATCTGTTTATGATGGAGAAGAAAGCAGATGCCATGCTGACCAGCAGCAGCCAGCAGGAGTGGCCCATACATCACACTCTCAACTCTGTTTACATAGAGAGGTGCACGGGCGACCGCAGGGATGGGACTGAAGGGGTAACTCAAGACGCCAGCTGCGAGCCAGATGGAAGTTCACACCTTTGAATTCAACATTGAGACTGAATCAGAGCCTGGCCATCTCCAGAAATGCACACACTGTCGTTCCTGAGACTGGAGGATCGGTCTCCACATTTACAGAAGTGGGACTTCCGTGGTGAGGGCCAGAAAACTTACCCACTTGTCACCAGTGCAGAAAGTGATTGGGCCAGGACAAGCCACTTTGCAGAGATTTGAATGCATTCAAAGGTAAAATGGGCTTTTCATTCTGAATCCACTGGTCTAAGAACACAAGGTCCATCCATCTAATCCTATTGTCTTGGACTGATGAAAACAGTAAGTTATCAAAATGCATTAATTCAGATTCTAATCACATTAATGCTCAGTCAGCTCATTAATAATGGCCCATCAAATGAAATGCAAATGACGGGAGGTAAAATTAATCGTGAATTAACAAACTTCCTCTGTGAAGTAGCTTCCAGGAATTTAGCTAATCAGTTCCAATCTGTACATTCAGACACAGACAACAGGTCTCTCGGTGTCCCTTGTAGATTAGTCACGGGGGTGGACGCTGTGTGAGGTCATCACGGGTGTGACAGGCTACCTCAGAATGTGGACTCTCAAGGCAGCTCTTCAGCACAGGTAACCATCCTTATGGTCTGAATCATGGACCGACCTGCAATGTAAGATGGACACAGCTGGGGTGCCAGACACACAATGCAAGATGGGTACAGCTGGGGTACGTGGGGAGACAGAAGGGGGGCTGGGGGAGAGGTCAGGGAGCAGGGCCTCTCTGTATGCCCCAGGCCCTTGGGCTGTGACTTCAGAGACAGCTGGTGCTTCCCTGAGGGGTGGGGGCAAGGCTGGAGGTCTAGACGTCGGGCCCCGAGGTGCTCTGCTCTGTAGGGGGGCTGCTGTGAGCTGGGGTGTGGTGAACATCCCAGCTTCCGTGTGCCCTTTGCGGGATCCTTCAAGGGGTGGTGGCTGAAGGGACTCAGCTGAGTTGGGATTTTACCAGCAGCTGTATTAAGAGAAAATAGTACTTACTCACTTATTTTGTTGAAGCCTCTAATAAGACACGTAAGATACTGAAGCCCCTGTGCACTTCTGACAGTGTCTTCATGTTCCCAAATTCAAGTGCAGTAACCTAACCCCAAGGGGGTGGTGTCAGGAGGTGGGGCTTTGGGGGGGTGGTGATGGTTTGAGGGTGGAGACCCCAGGATGGGAGATGTCCTTATGAAGGAGACCTCAGAGAGCTCCCTGCCCCTTGCTCCAGGTGAGGACACAGGCTCCCTCCCTTGGCTCTGTCCCTGACATCCTCTGAGCTCAGCAGGTTGGTTCTCCCCAGCACACGCCTAGCCTAGTAGGACTCCTGCCCTCAAGTCAGACTCCGATGGTCAACGGGAGGCTGCTTTTGAGCTTGTCGTCACTCCGAGGGGACTGTCGCTAGATGATCTGAAACTCCAGGGCTGGCACACATCTGCTGGAGAGCAAATCCCTCCCTAATCATTCTCTCTGTTGCTTTGGTAGTCTGTGCTGCTCCTCAGGTTTATTTCTGCCCTTGTTCTCAGCCCACAGAGGTTGGCGTTGCTGACGTTAACCCTCAGGGTAGGAGTGTGGGCCAAAGTTATGGAGCATTTTTCAGCTTTTCAATGTAGCTTCGAAACTGTTTATTATTTCTAAATATCTTGCTAAGATACCAGTTGTTTGGGGGAAAAAATAGATTGCTCTTAAACCAAATCAGCTTTCACACAGGTCCATTGTGGTGCTACTGTAATTGGACTTGATGTTTTTCCTTTAAATGAAGTCACACGCTACTAACAACTTAAACAAACCTTACTCTTTGGAGACGAGATTGAAAAATGCACTGTGTGGTGAGGTTTGCTATTCAAGTTGAACTTTGTAATAGAAAAAGGAGGAAAGCAGGTTATCTGGGCTGAGTAAGACTGACCTCCACATTGGCTGGGCAGCTGTCTCTTTTCTCACCCAAGCGACAGTGGCCGGATCCCTGTAGACAGATTCTGTCCTTCCTGCATCCAGGCCCATCCTTTCAGTAAGGGTGTCTGGGCGCTGCATCTTCAGACCTCTTGGAAACAGCATTCTTGCTCTGCTATCTTCACAGACTGGTATAGAATCCCCAGACCAAAAATGCAGCCTCGCTTCTACTTCATTCTATGGAATTTAGTGTTTTGGGTGAGTCCTTGCATGGACTGGGTTGATATTCTGTCCCAAACTTCCATCTTCTCCATCCTGTGCCAGTTATCTTGGCATCTGCTTTAAGTAAGTATTACTGCGTGTTCGTTTGTACGTGCCCCACATGATACACTTGGGATATTGTACTCACTGTAAATTGCATGCCCTGAAATAAAGCTTTTTCTTTTTGCTTTTTCTTTCCACCCTGGAGTCTCCCCTTGAAAGGCGTTGATTTGTAAACCGTTTCCCTGTCTTTTTACAGCCTGGCTCTTTTTACCCACACTTGGTCTCTTCCTCCTTTACCTCTGTGTTCTCAGGCATACTGACCAAGTGACTGGCTTAATTTTCAGCAGTTTAACTGTTTTGTTTTGGTTTTTTTTTTTTGGTCTGTGTTGGTCCTAAATAAAACTCTTGGTCCAGTTGTGTAGAGGTTATTTTCAAATTCAGGTTTGCTGCTGTTGGAGGTGCTTCCGGTCTATTCTCGTCACTAACGTGACTCACATTTTCCGTTGCTTTTCCATCCCTGCTTTTTCCCCATCACCATGTGCTCCTCTCCTGGGGGAGCCCTACCTGGGTGCTGTCAACTGAGAGGAGTGCTGAAGGGTGTCTGACAACCTGCCTCTGTTTCCCTGGAAATGACTCTAGAGGTTGGACCTTCCTCTGCCTCCCACACGCGTGTGCACACACACTTCACACAGTTTTTTTTAAAGGTTCTTGTGCCATTCGTTGTCTTTTCATTCACCTTCAAAGCCGCAAGATCTGGGCAGAGCTGGTGCTTGTCAACGTCAGGTGCTAGACTACCAGCCTAGGGGCAGGAGCCAGGCCCCGTCTGCCCATTGGTCCCACTTGCTAGTGGTTACTGGTCTTCCTCTCTCCACTGAGGTTGCATCTCCATCTTCAGTCTCACTCCATTGCTTGATCCAATAGCTCTTTGAGAAAAGTAGAAACTGTGTATCAAAACCCATAATTTTCAGTAAAATACTGTTACGAACATTCTCCTGCTTAAGGGCATCACAAGCTCATGCCTGACTCCCCTGTGTATTTGCCCAAGTGCCAGGGACACTGGTGCTGCTGCTGTGATGGCGTCTGTGAGGGTGTTACTGACGGGAATGGGGTGGGGATGATTCTGGTGACATGAGTGATGGTGTTGATGATGGGGATGGTGAAGGGTTGACACTAGGCCCTTTGACCTCAGCCCACTTTACAAAACAACACCCATGAGCAGAGAAGGCCAGCTGTCCATGTACACATCTAAAGGAGGCGTCTAATCTTAGGATTTCCTAAGGAAGGTAGACTCGGTGTTTAGCTACATGTCCTAAATAAGGGTGCTCTCCAAAATAAAAAAAATAGCTGTGACCACTTAAAATTGCTTTGCAGTTGTGTCACTAACTCTGCTTTTTCATGTTCTCTCCTCCCACTGCAAAGTGCATTCCCTAGAAGATAAGAAGGACTAACTCTAACAACAAACTCTCAAGAGGAATTTCTCTGTGATCTTGTTCCAGGACTGGGAATGCGTCTTCCAAGAAGTGCATTTGGGTGTATCTGTGCATGCCCCACGGCCTGTCGCTGGTGTGCGCTCCTTTCTGGAGCGTCCACAGATAGCACAGAGCCCGATCCTGGGCTCAGCTCCAAGGGGACAATAGGGTCTTTGTGTGCGTTCTGTTGCTAAACCCACTGCTGCTGTTGTTTCTTTCCTTACTGTTCCCCTTGCTCTGATTTCATCTTTCAATTTATTCTTTTAAAGTCCATGAATTTTTATAAATCTCTCCTTGCAAAGGACAAAGACTATGTGAATAACAACGGGAGGAAACCTAAATTCAGTGTCAGAATGAAGACAAAGGGACAAGTCAGGAGCAGCCTGGTTCCCTTCCACATGGAGACGTGGTCACACGGCACATCAGCCCTCATCAGCCACCCCTGCCCCAACATTTCATCTCTGCTCCTGCAAAGGTAACGGCATCGATTCAGTGTCTGAACTCCCGTGTAAAGTCAGGGATCTGCTCAACGGATCCATGTGATCCATTCTCAGGCCTTCCCGGGAGGCCAAAGTGGGCTCTGTTCTTTGTCACGGGGGGCACCTCATGATGGCTGCCCGGATCAGTGATGGGGGCTCAGAGACCACCCCACCACAGACACTCCCTTCCTTCCAACCATCCTGACCCCTTTTCCTCCTTGTCATAGTGCTAAGAGAGGACAGTCTTCTGCTGCATAGAAGTATTCTGAGTTTCAGAAAGTTCATATATAAAATAACAAGGACCCCTAACAGTTAGCTTTAATAAAAGAAAAGATTCCTCCCCCCACCCTGCCTCACCGACTTTGGCTTGCTTCCTGAACTCTTTAATGGTCTTGGACACATGGACACAGACTTTTTCCCTAATTATGTCAGGTGCTATGTTTGAAAGCTGCAGTGCTCTTACTATTTCTGGAATTTAGACGGAGTCCGGTGGTCTGACAACCTGCTCTGACAGGTCCTAAGGGGCACAGATGGGAGCAGATGGGGTGTGCTGCTCAGAGGTGGGCGTTTTATATGGAAAAATGCAGACATATGTAGAAGCAGAAAGAATTATAACCCCCTGTGTATTTATCAGCCAGCTCTCTGAATTTGCTGTTCATGGCTGAATTGTTTCCTCTGTGCCCACTCCGTCCTGAGTAAACCCCAGAGACGCGCCCTTTTGCCAGGAGGACAAAGTGAAGCTCCCACTGAACTAACCTGCGTGGTGCATTTAGACTGAATTCAGAACAACTCTGCCCAGCATCCCATACCTGGGTGTGGTGCACACACAGCATAGCCTTGGTAACCGGAACTGCGGCTCCTGAGAAGACGGGGGATGGAAACACACATGTCTGCCTGCAGTGCCAGACGCCTAGGGACGACGGGGACTGGGGGTGGGAGGAGCCGCTTGCCCATAGCTCTGCCCCGAATCGGTGCTGCACTGACCCTGAGTCACTGGGAGGTCATATTTCATTGCCCAAAGTGCCCCCAACATTAGGCATCAACTTCAGAAACTGGGGACAGAACAAGATACCCCATCCCTCCCCTGGTCGCAGTCACCTACTGGGTGTCAATAACTGAGATGGAGGCAGGAAAGTCAGAGGAGAAAGCAGCCCCAAGGCAGCCCCACCTACTGGCTGCAGCCCTCCAATGTCACAGAGATCTGGGCCCACAGAGACCCTTGACGCCACGAGTGACCCTGGTCCCCCCCAGAGGGACAAGAAGCCGAGGAAACAAGGCCCTCTCTTTGTGCCGTATGTAAACAAGAAGGAAAATGGCAGGGAGAACGGACTCCCAAAGGGGACAATAATGGCTGATCCCACCTTTGTGCTCAGACACTCACAGTCCACACAGAGGACAGTCCACACAGAGAAAGAAAGAGGGGCTGTCCGGGGCTCCTACGCCGGCCCTCCACCTGAGTCCTGAGGAACCACGGCCAGCACCGGATGTCCGGGGAGAGGCTGTGGACTTGCAATCAACACGGTGCCACTTACTCAGCTCTGAAGCAGGTCAGATATCCTGGGTCACAAGAGTTGTCAAAGTGTGGGGTGTCAGCACAGGCATTCACAGTCACCAGCATGTAAGCTGGGTGAGCACATGCTCACCGGGTCCCCCCGCCACCCTGTCCCCAGTGCCCTGGACCCCTGCAGGGGAGGAATCTCTCACATAAACTGGGGATTAGGACCCACCTAAAAGGAGACACACTGGAGACTGGTGTCCCTTAGATGAAGGGCACAAGATGAGGAAACCCTGAGGGCTGGCCTAGGGACGAGCCGGGGGAGCTGTAGAAGACAGTGCAGGATCGTCCCTGCAAAACCTGACACCCCTGGCACAACAGGAAACAGCACCTGCTCCATCAAAAGGGCTGCTGGGCATCAACCCTGTGATACAGGGCCCAATGGGCCAGGGCCTTCCTAGACCAGGCCCATCAGCCTGTCATATCCCGTCCTTCTGGGAAGGAGGCCCAGTGGGGAATACAGGATGGGGCAGGACCTCAGGGCAGACAGGGAGGCCCCCGAGGACACACGTCCTGTGTCCCTGATTCCTCACCCCGCTGGTCACGCTGCTAGATCGTGCGTTAGGTTTAAAGGATGCCTTCTTTTGTGTCCTGTCATCCTCCAAGTCACAAGAAATGTCTGCTTCTGAGTGCCATGACCCCAAACACACAACCAGAACAATACATCCGGACAGTGCTGCTCCAGGCCTTCAGAGATGGTGGGGAATCTCTGGGGAAATGTCAGTTGAAGACCTAAAAGACTGACATCTAGAGGAGGGAGCCTCCTCCAATATGAGACAATGTTCTGACTGCTGGTCCTACAAAGGAGGCCTCTGACAAAGTTCTGTGACCGCCCTGACTGCCCTGATAGAGGACAGAAGATATCCAGGGAGAAGCCTCAAATATCACAACCAGGGCCCCAGGGTGTCCACCTGGGTTCCATTCTCACAAAGGGTCAGGGAAGCGCACCCAGGAGAGGGAAGAAGCTGTCTGCAGACCACCCCATACCCCAGAACTAGAAGACAGCTTAGGGGTTTCCAGGGGTGGCTGGGTTCCCCCGCATCTTGATCCCTAACTAAGGTCTAACAGCAATGCCTCTACATGAAAAGCTGCAAGGAAAGGATGATGACTGTTTTAAATGGAAGTCAGAATTCGAAGGGGCCTTTCAAGATTGAAAAGGCAACTACTTCAGGCCCTGCCCTGGCCTACCAGACTCAGCTAAAACTGAGACCTTCACATTCATGAGAGAAGGGAATCATCCTTAACTGTTGGGTCAAACACTGGGGCCCCCGACTCAGGTGGTTGGTTATTTCTGTAAGCAATCAGATCAAACCACTAGAGGTGACCACCTTGCCTACGGGCAGCAGCACCTGTGACAACTCGCTAAGGAGGCTGAAGAGTGGACGTGTGGTCAGTCTGTCACTACACGGACCCCACGCTGGGTCCAGGCTTTAATGAGTCCTGGGGAACAGGACAGCCATCCCCCCAGTTTGGTTCAAGTTCAGGGTGTGCTTTCAGACAACCCAATGGTGACCACAAAGCCTGTCACATGCTAAATCCTGTCGCCCTGCTCCCCACAGAAACAGGGCCCCCAGAGCATCACTGTACACGCACACAGACATGATCTATTCCAGCCGCCCTGACCTGGGAAGCCAGCGTCTCCCGAGGTGAGGAGGAGGGTCCACAGATGAACAGCTCTATTATGTGAGGGACTCCCAAACCCAAATCCCAGACTGCCTCCCCCACCCCACCCGGGGCTTCGGCTTGCAGATGGAGCTGGGAGCCCTCACCCAAGCCTAGAGCTCAGAGGGAAGTTCTCACGTGTTTACACAGAGCCCTGCACGCACATGGGGAACCTGGAAGGAAAGAGACATGCCTACTGTGGAGAAAAAACAGGTGAAACAGGCTGGCAGCACAGTGAAACTCTTTGAAGCAGTAGGCCTTCTCAGAAAGGGAAGCATCTTGTCTCTGGGGGCCTCCCTGGTCAGGCTATGGGCTGACACTGCTGTCCCCCCAGTTCGTGTCCAAAAGGTGTTTCCATGTCCAGCTGACATCTGTCCTTGCCCCTGGGTGGAGGAGATGAAGCTACTGCCCGCTCTCTACCCTGGGCACACAGGACTTCGGGTGCTAAGCTGGCCTGAGTAGCCAGGCCCTTGGACCTGTCTTTCTGCCCCAGTGGCTGTGCATAGGGCTGGGTCTCCACAGGAGTGACCTGCAGACAGGCAGCCTTGGTGTCTGTTCGCCCGGACCTCCGCCTGTCTGAGAATCCTGCCCTCTCCTTGGAACGGGGGCCGGGGTCCCCTCTCAGGAGCCCACCAGCATTTCAATGTTTTGTTTTGTTTTGTTTTCTCTCAACTGATCTGCGTTCTCCATTTCCTCCCATTTAGGAAAACAATTCTAGCCTAGAAGCAGGGGGAGAAAAGAGCTGGCTCTGAGATTAAAATACCCTTCCACACCTATTGTTCTCAGTCTCTACTTCCACTTTCCAAAGCCACGATCTAGGAACACGCCTGTTGCTGCTCCTGTGAGAGGTTTCCCAAGGCGGCCGAGACAACCCAGGGCTGTATGAACAGACAGAGGGTCATGAGCAAGAAAAGGCGGCAGACATTGTCCATCCACCAAGACCCTGCTCCTCCACAATGCTTCTGCGAGCCCCAGAGTGTCCCACGCACGGCTCAGGAAGGAGTGTGGAGCGGGGAGATATCACTAGTATTTTCTAACAGGGCTTGGGGACCCCAAAGATGAGTCAGAGGGTTTTCCCACTCAAGAACATGGCCTGGGAGGGGCTTTATGGAGGACAGCATAGATCCCTGTGCCCTGGAGACAGAGGTGCTCCTCTCCTTGTGGCAGAGGTGAGGCAGTTCTCCTGCGAGGGTCACTGGTGACTTGCTTCAGGGGAGGCCAGAGAGCCCCCCTGCACCTGCTGTTGCTCAGACTTCTTCACTTGGAAACACTCCATGGGCCAAGGTGTCATATTTTGGGGAAGCATGTCCTGGACCTCGTCATGGCGATGGACAAGCCTGGCTTAGCACCTGACCATCAGCTTTGCTCCTCTGCACCTGCAGACAGGGGACCTGGCTGGGCTCAGGTCAGAACAGTTGCACTAGCCGCCTACGGCAGGTGGGTGCAAGAGCCTGAAGAAGGATCCCAGGTGTTACAGCTCAAATCTGCACGGGATAGGAGAGGGTCCAGGTGCCGAGGCCAATGACCCCCACCCTGGCCCCATTCTGGGGGCGTCCTGACACCCCCCCGACCCCGCCACCAGCTCCTGCAGTTTGAAGCCAAGAGAGGCCTTCACGGTTTCCCTTGTGTCAGCTCCTCCCTTTTCTCCCAAGCATCTGCTCCCAGGGGCTAAGAGTCCACGGGTTTTCTAAGGGCTGTGTTGACAAGTGTCTCTTTTTCACCATTTTAAGTTAAAAAATACATGTGAATCACCATCCATGCCGAGGCATGAAGGCAGCCGCTTTCTGTCAACATCTAAATAAATCTGACTAACTTCAATTCTTCTTCCATATGACAGAAATGCATTGCAAATCTTTATGTTACGGTATTTTGCAATTCATATATTCCGTAGCAATAACAATTTTCCTTCGTGAAGGCAGAAAGGGTTTCTATTTCTCTATCACAATTTCAGCGCTTTGCTAGGAAGGATCTTAATAGCCATAATGATAAAACAACCCAAGGAAGAATCCTCCTGGGGGGAGTTTGTGAGCTTCTGTGATCAATAAGTGTGGGAGGAGGGGCTCTTTAGTCTATAAAATCATAGCTTTTGTGAAACAGAACATCAGCTGTATTTCACCTAGTTCGGATGCCCTGGGGTGCAGGTGTTACTGTCTTGGTGGGGAAGATACACTGAGTTCTTGGGGACAGCTGGCCTTGGGTCAGACCTGCAACATCTGTCCACAGGGTCTGGCTGCCTGCCCTCCTCCCAGGATCTCTGCACAGGTTGGTGGCCTGTTACCCGGCAGCTGAGAGCATTGCCATCACACTCTGTCTCTGTGTCTGTCCTGGAACGTCTGGAATGCTAACTCTAGACGGGGACACAGGGGACAATGGACTGGGTGAGGTGAGGGGCCCAGAACAGCACCTGGCAAACAACGCAGATGAATCTGAACCACAGACTTCTGACTGAGTCTGGGGCGAACAAGACTGAGTGCAGGTTAAGATCTTCTGCGTGTAATATCTTTCCCCAAAGCATGTCACTTAAAACTTGCTTTATTATTCCAATACTTCCATAGATGAGACACCACTTGTTGACCTCATGTGACCTAGAGCCCTGGAAGCAGGTTCCCACCAGACACAGCAAGCTGGTGCCTGATTCGGACCCCTGCCTGAAGGACCCCAGGAAATCACCTGCTGTCTTTTAGCCTGAAGCACTCCTTTCCTGGGGTGAGGCATGACCTGTGAGGGACCAGTGAACCACCTGGGTGTGACATTTAAGGAGGCACCAAACAGAGAAGAAAGACATAGCCACTCTCAGGAATAGAGATAAATACTATCTTAATGTAACATGTCAAAACATCAAAATTAATGCAGAAAAATCATGATGAACAAAAAACAAAATCTGACATAAAGACAGCTTTGTGATGAGCCATATTGAAGCCTGAGGCAAGAAGAAATCAGGAATAGTAATCCTGTCTTTATTTAATATGTTGATTTTTTTTTTTTTTTTTGTCGTGGGGTTTGCATTAATTTGGGCTTTTTTAACATTCTGCATTAAAATGGCAGGGATCAAGAGGACAGGGGCTCTGGGCCCAGGCTGAGCCTTCCATTGCCTCACTCTCCTCTTGACAGGCCTCGAGGGGAAGGGCTGGGGGTCACCTTCAGAGAAGACATGCTGTCCCCGCCATCTCTTCAGGGATCCAAAGGGGCGGAGCCAGGGGAGGGGGAGACAGGAAGTGAATCAGGACTCACTTGTTCTACCTCATTTACTTGTTCACCGGTTTGCTCATTTCTTCCTTCATTCATTTGTTGATCAATTCCACTGCTTATTCACTTATTTGCTCACCTGCTCACTTTCTTGCCCAATCCCTCACTTTTCTCATTTGTCCACTCACTCCTTCACTCATTTATTCGTTCACCACACAGCTGTCTCCTGGCGCAAGGTCAGCACCTGGTTCTAGGACTGGAAAGGAGGTCCCGTCCCCCTGTGCCTGCTGTGAGCTCAGGCTTCCTGACAGGCCTTCTTGTGTTGTGTAGCACCTCTGCTAGTGAAGGTGCATCCTTCCTGCCCACCAGGTCTCAGGGCACAAGCTCGGAGGAACCACATTGGGCTGCCCTACAGGGTCTGGTGGGAGGCATCCTGGGTGGCTGGGAACACCAGGTAAGGGTGAAAAGGGCACCAGCTGGAGTTGGGGGGGCATCACTGGTGAACTACTCTCCTCCGGGGACACGGTGCCCTCCCCTGGCTGTGGGGCAGGGCCTCAGGAGACGCATCTCTGGGGTAGAGGCTCCAGGCTGAGCTGTCTTCTCTCTGAGACACGAGAGCAAATGGGGAGAAGGGCTGGGCCCAGGGCGGGCGACCCACGAGACACTGGGATTTTCAAAAGGGGGATAGATGAGAAGGAGGCTCTTCCCTCTTGAGTTGGGGACCCACGTTCTTTGATCCCAGGCCCCCTGGCAGTTGGGGGCAGTTGTTTATAGCATGGAACCCTTTTTTTTTTTTGGCATGGAACCCTTTTGTACAAAATGAGGGCCACCCAGGCTGCAGGCTGCACCACACTCCAAGTGCGTGCTCTGCTCCTGATTGGGATCCTACTGATGTTTGCAAACAAATACAACATGAGGGTAACAATGACTACGTATAACCTGTGTTTCTGCCACATCTCTCCGCAGTGGAGCAGGTTTCCAAGAGCAAGCTCCACAGGGAGTGGGCTGAGAGGGGAGAACCTGACCCGACAGCCACTGGGGTCTACCTTAAACCAGCAGGAAGAGAGCCTCAGTCTTTACACCCTTGCCATCGAGTCTAGTGATGGGAAGGGCAGCGCGGGCTCCCTCGCTTCGCTGGGAACCCTCTTGATTGTCCCCAGGCTTCCTGGCCGCTGTACTTGGTCCAGGACACAGCGGGTGGGGTTGGGGTCCCCAGGGGCTGACCACTCCCAGGACCCAGGGCCCTGCCCCACACACCCGCCAATTGCAGAGGGATGTTTCCAGAGGCCTGGAGTGTTTTCCCCTGTGACACACCTTCGCATCAAGATGTTAACCTGCCAGCACGAAGTGCCCCTCAGGGGCTCCCCAATGGCCCAGCACCCACCCGTGCTCCAGCCAGCATCCACACGGGCAGGTGTAGCGCTTCCCTAAAGGCCCAGGAGGTGGCACCCACATCCTCAGAATGAGGCCACCGCCCCCAGGGATGCGGCTGGAGTCCAGCTTGCTGCTCCTTAGTGGGCAGGTGCCTCAAGTTACTCCATTGTTCAGCGAAACCACGCTCCTCACCTGCACAAAAGGCCCCTTCAAAGCTCACTCAGTGAGTCTGTAGAAGCTGGGCTCCTCTGTCCTGCCGTGGCTGTGGCCACCCTAGCTCTGCGTCTTGTCACCTGACGTCCTGGGCCCCGGCTCACGTTGGGGGTGGGAGGTAAGCTGTGTTACCCAGGCAAGGGAGAGCAGCTTGGGGAGGGTTCCCGAGGCTGGAATGCGGCCGGACCCTGACAGAGGGAGGCCGCCTGCCGTTCTCAGGTCCCGGGAGCTCCCAGACAACCCACCAAGTCTAGGTCAGTGTGGGGGTCAGACCCGGCCCCATCGCTGCCCCTGGTGCCCCCGCCCCCGTCCTGCAGGTGACTGAGGAGAAGCCCCGTGGGCAGGTGGAGAAGATGCTCTGGGCGGCTGGTCTGTTGTGTTGAGGGTGGGGCCGCGCTGAGCCCGATGGTCTCTGAAACCCCCGGGGACCAGACGCAAACCTGCGAGTCCTCTGCGGCGTGAGTCCCTGAGGCGCGAGTCCCTGAGGCTGGCTGGTTCTTCCTGGGGCGGACTTGCCCTGGGCGCGCTGCCCCGCCGGTGCAGGAGGAAGCGGGCCGCACTCGGGGGGCCTTTGGCCCACTCTGCACGGGAGACAGCTGGCCTGGGCGTGGAGAGCCTCGGCCCAGGCTCAGACACGACCCGCTGAGTGGCTTAGGGGCGCCCGCACAAAGCTCCGCGGGGCGGAAACCACAGCCGGCTGGCAGGGTGATGGGGTACTTTCCGCGGTTGGATTCTGCACTTTGGCGCTTGCTCCAGGGGGCTCCCTTATTTCTAAGAACTCTGGCCCAGCATCATTAAAGGAGGCATTATTTTGTGTTTAGCGGAGCACCAAATTGGTGAAATACGGTTGCGAACCCGGAGATGAGTACCCCCTGTTGCCATGGCGACCGCACCATCCTGCGTTTACCTGGAGACCCTCACGTGCTGAGAGCATCAGGCCCCCGAGGGCCGCAAACCACTGCCTTGCTCAGACAGTGCTTCACTTCACTGCACCCTCAGGGAGCACCCACGTTCTCAGTAAAACAGCAGACGGCTAGTGAGTCCCTAGCTGAGGCGGCCCTACACTGCTGTGCCCGCCCACTGCCCACTGCAGGCCGGCCCGGGCCCGGGGACACACGTCTGCTCCCGCACGTGATTACAGGCGGATGGGCACGGTCGCACACACATAGGGCCACACACAGACTTGGGAGAGAAAGAGTTACATTTGTGGGGAACAGGGCTCCCTAGGGCTAGCCTCTCGGAGCAGAGGAGGCCAGGAGGAGGCCTGGGTTCTGACGTGCTGCGGTGAGGCCTGGCGGATACCTAGTCCGCAGTGGCAGGGACGATCGCTCAGCTCTGGAGGGGGGGCTCTGTGCCCCCACCTCCTGGGGACTCAGTACATGCCTTCACCTGCCAGGTGAGCTGATCCTCATGACCAACTGTGGACATCCACAGTTGTGTGACCGCCACGGCCATTGGAGAGGCAAACCCACAGCATCTGTGTCCCTGTCCTCCAGCCACATCCCCACGCCCCCACAGTGCCACTCACCCACTCCAACCCTGGTCAGGCTGCAGCATCAAGATGCCCATGAACGAAGCTGCTACAAATTGCTCTGATTCACCAAGAGGGGCATCTCACAGGATTAATAAACCACACAAATAGTTAATAAACCGAGAGGGAGTGCTTGAGAGGGAGGGTTGAGGAAACTAATCAGTGGCTTGGATGGCTCAGGACAGCTGTGTCTACCAGTAATATTTTGAGTGAAAACAGGAAAAGCACATTTCCAGAATTGGTGTCTTGTCAACATTAGAGCAAAAGCTCAATACTTAGAATCGTATAAACGGAGTAAGGAAGCCGGCCATAGTGGGACCAACCAACGAGTGCCTCCCTGACACAGGGGAGCCTGGATCCCAAGGGTGGATGGACCGTGTGACCCCTGCCACTGGCCATGGGGCTCCCACCTGTCCTCCTGGGACCCTGTTTGGGGTGGGGTTAGAGGGGGCTCTGGTCCCTGCAGATGTCAGACATCCTTCATCACAGCAGAAGCTGCTCAGACACGAGGCCCTGAGGAGTTTGCCTCTAAGGAGGTTTCACGTTCCTGCCTCCGTGTTATGACTTATGTCACAGTCTGTGAATGAAGGCTGTCTCTACCTGGCTGGCAGTTCCCTGCGGGCATCTGCCATGATCGTGGTGGCTGGCTTCTTCTTCTTCAGTTGACTGGCTTGGTGATTATGCACAATATCAGCCTTCCTGCCCAGCGAAAGTGCCTTGTTTATTTTAGCAAATGTTCTTAATAGCCTTAATCTGCTGTCCAGTCAATAAGGTGCTCATCGACTTTCATGATAAATGAAATGTTTCCCTGCAAGAATCCAGATGAAGTGCTGGTCTCCAAGGACATAAAAGGGACACACTGTTTTCTTAACCTTTTAATACTGGGTGTTGGGACAGCTCGAATGAGGTCATTCTCAACTACTCTGTTCACGAGCTTTCACAGTAGCTGACCTAATTCTTACAACCTTTCAGAGAAGTAGGAGGTTAGCTGCAGAATATCGGACTCTACAGGTCACCTTGGACATACCAAGAGCCCCAGGCGGCCAGCTTTGATGGGTCTGAGAACCTAAATGCTAACGTTTTCTGGGTGTCCTCACTAGTGTGCTCCTTTGAGTCCAAACACTAAGCCTTTAGAAAGTACTGTCTCTGGCACAAATTGCTTTTGATGTAATAGCAGCTTCTGGGTGATGGAAAGAGGCCCTTGGTCCTCCCCAGGGGCTGGATGAGGGCCTGGACACAGGGGCGTGGAGGCTGGAGGCCCGGAAGCCAAACCATGGAGCTCCACGCCACACGGCCTCGGCGGTCCTGCCTTCAAGTGCGCCGGGAGGTTTTGTGGGGCTAGGTCAGGGAGCCAAGAGGCCAGGGATCCTGAGGCAGTTATCCAAGCAGAGGGGAAGTTGGGACTAAAATTCCCAGCACAAGTGATAGCCTTTTGCAGGGGCCTGCCCAGCCTTGATTCATGAGTGGATATGGTGTACTGTGAGCGTGCACCTCCCGTGAGCCTGGGAGGTCAGAGTGGGGAGTAGAGGCCTGGGTCAGAGCCTTGGGTGGGGGTTAAGGCTGACCCAGGGGCTTCATCACTTCTGGAAGTCCCGTCTTGCCACGTAGTCCGATGTGCCCAGGGGCCTGCAGGGTGACTGCCCGTGGTGAGTGGGTGGTGAGGAAGCTCAAGCAGTGGGAGAGAGCCAGGCGGCCACAGCACAGCCGCCTATGCTGAACAGGGCTGAGACCGGGCTGCGCGTGGCTACTGGGTTGACAGGCGCTCTGACACTGTCCTGGCTCGATGATCGTCCAGTGGATGGACACCGGTCAGGACCCCAGCCTGCACTGGCATTCCCGCTTCGAGCTCATGGAGGTTGTGGTCTGTGCTAGGGTTTGGTCTCGTCCATTCGTTAATGAAAGCACCTGCCCCCCAGGAAGCAAGAAGCACTCTGAATATCCCTTGAACGTCTGTGTCCGTTGTGTTATGGATTTCTACCAGATATCAGATGAAGAGACTTAAGAAAGGTTTTGTGAGAGTTGGTAGAGTGCAGCCACTTGCTTTTTCAACAGGAGGCTTCATCCAGTGTCCTGAGCACATGCTGGGCCCCAGGGTCGTGGGAGCACCGCTGAGGCTGAGGGTAAGAGCTCCTCCTCTGCAGGAGGAGCGGGAGCAGAGCCAGGGATATGTGGACAGAGACAGGCGCTTACCCAGGCGAGCCTGGCGGCCGGCTGCCCACCATCCACCTGCTGGAGCCCCGGGAGGCCAGGTCGTTCAGTCCTAAGGCCTGAGGTTCAGGAGCGCTGATGTCCGAGGGCGAGAAGATGGACCTCTCTGTAATGTTCAGCTTGGATGGCGCCCACCACGATGGAGAGGGTGGCCTTCATCACTCAGTCCACAGATTCCAAAGCTGCTTGCTTCCAGAAATACCCTCACAGACGCACCCAGGCGTCCCATTTCACCAGCTGTCTGAGCCTCCGTCAGCTCTGTCAAGTCGACACATTAACAGTTCATTTAAACTGTCACAGGAAGTTAAAATCCTAATACAAGAGAGATTAGCATAGGCAATATAATACAGATGGTACAATGAGAATATGGTATAGATATATATTAGTTGTGTTATTTTTAGTGAATTCATTAATTTAACAGACATAGGAAAGCCCCTATGTTACAAGCCCTTCCTCAATTCACAAAGAGAAAAACAGCAAAACACCACAAGTAAGTTCCGAGCAGTTTGGGGGACATTCTTACATGTTTCTGTAACTGGTTTGGTCTTCATTTGACCTTTCAAATGTAAAAGGGAGTTTTATTGTTCGTCTGAATGTCCAGTAAACTCGGTAAAGTTCAGCCGTCCCAAGACCATGGCCAAGAGCAGACAGAGGTCCCTCAGCGAGGGTGACCACTCAGAATTGCTGGGCCAGCTTTCCTCTGACTTCAGGTTTTTATCCAGAAGACAGAATGGACAGGATGTAGCTGAGTAGGCATGTAGGCAGTTTGGGAAAGTGACCATGGCTGATTTCAGAGGCCGCAGTGGACAGCACTGTGTTGTGAAGGGCACCTTGGTTTACTTTTCTGGTTATTGTCACTCTGATTAACGCTGAACTTCAGCTCCCGAGTCAGGGCTATGGAGACCTGGTCATGTGCTCAGTGAATTCAGTGTCAAGTGTTTTAAAGTGTCATCTCCATGTCATTTGCACAGAAACACAAAATACAAAACATACCAAATTGTTTTCCTTCTGATGATTTGAGTCACAAGTAAGAATGTAGAAATAAATGCTTTTCCCCCAGCTTTATTGAGGTATATTTGACAAAACTGCATAAACTTGAAGTGTACAATGTGATGATTGATATATGCATACATTGCAAATGATCACCACAATTCAATTAACACATCTGTCACCTCAAATTGTTGTTCAGTGGCTAAGTCGTGTCCAACTCTTTGCTACCCCACAGACTGCAGCACGCCAGGCTTCCCTGTCCTTCACCATCTTCCTGGGGCTTGCTCAAACTCATGTCCATTGAGTCGGTGATGCCATCCAACCACCTCATCCTCTGTCGTCCCCTTCTCCTTCCACCTTCAATCTTTCCCAGCAACAGGATCTTTTCCAATGCGTTGGCTCTTTGCATCAAGTGGCCAAAGTATTGGAGCTTCAGCATCAGTTTTTGTACTTGTGAGAACATTCGTGATTTACTCTCAGCAAATTTCAAGTACACAGCACAGTATTGTTCACTGCAGTCACACGCTGTACATTTGGTCCCCAGACTTATTCATGGGATAAGGGAAGTAGGTGGGCCTGTGCTGGCTCGGGGGTGAGCCCCTCCTCACTGGGATTCCTGGTTCTTGAAGGTCAGGCACCTGGCGCTCTGGCACCAACTCATTCCTTGGGGTCTGGGGTCTTTGTGCAGCCTTCCCGCTAGCTGGTGATGCATCTGGCCCCCTCAGCACAGAAGGGATGCAGCTCCAGACCCTGAAGCAGAGCGTATCACTAACCTCTGAGGGTCCTATAAACATGGCAAGGACTAACCGAGCACAGATGCCTCAAAGGCGGCAGAGATGGGCCAGAGGAAGGCAGCAGGGATGCTGGCTGTCCCGGGATGCATCTTGCCTGAATCCCAGAGCCAAGTTAGTTTCAGCCTGGTTTGCGCTGTTCTGCGCCTACCCTGAGCCCTTCCAGTCACCCCGGGAGCCCTCCCCCCAATCCCTCACATGAACTGTGCTGTCTGGTCCACTCAGGAGCTGCCCAGATCCTTGGAGCCAGGTCAGAGGAGATCTGTGCCTCCCCCTGGCACACATGCCACCACCGGCCACGATGGGGAGTAATCTCATGTGAGTCAGCTTCAGCTCAGTGTCCCACCTGGAAAGGCATTTTTACAAACTGTGGGTCCTGACCCACTAGGCTCACAAGATCAATTTCGTATGAAAGGAAGGAGAGATGGAGACACAAAGAAAACAAAATAGAACAGAATTAAGTGCACTGCATGTGATAAAGTATCATGTCACAAAGTGTTAAATGGTTGTGTGTGTGTGCATGTGTGTGCTTACACACATGCACTGGATCGTGATATAAAATCTAATTAAAAGAGTTTGTGGTCACTGAGATAATGTGATACAGTTCAAGTAACATATACATAGGGCTCTTACATCTGAATTTTTTTCCTAAAAATAAGAAGGAATTGTCCTATATACTACAAAAACATTTATTTAAATTACATTTACAAACATCGAGCAGGATTTTTTTCCATCAACTTCCTTCTTTTTCTATCTTCTGTCTTCTTTTGTGACAATATCATCTAATATAAGTAGTTTTTGTTTTTTGTTTTTTAATTTGGCTGCATCAGGGCTCAATTGCAGCATGCAGGATCTTCTTTAGGGTGCACAAATTCTTTAGTTGTGGTGTGAGAGGAGAAGGGGACGATAGAGGATGAGATGGTTGGATGGCATCACCCACTTGATGGACATGGGTCTGAGTAAACTCTAGGAGTTGGTGATGGACAGGGAGGCCTGGTGTGTTGCAGTCCATGAGGTCGCAGAGTCGGACATGACTGAGCGACTGAACTGAACTGAGCTGAGAGTTCAGTAATTGTGGCATGGGGACTCAGTTGCCCTGTGGCAAGTGGGATCTTAGTTCCCTGACCAGGGACCAAACCTGTGCCCCCTGCATTGCAAGGCAGATTCTTAACCTCGGGGCCACCAGGGAAGTCCTGTACATAGGGTTGTAATGAGCAGACACACAGTGGGCTTGAGTCCCTGCGCGGTCAGCAGCTTTCAGTGAAGACTCACGTGGTCGGGCACAGACCTGAGTCTGTGTAAGATGAGGGGACAACAGTCCAGACGGGGAGAGAGAGGGCCAGGTGTGGTGTGTGTGCATGTGCGTGGGAGTCCTCTCAGATCAGTTTTCTCCAGGACTTTTCATGGGTCTGAGCTGCCGCATCAGGGGTGACTGAATGAAAGGCTGTTTTGCTCTTCACTGCTCCCCCCTTACTTGGATGAACTGCCTTGTTTTAAGTCTACTCCTCCTGCTGACATGCAGTAAGTCAGTTCTTCCTTTAAGGAAGAGCCCTTTTATGATACACTCACATTACACAAGCCTGTGATTAGAGCTGTTTGGGAAGGTTCATTCTCCTTGGTTTTCTCCTCTTCTCCCGAGAGTGAGCAGCGGTCTGGAGTGGAGCAGAGGCAGCTCTGACTCAGCCCATCTTCTGTGTGGTTTATGCTCCACAATCAGCTGTGGCGGCTGGCTGTTTGCACAGAAACTAAGGCGGACCCTGGAGAAAGTGTCGGGTGTGCGTGGAGCCCCAACCCCACTCGTGGTTTAGGATCATCCCTCCTTGATGGCTACATGAAAAACAGTTTTTGTTTCCCAAAAATTCAGTGTTTATTTCAAAAATTAAGATCTAGCGGGAGGAATGAATATTTTCTTGTACGATTCCTTAATTCATGGTTTCTCCTCTTTGCATAGGAGAGCCCCAGGGCAAAATACTTTACCAAAAAAGGGAAAAATCAAGTTTGCGGTTGCAGTGACGAGATTTGTAAAAGACATGGTTTCCTAGTGGATAAGAAGGGAATGACGAAGTCGATGAATATTTAGTTGAGTGATCCACGCAAGTTCCCTGAAATAGCAGACCTGGCTCAGTCGAGTAAAGTAGGATATTTTGGGCCTGAAACCTCTCAGAAATACAAATATTCTGTGAGGTGAGGTTCAGCCTAAGAGATCTGTCTTTCATGACTTGTATTCATGTGAAAAATAGAATGTCTTCTGACATACAAGAATCAAGCAATTTAGGATTAAACCCAAGCAACAAAAATTACAAAACCAGAGGCAGTGCTGAGGGATGTAACTGATGTTAGGTTGGTCAGCCACCTGCACTTACGGGCTGGACTTAATTTTCTAAAGTGACAAAGTGATGCTTAATCATTGATCACACGTTTCTGAGAGAAATTTAGTTAGAAAGGGCAACTGCATTCTTCCTGTTTGCTGGTACTTTCTTTCACCCTCATCCAGGAGCCCGTCTGCATTGGGGGTGACAATTAGGATGTGCGCAGCCTGTGATCAGCAGCAGGTGGATGACGGGCTGAGCTTCTGAAATGGCTGGAGGAGCCACTTCAGCCCTGCAGGTTGATGTGTCTGGTCGCCGGAGCCCACGGTCTCAGCGGTCGGAGCTGGGGAGCTCGTGGGTGCAGTGAGCAGCGTACCGTCCGTGTTCCGTGTTCCCCACACTGACGCATGCCGGGTCTCTGCATTTGAGGCGGAGGACTGGGTTCTCGTGTTGAGGCCAAGGTCAGACTGTGCTCTGCGATCTGGATGCTTCATTGTCATTTTGTCACTTTTACCAGGAGCCTGGGGTCCCCCGAGGTGATGAACTTGTCAGCAAGGCTACCAGTCCTACTATTTTCTGCTCAGGCCTGGGGAAGGGCTGAACCCTCACACGGCTGCTGCTGGGGCAACAGACAGGACGAGGACAGTGTCAAGCAGACTCTGATGATGCCTCCACCCAGAAGGCAGCATCAGGGGCTCAGATCTTCCCTCGGGGGCAGCATTCATGGAGCATCCGGGCCTGGTTTGATCCTCACCAGGACCCCATGAGAAAGGCAAGTGGGCACCCTCATCTCATTCCCCAAGGGCTGATGCCCAGAGGGCACGTGTCTTTGCCAAAACCTTAGAGACAGGGGTTAAGTCCACTCTGACAGGACCTGCGGTGTTCCCCCATGGGCGGGCATGACTCAGTCAGGCAGCTGCACCCCACAGGGCCAAGCAGTTGGAGGGCACACCCAGAGGGCAAGGCGATGGCTGCTTCCACCGAGGTGCCCTGGCTCTGGTGCCTGGAACTGGGTGTCACCAGTGGTAGCATGCAAAGGAAAGGAAGGAGCCTGATATTCCGCCCGTATTTCTCCACCCTAACCACCCGCGTCCCGACTCCTACAGGCTGCTGAAAGCTCTGGCCTCCACCTGAGCTGATGTGCACCCCCGTCTCTTTGTGGGCAACGTCCCAGACCCTCTCTCCCCTCCAGATCGTCTTGGGGCTGCTGAGGTCCCCATGCCTTCCTCTGCTCTCTATTCTGACTCTCAAACCACAACGGGCGTGGAGACACCACTGTGGACGCTTCCACCGGGTGGAAGGCTTGGAAGCATTCAGCCGTCTCCCAGTCCTGCCAAACCCAAGGCAGGCATGGTCAGCAGGGCCAGGACGATCTCAGGCTGTTCCTGCTGGAAACAGAACCACCCAAGAGAAGACGCCACCACCCGCAACAGCTTCTGAAGTGAGGGGTGGAAACTTTTCCTTTCCTTCTGTAGATTTTTACGTAATTCGGTCTCTGATTTTTACGTAAATCTGCCACTCAAATCCCACTTCCCAAGGCCCGAGGCACCTGTCTACACAGCAGCATAAATCCCACTGCCCAAGGGCTCTGTTTGCATAGCAGTGTAAACACAGTCACTGCATTGGGAGCCCACACATTGAAAAGGCCTGTGAGTCCCTGCTTCACACAAGGTGCTACCAACACCATCTGGATCGCCCTTGGTTTGGTTATTTTTCTTACTTGTACTTGATGACATCTTTAACATCATGGTTTCATTCTTGCTTTGCTCAACTTTAAGTTTTCATAAACTCTGAAGTTGTATTTCTCATAGATATTTACAGAAGCCTACAACATTTATCAATTTAGATCCCCAAATAGGAGGTGTGCCATATATTCAAAGGAAAAATATGCAAAACAGGAAGTAAAATTTAGACTCACTATTGTCAGTGGAGGAAATGTAAAGAAGGGCTCCATGGGTCATCCCCGTGGATGCATCCCCATCCCCATTCCCATGCATCAGTCCCGCTCGTGCATCGGGCGCCTCGGCGTCCACGGCCCAGCGACAGCTGCTCCGGGGTCAGGTGGCCTTCACTGTCACAAGACAGTCGTCCGCAAAGTCATGACATCATGTTGATAGAAAATGCACACTTTTCGTTGTCCTTTCTGGGTGTTCACTTCAGTTTTATTTATGCTAAACAAACTGAGACACCTTGACTCTGGAAATATTATTGTTGGATTTCAGTCTCTCAGAAACAGTTTTCTGTTGCATTTCTGCTGAAAGTATCCTCCACTTTCTGAGGCTGAGCACAGTCACACCCCACATGGGAACTTTGGAGGATCGATCAGAGGAGACTCAACCGGAAAGTGCTCACGACAGAAGGAATAGTTCCCTGTCTGCAAGAACGTTTACGGACCCTTCACTGAAAGCAGCAGATCTAAAACAGTGAGAGCAAGGCACGTGCAGTGACCCTTCTGACCAAAAAACTTTGGCCATCAGGGATAACTTGGTTAAAAATGTCTGCAGTGTTCTATTTTTTTTAAAGTTATTTTACACTGGTCAGAATGGCCATTATTAAAAATCTACAAATAACAAATGCTGGGCAGAGTGTGGAGAGAATGAAACCCTCAGTTGGTGGGGATGTAGACTGGTGCAGTCACTGTGGAGAACAGTATGCAATTTCCTTAACTGGGTGCACACCCAGAAAAGACGAAAACTTTAATTTGAAAAGATACATGCACTCAATGTTCACAGCAGCACTACTGACAATAGCCAGGACATGGAAGCAACCTAAGCGTCCATCGACAGATGAGTGGAATAAGAGGATGTCGTATGTATATACAATGGAATATTACACAGCCATAAAGAAGAATGCCATTTGCAGCAAGAAGGATAGACCTAGAGATTATCATATTAAATGAATTAAATCAAACAGAGAGAAATATCATATATCACGTATATGTAGAAACTGAAAAATTGATACAAATGAATTTATTTGCAAAACAATAATAGACTCATAGACATAGAAAACAAAACTTATAGTTGCCAAAGGGGAAATGTAGTGGGGAGGGATAAATTAGGAGTCTGGAATTAACAGATACACACTACTATATATAAAATAGGTAAACAATAAGGACCTACTATATAGCAGAGGAACCTATATTTAATATCTTGCAATAACCTATAATGGAAAAAAATATGAAAAAGAGCACAGGGACTTCTCTAGCAGTCCAGTGGTTAAGATTCCATGCTCTCAATGCAAAGGGCCCAGGTTCAATCCCTGGTCAGGGAACTGGATACTACATGCAATAACTAAGATCAAGTAGTCAAATAAATAAATACATATTTTAAAAAGGTAAAAGAACATATATGCATTTGTAATACTGAACCACTGTGCTGTAGACCTGAAGCTAATGTAAAATTGTAAATCAACTATACTTTAATTTTAAAAAATAACATTTAAAAGCTACTTTAAAGAGAATTACTGGCCTGTTTTCTTTTTCATATCAGTATATAATTAAGGATAACAGCTCTCACATCTGTGATTAATCCAACATTGAGGACTTGTGACTTCTCATCTGAACGGTGGCTGACATCTTTCCTTATGAATATCTATGGTTATGCCACAGAGCAGAAACAAAAGTCAGTGCTCAGGTAATAGGCCTGACTGTCTGTCTGTCTGTCTATCTAAATGATCATCTATTGGGCTTCCCTGGTGGCTCAGTGATAAAGAACCTGCCTGCAATGCAGGAGCACGGGAGACATGGGTTCAATCTCTGGGTTGGGAAGAGCACTTGAGGGAGGACATGGCAACCCACTTCAGTAATCTTGCTGGAGAATCCCATGGACAGAGGAGCCTGGTGGGCTATGGTCCATGGGGTTGCAAAGAGTCAGACATGACTGGAGCGACTTAGCAGGCACTCAGTCATTTATTATCTCTCTATTGGTCGACAGTCTATTTTCTCTCTCATCTGTGTGTCTATCGTGTCTGTCATCTGTTGTCTAGTACCTTGTGTCTATCATCTATCATTGTCACCTATTATCTATCATCTATTTATCATCTGTATATCTAATCTATCATCTACCTATTATCCACATGCCCATCACCTATCTCTATCATCTGTCTATCGAATCTATCATAGTCATTCAACATACCATCTTTCCTATTTCTCAATCTTTCCATGAACCCGGCTTTTCAGCTTTTTGTGTTGCAGAGAACTTGGTTCCTTCACTGCTTTGTTTATAAGGAGGAAGCGGGTGTGAGAGAAGTTGTTAGGGAGAGAAGAGCTGAAGGCTGCACAGCTAGGACTGGAGTCAAGGTCTCTGGGCTCAATCATGCCACTTTTCATCAAGTCAGACAAAATAACACTAGTACTTCTGTTTTTCTGAGACTTGGATTTTCAGTAAGCTACATGCAGATAATGAAGGCCCGTCATCCTCTTTCCATATTAAAGACTATGATTTGGAATGGGGAAGCAATGGTCAACTCTTAGCTGTTCACATCCAGAAATTTTTTTAAAAAATGCCAGAAGAACAGTATCCTTTACTGTTCCAAGCATGTGCTTTTATCATCAAATAGCCTGCCTACGTGCTGCTGGTTACACAGAACAATCTCTCTCGCCTCTTTTATTATCTTGAGGTGCTTCTATTATTTTTTAAAGAGGTCAAATGTTATTTAGCAATTTATCCTCTAGGAGAAAGTTTCACTCTATTCTCTTCTTACTGAGTTTTAAAATTAATTTTGCAACATTTCCTGTTGCCTGCGGATTGAGAGCAGGAGTCAGCAACATGCACGCCATCTGCTTGGTGACAACGATGGACACTTCGCAACATCAACTGAAGGACAAAAATGTTTACCCAAGGGACCTGATCATGTAGGTGGGAACAGGTGGCACCCCCTCCAGGCAGTTCCTATGGCCTCAGACTCTAGCACTGAGATGCCCTGACCACTGCTTCCTCTGTCCACTCGTGGTGGACAGGCCAAAGCTGAGCTCATTCTTGTGGCCAAAAACCCCTGAAGTGTGGTACATGGCTCTCTCACTCACCATCTAACCTGGTAGACAGATGCCAGAGGGAGGATGGGCTCGGATCCTGGGCCAGCGGGGTAAGGCAGGCCCATCCCCTGAGCTCCAGGATGGGGGTCCATCCCTCTGTCCCAGGGCACTCTCCCTGTCCTTGCTCTGCGCTCTCAGCATCATCAGCATCACAGAGACAACGAGCAAACTCTCTCCTCTTCCAGTAAGGAGGCTGTTTCAGAGGTGAGTGAGACCGAGCAGCTTGTGAGTGAGAATCAGCTCTGGGTGTGTTCACAGCCTCCTGCCCACCATGGACTTCAAGGGAGGCCCTGATGGACCGCAGGTTCCCGGAGCAAGCGGTCCTGCGGAGGTCACTGGTCCTCTCTTTTCTCCTAATAACCCGTCCCTGGCCCTTTGTGGCTACAGAGTTACTGCACACCTGCCTCCTTTCTCGTTCAATAGAATAAGCAGGGACTGCACAGGACTCCGGGCTTCTGGTGGGCAGGGCTCACAGACGGGGTGCCTCCCCCAACTAGAGGGGCTCCAGGGAAGGAACAGAGAAGAACCAGCACGGCTGGTCCAAGCGTCCACCTCACACAGCAGCAACCCCCCCCAGCACCGCCCCCTGCCGGGGAGCAGGGCAAGACCTGGGAAAACGGGTGGAGGGCACCAGGTTCCGGACAGAATAAAGCTTACCTTCCTTCCCCTCTGCCAGGATTCTCCAGTTCTGCTTTCATGGTAATTTCTGAGAGCTCTCGGTCTCACTCAGTAGTTCAAGGGGACACACCCTAGACCTTGGGCCACAGGGGTCGTCCTAGAAAACAGACATGGCACGGACCCGCTCTCCATCACAGTGGGAGGTGCCCTGGGATCTCGGGGGTTCTGGGGGGTCCCTACTCTACTGGGCGTGTGTGATGCCTGTGTTCTCGGCCAGGCCGGGCCAGAATGGCAAGCACAGAGCTGTGTCAGGCCGGTGTCAGGTGGTTCTGTCTCTCCTAGTGCCCGCAGGGCTCAGCCAGGCTTCCCTTCCCTCCCCACTGCCCCTCCCTGGGGAGGCCTTGCCTTCCATCTCTGCACCGGGTCTCCCAGGGGATGGAGGAAGGAGAAGCCATCACTGCTTCCCCGTCCTCAACGCTTCACACCTGTTCCCGTGTTCCTTAGCGCGACACAGAGCTGGTTCTATAGACAACAACGTAAACCTTGGGCCAACCGAGCAGGTCCTGGCAGACTGGCTGACTTCGAGTCCAAGGGCGGAGCTGACTGACAGAAGGCACGGTCCCCCCACCCCTCGCCCCACGTGGTCCAGACCTCACTGATCTTGGTTCTCTCAGTGTGCGTTCTGCGCTCATTCCCGCCTCCACGGAAGCTGCTGGCCACAGCCCAGAGTCAGGGGTCCCAAGCAGGTTGCCTGGATGGGCTGGGCCAGGCCCTCCACACAGGCATTTCTCTCACGGTCCTTAGGAACATCTAGAAAACACACACAGTTATGAGGAGGGTAGCAAAAGGCACTCACCAGCCACCAGCAGCCTCTGATCCATGATGTGGGGGCTTTTCCTTTCCAGGTTATGGTCGCTTGTGTACAGTGCATATTTAAGATGATTTGGTTCATACCACACTGCGAGGACCGTCCTGTTTTTCATTTGAGTGGAGGACAAAGTGCCTTTTCCTACTAGTCTCCTGGGTTTCATGAACTGAACTGGCACAAGACAGACTGGCAGAAGAAAAACACATTCATTTAATGTAAGTTTTATTGATATTAATGTTTTTTGGCATACATGGGGCGGGGGCTTCACAGGAAAGAAGTAAAAACCCAAAGAAGTGGTTGGGCTCAGAGACTTCTATACTCTTTTAACAAAGGGCAATAAGTGGTGGGAAGTGGGATGGGCTTCCAGGGGCAGGACATTGTGAACAGGTAAGCACAGGGGGAAACACAGACAGTATGAGCCACTGCAGTAAGTCTTGTTTGTGAGGATGCATCTCAGTGCCAACTTTGTCTTCTTCTCGGTCAGCCCAACCCCCATCCAGAGCGGGAATCTATGGCGTCTCATGTTCAGAAGCTCTGCCTTGAGTCAGAGGAGGGAGGCTCTTGGAAAGCTGTCTTCTGCACCCGCTGACTCCCAACCGCCTTCAGCTCATGACGGTGCATGTGCCAGAGCAGCATGTCCCAGGGCCCTGTCCACACTCCCTTCACATTCCAGACGTGGGCGGGTCCACATGGAGAACCCAGACTGAGACGGACAATGTGTGCTGTCGCACAACCTTTCTGGTCTCAGTTCACTTGGTCCTGGAACCAAGGCAGAAGCTTTAATAATACAGCTGACCCTTGAATAACGTGGGTGTGAACCATGGGGTCCACTTATACAGGGACTTTTTCAATAAAAAAGCACTAGGACCACATGATCCAAGGTTGGTTGAATCTAGGGAGTGGAACCAAGGATTCAGAGGCCTTACTATAAGGTGAGAGGTAGATTTCCATGGCTCGGGGTCCGTGTTCTTCCAGGGTCATTGGCAGGGCTCCAGCCTTCCTGGCTTCATGGGAACCACTCTATCTCCTCGGCCTCCTTAGGGGGTGACAGTCACCATCCCCATTTTCCTGAGGAGGCAGATGAGCCTTGAGAGTCTGGCCTTGGCTGAGGCCCGTGGGTGAGTGGCCGGGGGGTGTGGGAGCCAAGCCTGGTTCTAGCTCACATGTTCTGGACCACAGTGCTGATGGGACCCCCTCTGGCGACTTCTGATCCAACCCCAAACTAGAGAGATTCCAATGGTCCTGTCTGTGTGCCAGGTGACACGTGGGTGCCTTTCAAGCAACAAGGAAATCTGGGACAGAACCCTGTCCCTTTGTCTAGTTTTCCATCCAAACCTGAACAATCAGACAGGAGTCGCTCATGAAGGCAGAGAATAAACTCGGGCAAAACCATGGGTTCAAAATGCACTATTTTTAAACAAAGGATAAACTCACAGGGCCCACAGGAAAGGTCAGATCTACAGAGCCAGACCAGTATCTGTTCAACTGCGCTGAATGAAAGATGATTTGGCTGAGGGACCAGGGAGAGACCTTTTATTTAATCTGATTTTATACAAACATTTCTGCGCTCGGAGCAAGAGGGATGGTTCCAGAGCCATATCACAACCATCAAATGTCTGTTCCAAATGTAGTGTTTTGGACGCTGACTTACATCCACAGCGATAACCAGGGCTTAGTCTGTATTGGATGCACACAGCTGTGGGCACATGCCTGCAGGTCTGCTTAGGTGGCAATTTTGACTGTTCAAATTGAAGTTTGCAAATAGAGAAGACGTGGATCAAGGCTCTGCAGTGGAGGGTTATTAGAACCTGCTGGGACAGTTGGTGGTTTTAAACAGGCGTCATCTTCAGAAGGAAGGCTGGTGCATCAGCAAGGCAGCCAGGGGCTTGCAGACAGCCTCAGGGCACACAGAGACCCCAAGACGGAGCCCGAGCAGCCTGGTCTCCACTGAGCTGCCATCCCTGCACTCAAGTATCCTCAGCATCGTGAGGGGAGCCTTGGTTCTTCTCACCCACAAGCACTGGGCTCCCAGGCTCAGCCAGGAATGGAAAACTGGCCTCTGGAGAGCCTCAGGCCAGCACAGTTGGGTAAGATGATCAGCCTTTCAACAGCAGGACGCAGAATACTGCGCTCATCGTAGGATGGTTTTTATTTATCTGGCATTTCATGGGCCTATTCACGAGGAGACACTGGGTGTGCTTTCAGCAAAGACAGCTACGTAGGACACTGAAACAGACGCAGGCACTGAGCAGTGTTCTCTTACAGGTTTGCCTACTTGCCAGTTACAAAAATTTTTGATGAGTTTAAAATGGGCCTTATTCCCAGAATCCCAGCTTTTTCTATTTGCAGCAGTTAATACTCGACCTGGATTCACAATGAGGGTTAATATTCACAACTTCATTATTTGGCAAAATGCTGTTAGGCTGATGTTGCATGTTCACAGGACAGGAGAGTTTGATGAGGTGGCTCCTTTCTGGATGAGGAGGTGTGTTCTTATTTCCTGATTAGAACATGGAAAATTCTAAACATCTCTCATTCAGAGACCACTTCCTCCCTGAGATTTTAAGTCACTGGGATTTTACTGTCAAGGTGTGGCTACAGCCTGACACTGGATTTGTTCTCAAAACCGTTTCTTATGTGGCCACTCGGTGCAGCCTGGTTAAGAAATTTAAACACTACTCACTGAGCGAGCCTCTGGAGGGAAATGTCTCATTTTAATGAGCCCCCTGGGAGGTGAGAGCCGCACGCTGCCTAACGGGGATTCTGTGTTATGCTTTGTGCTAAAAATAGCACGCGGCACACTGGCTACCATCAATGTTAGTGCAATCATGGTGATCACAGTGTGATCCTTTGAAAATGGCAAAGCTTCATTAGGTGAAAGCAAAACTCACATTTCCCTTAAACACTCCCTTCTGTGCACACAGGAGAACAACCCTGCTGACTGGGAGTCAGAGCTCCTCTGGCTGGCTCACGCCGTGGCTTCTTCGCTTCTTCCTCGTTACCTCTGGCAGTTCCATTTACTAAGCACAGCCTGGGAGAGAAAGGGGCTGGTCTTCACCAGCCTGGAGAAAGTGAAAGTGAAAGTCGCTCAGTCGTGTCCGACTCTTTGTGACCCCATGGACTGTACAGTGCATGGAATTCTCCAGGCCAGAATATTGAAATCGATAGCTTTTCCCTTCTCCAGGGGATTTTCCCAACCCAGGGATCGAACCCAGGTCTCCTGCGTTGCAGGTGGTTTCTTTACCAGCTGAGCCACAAGGGAAGCCCAAGAACACTGGGCTTGGGTAGCCTATCCCTTCTCCAGCAGATCGTCCTGACCCAGGAATTGAATCGGGGTCTCTTGCATTGCAGGCAGATTCTAGCCTGGAGGGAATCCCTAGCCTGGAGAAGCACGGCCAATTAAGTGGATAGTATGTGTGATGTCGAGTGTCTCACCTGCATAAAAGCAGAGACTTTGCAAGGTGCGCGCTGTGAAGCATTGCCAAACCATCCATGGGGATCGACATGCCAAGCCCCCACGGGCCATGGTGAGTGATAAGCAAACCCATCTGTAAACCCATCAGATTGCACTCAAAGAGTGAAGGAACAGGACGCACCAGGCTACAGCCTAAGGTCTGAGGTGGTCGGGGGGCTGTCACTTACTCAAGCAGAGCAGATTTTTTCCTGTGGCAGTGCTTCCACGTGTGAGTGACCCTTCATACTGCTGAAACAGAGCAGGACTCTACGGTGTTCACCTGCCCACCCCTCCATGACCTCACCCTGCCTTTGTCTGTGGACAAACTTTAGCCAAAGAATAAATTGAATCAGAGAAATGACAAGATGCAGAAGGAAAGGAAAACAGTCAGAGGAGACCGAATAATTAAGCACAGTAAAGGACCTTTAGTTCCTACTCAAGGGCAACAGATAATAGTCCGAGCCACATTCTGTGAGCTGTCTTATAGACACTGAAAGCCCCACCAGGCAGAAGGAGTTAACTACACAATGACTGGACTGTAATCACAATGTGAGCTGCCACAGTTCCGAGAATTTGCCTCAAAGAAATGGAAACAAACTGATCCTGGAACTGAAGACTAACCGTCCCGAGAACAATCACGATGACACTGGTCAGACCACTGATGACCAACTTCAAGTTGACTGTCAGAGCAGACTGTGCTGTTTCTGCGTGGAGCCCCCTCCCTCTGTCTTTGAAAGTGCTTGCCCATTGACTGTCGGTGGGGGATAGAGGGTGTCAGCCTTTGGACAGGCAGGTTGCCAGCATTCAAAATAGAGTGAACTTTCCATTCCACCAACCTGGCCTCTTACTGGCCTTTGAGTGGCAGGCAGCCCTTTCGGGTGACACCACTAACAATTTTGCAGCATAAAAAGAGATACAGAGCCTTCCTGACTTGTGAATTAGCCTGTAAATCAGACGATTCCTTGTCACGGTTCTTTGTTGCCACGTCTCACAGAAGTTTCACTGATGACCAGAAGCAGCAGAAGTGCTGCTGGCACTTGTGGGTGTATCAGGGCTGGCTGTGGCACCCTTTGCAATGTTTCCGAGAAGGCTTCTTGGCTTTCTTGCAGGCGCAACTGTTTGTGAGCATCTGGGAACAGGCTGCAGAAAGGAAGGGAGAAAGAAAGCACACGCTAGAAAGGACCACTTTGTCCAAAAGTGAACACTTGGTAAGAGGCCAGAATTAGTCAGAGGGTTTACTCTCCTGTGACTGGCATCTCCTACTTGACTGCTCATGACTTTCGTAAAAGGGTTGAGAGCCTGTATCCTTCCATTGTTTTAATATCATAACGGAAGAATGCCATTTGCACAACTTCTCTTCACATTAACATCTTAAGTATTAGACAATGGGATGAAAGGGAATGAAAGACTTCTGAATTATTAATGGATGCTCTTAGCTTAATGTGTATATGATATCTGAATAATAGTTACTAGGATAATATTTGCCTGTAATAAATTCCCACTTAAAAGAATTATTGTTAAAACGGGCATAAGATACAACTCAAATAATATTATTGCAAAAAACTGTTATAAAATAAAACATTCCTTAAGCCTCAACTCTGTTACATCTTGATCATCCAACCCACCCTCCTTCTTCCCTCCTCTCTTGTACAAGCAAGAAAAATCCCAGGGTTGGAGAAGAATCTGATCATTACTGCAAGTTAAATTGAAGCTATCTAAAGCTGATAAAAGCTTTTCTTTGATATAAAGCTTCTATAAAGTCTTTTGCTTCTAGTTGGCCTTGGGGGGTGATCTCAGTATGGTAAGATTCTTTGGTGCTTCACTGATTAAATCTCTTTTGTCAGGGTCCTTCAACCTAAACAAAGTTTTGCCTCACACCGTCCTGCAATGTCTGTGTTTATCTGCAGTGTTTCTCGGGTACACCTGTGTTATCTCCCTCCTTCTGCAGAAACCTGAAGGCTCTTCATTTTTATTAATACATAAAGAAGATGCGACTCTCCACAGATAAGTACACAAAGAAATACATTCTTTTGCATCCTTCACACTCATATTTTTAAGAATGTATTTTCTCAGTTCTCTTTGGAATTGGCCTTTTACTAAAATATTTAGGAGAACACTTTTGCATCAACTCTTCCATGAAAACACTTGGTTTTACAGCAGGCCTTTTATTTCCAATGAATACAAAGGACAAAACTGCCCTAGTGAATAAATTACATGGGTGAGTCAATGATTGCTGCAAAATCTGTCACATTCTTCACTTGTTCTATGAATTCTCTAAGGGCTTCCCTAGTGGCTCAAAGGTAAAGAATCTGCCTGCCAATGCTGGAGATGCAGGTTCAGTCCTTGGGTTGGGAAGATGCCCTGGAGAAGGAAACAGCAACCCACTCCAGTATTCTTGCCTGGTAAATCCCAATGGCAGAGGAGACTGACAGGCTATAGTCCATAGAGTCGCCAAAGATTTAGACATGGCTTAGCAACTAAACAACAACTACGGTGAACCTCTAAACACAATACTATACCAGGCATGACAGTATTAATAATATGTACAGTATCCTATCTCTGTATAGTGCCTGATTTTTGCAGTTCTCCTTTTGTTGCTCTTCAGTTTGGTTTTACAACTAGTTAACATGGTTTAGGGCTTTGTTAATCCTGATTCACAGGAGAAGGAAGTGAAGTCCAAGGAGAGGCTGCCCAAGGTCACAGCCTGAGTCCACGGTGGGGCCAGGTTGGACAGTGGCTGGCGGGGCATCTTCACTTTGTCTTATTAGAGTGATGCCGAAAACTTAGCCTCTTTGCAGTGTGCTGAATCGAAGCTCGGAGACAGAGATGGGTGAAGTAGAAAAGAAGAGCTTTAATGCTTTGCCAGGAAAAGGGGGCCGCAGCGAGTTCCTGTCCCCGAAAACTATGCTTCCCCACCCGGGAGAATATGATGAGAAGTTTTATAGCCAGGGTTCAAGTGAGAGGGGGGTGGCTGACAAGGTCAGGGGCTGTGCAGGGCCTGTGCTCCTCTTATCTGGTCTCAGGTCACCTTCTTCATGAGCTTCTCTAGTTCTTTTAATCTTGCCTTTCGTGGTTTCTTGGCTCTTGTTGTTCAGTCTCGAAGTCATGTCCAACTCTTTGTTTCCTGTCCTTCATTATCTCCCAGAGCTTGCTCAAATTCATGTCTATTAAGTCAGTGATGCCATCCAACCATCTCATCCTCAGCCTCCCCTCTTCTTCTTGCCCTCGACTTTTCTCAGCATCAGGGTCTTTTCCAATGAGTTGGCTCTTTGCATCAGATGGCCAGAGTATTGGAGCTTCAGCAATGGATTTTCAGGGTTGATGTTTCTTGAATCCCATGAACAGTATGAAAAAGCAGTGGTTTCTAGACTGCTCCTCTTTTGATTAGCAACTATTGGAAACAACCTTTTGGAACTCGGGGAAGGTCACAGAGGCTGGAGTCTGTGCCCTACGAACAGGAAATGGGGGGCAGAAATGCTTCCATGTCCAGGAGCCCCATAGGACCCTGCTCGGTTCCAAGGAGACAGTTTTGTTTTTTCTTTCCCAATCCTCATGCTTGTTAGTCTTACACCTTCCTCGGCAGGCGGGCACCTCTGAGACACTGGGGAGATGAGTGGAGAGCATTGTTCCTATCAGCTCCTGATCTGGAAGGGGCAGATTTCAACATTTAACAACAGATAGGATTTTGTTCTGTCTCACTTTGTTTTGTTCTGCCCCTTATCAGATTTAGGACATTCCCTTTTCCTCCAGGTACACAAGTTGATTCTGTGTGTCGGATGGGGTTTGTCTCAGATTCACTCTTCTCAGACAGTGGACTCTTCATATACCAGCACCTTGTGGTCAAGACTATCCTGTTGAAGCCCCCCACTTTGTAAGTCTCCAAACTTTAAGAGCCCATGGAGTTTTATTTCTGCTTGGTTGAGCTGGTGCCTGCAGGGCAATAACAGTCGGCGCCTAGCTAGACCCTCCAGTTACAGGCTTATAGTCCATCCTGATAGTTACTTACCCTGTCAGTTGGTCAATAACTTAAAAACAAGCTTCTTTAGAGTTGAATCATCATTTTCTCACTTGCAAAAGGGAAGATGATCTGAATACCCTGAAGGGTCTTATTTCTGGAAACGGAAATTTCTCTACTTAGCTTCCAAAATGTAGCTTTTCTTTCCTATCCTCTATAAAAGAAAATTTGCGAGTTTATATCTTTCAAATAATCTTTTTTTCCGTATTTTATAGTGGGAGTTCAAGAAAGGGCCAAAATGAATGTGCGTTATCCACTCCCTTTCTAGAAAAGTCCTGTCCGCATTTTTTCGCTGTACCATAGTGTTCTTCTCTGGCCAAGGAAAACCTATGGGACTCCAAAAATAATATGGGGGTAGGGGGTGTGGGAAGTCCACTGAACTGAAATCTGGAAAGAAACATTTTTTAGTAAGAAAAAATTAGCCAGGGAAATTTCCCCAGGTATGTTTAACTACATGTTACCACTTTTCAAGAAAAACAAAATAAAGCAATGTTTATGGACTTTAAAGAAACATACTCAGAGGTGTAACTGAAAAGTGGTTGCCTCCTTCAGGATAATCCCTTAGGAAGGAGGCATATTTCCCAAATGAGGCAGCCTGGGTTACACAACATATTTTTGGACTTTCATTTTTTTTTTTCCTTCTTCTCTTTTCTTCCCCTTTCTCTGTCTCTGTCTCTTTCTCTTAGAGTTTAATTTTTTAAAAATTAACCTTAGCAGTACATCTTATGAAACTTACGTTGATTTTCACAAAACAGCCAAAAGTTAGATTCAGTCAGGTATGGTGAATAAGAAATATCTGGTTGGCACGTTGGCGTTTTTAATAATGGCGTGTATATGCCTGTGCATACACACAGTGTGGGCACATGACTCTAAAGGATGATAATTATTAGGAAATGCTTTCTTACATGACTGAGGGCAATTCTGAGAGGAGGTTCCCACAGATACCCGGAGGATGTCTGGGAACCCAGTGGAGACGAAGGGCTTCGTCTTCAGAGGTGATCGTCGCAGCCCTCAGGGCTCGGCTGGGCTCCCTCCAGGAGAAAGGCCCCTGGGGCATGTGACCCTGTGCCCACCCTGCTGCTCTGAGCGCTCTCAACTCAGCTCTAACAGCTTCCTGGATGTCCGGCAGCTTCCTGTCCCTTCAGAGGGCTTCTTCTTTCTTCTGTGTTGCTCTGTCTCACACACAGCTGTCTGATAATGAAACACTCAGGATGGTCTGGATGCATGGACGCCTGCTCTGCTGAGGGCACCAGCCTTCTGGAGGCATCAGGTCATTGTGGGGAGATGTGACCTCGGTCATTAGCACATTGCCAGATCCATGTGTGTTTCTAAAGCTACGTTGGCTGGTCATTAAATAAAAGTTAAAAATAATCAAAATCTTTTCACCTTGCTTATAGTTTCCTTCATTGTGCAAAAGCTTTTAAGTTTAATTAGGTCCCATTTGTTTATTTTTGCTTTTACTTCCATTACTCTGGGAGGTGGGTCATAGAGGATCCTGCTGTGATTTATGTCAGAGAGTGTTTTGCTTATGCTTTCCTCTACGAGTTTTATAGTTTCTGGTCTTAAATTTAGCTCTTTAATCCATTTTGAGTTTATTTTGTGTATGTTGTTAGAAAGTGTTCTAGTTTCATTCTTTTACAAGTGGTTGACCAGTTTTCCCAGCACCATTTGTTAAAGAGATTATCTTTTCTCCATTGTATATTCTTGCCTCCTTTGTCAAAGATAAAGTGTCCATAGGTGCATGAATTTATCTCTGGGCTTTCTACTTTGTTCCATTGATCAATATTTCTGTCTTTGTGCCAGTACCATACTGTCTTAATGACTGTAGCTTTGTAGTATAGTCAATCAAAAAACAGGCCAAAGAACTAAATAGACATTTCTCCAAAAAAGATACACAGATGGCTAACAAACACATGAAAAGGTGTTCAACATTACCATTATCAGAGAAATGTGAATCAAAACCACAATGAGGTACTAGCTCATGCCGGTCAGAATGGCTGCTATCAAAAAGTCTACAGACAATAAATCCTAGAGAGGGTGTGGAGAAAAGGGAACCCTCTTATACTGTTGGTGGGAATGCAAACTAGTACAGCCACTATGGAGAACAGTGTGGAGATTCCTTAAAAAACTGGAAATAGAACCCATACGACCCAGCAATCCCACTGCTGGGCATACACACTGAGGAAACCAGAATTGAGAGACACATGCACCCTGGTGTTCATTGCAGCACTGTTTACAATAGCTAGGACATGGAAGCAACCTAGTTGTCCATTGGCAGATGAATGGATAAGAAAGCTGTGGTACATATGCACAATGGAGTATTACTCAGCTATTAAAAAGAATGCATTTGAATCAGTTCTAATGAGGAGGATGACACTGGAGCCTATTATACAGAGTGAAGTAAGTCAGAAAGAAAAACACCAATGCAGTATATTAACACATATATATGGAATTTAGAAAGATGGTAATGATGACTCTATATGTGAGACAGCAAGAGACACAGAGGTAAAGAACAGACTTTTGGACTCTGTGGGAGAAGGCAAGGGTGGGATGATTTGAGAGAATAGCATTGAAACATGTATATTACCATATGTGAAATGCAGGAGACAGAGTGCTCAGGGCTGGTGCACTGGGATGATGCTGAGAGATGAGATGGGGAGGAAGGTGGGAGGGGGGTTCAGGATGGGGGTACACATGTACACCTATGACTGATTCATATCAATGTATGGCAAAAACCACTACAATATAGTAAAGTAATTAGCCTCCAATTAAAATAAATAAATTCATTTTAAAAAAAGCAGCCTCACAGTGGTCCACAAATAAATAAATAAATAAAAATAAAAATAAATTAAAATCTCCACACTGATGCTTATTTTTTGTACATCTAATTTTCACTAGCTCTTATATTTAATGTCATAGGAGATACAATACATTTCTCAAAGATGAGAAAAAAATGAGAAATAACTGGAAAAAAGATGTACTTTAATTTTAGAGCAAAAAGGATATAAATAAAGCCATGGAAAAATTACTTGTAGTAAAAAAAAAGTTCAATATCACATGTTTTACAAAAACTGAGCGAAACTATATCATAGATTTAAATGTAAAACATAAGACTGCATAATATTTAGAAAACAACACAGGAACAAATCTTCAGGACCTAGGATTTGGTGAAGAGTTCTGAGATATCACACCAATAACACAACCCATAAGAGAAAAACTTGATAAATTGGACATCAAGTGAAAAACTTTCACTCCATGAAAAGCATAAAGACTCTGTTCAGAGAAAGATCCAGTTAACAAGCTACAGATGGGAGAAAATATCTGCAAACCATATAGCTGATGAGGGACTAGTATCTAGATTATGTGACGAATCCTTAAACTCAACATTAACAAAAAGCTCAATTAGAAAATGGGCAAAAGATATTAAGGGGCATTTCACTGAGAAGGGTATGTGGATGGCAAAAAAGCACATGGAAAAATGTTCAACATCGTTAGCTATTAGGGAGATGCAGGTTTAGGAACCATACGGGAGTACTTCCCTGGTGGTCCAGTGGTTGAGAATCTGCCTGCCAATGCGCAGGACACAGGTTCCATCCCTGACCCAGAAGAATTCCACATGCCATGGGGCAACTAAGCCAAGGGCCACAAGTACTGACCCACTCACCCTAGAATCTGTGCTCCACAACAATAGAAGCCACCACAATGAGAAGGCTGTACACTGCAGCTAGAGAAAGCCTGTACAGCCAAAAATAAATAAATAACTAGGAAAAAACCCCATATGGGTTGCACCACACACCTGTTAGATCAGCTAAATAGCATCAACATGAAATGCAGCAACTTGACTTCTAATAGAATGTCCCTCAGCAAGTGGATGGTTCAATAGACTGTGGTATGTCCATACTGTGGACTATTACTCAGCTAAAAAGTAAACTGAAGATAGCTGCAACAGGGATGCATCTCAGGGTCACTGTGTTGAGTACAAGAAGCCAATCATACCAGGTCACTGATATATGCACTGCCACTAATATAACATCACGAAAATGACAAAATTAGAGAAATGCAAGCAGATGATGGTTGTGGGGGGCTCGGGGTGGTGGGGTGGACAAGGGACTGACACGTGTGACTATGAAGAGGTGTGCACTAGTTTTCTAGTGAGTTCATGACAAATGATCACAAACTAAGTGGCTTAATAGAAACTTGTTCTTTTGCAGTTCTGGAGTCTAGGAGTCCAACACCATGGGAGAATTTGGTTCCTTCTCTGCCTCTTCTAGCTCCTGGAGCTGCTGGTGGTGGCTGTCTTTCCCTGGTTTGTGATGCCTCATTCCATCTTCATGTGATCTTCTCAGTTGTGTGTGTATGTCTTCCTTTTCTCTTCTTATAAGGATGCCAGTCATGGGGTTCGGGGCTAATTCAGAATACCTCATCTCATCTTGATTACATCTGCAAAGACTCTATTTCCAAATAAGGTCATGTTCACAGGTACTGGGGGGCAGACTTGAACACCTCATTTTGGAGGACATGAGTCAACAGGACAGCACCACTGAAATGGTGGTGGAGTACCTTGCGTATCCATTACCACTGTGGTTACACTAATATGCACAAATGACTAAGTGACACAGAGCTAGGCTCGGGCATTGTATCCGCATCAGTTTCCTGGCTTTGACATTGTACATAATTATGTAAGGGGCAACCCTGAGAGGAAACTAGGTGCAGGGTCTAGAGGACCTTCCTGCATTATCTTTGCAACTTCCTATGAATCTACAACTTTTCAAAATAAGAATTTAAACAAGTCAACATGACAAAACTACACATGTATGTTTAGAGCAGCTTTCTTTGTAATTGCCCCAAACCTGGAGGCAACCAAGATGTCCTTCAGTAGGCGGGTGGATAAATACTGTGGTACATCCATCCAGGTATTGGAATACTATTCAGCACTAAAAAGAAATGAGCAATCAACTATGAAAAGACATAGAGGAAACATAAGTACATATTACTAAGTGAAAGAAGTCAATTTGTAAAGACTACATCCTGTATGTTTCCAGCTCTATGACATTCTGGAAAAGGCAAAACTGTAGAGATAGTAAAAAGCTCAAAGGTTGCCAGGGGCTTGGGGGAGACATAGGGATGAAGAGGCAGAGGACTTTGGGGGCAGTGAGCATATTCTGTACCATACTGTAACGATGGATGCAGCAGTTATGTATTTGTCCAAACCCACAGAATGTACATCAGGAGTAACCCCACTGTAAACCACAGACTTCATGACGATGATGCGTCAGTGCAGGTTCATCAGTTGTAACAAAGGCAGCATCTGCTGAGCGATGTTGATGGTGGGGAGGTTGTGGGCATGTGGGGTGAGGGTGTATGTGGGAAATCTCAGAACACCCCTTTCGAGTATGCTGTCAATATAAAACTGCCTTAAAAATAAAGTATTTGGTTTTTAAAAAGTAAGCAAAAAACATCTCACTTCTGCCTCTCCTCTCTTCCTGTACCTGCTGGCTGAATTAGGTTTACATAGCCTTTGCTGTGTGGGAGACACACTCACACACCCACACCCCATGTACAAACACAACACCCCACATCTGTGTTATCTGAGGGCTGACTTGAGTTCTGGGTATCTGGGTTTCTCTGTAGAAGATGACAGCTCTTTCGGTTGGAAAAACACTTGGCAGGTGAGGAAATGGTGAACACTGGCTGGAGAAAAATTCCAAATTGCTTCACAAAACTGGAGCATTTTCATGGTTTTCCACTTGCCTATCTTGTACCTGATTTCTTTCAACACCTGAGCAGTGGGTGAACCTAGCAAGAACAGGATACTGAGATGTACCCTTGAGTGAAAACCACTAGGATTCTCCTGGCTCTGTCAGAGAGAAAAATCTAAGGTTCCTGGTATTTTTGGTGACCCCAAAAGTCATTCTTAAAATCCAATTTACCTCTAAAGCCACTATCTATTTAGATCTGAAAAAAAGGCAGGTCAGTGTGCTCACAATGTGTTATTGGGTTGGTTTATTTCCAGCAGTTACATTCTTTTGGAATGAACTGGAGCCACTGATTCAACCTAGAAGGAAAATGACAACCAGCAGACTTATATTCCAACTTTTTCCCTCATGTGACAAGGCAGTCACTTTCAATGTGAACCTAATGAAGACTCTTTCGAAGCCTCATCATGTGGAAATTGAAGACAGGGTTTCAGCCATAAAAGTGTAATAGCTTTACTGGGGAGAGATGCTGGAATTTCTGGCTGCCTCTTCCCCTGGTTTTGGATGGCATGGAAGGCAATGTGTTTATTTCCTGTCTCATTACTGATCAATAAACAATATGGCAAATACCTTATTCTTTATTAGTGTCATATACATAAAGGGTTGGAGCCTCAATGGGCGGTTTTCCTGAGCTCTGATGATCTGATAGTGCAGCCAAACTCACCATGTGGAAAATGGAACATTTTATGAAGTTCATACATTTTCAAAACTGCTCCCACAATGCCGGTTTCATTTTGTGTTAGGACTGAAATGATGGCTTCTATCTATTCCAGAAAACTTCAGCATTGCCTCAAGTGAACAGGAAACGCTTACATTTCAAGGCCACTGACTGGAGCCCATTTACATGTCATGAGGGAACACACGCCAGCTCGCTTTTTGGTCAAGGAAACAGTGATGGAGCAGTGACTCCCCAGCCTGTCTCTCTGTCAGTCTTCCTGTTCTGCAGATCAGCTGCCTGGCTTCTGCAGCAGGACCAAAAGGTGCCCTGGGAGACATCTCAGGGAGCTAGTGAATCCAATACTCTTTCCCTCTCTGTATGTAAATTCCCCTTTTTAGTGGACAGACCTATTAGTTGATGGAAGTATTGACATTTTTATGGAATTGCTTTTGGAAAAGACTAACATGTAATTCTAAATTCAACATATGGTCGTGGTCAAACTGTGCTCCTACTGTGTAACATGCTTGAACAGTAACACATGCATTCTTTTGGCCAGCCCAGAGAGAGAAGCTCGATTAATTTCACCAGTGCCCTTAATCTCCTTCCCTGGCTCCTAGCCCATGCTGCAAGGGCTGATAAATCTTACATACCCTGAAGATTATTACAGTTCCTAATAGTCTCATGACATTGGAAAGAAGTGAGGCTCAATGGAACAAAACACATCCAACAAATGAAATCACATAAATAATTTAGGTTTCACAATCTAATTTTTATAGGGCACTTTTTGCTGTTGCTATTGTTTATGGAGCATAATAAGGATTGTTGGCTTAGCCTGCAATAAAGGAAAAAGCAACATTCTACAGAAAAACTTCAGTGCTATTGCTGTCTTTCACTGTTGGCAATTCTCAACCACTCAATTCCAGCCTAAGGTCACACACATGTTCGCAAGTAATACCATCAGAGAGGCAAACACTCACACACACACACACTCAGACATACAAACACAGACACATAAATTTGCTCTCCATTTATTGCAAGAGGAGTGAATTTGCTCCTTTTCTTTTTAGAAATATTTTCCTTTCATGAGCATAGGGCAGATCTTATGTACCTTTGTCTGTTTTGAAATAACTTGTGCTGACTTGTGATCATCAGGAAACATTTTCTAAGACTCCTCTGGCTCTTAACACGTGGACTGAGCTCTTTCTGTGCCAAGGCTTCTGCTAAGTGTTACGATGGGTGTCAAGAAATCACAATGCTCGTCCTGGTCCTCAAGGAGTCAGCCCTTCATGAACATGAGAGCAGTTAGGTGGAAAAACATAAAAGCTTCCAAATAACACCAGAGCTGATGCAAGAAAGCACAGGATTGACAAAGTGATACAGAAGAGTCTGTTTGACTCCATAGGGGTAGAGCTTGGGCTAGGATTTTGCTTTAGACTAGCTTTCAATTAGTTCAAATAAAAATACTTGTGGTGAGCAACATGCAAAATTTTACATTGCATTTACAATGCAATTAGTGGACACATGATACTTAAAGGTATGTATACAAGTCTGCTGAGTGGCCATCACTGCTCACGTTTGAGCTGATTGAAGACCAGCCTGAAAACTAAAGCAGATGTTGAGGCTTCGTTCTGTTCATAGAGAGCTCAAACATCTGATGCCACGTGCAGTGCTGACACTGGGTACGGACGGGGGGAATCAGCACCTTCCCTCCCCGCCTGCCCAGTGCGCTCCAATCTGTTCTAAGGATGGGAGGTGGGAGGGAAAGGACAGAAGGACACATCCATTCACTGGACACTTGCTCTTGTCCACCAGGCCAAACACCTACAGCATGGTCTCTCTCACACACATGTAAGGACTGAGCAAGAGTGTCCCACCCTCATTGACAAGTGGGGGTCCCGTGGGCATGACTCTCGAGTCTGTGTTTGGCAGGCAATGGGGGGCTGGGCTGGAAGGTCCAAGAAGGTCCCCTTCCCAGGCTAGGCCTGGGGGTCCTGGGTTCTCCTCCACTGGACTGCTGTCTCCGGGAGACCAGCGGGCTTCTTGCCATGGTGCACAGGGCTCTCAGAGGGTGAATATCAATTGCCTGGGAACTTGCCTCACAAGTCACAGCATCACTTCCACCACATCATGTTGTCAAACCAAGTAGCAAGGTGATTCAAGGGGAAGGAAAAAACACCCCACCCTGGAGGGAGGCAGAGGTCTCTGCAGACATGCTCACATCTACCTCCACACACCACCCCTTCTTCCATCACAGGCCTCTTTCAGAGGAAGGCGATTCATTATTATTTTTTATGTTTTTTTTTTTTAGGTGAGAAGACAGAAGGTTATAGAAACGAAGAGATTATTTAACTTCTTGGAGTCCTCCAAACATTCTTGAGAGTTTTTGCTAAGAGTAAGGGGCTTAGGATGAGACATGCTGGCGATTAAATGCTTCTGCGATTTACTGTCTGGGAAACGAAGGGCGATTTATTTACAGTGCCCATAGAATAGGAATAATAATACCTATCTCACATGGCTATTTTCAGAGCTGAATGAGACGGTGCTCAGCGTAATTGCTTCGCATGGTGCCCAGCAAGTAATCAGCACTCAGGGTGTATTACCAAGGATGTTATTTATGGATTAGAAGAGGAAATTTGAATCATGTGGTCTTAGAGGAGGGGAAAAAAATGTTAGCATTAAGAATTGTCAGCCGAGGTCTTTAGAGAGAGAAAGGATTGTTGCTTAGGAGAACTTAGAACACTTGTCTACTTAGATTGTGGGAAATTACCCTTGGGTCATTAACAGGAAGTCCAAACAGGCCAGGGGGGCACTGCTCCTCTGAGGGTGGGTGGGGGCATTAGGGAAGGGGGCGGGCAGGAGGGGGAAGGTGAAAGAAGCGGGTGTGGGCCTGAAATGGGGAGGCGCCAGGGGGAGGTCCCTAGTTCCTGGTGACCTAGAAACTGACCTTTAACCTGGAGCCTTTGCTATGCTTCCTCCAACCCTCTTCTTCATCCCACGCCTGGGAAGCTTGGGCTCTGGCTCTCAGCTGGACAGCCATGAGTGAAACTACCTGCTTCACATGGTGGCAAGCAGCGTGACTTGGTGAAAAGAACATAGGTTTGGTTCCCAGAGTTCTGAGTTCTAGTCCCAGGTCATCCTTACTTGGCTCTCAGATTTTGAAGAAATTATGTGAAGTCTCTAAAATGAAATAACCTATATAATGAAGAGATCAGATGTCCGTAAGTTTCCTCCCTTGGACTCTGGTCCTTTCTGACTTTATTTGGAAATTCCAAGACAGCCCAGGTGCCATGGCAGTCAAAGTCAGAGTGAAGGGATAGGGCAAGAATTAACACACAACATGAAGGGCTATTGCCAAGTCAAGGGGAAGAACAGAACATTTCAACAGATATTGGAAAAACTGTCAACAGTTACCACGAGAGTAAATTAGTGAAAGAACTGCAATGGCCAACCAACCGATGGAAACATGTTTAACCTCAAAAATGATCAAAGATATTGAAATTTAAAGGAAGATGAGATGTCACTGTGCACTGATTAAGCTGGAAAATATGTTCTAAATGCTAACATTACCTGTTCTACCACACTGTTGGCCTTACAGCACCAGTGACTTTCGAGAGGTCACTTCGGCAATGTTTATCAAGAGCATGAAGAATTTATCTTGGACCCAATAATCTTACCCTTTAGAAACTGTTTGCATTTATTTAAGGATAGTTCATAATAATTCCAACCTGAAAGCTACTTAGACATTCATAGAAAGTGTAGACCTAAAAACACTATGATACATATGCTGATCACCAATACAGCCATCAAAATCTATAATTTTAGAAGTATTTTCCAATATGGGAAAAAGTTTGCTGTGTAGTGGTGAATGTAAAAAAAGAAGACATCTGAATTGCAAACTTCAGTGTCATCTTAACTATGGACAAACACAAATAGGTACTCGTATGAAGATACTGAGAAAAATAGACACCTTGATCTTGAGAATGCGTGCCTGCATGCCAAGTGACTCAGCTGTGTCCAACTCTTTGTGACCTCATGGACTATAGCCCACCAGGCTCCTTTGTCCATGGGATTCTCCAGGCAGGAATACTGGAGTGGGTTGCCATGATCTTGAGACTACATATTTCAAATGTGATTGGATAGGGCTTCCCTGGTGGTCCAGTGGTTGAGAATCCACCTGCCAATGCAGGGGACATGGATTTGATCCCTGACCAGGAAGATTCCATGTGCCGTAGAGTAACTAAGCCCGAGAGCTGCAACTACTGAAACCCACATGCCTAGAGTCAGTGTTTCACAACAAGAGAAGCTACTGCAAAGAGAAGCCCATGCACTGCTATTAGAGAGCAGCTCTCGCTCGCTGCAACTTGAGAAAGCTGTGTGAGCAGCGACAAAGACACCAGCACAGTCAAAGGAAAAAAGGTGATTGGATAGCTGGCACTTTTTATTTCATGTTTCCTTTTGTTTTGAGCTTTCAAAACTTTAGTAAACTCAAAAACATTGTGATTTTAAAAAAGCAGAAAAACGCAGCAACAACCATAATGTCCCCTTCAGACATACTCCAGAGCCTGGAGCTCTCTGGGCACTCCAGCGAGCATCCTCTGCTTTATCACCGGGCAGGGCTCCAGTCAGGCTGGGCCCTCTGCAGGTCAAAGGTCATGCTCAGAACCCAGTGGCCACAGATCTTTAAACTGGGGACTGCAGGTGGTACCCGAGGTAGTGGGCAGCCCCTCCACCCCTCCCCTGCCTTCTTCTCCCCCCAAGCCCCAAGGTGCTCTCTCCTGGGTCGCAGGGCTGCACCAGCACCAAGTCCGGCGGGATTTCCTGTCCTGTCTCCTCCCCTCATCGCCCCTCTGCATGGTCCCCACTCCTTCCACACCACCCACACTTGGCATGGAGACATGCCCCCTGGTTTCAGCGGGATCTCTCTGAGGGCTGGGCCATCCAGGCTCTGCTCTGAGACTCAGGTGGCCCCAGCCTGGCATCTGAGGGGCGCCAACTAAAACGGCCACTTCCTCGTTTACCCACAGCACACCCCTGCCCTGAATAGCTCACCGTGCATCACCTGTCTGCTTGACGACTTTGCTTTTCTGTTTCAGACTCAGACAATCTTCCCTTCATCCAAGAGGGCTGGCCTCTGAACCCCCAACTCCACAGCCACCATCCATGCTGCCAGCTGCTCGAGCCAGAAACCCTGGAGCAGAGGGAACTGGAGGGGCTGGATTGTGCCCCCAGGAGCATGTGCTGACGCTTAAACCCTTAGCAGGAACTGAGAGTGCGAGTGTGCCCAGAGACAGGTAACTACGTGGGGGGTTAAGGCAAGAGGTGGTCACTGCAGAGGGGGACCTAACCCTGGAGGACTGGGGTCCTTACAAGAGGGTGTGGGGACAGCGACACCTGGAGGATGGCCATGTGAAGACGCAGGGAGAGGATGGCGTCTGTGCACCAGGAGAGGGGCCTTGATCACAGGCTTCCTACCTGCAGAGCTGAAGACAAGGAGCATCTGCTGTTCCAGGTCCTGGTCTGGACGCTTTGTTGCGGCAGCCTGAGCTGACTAATACAGCCTCATGTTTAAAAACAACTAAAGATTCCAAGATGACACAGTGGAAGCCAAGCACAGGCCCTTCTGCACATGTGCCCACTGCTTCCTGCCCAGAAGGCCGGCCCCCCTGGGGTCAGCTCAACTGTTTCTTTTCTCATCCACATCCAGCTTCCCCCAACTCACCCCACAGCCTCAGACTCACCATGGTTAGAGGGAGCTCAAGGCCATGGCCATCCCTGAGCATGAACACATGTCTCTGGGATCTTTGGGTTCCCAGAGTTCCAAAGGCCTTCCTGGACCCCAGGACGGTCTTTTGCACAGCTGGGCAAGCCTCACCTCCTGTTTCCACCCTCTGCCTCCTCCAAGAGCCAGAACTCCTGACTCAGTGCCGTTGGAGACAGTTCTGCGCCTGGGAGTCACCATCTAGGCAGAAGACAGGGCAGCTGGTGCCCCCGGGGGCCCTGCATCTGAAGTTCCGATTCTCTGTCTTCTTCCTTTAGAGTAAAATGGCCCCCAAGTGACCACTTCAGTGGCCACTGGAACAGTCAGCAAACAAAACACCAAAGACCATAGATTTTAATCCCGGAGTTGTTATTGTGGGCAAATGACTTCATTTTTTTAAAACAGTTTTTTCCTTTTCTAAATCAAAAGTAGAGTAAAATCCCATTTTTCCTTTGATGAATTGTCACAAGGAATGAATGAATTCAGGTTATTACAAGGCAACTTGGAAGTTTCCATACCCAGCAATACAAACTATTCTAACTTTCCTCAAAAATACAGAGAATAGCGGGTCTGTGCGGCATGTGGTGAGGAAAGCCAATCTCAGAGTCCAGCCCCCACGGTCACATCCTGGCCTCGTCACTACCAGTGGTACAGCCACAAACAAGCTGATTCCATTCCCCAAGGACCCCTGGCTGTAAGACAGAGCCCGGTGCCCATCTCATGGGGCCACCGGGAGGGTAAGAGTCAGTGTGTGCTATGCTCTGAACAGTGCCTGGGGAACAGGCACTTTTCAGGGGCAGCGGCAAAGGGGCCCTGCTCTACCTCTAAGGAAAGACAAGGCCCTCGTCCTCCTTAGAGCACACCCTGACATTCTACCTTCCCTGGGTGGGCGTCTTTTCCTGAGTGCAGCCTCCATCCTCAAGGGCCTCGTCCGAACCTGGGAGACGCATGGGCCTCACCTTCTGCTCACAATGAGCTCATATAAAGGAGGAGGGTACCCTGGACAGGGCTTCCTTTGTGGCTCAGCAGTAAAGAATCCACCTGCAATGCAGGAGATTGTGGGTTCAATCCCTGGGTCAGGAAGATTCCCTAGAGAAGGAAATGGCAACCCACTCCAGTATTCTTGCCTGGGAAAGCCCATGGACAGAGGAGCCTGGCCACTGGCTTCAATCCATGGCATCTCAAAGAGTCGGACATGATGGAAGCGACTAAGCAGTAGCAAAAGACCCTAGATGACAGTGGATCCTGCTGTCAGGATGCGGCTAACCTGGAGCCCCAGTCCCACAGACAGAATACAGATTAGTGTTTGTGCAACCTCAGCATCACGTGGAAGTTTGTTCCTTTCATGTTGAGTCCCTCACTGAAGAATCTGAAAGAACCGACTGAGAATTCCTTCCTCATCCTCAGATGCCTTGGGGACATGGGGACACGTGACAGCTCCCTGGTGTGTGGGCAGGAAGGACTCAGCTGAGAAAAGCAGAGCAAGAAAGGAAGCACACGTGCCCCGCCTCCCGATCCCCGTCTCTGCATAGACTTGAGAATCAGAGAGGCTGGGGCTGAGCTGCCTTTGAGACCCAAGTGCAGCTGAGACGTGGTCATTCATGCCCCAGGGGGAGGTGGGGAGGTGGGGAGGCCAGACCATGCAGACTGACCTGGGGTCGGCTCCTGCCTCAACAGCCCGCAGCCTGTGTGGATGAGGAGCACGTGTAAACTCCCGTCCTCCCCCTACAGCACAAATTCACCCTCAGTCTCCGAGCACGGAGCCAGGAGCCCCCAACATTGTCATTCATTTCAAATAAATCAACTTGATGAAAACACAACTCAAATACCATGAAGTGCACCCACTGAAAGCACACAATCCAGTGGGTGTTGGTGAATTCACAGGGGTGCGTTACCCTCACTTCGAAGAGAAACCCTGGACCTTTGAACTATCAGCTCTCTCCCTGCCTCCTCCTTCTGGGGACCATTTCACAACAGATGTGCATATCAAAACATCAAGTGGTTCACCTTAAAAATATGCAATTCCTCTCTGTCAGTTATATCCCAGTATAGCTGATAAGAAAGGACAGATGTCAACGTTCTTCAGTCCCACCTTCTTCCAGCACAGAGACAGCTCTGAGGCCAACTGACAGGCTGGACCCCGAGTTCTGGATGTGAGGGTGCTCCAGTTGGACTTGTGAAGAAAACTGCTTACACAGTGACAATAACATCCATTTCCATTAGGCACTCATCTTACATGGACGTGAACACAGTCCACGTGACTAAATTCGAGTTGAGGGCATTTAAAAGGCTGGCTTCACAAGCCAAAGAGAATCTGAAACCCACAAGCCTGCTGCTGGTGACTAAGGAGAACTCCAGCAGGAAGCAGAGCGGAGGGTCTGGAGAGAGGATGGGAGGGAGGAGGGTAACTGTGTGCATTTCTCCTTCGTGGAAGGAAGGAAGGGAGAAGAGGACAGAGCCTGCTTTGCTCTAGGCGCTCCTGCAGCCTGGCCGGGGCCGATGGTCCCTGGAGCTCAGCTCACCTTCCTGCACCAGAAGGCGGACAGGTTGGGGGCAGACAGGAAGCCCACGGTGGGGCAGGCAGGGAGAAGCACATTTCTGGGGCACCAACTGCACAAAGGCTCGTAAGTCCACACACAGGGATGCCTCTGTCCTCACACTAACCTGCCGAGTGAGCAGGTGAGGAGGCTGAGGGCCGGAGGGGTTGACTGGTCCACAAGACACAGTGAAAGCCCTGCTGGGCCCGGGCTTCGGACAGGACATCAGTCCCACTGAAAGTGACTGCTAGTCACTCAGTCATGTCCGATTTTTTGTGGTCCCTTGGACTGTAGCCCACCAGGCACTTCTGTCCATGGGATTCTCCAGGCAAGAATACTGGAGTGGGTAGCCATGCCCTTTTCCAGGGGATCTTCTTCACCCAGGGATTAAACCCAGGTCTCTTGCATTGCAGGTAGATTCTTGACCACTGAGCCGCCAGTCTCACCAGCTTGCCACCAAGACAGACATTTCAACTACAGTGCCCTTTTTGCCTATTTTCTCCAGTAAGCCCCTATTCAAATGCAACTATATTCCTGGTAAAGCATCAAACCATAATACAAAAAAGAAAAGCAGAACCTGAGGCTGGAAGTGACTTTAAACCCTACCCAACCATGTTGCCTGGTAGCTTAGCTGGTAAAGAATCCGCCTGCAGTCCGTGGGTTGGGAGGAGCCCCTGGAGAAGGGAACATCTACCTACTCCAGTATTCTGGCCTGGAGAATTCCATGGACTGTATGATCCATAGGGTCGCAAAGAGTCGGACATGACTGAGTGACTTTCACTTTCACTTTCAACCATATTATTACCCTCTGATCTCAGCATAGGAGTTCAGTCTTTAGGGTTCACTGTCTCCCTCTTCAGGAGGGAGAGGGTAAATGCTGTCTCTCGCTGGTGGGGGCGTGTGCAGTGAGGGCTGGAGCTGAGTTTAATCCCCCAGAGGCACACCTGGTGTGCAGTGAAAGAATTACATGATCACCACCATCATCAAACATGGTAAATATTATTGATTATTGTGATGATGATATATGTTGTTCAAAATGCTTTCCATCTCTTTTTTCCTCCATGGGTGGGAAAGAAGTGGGAAGAATTTTCATTATGTAAAAGCAAACAGAAAATACAGCATTTTGACATAGAAACGGACTCTCAGTTCAGTTCAATCACTCAGTCGTGTATGATCCTTTGCGACCCCATGGACTGCACCATGCCAGGCTTTCCTGTCAGTCACCAACTCCCAGAGCTTACTCAGACTCATATCCATTGAGTCAGTGATGCCATCCAACCATCTCATCCTCTGTCGTCTCCTTCTCTTCCCACCTTCAATCTTTCCCAGCATCAGGGTCTAAACAGACTCTACAAGACGCCAACAACACAGTGTAGCAATAATTAAAAGTTAGCAGCTTGATTAAAGTGCCTGACAGTAAACAGTCATCACACAAGCTCCAGGGTGGGGAGCGGTTGCAGAGGGGGCGGCAGGCAGGGCCACCACGCAGGGCCACGTGGGGAAGCCCCAGGCTGGTCCGCAGGCAGAGGACAGGAGGAGGGGAGCTACAGCCACAGCCTTTCCTAGAGTTTCTGGAAGGCAGGCAGGGGAACAATAGAGGGCTGGCTAGCTTGGATAATCTGGGGGCTCTGGGCTACAGGTGTGGTCCCTGGTTCTGAGCCTCTGGCCTGGATGATGCAGGCAGAGGATAGCTGCCCTCTTCCCCCTGGGTGCATGGGCAGAGAGAGGAAGTCTGGGTGCCTGATAGGCATTTCAGGCTTCTCCCTCTGGGCCCTGGGCATCTCTGAGAGGGTGGTCTGACCAGCCAGGAGGGTGGTCCTGACCATCCCAGGAGGGTGGTCTCCCAGCCAGGGAGCTTCTTTAGGACATCAGAAGATCCCAGAACACAGAAAAAGAAAAATACAGTCGGTACATCCCCTCCTCGCAATCAGAATGCCACTCCCCCAGACAGCAGAAGTGGGGGCAGGACATAAGTTTGTTGAGATGCCTCCCTCTAAAGAAGATCTGAGGGGCTCACAATGCTGTAATGCTCAGACCGCAAGTAGAAAAAGGGCCCTCTCGTTTCCCAGGCCCTGAGTGAGTGCAGCTTTCCTGGGTTTAGGGAAACTTCAGGGCATGTGCACGCATCTGGGAAGCTCTGAGTTCCAGGAGGAATCTGCCAAGTGGACCCATGTTTCCACCCCTCTGGCAGGAAGACAGGGTTCACTCTGTGAGCTCTGTCTACTCTCCATCACACTTCTGGGATTGGGGGTGGTTCTGCTTCTTGCTGTTGCATGGAGACAGTGGAGACAGAACAAACTTCAGAGGGGAGGAGCACTGAGGGCCTCTGGGCACCGATGCTGCTGACGTGCTGCTAGCCTGGTCCACAGAGGAGGAAGCTGAGACCAAGGTGTTCACTCCACCCACAGCAGAGGGGGCCTGGCAGCGGGGCTCTTCGCCTTCCCCACAATGTGCAGGGGCCGTGCGAGCTGGCTGCAGTGCGCTCAGCATAGGCCAGGCACCCTGTGGGCACCTTGTCATCAGGTCTCTCAGAGCACCCTGGGGCCGGCATCACCACATCCCCATTTCACAGAGGAGGGGGCTGGCCTGGGGGTCCAGACCTGCTCCAGGCTGCCACAGATGTCGGGGTCCCAGCTGTGCGGCTAGTACAGCACAGGCCGATCTGTCACGAACTCTGAGCTGACCATCAGGGGTCTGCATCCCACCTGCCCACTCTCCTCTCTCCCTCTGAGCATCTTCACTTGCAATTTCCATGACTTCTTGCCCTGGAAGTTTGGGAACAGTAAGGCAGATTTCCCTGGGCCACACTCAAGAGCTCAAGTGATCTTATAAAGACAACTAGAAGTATTTTCATAAAGAGAGCAGGATTGTGTAATTTGGATGCTATTAAATTAATAAAACTCTGTGAGCTGGCCAGTGACAATCTAAACATGCAGCATGAATGTAGTTCAATTATGTGGCAAGGTGGGCTGACTTCAGACAAGATGAGTTTTGGACAGACATCAGCTGGGATCACCTGCCATCCGGTCACATCATTTCAGTCACTCAGTTGTGTCTGACTCTTTGCGACCCCATGGACTGCAGCACACCAGGCTTCCCTGTCCTTCACCAACTCCTGGAGCTTGCTCAAACTCATGTCCATCGTATCAGTGATGCATCCAACCATCTCATCCTCTGTTGTCCCCTTCTCCTCCTGCCTTCAATCTTCCACAGCATCAGTGTCTTTTCCAATGATTTGGTTCTTTGCATCAAGTAGCCAAAGTATAGGAGCTTCAGCTTCAGTATCAGTCCATCCAATGAATATTCAGAACTGATTTCCTTTAGGATTAACTGTGATCTGAATGGGGATTAAACATCTCATCACAGGACCTAAAGCCCTCCTAGCACCACAGCAAGATCTCTTGTGGTTGTAGGTCAGGGCACTCTGATGCAGAAATTACTGATTAAGCTATGATCTGGGGTGCCTGCCTGTCCTGGATGCACCTAGTCAGGCTCCTGAGAGCATCCAGGAGGTCAGATCGCAGCTCCAGGAGGCAATCTGGAGGTGCTGCGTGTGCTCGAATGTGCCAGGCTTCCAGGAATGCCGCCCAGAGGAGCGCTCACCAGCACACGCACATGATGTATATGAGCTGCAGCCTTTCTTGTCCTGGAGAGAAGCTGGAATAACCTTAGGTGTCCATGGGCAGGAGAATGTATCCTTACAGTTTGGTGATTCACACAGTGGAGTTTTCTCAGTTGTTCAGTTCAGTCCAGTTCAGTTGCTCAGTCGTGTCCAACTCTTTGCGACCCCATGAACCACAGCACGCCAGGCTTCTCTGTCCATCACCAACTCCCGGAGCCTACCCAAACCCATGTCCATTGAGTCAATGATGTCATCCAACCATCTCATCCTCTGTTGTCCTCTTCTCTTCCTGCCCTCAATCTTTCCCAGCATCAGGGTCTTTTCCAATGAGTCAGCTCTTCCCATCAGGTGGTCAAAGTATTGGAGTTTCAGCTTCAACATCAGTCCTTCCAATGAACACCCAGGACTGATCTCCTTTAGGATGGACTGGTTGGATCTCCTTGCAGTCCAAGGGACTCTCAAGAGCCTTCTCCAACACCACAGTTCAAAAGCATCAATTCTTCTGTGCTCAACTCTCTTTATAGTCCAACTCTCACATTCATACATGACCACTGGAAAAACCATAGCCTTGACTAGGTGGACCTTTGTTGGCAAAGTAATATCTCCGTTTTTTAATATGCTATCTAGGTTGGTCATAACTTTCCTTCCAAGGAGTAAGTGTCTTTTAATTTCATGGCTGCAATCACCATCTGCAGTGATTTTGGAGCCCAGAAAAATAAAGTCAGCCACTGTTTCCACTGTTTCTCTTACTATTTGCCATGAAATGATGGGACAGGATGCCATGATCTTAGTTTTCTGAATGTTGAGCTTTAAGCCAACTTTTTCACTCTCCTCTTTCACTTTCATCAAGAGGCTCTTTAGTTCTTCTTCACTTTCTGTCATAAGTTGTTAAAATGAGTCGATTAGAACTTAAAACATCAAAATAGATACATCACAGAAAATACTGAATGAGAAATATACAATGTAGAATGACCCAGTATCATGCCATATATATAAATTTTCATACATCATTTGTGAATATGTACCCTCACCTAATGCAAAATCATCAAAACAGTGTTGGGGCTAATTAAACACCGAGACAGTGATAAGCATTATCTTTCAGAAAGGATCAGACAGAAAGAATTGGAGAAGCATATAAACTGTAATTACAGCAATCAATCTCTTTAAAATAATAAGAACTGAGGTAATGATGCAAAATACTGTTTTCAAAGATGCGAGGTTATGAGTCTTCATCCTATTGTTTTCTATATTTTTTGTGAGGCTTGAAACAGTTCATAACATAGAAGGAGCTTCCTGCGAGCTAAGTATTAGTAAGACAAGACCTGCAAAGAAGTGGCAGGCAGCCAACGAGAGGGGCTCACACAGCACCCGGCCAGCCGGGGTCGCCCACAGCAAAGGTGGCCGGTGACACAGCAGGACTCATCTTTGATATAAGCAGACTTTATATGACAGCCCTTCTCTTGAGCAAAATCTATTCCCAAATAACTCACTTTCCCCCATTTCTCTCTTCATAAATATGACACACATGACAACTAGCATCCCAAAGAAAGTTCTGGGGAGCGGCGTAGAAGTACAAAATGAGAGTAGGCTGGAGGAATGTTTGCCAGGGGTGCCCGGGTGCAGACCTTGCATTTCACTGCTCATTTAGAATCCGTGTGGCCGGCTGTACAAGAAAGGAGAAATCGCAGGTGGTTCTGGGTTCCTGCCAGGTTTCTGATGGACTGAAGTCTTGGCTCGAAGAAGTCACCTTCCACAGCAGGTGGACAAGCAGTTCGGCAGATTTGATGTTTCCTGCTCAGGTTATTTTTTTCCCCTGGCTATTTTAAAAATGCGTGGAGGTCAACTTTTTCGATCCCTTCGCACTGAGATAAATTTGGCAAAAGTCAGAGAAACAGCCAGTAGCCAAACAAATGTGAAAAGTTTGAGTCACCCACCCTAAGCGCCCAGTGGGTAGGAGTGAGGCTGTCAGCTATTCCTTAAAAGGTTCAGGAAACGGACTTTGATGCTGATTAGCACGACTCCCAGGCCCACAGAGCTCCTGCAGGGACAGGTGTGCTTGTGGTGAAGAGAGTCACTCAGATTGCCTTCCTGATGCTCCCCAGTCCTGTCCAGGGTGTTCAGATACTCCTCCAACACAGCACACTCATTACGTGGGCAATGGCCGTTATTGCTGATCTTTAGAGACAGACCTGTTCTCCAAAACAGATGGAGGTCCTGACTTTGTGAGGTTAACTGTACACAGAAAGCTACGGTGACACCAGCAGTTCTTCTTAGGTAACACTCTTTAATGAGTTACATAGCAAACACGTCAGGTTCTCACACTGCCTCTTGTTGACCCGTCTGTGATTCTGGGTCCACTGTGGTACCCAAGTCAAACAAGCTCACCTGCGGTGACAGCGTCCCACCTGAGCATGGGCCACAGGCCTTTCCTCTTTGCTTCAGCATCTTCTCCAGCATCCTGGGGGCTCAGCAGTCCCATGCCATCGCAGACCAGACAGCAGAGGGACTGACTTCCTCACCTAATGGTGGATAAATGCCTCTGGTGTCGGGAAGGTTCTGGGAGCCATTCTGCACTCAGGTGTGTTTTGTTTCGATGTGCCTGGTTGAGTCCTGCCTACGACTCTGTAACTTGATGCTTTTGTCAGTTTTGAAAATTTTTCAGAAAGTTTTCTCTCCCCTTCTCTCTTCTTTCTTACTGGAACTTGACTTGCACTTTTGTCTCTTTGTGCTGCACTCTGCATGTTTTCTTTCCTGACCTGTCTACCAGCTCACTAATTTTCTTTCACCTCTCCTCAGCGGCTGTTAACCTCTCCAGTTCAGTTCTTAACTGTGGCTACTGTGCCCTGTTTTTGTTGTTCTAAATCTCCCTTTGGTTCTTTATCGATACTTTCTTGTTCTTTAACTCTTCTTACGGTTCCTTAAATATATTAATCATGTCTGATAATGCCTTCACCTGAAATCTCTTTTCTTTGGTCCGTTATCTTAATATTTGCTTTCTGTTAGGTGTCCTATTAATTTTGATTGAGTGCTAGAAATTGTGTGTGAAAAACTAAATCTAATCTGATGCCAAGGATGATGCTTTATTTCTCTGAGAAGAACGGACCTTGCTGTTCCTCCTGGGGTCTCTCTCCTCAGTATGCAGAGGGCCCCCTTCTCACTGTGTCATCACACAGTTTTCCTTCCACGCATGTGCATTCCTGAGGTCTCTCTGTGTCCAAATTCTCGTACTTCTAAAGACACCATATTGGATTAGGACTGGTTTAACCTCCTCTTTCAAGACCCTATCCCCAAATACAGTCACATCCTATGGTCCAGGGGGTTATGGTTTCAATGCAATTTTTTAATACATAATTTTGTTGGGAAAGGAGACACACAATTCAGTAAAGAAGAAGTTTCTTAGTTGAAATGCAAAGGAATTTTAATCTTATCACCCCTAAGTCATTCAATTACATTAATAAAACAACTTGTGTTTATATGTGCAGCATGTGTATGCAAAAGCCAAAAATACTGTTTAAAGAAAAAATTATTATAATCTCTGTGTATATAAACTCTCAGATTTTCTGTATTCATACACATTCCGTCTATGTAAAAACATATTTCAATTACATTTTTGGCAAGATTGACAAATTTGCATAGAGAAAATGAATTCCTTTGAGGCAGTCTAATTAATTTCTAAACATTGTATAGCATTAAATAAAAATGTTTATTTTTCTATTTGCTAGTATCTTTTTTCCATGTAAGTGTTTGTTAAAGATTGATTTGTTGATCAATTTTTGTCCATATCAGGTTTTACTGGTTAGAGCTTCTGTGTTCCCAATGTCTGTGTAAGCATGATTTTTGAGGAGTTAGTTGTATTTTCCTTTAAGTAACCTACAGAATTTTAATTTTTTTGGAATTTGATCTGCTTGTTTTCAACCAACAAAAACCTTAGCATGTACAATTCTTACTATTGTCATTTTTCTATGTGTTTATTTTATTCAACAACCAATAAAAGGCTGAGAATAAATAAATGAGTGTTTTATTAATTTCTCAAACGATCCAAGAAAGTAGGAAAACCTGGTATCTTTCTCACTTTTCCAACGGTGAGTGAGTGACTTTGAAATGTGCAGAAACAACAGTATTTCCATGTTTTCCAAGGTCTCCATGGTCCAATTTCACTGGCATCTGGAACCACATTCTCAGAGAGGAACTTGACACCCTCTGAAGTGAGCCCCATGCATTTCTGGCTGGTCAGACATGCACCCATCAGCAGTACTGGCCAGCTGCTTCAGGGCACCTGCTGTTTCTTTACTGTTTATGGCCAACTCTTTCACTGGGAACTGCTCTGCCCACCAGCACAACCAACTCACACTGGGCATCCCCTCCCTGCAAGGCCATAGACAAGTGGGCACCTGCCTTCCTGATATGGTGGTGTCTCCTTTGCCCCTGGGAGACCAAGGATTTCCAGCGTGGACAGAGGGAAATGAAAGGGAAGCGGACAGGTTTAGGTGAAGCACCCCAGGGTCTCTTGGAAGTAACTTGAAGCGGTCTGGAAGCTTAGGTCGAGTCAGCAGAAGTTATGATTGTTACATCACCCTCACTAGTGCCCAGAGGCTGAGGAGTCCTGGATAAGCTGCAGGGTTGACTGTGGTTGTAGAAACAGCTTTCTGAGTCTCCGCATGGAGCCCCACGCGGCAGTCGGCATGAATACAGATCAAGCCGACGTTGGCGAGGCCCTGCCTTACCGACGTGGGAGGTTTGGTTCCAGCACAGCCACTCGTTTCCTGACCGTTTGTCTGTGGGGTGAGCTCCTCCTAGCAGCCTGCCCAGTCCTTCATGTAGCTGGGTTTCTGGACGGCCTGGCCATCCAGTCTTCTAACGAACCCCCAGACTCATCTGAGTTTTAGCCAAGGGTTAACCTCAACTCAAGCTTTGCGACCTGCTCAAGCAGTGATCCCTGGAAAAGGAAATGGCAACCCACTCCAGCACGCTTGCCTGGAGAATTCCACGGACAGAGCCTGCCAGGCTACAGTCCATGGGGTTGCAAAGAGTCTGACAGGACTGAAAACTGAAATTTCATTCCAGGTGTGAACACAAAAAAGAAGTTTGAGGTGTCAGAAGATATTCTGTGATTGTTCTGGCTTGTTTAGACGTAGTTAACCGTTAAATTGATAGATTCTCAACTTTATGACTAGGTGCCAAACCCAATCATGACAAATGTTGGCATCCTTGGTAAACAATTTTCTTATTTTGACACCAGTTTTTATTTTAAGGAAAAGAAAGTCACTGCAGAATATGACAGTTTGATTATGGGTGACAAGAAGAAAAAAAGAGACCACAGAGAGATTGGATTGCAGAGTTTGGGTTGGCATAGGTGCAATTTTCAGTGGCAAATGTTGAAACTTCCTGTTTGTCCTGTTTTACCTTGAGGACAAGTAACAAATACTGGACTGGAGTCAAACAACTCAGAACACACAAGGCTCACAGAGTCAGACATTTATAAGGAGTATCTTTCTACCCCTTTGAGAACGTGATACGTGACCAGGGCCTCCAAGGCTTCCATCTTTTTGCAGGAAGGGAGACAACCCCGAGAGCCTGGTTCCTTAGAAATTGCTCTTTCAGAACCGCCCTATCACTCGCATCTTCCCCATTCACCTATCAGCATGCGGGGGCGGACAGTACTTCCGGATAATCTGCCGGACCTAGCGCAGTGTCTTACATGCCCTGTGGACATGCTTCTGGTGGGCTGACTCACAGTCTTTCTTCATTTTCTAACCAGAGGCTGACCTGTTCGGAGCTGGTCAGTGTCAGGTGAGTGAGAGAAGGACACAGGCAAGAACTGAGATACTGGAGTGGCCACAAAGTTCATTTGGGTTTTTCCATAAGACAGTACAGAAAATCAAAATTAACTTCTTGGCCAACCCAATATCAACCTAACCTTTCTATGGGAAGACACTGGAAACTGCCTGCGAAAGATACCCTGCTCTCAACGCTCTTGCCTCTTCAGGGATGAGGACACAGTCATGTCCTTCTTGGAGCCTTGCTCAGCCCCAGGCCCAGTGCTGGACACTGCCGGGGAGGTAACTGAAGGGGCGGTGGCTCAGGGGTCTTGGTGTCAGCTTTGGGGGACCCAGGGGCAGGTGGGGCAGGATGATAGTCAGCTGCCACCTGCAGACAGTAAGCGGGGGGTCAGGAGGCCGAGGAGCAAGTGTGTGAGATGCTCTGAACGTATGTGGATGCGGCAGGAGATGTGGGCAGGGGACTGGCTGCAGAGAACAGATGCCTGGGGGAGGGGAGTGAATTTAAGTGCAGTGGGAAAGAGTCAGTAGCCCAGAGGAAGGTGAGTCCAGGAGGAGGAGCTGAGGTGGAGAGTGAGGAAAGGGTGCGCTTGATGGAGTCTGGGCCGGATGCTGGGGGGGACTGTTTCCCCACAGCATGAGGTCTGGGTCCCCCACAGCGGGAAGGCTGGGTCCCCCATGACGGGAGGCCTGGGTTCCCATGGCAGGATGTCTGGGTCCCACACAGTGGGACGTCTGGGACAAGGTGCAGACTGAGGGGTTCTGTGATGGCTTCTGTGATGAGCGGGAGGACAGAACAGAGTGACTGTGCCCCAAACACGGGCTGATGGGGTGACAGCACCCAGGGAAGGCCGGGTGCGTGGTTCTCTCCTGAAGCAGCACTGGGCAGGGGTGACGTAGGCTGGAGGCTGTGCTGGGTCTGTGGTGGAGAGTGAGGTGGGGTGGGGGATCAGGAGGGGCTGGGAGACAGGAGACTGCGCACCCTCCTTGTCCAGCTGGGTGAGCACTCACCTCCACCACCTTCAGGTTGTGAGAGTTCATGAGTGAGCGAGCCTGCTCTCCTCTGATGCAGGGCAGTGTCTGCGCAGCACTGCTCTAGCTCCACATAGCTGGCAAAAATAGCTTCTGCTTCCAAGGAGGCCAGAACCCTTAGAGGGAGAAGGGTCTGCGAAGAATGAATCGTGTAGTGCGGTACCTCTTAATACGCCTGAGAGGAAGCCAGCTTGTGCCTCCAGAGAGGCAGGGGCAGAGCCTGGAAATAGTCCAGCACAGCAGAGCAGGCCTGACCCTGCAGGAAGACCAGGGGCTGGGGCTGAGCTCCCGGACAGACCTGCTTCCGTCACCATCTGCAGGTGAGCAGGCGAGAGGCACCAGCCCATTGCAACGGGGCCTGTCCCCAACCAGCCCACTGTCCCTGCTCCCCGCTTTCCACTCTCATCTGGGGGAGACTAAAGCAGCCCCAGCCTCTCAGGTTGAGCCCAATGGGGACAGGAAGCCAGCAATTACAGTCCACAAACCCCCTGCCCACGGCATCCAGAGCGCTGAGCACTAGTGTCGGTGCCCCTCCCCCTCCGGGGGGCGGCTGGTCCCCTTGGGGTTCACCGGGAAGAAGGCACGCCGGCCGAGGAGGCTTCTCGAGCCCTCTGACCACTGGGCCTGGGGAGCTGCAGCAGGGCTTCTGCTCCATGGGTTCCCCAGTGCCTACTGAGCCCCCGTGCCCGCAGGCTCCTGCCACCAGGCCACGAGTACCTGTGCAGCAGGAGGCTTCTCAGTAGGCACACAGCCTTGGGATTTCCTCTGGATGCTCATTCAGCACTGGGGTGATCAATATGCGTCCCCACACCCCGCATGAACTTCCGAAAGCTCCCGGTCAGTGGGGGCCGCTCACCTGGACTCTAGTAAGGATCTAGGCAGGAAACGGCACCTCACCCTTGCACCTGATCCTGTCAGACAGACCCAGGCTGGGGGGCACTCCACAGACCCCCTGGACAGGGCCCCCCACAATGTCACGGTCACCAAACACAAGGGAAGTCTGATGAGAACCTGTCGTCGCAGATTGAGGACTTCCCTGGGGGTCTAGTGGCCACAACCCTGTACTCCCTGTCCCTGGTCAGGGAACCAGATCCCACCTGCCACAACTAAAAACAGTGCATGCCACAACTAAGACCCAGTGCAGCCAAATAAATAAATATTTAAAAAGAAAGAAAGAAAGAAGTCATCACAGACAGTGGGGCACACTTACTGCACACACACTGAGTGTGTGGTACCTGGGCTGGTCACTGGAGGGAGCATCAAAGGGACAAAACTGGGAAAATGAAGTCCCCAAATCTTCAGTTTAAGAAATGTTAATTTCTTAGCTTTGATAAATGGAATGTGGTTATGTAGATGCTAACATTATGAGGAAATATAGCCTATCCATACAATGGAATATTATTCAGCCTTAAAAAGGAAAGAAATTCTAGATGTAGAGAACAGATGAGTGGTTATGAGTGGGGAGAGAAAGAGCTGGGTGAGACAGGGTAGGAATTAGAGACGCAAACCATTACGGACAAGATAAATAGACTGAAGGTGTACTGTACAACACAGTGAACACAGTCAGTACTTATAATAACTACAAATAGACTGAGGGTGTATCATACAACACAGGGAACACAGTCAGTACTTATAATAACTACAAATAGACTGAGGGTGTATCGTACAACACAGGGAACACAGTCAGTACTTATAATAACTACAAATAGACTGAGGGTGTATCATACAACACAGGGAACACAGTCAGTACTTATAATAACTACAAATAGACTGAGGGGTATATTACAACACAGAACCAGTCAGTGTTTATAATAACTACAAATAGGATGAGGGTGTATCATACAACACAGGGAACACAGTCAGTGTTTATAATAACTACAAATAGACTGAGGGTGTATCATACAACACAGGGAACACAGTCAGTACTTATAATAACTACAAATAGACTGAGGGTGTATCATACAACACAGGGAACACAGTCAGTACTTATAATAACTACAAATAGACTGAGGGTGTATCATACAACACAGGGAACACAGTCAGTGTTTATAATAACTACAAATAGACTGAGGGTGTATCATACAACACAGGGAACACAGTCAGTGTTTATAATAACTACAAATAGACTGAGGGTGTATCATACAACACAGGGAACACAGTCAGTACTTATAATAACTACAATTAGCCTGAGGGTGTATCGTACAACACAGGGAACACAGTGTTTATAATAACTACAAATAGGCTAAGGATGCATCATACAACACAGGGAACACAGTATTAACAATAACTACAAATGGGTATAATCTTTAAAAATTGTAACTTGCTATACTGTATACCTATAACTTGTAAAATATTATACTTCAACTACATTTCCAAAAAAAAAAGGAAAGACATTCTGACACTGGCTACAGCATGGAGGAGCCTTGAGGACATAAAGCTGAGTGAAATAAGCCAAACACAAAGAGATAAATGCAGCATGATCCCATTTATGCAGGGGTCCTGAAATAGTCAAGCTCATGACACTGATAGCAGTGTGGTGATTTCTGGGGGCTGGGGGAGAGGATGGAGGATGGGGAATTGTCTAGCAGGCTCAGAGCTTCAGGTTTTCAAGATGTAAAGGTTCTGGAGATCTGTACAATGGGTGCATTTAGGTGACACTGTCTCACTGCTCACTTAGAAAGATTAAGATGGTAGATTTTACATCATATGCTTTCTTCCACCAATTTTTTTTTTAATAGTCTCTCTTCCCAAGAAAACAATGCAACTTAAGAGCAATAACTCAGGCCCTTTTGCATCTCATCCCAACCCTCAAGCTGCATGCTCTATATAAAAAATCTCAGAGACAAACGCTTGCTTGTTGCTAGTAGGAAGAACCGCCCGCCTCCCCACATGGAATCCTCTGGAGTTCCCTGGATCCCGGGACAGCGAGAGCAGGAGGGCAGGACCTTAGTCCTGCCTGCGGTTCTGCAGCTGCACATGCTGGGCTCCAAGCTCACCCCCTCCTGGGCGCCCCAGGCCCACCTGCCCTGCCTGCGGCCCCCACCTCCTCCAGACGGTTCCTGTTTTCATCTCTGTGCCATTGTTCTTTATTTCGCTCCTGTCAACACAGCTTCCCACCTTTAATCCCATTATTCCATGGGTTCTAAACTCCACTGCGTTTTCCTTCTTTTTCCAGAGAAGGTATGTAGCCCAAATGCCAGCGGCTTTCATCTCTTCAAGGTACGAAACCATGGGAAAGCAGACACAACATAAAAATAGCCACATGATTCTTAAATGTCCAGACAGAAATAACACATCCATGGGTCCAAGGTGTTTGTGGCTGGGATATCTAAATAAAGACACTTCCCCTTCCTGTTTTTCCTGTATGTTTGAGCATCCAAACTGCCAGATGTTTGGTGTCAGGGATCCTGACGCCCTTGGAATCAGCACTGATGCTGCCCAGGTGCTGAGACTGGGCCTAGGGGCCCTCACGGCCTTCCCTCCAAGTCCTCATCACTTCTCCACCGCTGCCACTGTGGCTGGTCACCAGCAGGATGAAGACCACAACCCCCTAACTGCCCGGGTCCTGGGTCCTCATCAGCCCATCCAAACCCAAACCACTCTCCTCAGGGAGGCACACGGTCTTCCTAAAACGGAAGGGGATCTGGTCAACCCATCTCCTAGAACACTCTGATAAGTCCCCTTTATCATTTAGCAGGACCAGCCTGAGACATACAAGCACCACATTTAAACCCGTAGCCTGGCAGCCCTCAAATCCACTTTCTTTAAGACTTGTTTTCAACATTTATTTAATGAGGGAGAAAGAAGTCCTGTTAACAAAGAGTTTACAAAGATTATCTCTGCTCTGCAGATAATGAGGGTTTTTCTAGATGCTCTGAAAATTAACAAAATAATCATCTTATATAGAACGGTCTTTCGTTTTTGCAGTGTCCCTATTTTAAACAAATCTTTTGTTATCTTCCTTACTTTAGTGTCCTTTTCAATTTTTTTTTTTGGCATATCCTGCAGTTGTACTGAAAATCCAGAACATGGTATCATCACAGAGAGACCTCTGAAGTCTTGGTCTGCCCTGGCTGACCGGAGGTCAAGGACATTTGCTAAACCACGCTTCCATCAAGGTCACAGCTGCCTTCTGAGCAGCAGCATCAACATGTGTAACGTGGCAAAAGAGAAGCAAGCGGGGCCAGCAGCATCTCCCCAGCTTATTTCAGAGACTGTCCCTGAGCAACTGTCCCTGGGTCCACTCTTAATCCACCTTCAGGATAAGCTCCTGGCTCCTCAGCAGGGTATCCAGGACGCCCGCGTGTATGTCACCAGCTCCCTAGTCTTCCACTCTGTGTCCCAGGCAATGCAATCACTGGATGCCTCACCAGAGTCTGGGTGCTCTCTCTCGAGCTCTGCCCACTGCCTGGCACCGCATTTCTCACCTGCTCCTTCTCATCCACCCCTGGAAACCTTGACCCATCAGAGCTACGTAACTAGGATGTTTAATGGAGGGGCCACATACCGAGATGCCAGCAGGGGGCAAGCACCGGGGCCAGCATTGTGGGGAGGCAGGGACGTCAGTACCTCCCACCCAGTCTCCCGCTGTTGTCTCCCACCAAGGGCTCCTCCAGACCCAGGGAGGCTGTTACTGAGGCTTCCTGGGGCGCCAAGCAGAAGGGAGAAGGATCTGGAGAAGGACTTCTAGTGGGCAGGCACCCCCAACCATGTTTCACATCAAGTATAGTTTCTATAAGTCTTCCCTGGTAGTCCAGAAGGAAAGAATCCACCTGCAACGCAGGAGATATGAGTTCAGTCCCTGGGTTGGGAAGATCCCCTGGAGTAGGAAATGACAGCACACTCCACTATTCTTGCCCAGAAATCTCAAGGACAGAGGAGCCTGGTGAGCTACAGTTCATGGGGTCACAAGAGTCAGATGTGACTGAACAACTGAACACACACACACACACATGCACACACAGGCTTCATAAAGCCTTCTGCACTTCCATAGGTGGCTAATGCTCTCCCCACACGCTTTCCATCACAACAATCTGCAAATGTGTTGTGTGGTTGCTCACTTTTGGGCTCCTCTGGGGCTCAGGTTCCTTGAGGGGCCCGGAGCTCCTGACCTGGTCCAAGGGCAGAGGCAATGCCATCAGACTGACTGTGCCTGCAGAGCCAGGGGCTCAGGGCTGGGGGAGCCCGATATCTGAAGACTCAGGAAGGGGGTGCTGCAAAGGATTACAGCACAGAGCCAAAGTCCAAACAGAGCCTGACAGGGAAGGAATGCTTTTCTCTTAAAGACAAAGTTTGGAAAACAAGCTTTAAGAATCCTTACAGAGACGTATCAGTGATGATAGGTGCCTAGAACAGATTTTTTTTTCGCTGAAATTACTTTAGAGGTCATTGTGTTGTACTCCTCCAGCCCTTCTCAGTGTCCAAGCTCCGCATGGACACTCTGTCTTCTCGCTCTGTGCACAGCCGTGGATTCTAATAACTCCCCTGCTCCTTCTCATGGAGCGCAGGCCACCGTGCCTCCTGTCTGCTTTATGGTGGATCCACGCTGTTTCATAGGATGAAATTCATTACGATTCATTAAACTCGCTCATAAAAAGGGCTTGATATCCCCTGGGGCAAGTTCATTAAAAGAATCTCTTTGGTTCAATTATGAATCATTTTTCCCCCGTATCCAAAGGCAGCTCTTGAGATGCACGGTGGCAAGGAGACCTCACAAGGCAGATGCAGGAATCCGGCAGCCAAAAGCCAGGGCCTGCGCCGTCACTTCTGAATAAAAATACCGCCGTGGGAGAGGGAGTGCCAGATGGCTGTCTGGGGGTGCTCTCTGCTCGGCGTCAACTGGATTCCCAGGGGCGCACTTGCACAGACGGTGACGATGCCCTGGCACGCCGCGCCTGCAGGCTCTGTGTGGGCCGGCCCCACAGCCCCCGCCGCTCAGAGCCCGTCTGCTTTATCACCCCACAAGGATCGTAGAGGCTTACCTCCCAAAAACCAGCTTGGGAGACAAAAATTTAGACCTAAGACACTTCTCTTGCATCCCTTTACTTCCAAAAGAAAGGGAATCCTCCTCCATGAGACAGAGCTTTCCTTCCTGTTTCTATGACTGGGTCTCTCTTGGCAGAGTAACCCACGTGGTGACATTTCCCTGGTTACCTCTCAGACGAGTTTCATAGTGATAGCAAGAGCAGTGCATTTTTCAGAGCCACGTGCAGACATAATAGCTGGTCTTCAGAAAGCATTTTCCAGGAAGTTCTCTGGGTGACATTTCTACACCGATTTTCTGCAACTTGTCTCCACTCAAAAAATATCTGAGGCCCTGACAGTATTTCCACACTTAGTGAGACACGCGGCATCTGCCCCTCGCCAAGCGTGTCACATTCTTGAGTCTGAAGGTTATTTATTCACCCGCTCAAGCCGCCTGTGGCTGCCGGCACAATGCAGGATGCTGCCGGGGCTGAGGGAGGGCACGGGGACTGCTGAGGGGGTGGCCCTGGTGGCCCCCCGTCCGGCCAGTGTCCCGGAGGAGCAGAGAGAGGAGGGGGCTGGAAGGAGCGGCCCCAAGCAGAGGGAAAGGGGCACTTCCTCCACCACTCTGGGGTCCCGACTCAGTCTTGGGGCCCTGGGGACTGTCCCCGGCCCACACTCAGCTGTCCCGTGGAGCGTCCATTCCCCGGCGCCCCAGAGCTGCCCCAAGTAGAGCATCATCTGGCTTCGAAAAGGACACACCCAAGAGAGGCTCGGGATGTTAGCGGGGAGTTTAGTTTGCCCTTGACGAAGCCTTAACATAAAGCAGAAAGTGGAAAATCAGAATCAATGACCAGAATGTTTCTTTCCAAAGGGTCCCTTTAGATACGTTAGTAAGAGCTGCCTGAGGCCAGGGCGCTGCACTCAGGGCCACGTCGGGGCTGCGGGTGGTGGAGCTGTGTGTGGACTGGTTTCCTCTTCTAAAAACAAAAGTTACCTGTGCGACTTCTGTGGTTTGTAAATAACACGTTTAAATTATGTTGTTTAACAGCTTTATTCAGATATCATTGACATATGAAAGTTGTATGTATTTACGGCGTAGAACATTTTTGATACAGGTTTATATTGTGACGTGGTTACCACAGTCACGGCAATCAATACAGCCGTCACCTCACACAGCTACCGTGTGTGTGTGTGTGTGTGTGTGTGTGTGTGTGTGTCCCATGTCGCCTTCTCCCACCGACAATCTCGGTAACCAACAGCACAATCACAATCACAGGGGAGCCCCTTCAGTGCCCCTGTATACCTGCACCCTCACCCCCACCCCTAGCCCCTGGCAACCCCTGACCTTCTCGCCATCTCTGGGGCCATTTCCGGAAGCTGTCAGGTTGTTCACCAAGCATCCATCCAAGGACCCCAGGTCTGCTCCTTCTCACTGGCACTCTGTGTCCCATTCCACAGATGACCCCAGTGGGTAACCCTCATCCACTGGAGGGAACTCAGGTTGCTTCCACATTTTTGGCTCCTACAGAGAAACCAGCTGTGAACATTCACGTATGGTGTTTTAGAGCATGTCTGTTCTGACTTCTCTGGGATAAATGCCCAAGAGGACAACTGCTGGGTTTTAGGGAAAGCACATGCTAGCATTCCAAGAGATGGCCAAACAGTTTTCTGAGGTAACCATGCCACATCTATCCCCACCTGGGATGAATGGGAATTCAGTTTCTCTGCATCCTCACCGGCATCTGGCACTATGACTCCATCAATCCAGGAGTCCTACTGGGTGTAATGAACCTCACTCTGCTTTTTAACTCGCATGTCCCTGATGGCTGATGATGCTGAATCCTCCACACACCTGTCTGTGCCCAGGTCTCTCCTTCAGCGCACGTCTGTCCACGTCTTTGCCCACATCCCAAGTGGGTGTTTTTTCCCTGAGACGTGAGACTTCTGCCCATCTTCCAGCTACAAGTCCTTTCAAAGACAGTTTGCAGATAGTATCTCTCAGCCTGTGGTTCATCGTTTCATCCTCCTAATAGGGATTATTACAACATAAAATTTTTTTAAAGTTGATGACATTCACTTTATTAGTTTTTTCTGTTTATGGCTCATGCCATTATAGGTCTCAGAAATCTCTGCTTGGCCTTAGATCTTGACAATCATCTTCTATTTTTTCTCCCTAAAGTCTTATGATTTTACATTTTTATTTGAATCTTTGACTCGTTTTGGACTAAATCTTTGCATAGTGTGAGGTTCAGGCCAAGGTTTTGTTTTTTCCCTATGTATATGTTCCAGTACAATTTTTTAAATTATGGTAAAAACCACATAACATAAAAGATTGCCGTCTTAGCCATTTTTAAGCACACACGTCAGTGGCATTAACTCCATTCACCCTAATGTGCAGCCATTACTGCCATAAAACCCTGGGACTTCCCATCTTCCTAAATGAAAACTCTGGGCCCATGATACAAGGGCTCCACATCTCTTCCACCTCCCTGCCCCTGGCAGCCACAATCCCATCTTCTGTCTCTAGGAGTCTGACAACTCTGGGACCTCATGTTCATGGAGCCAGGGGAAACTGGAGGGTCTGTGCTTGGGAGTAACGGTTCTGATGGGTAATCCCGGTGGGTCAGGTTGGGGCCAGTCTGTCCTGGAAGCTCTGCCCTTCTCTTCTCCAAGGGGTTCAGTGACTCAGTTATAGTTTCAGGTTGTACCTATAAAGGGAACGACTATGTTATTAGCTGACAATCTCAGAGATAAAAATAAAAGACAGAAGCCCTTACTCTGGTCTGAAGGGAAAAAGACCTGCAGGTCTCAATGAGAGGGAGTTCCTGGTGGTCTGGTGGTTAGGGTTTGGCACTGTCATTGCTGTAGCCTGGGTTTGATCCTTGGTTGGGGAAGTGAGACCTCACAAGGCCTGCAGCGAGGCAAGAAACCAAAACAAAAACCCCTAAAACTCAACGAGATAGTCTGTGCATCAGATCTGCGGCCCTATTGCTGGAGTCACTGCCTTGCAACTCAGTACTGAGTCTCTGGCTGGGAGGCAGGGGGTGGAAATGTGGTTAAGAGCAGGACATTATGACTAGGATTAATGCGTAAGGAAGAACAAGGACGATGCACTGCTCTCTGGATGAAGGACAGACAAGGGCTGTCAGCAGACATGGACCCAGTTTAAGGACATGGGTTATCTGCACACAGAGGTGTATAGTGGAGATGCCATTCCTACACAAACAACGTTGTAAGTAAATCTACCAGGTAAATAGATGGGGAAACAATGGAAACAGTGACAGACTTTATTTTTTATTTTTTAACAGACTTTATTTTTATTTCTCAAATCACTGCAGATGGTGACTGTAGCCATGAATTAAAAGACGCTTGCTCCTTGGAATAAAAGCTATGACCAACCCAGACAGCATATTAAAAAGCAGAGACATTACTTTGCTGACAAAGGTCTGTCTAGTCAAAGCTGTTGTTTTTCCAGTGGTCATGTATGGATGTGAGAGTTGGACAGTAAAGAAAGCTGAACGCCGAAGAATTCATGCTTTTGAACTGTGGTGTTGGAGAAGACTCTTGAGAGTCCCTTGGACTTCAAGGAGCTCCAACCAGTCCATCATAAAGGAAATCAGTCCTGAATATTCATTGGAAGGACTGATGCTGAAGCTGAAACTCCAATACTTTGGCCACCTGATGCAAAGAACTGACTCATTTGAGAAGACCCTTATGCTGGGAAAGATTGAAGGCAGGAGGGGAAGGGGATAACAGAGGATGAGATGGTTGGATGGCATCACTGACTCGATGGACATGAGTTTGAGTAAACTCCGGGAGGTGGTGATGGGCGGGGAAGCCTGGCGTGCTGTGGTCCATGGGGTCCCAAAGAGTCGAACACGACTGAGAGACTGAACTGAGCTGAACTGAACCAGGTAAACAGGTAGCTTAAATAAACCTAGTTGTGGTTAATGATTTTCTTTTTCTAAAAGTCTGCATTAAAAAAATCAAAGGAGCCCTATCTTACTTAAGTTAGCCACTTGAACAGGGAGATTTCTGCGCCCACAACAGCGCACAGGCCATAAGCCCCTGTGCAGAGGAGCAGTTTCAGAAGCCCAGCTGAGTCCATACTGGCACCTCGAGTGACGGTCCTGGGGCCTCAGGACCCCCACTCCCAGGAATCCAACTTCACATACAGCTAAAATGCAGGAAGTGGGAAGGTGGAGAGAAGGATCAAATAAGAATTCTTATATGTGCCACCATTTTTTGGATAAGAAAAAGCAATAAACATTAATGAATAATTAAAAGGAATGGTTACCTGGGATCAATCCAACTTAGAGAATGAAGGCGTTGTATAACAAAGTTTCCTGTTTTAACAAGAGCAAGAGAAGGAGGAACGGGGCGGCCCTGGGCTCCTCGGACCAGATTTTAGGAAACTGGGCTCAGGAGACTGGGGACCCCCCCACCAACCTCCACCCCCTGCAGATGAGTCGCCCACAGCCACTTCTGCATGCTCGCTTTCCTTACAAAAACATCTGACAAACGTCTCCAAGGTGAGTTGATGTATTAAAAAAAAGCACTGGGCCAAGGAATTGGGGCTGGGACGTGCCTGTGACACAGCTTTTCTTGAGGGCAGGGCAGGTGATGGTGAGCAGAGCTGGATGCAGAAGGAACCAGGCTCCAGTCCTGCCCTGTCGCTGCTAAGCGTGAGCTGCTGATGGTGGGCCTGTGGCTCAGGACTGCACTTCACGTCTGCATGTGACGTGAGACCTGGTGGGGGGCGCTGAGGAGAGATTAAACACAGGGCAGGTAGAAAGCTCAGGTAGAATCTGTGGCTTGTTCGAGTTCAGTAACAGAAAGCTGTCTTCACTGTCCTAATTTCACGGCCCAGCAGAATCACATGGGCAAAGATCCAGAGCCGAGGCAGAAACCCCAGTGCCAAAGATACAGGACGCTCAAGAGACGATACCGTCCAGTCTGGGTGCAGCACTCAGCCCTCACGTCTGGAGATTCTCAACGCTTTGTGAACAAAGAAGCCCCCATTTCCACTTTGCCCTGAGCCCTGCAACTCTGGGGGGGCTCTCACAGCAAGAAAGAGAAGGTGACAGCTTTGCACCCAGCCGTCTGGCCTCGAAGCCCAGCCTTCTCATCTCAGCGGCTCATGAGGACCTCTGCAAGATGGACTGAAGCTGACCCCAGAGCAGACCCAGCCCCAGCCAGCTCAACGTCATTCCTGGCCTCTATTGGACTGGCCTTCATGATCCAGAACGAGTTCAGGGCTAGATCAGAGCTTCCTGGCGTCGTGGCCGCAGCTGGCATGGTGAAAGGGCTGGTGCTTGGAAAGGAGACGAGTGCTTGAGCAGAGGGTGAGTCATTCTCCGTTTACTCAAGAGGAGCTTAGGTGGGGATTACTGAGGGCAGCAGGAGGTGCGGAAAACTCCTTCAAGTGCTTTCCAAATATTTTAGGCTCAGGAAAATCCAAAGCCTTTTGTGCCAACGGCTTTTTCACTTTTAGGCTGAAAGCCACGTTTATTTAAAGAGAAATGTAATGTAATCCACATATTCATCAGTATCATTTGTCAGTTGCTGTTACTATAAATGTCCTAATGTTCTGAGCTTTTTCTTTTCCTTTTTTTGCTGCAAATCACACGTAAAATTCTCCTTAGGTATTTTATGGTGCACAATATTTATGCTAATCTCCTAAAGAAATTAATACATTGCCTTTCCTTACATCTTTTGCTGAAGTTATATGATGTGTGGGCTCTGTACCCCATCATTGCATAGAGCAGTCTTGGGGTGGCCTCCCCAAGATGGGCCTCATTCCCTTGCTTCTCCAAGTCCCCCCAATATCTGTATAAATGCATTCCCTACCTCAAGGTTAGTGAAAGTATCAGGACTTGTGAGACCAATGGAACTACAGGTTTCTAATAATGACTCCTGGAATTCATTTGCAATTTTGCAATTTTTTTTTTTTTTGGTGTTTTAAGATGATTAAATGATAATTTTAAAGAACAGACCCATGGTTTTAGTTATGTTTTAGTGAATTGGATAAGTTTGTTCTGAGTGTTTAAATGTGGGTGTACTATTTAAGGACCCTGGATTATTTAGTAGATTATAAGGTTAATAAGGTTAATTAACTGAATGTTGTAAAATGCATGGCCTGCCTCACTAGTCGCAGCTCAGCCCTCAGCTGACAATCACGTCGGGGACACACAGCATCCTTGTGGATTTGTCAGAGGACACAGAGTGGCAGGCAGCTGTGAGACTGACCTGAAGAGGAGAACGTTATTTTGACTGGTTCCTGAAGCCGTTTACTGTGGAAAATCAGTGTTTCAAGGAAGATTTGTAAGTGTTCTACCAAATGGAGCTTTGAAGTCAAGTTAGGGAAGGAAAGTGTGGGGCGACCTGTCTTCTAGGCACATGTGAGGCAGTTGGCGTATCCCAGACACTGCCCAGAGTCAACAGAGTTCACAAACACCATTCAGGATTTCCTTGAAATCACCTTGAAAAAAATAAAAAAGAGGAATGGGTAAAATGACTTTAATAACATGTTTAACCCAGAATCTTAACTCTTCAATATGTAATCAATATTAAAAAACATTAATTTACATCATACTCACATTAAGAAATGTGGTGTCCATCTTTGCTCCAGGCCCACCTCCATCAATCTGGATTGGCCATGGTTCACATTGTCCCTGTGCGGCATGGCGGCCCTTCACTGAGCAAACCTACTGTTTAACGCCACTGCTTCACACACACGACTGACTGGAGCAATCTCAGCCATTCCCGACACACTCATCCTCTTTGATTTGGAAAACTACTGGCGTCTCACGAGACCCTCCAGTGCACTGAGCTCATCTCAAGGAAGCCACGCAATGCTGGAATGTATGAAGCCAGAACTCAGAATCCACCTGACCCCGTCCTGCAGTTCCTTTTGCTCTTCAGGCATCAACTACTTTGCTGAGAAACCTGGCTTTCTGTGCTGCCCTAGGCAGCTGTGTGGACCCCAGGGAGCGGTCCTTTCCATCAAACTTCCTTGCTCCCTGCAGGTCCCCACCGGGCGGTCAGGAGCTGTAACAGGAGGCCCAGGCCGCTGCTCAGATGTTCAGTTCCCTTACGAGGACGCACCCAGGATGAAGTGTGGACACCGCAGGCACCGAGTATGGATGGATGACCCAGGGGCGCTCCTCCTCTAGGCCTGAGGCTGACCAGCTCCACCTGGGCCCAGCAGACAAGGCTCATTGTGGAGGAAGGTTTATACTATGAGCATGACATCCCTACAGCTATGGGCTGCTTTCTAAGCAGATGAATCCAGCGTAATTAAAGAAAAAGTCATGGAGAGACTCACTTCACAGATCCAGAGATCTGAGTGTGACCTAGAACTGGTAGGAGAAACCTCACAGGCCAGAACCCTCTGGAACCTGGAGAGTCTTTTCTTAAAGTACTCCTGGTGGGGCTCCGCTGGTGGCTCAGTGGTAAGGAATCTGCCTGCCAAGGCAGGAGACACGGATTTGACTCCTGGTCCAGGAAGATCCAACATACTTCGGAGCAACTGAGCCCATTCATGCTCTAGACCTCGTGTGCCTAGAGCCTGTGGCCCCTGACGAGAGGAGCCATTACCATGAGAAGCTGATGGACCACAACCAAGAGTAGCCCCTGCCCGCTGCAATTAGAGAAAAGCCCATCCAGTAACAAAGACCCAGCACGGCCATAAATAAGTACAATTATTTTTGAAAAGCTCTTTGTATTTATGTATGTGTATAACCGAACCACTTTGCTGTACACGTGAAACGCGGTGTTGTAAATCAACTGTACTTCAATAGCCAGAAATGCTCCTTGACCCAGAGGAAATACAATGAGGCTGCTAAACCAGTGGAAAAGGAAGAAATTGGTCTCAGATGGTGGGAGGGGCGTGAGGGGAAGATTGAATAATAGGATGACTCAGTTGCTAATGATCCTGATTCAGTCATTTTCTGCTTAAAAGGGCACTTCGACCTTTTCAAGCCCAAATATATGTTTCTTGACAGAAGGCCGCTCTGTGCAGAAGCTGCAGAAGCCCAGATCTATCAGGAACTCTGATAGATTGATCCTAAACCCAGTGGGGGGGTTGGCGCTGCGATTATTAATTGAGTCAATGATCTATTTTATCTGGCACTACGTGTACATGCACACAACGCATCAATTACACAAAACAGTTCCAACATGGTTAATGAACTTGCCCTAAGGCTAATAAAGAAAAGCGCTTAGCTAGGTCCTTCTATTTATTTTTTTCTTTATGCGTAACAGCATTTTACTTAATAGCATTAATCAAGCTGAAGGACCATCTGTATTAAAATGTAAAGACTGTCTTTAGACTGTGTGTCAGCAGAAGTGAAGGGCCCAGGTACCAGTCAGGGTGAAGATGCCCTGAGATGACATATGTGGCTCCACAGGGTCTCTCTGACCCGGGTGCTCTAGGTAGGGAAGAGCAATCATGTGGCTGGGGAGGGGTGCTCTCCCCCTGTAAGCAGTGCTTGCAAGGCCTATCATTACAGTGGACACAGCTTGTTTCCCCAAACAATCTTGGTGTCAGATGCCCAGAGTTTATCTCCAGCTGGGCTGGGAACTGGTCACTCAGGCTTGGAGAACTCACTTAGCTTGTTGTCACCCTCGTCTGTAGAATGGGTACACTAGCTCATGCCACTCCCAGTCTGGGTGAGAGTCAAACAAAGTGGCAGACACAAAGCTCCAGGCACAAGACTGACAACTGGTCAACACGTAAACACATGAGAGTAACAAACCATCCAGGGCGGTAATACAACAGCTAAGATGTTTGATCAGTTCAGTTCAATTGCTCATCATGTCTGACTCTTTGTGACCCCATGGACTGCAGCACGGCAAGCCTCCCTGTCGATCACCAACTCCCAGAGTTTACTCAAACTCATGTCCATTGAGTCAGTGATGCCATCCAAACATTTCATCTTCTGTCATCTCTTTCTCCTCCCGCCTTCAATCTTTCCCAGCATCAGGGTCTTTTCCTACAAGACCTTCTCATCTTAGTGGCCAAAGTTTGGAGTTTGATGCTTCATGAAGAAGTTCAAACACCCATCTGTGGGGCTGACTTCTATAAATGCCTTAGTGAAAAAATAAAATATTACCAGCAGCCAATAAGCACATTTGGAGATGCTCAGCATCACTAACCGTTAGGGAAATGCAAATCAAAACCACAAAGAGACAGTACCTCACACTCACCAGGAAGCTAACTATCAAAAGACCAGAAAGTACAAGTATTGGCAGTGACATGGATAAACTGGACTCCTGTGTGCAATTGCTAGAATGTAAACTGGTGCAGCCTCTGTGGATGCCAGCATGGAGGTTCTTCACAGGATTATCTCATGATGGAGCAACTGCACTTGTGGGGTTTCAACCAAAAGAACTAAAAGCAGGGATTTGAACAGATTTCTGAACACCTATCTTGTTATTTACAATAGCCAAGAGGAGAACCCAGCTTCTTGCAACTGCCTGTCTCTTTCCATCATACTACCTTTTCCAGGGCAGCTAGACATGTATGTGCCCAGTGATCCAATAAGTACTGACTTCCCATGATCTCATATTTGTGTAGAGAGCACTGTCACACACTTTACAAATTACAGCTGATCTCAGAGACTCCATATGTGGTGTCAGGTACATTTTCTTACTTTTCAGAGGGCAAATGACTTCATTCCCGTTAGGAGAGAGAGTCACGATCTGTGCTGTGCACATGAAGATCAGGTCCACTTACTTGACTGTGAATCTGTACATTCACCCCTTTAACAAAGAGTTGACACTGTTAAATGCAGTGGGGACACAGCAATGGATCTTATTTTGCCCCCAAGAACCTTACCATCTGATGAAAGCAAATTCTACCTTTTTAACTGTTACTCGAGATGAGCACGGGATGGGGAAGAGATGGCAAACCAGCTGCCCTCAGTAAAAGCAGAAGAGATGTGGCAAGAGAAAGCTTACCCATTCGTCAGGGCTGCCCTGAAGCTTAGGAACAGAAGCAAGATTTTGGAAGTCTTCTAAGCTGACTCTTTTTCAACTCCATGGACTGCAGCCTGCCAGGCTCCTCTGTCCATTGAATTCTCCAGGCAAGAATATTGGAGTGGGTTCAGTCCAGTTCAGTTCAGCCACTCAGTTGTGTCCGACTCTTTGTGACCCCATGGACTGCAGCACACCAGGCTTCCCTGTCCATCACCAACTCAAGGAGCTTGCTCAAACTCATGTCTATCGAGTTGGTGATGCCATTCAACCATCTCATACTCTGCTCTCCCCTTCTCCTCCTGCCTTCAATCATTCCCAGGATCAGGGTATTTTCAAATGAGTATATTCTTTAACTTTTTATATAAAAAGGAATATTTTATTTCCATGTTGTCCGTCGAGAGTTGTCCCCTGGAGAGCTGCAGTGATGCATGTGGTCGACAAAGGGTAGTAAGGTAGAATGTATTGGACTGACATGATGACAATGTCCAGAATGTAAGCCATTTTGTTTAATCAATAAGCCATTTCTAAGTCTTGCTGGTCATCAATATTACCTGGGAGAGTTTCTCATTTTGTTTTGTGTTTTTCATCTACACATTCTGCCTCTCATGTCCCATATCTTCTGAATCAGAATCTTGGGGGTGATGCACACTGTGGGGACCTGGGAATATACGTTTCTTAAGAGAAAGGAATGGGATGAAAGAAAAAGCACTTCTCCAGAGATTCTGATGGAAATCCAGTTTCAGAAACTATCCATTCAGATGACAAGACTACTGTCAAGCCTGCTACCCATGTCCTAGCTGAAGACAGAGTGGGAGGGCACACGTCTCTGAACCGCACACCTGGGCAGAGAGGTGTGCACAGAAGAGCAGTGTTCTCGCTGTGACTCATGTTTCAGCAAGTGGCCTCTTTCTCCACTTACACTGGGGGAAGGATCATTCAGATGGTGGGACAGGTCCGTCTGAATTTTATCTTGCTAGAATTTCCCAGGGTGGTGAACAGAAACATCTGGAAAGGAAACAGCTGTTTTGGGCAATTTCCCTCCCCCCCCAAATAAAATCTTCACAGATTGAGAACATGACCACCTTGTGCTGCCATATTCCTGAACTTTAAGGACTATCTGTTCTGTTACTTTTGTTTGAAATTGTAAGGAAATAAAGTTAAAAACAGTGGCACTATACATACCGGCAGTCTGTCTCCTTGACCGAACCTGAGTTGGGCTCCTCTGAGACCTCTTCTGGACCAGGCCCAGATGCCACTCTGACTCTGGGCTGCTCAGATCAGTTTTGGGAAGAGTCCTGGTGGATCGGTTTAGTGAAAATCTCCCATCATTGACATGTGATTGAATTCCTCATCCTCCACCCTGGATGTGTTACCGCCCTTGTCACCAACCACCGCCTGCCTTGTGCAAGATTCCTGTTGAGTTGTTCCAGCAAGAGCCTCCAGCCCAGAACTCCCTATGTGCCTCTTTTACTGGAGGTGGGCCCGACCTCTCTACTGGAGAACCCCACATTCAGCAAGTGTCAGAGAGCAGGTTTCTGGATGATACTCAAGTAGAACTTCATACTGGGTAGGGGCATCAGTGTTCCTAATATGTTGCCTGGCAATGTTCAGCTCTTCTGCAGGCTTCCTTTAACACTCAGAAACCAGAGATCTACGTGAGCTGGGAGCTGCAAGAAGGAGAGAAGATGCTGAGGGAAAACCATGATGATTTAGTTTGGGACATATTGAATCTGGACTTCCAGCAAGGAGGTACCTGGGGATACTTAACAGGCATCTGAAGCCCAAGTACAAGCCAACGAAGAGGCCAAGATGAAAAACAGAGCCCCAAGAGCTGTCCCCTGGAGAGCTGCAGTGGTGCACGTGGCCGACTGTGTCTGTGGAGGAGGGTGGTGCCCACACCTCCCAGTTGAACATCGCCAGGACATCCTGTGGTCTCGGGGGTGGGGGTATCTGAGCAAGAGGGTGTCAGAAGGACTCCTGGGATTGAGCTTGCAGTAGGTGGTTTTGGGGATGGTTGAAGGATGTGGGGTCCACTCTGGACTGGGTGCTGTCATGAGGCAAAGGATAATTTTATGCCTGGGGTTACTCACAAACCTTACCTGGAAGCAGAGCAGATGATAGGAGGGCTAAAGCTGTAACCAATAAAGAAGAAACGATCTTTCCTATTCACCAGGAAAATGGCATAGTTGGTTGTTTTTGTGTCTGATATGAAGCTTGTATTTTCCAGTGTTTAGAACTAACCACGTGGAGGTCTTGGTTTCGTCCTGCTGCATCCTGGTCTTGGGGTGGCCTGGACTGATGCTGACACTCAGTTTAGCTGCCATACTCGTGGGGAGATCAGCAATACCCGTGACAAGTCCCAGAGCTGGTCCAGGCTGGCAGGGGGAGGCAGACGGAAGGTTCAAGACAGTATCTTGGTCCCTCTCCCTACCCCCAACTTTAAAGACAGTGAGAGGTGGCTCTGGGGTAAAGAATCTGCCTGCCAGTGCAAGACATGCAGGTTTGATCCCTGATCTGGGAATATCCCCGTGGAGAAGGAAATGGCAACCCACTCCAGTATTCCTATGGGAAATCCCATGGACTGGAGGCACCTGGAGGGTCTGTGGGGCTGCAAAGAGTTGGACATGATTGAGTGACGAAACAACAAAGACAGTGAAAACAAAACGAGACAAACCCAAGAAGGCAACACGCGCTGTCCCCACTTCACATGTTGAAATACTTGTACCCTTATGCAGGGAAACAACAAACAAGACACCACAGCAAAGCGGAGCTACTTGGAATTGCCACCTAGTAAGGTGGAGGTCATCTGGCAGAAGACTGTTGAATCCACTTAACTAAGTGTGGTTGGTTTGTTGTCTATCAGAGCCTACCTAAGAAACCCAGAAACTTGTTAATGGTTTGGTCTGTCATCAAGACTCAAATCATGTGTAAGTAGTCGCAGCAAAGTGATAAAACCACGTCTTTTTAAAAAGTGATTTTCCATGCGTCCATAAGTGACGGACTTTTCTTGGTCCATTGTGACCTGATTGGCTCTTGTTAAAAGTGGATTTTAACACTCGTGCCTTTTGCTCAGACTCATGAGGGGTTCTGTGAGGCCGTCCGCCTGGCTAAATGGACCATTGAGCTTTCAAAAGCACTTTCCAGACATGGTTTTCTCAGATCAGATTTTTAAGGTTCCTACCAGCGCCATGGTTATGGCTCTGTTCTTCTGTAGCTGACTCTAGCACTTGCACCGGAGCGGGGGTCTGGTGCTCAGACAGAATGGCGTACTGGTGCTTCAGCTGCAGTCAAGCATCTTTTCACCTAGTCCCACACCCGTCCTGTCGGGTCTGCTGCATCCTTGCCCCTCATCTGGGCACCATGTGCGTGTGAACGTCTCCTGCCCGCTCCTGGGGGACACAGAGCCCGGGGGCCCCATCGCATGCTCACCGGCATTCGTGAGAAGCCCTGACACCCCAGCCTCCCTCGGTCTCCCTGGGAGTGCCCGCGACTCTGCAGGATGAACACAGAAAGGGCAGCCTGGCACGGAGCAGGCAGCAGCCTCTGGCTGCCTCCCACCCGCCTTCCGGGCCCTTTCCCCTGGGAAAGCCCGGCTGGGGACTGTGCGATCTATGGGTGTTTTCAAACCCAGACTTTGAGCCGGTCTCTTTGATGGCTCCATTCGTTATGCTCCCGTCGATCTAGCATGTGAAGTGTGAGGACGTAAGCACGATGCCATAATAGAGCCATTGTCGCCACATTGCTTGAGACCAAGAAAGAGGCCTATGGACCGCTGGTCGGATGCCAGCCACAGCCCCGCAAGGCCTCGCCCTCATCTGGTCTCTAAGACATGAAAGTGTAGCGCCCAGAGGGGCCTGGAGCCACCCTCAACCCAGTAGGAAGTTTTCTTTGCAGCTTAGGAATCAAATCCGAGCAGCCTGGGAGCCCAGCAGATATTCATGGGTTCCAGTGTTATTTAAATCAGGTCCTTTCTGCAGCGCCCATTGACCCAGCCCTGGAAGGCCGTACTTCCCCTCCCCCTGCCCCCGGGCAGTCCTGCAGCACATGCTGGGCTTCCTGCCACACCAGAATCACATGTGATTTGTCAACAGCTGACACTGCGAGTAACAGCTTTACACATATCATGTGCAATGTCCACACGCTGCTTAAATGCAAGGCAATTGGTTAAATTTAACGTTGCAGCAATATATTTTGGAATGCTCCTTTGAGCTTTTCTGGAGTAAATTGGCCCTTAAATGAAAACATACAGACAGGAGAAATCCCAGGTGCTTTAGATCAACAGAGACTTGGGTAATCCCATGGATTTGGGTATATCTGACATAAACAACGTTCATTAAACCTGGGGCCAACCTTGCAGCTGCTGTCAGCAGGCTAACTGGAATACGCACCCACAGTCCTCACGTGTGCCTATGACTGGTGCTTGACCGGACTATTTTGATTTGTTCTCTTTTCCTAAAATGCCTCGAATATCATGGGCTTCCAGTTTTTCAGCCAAGAAGTTTTTCAGTTGGGAGGTTCAAATTGAGATCCATAAACGGAAAAAAAGTGTCCATTTTATGTGTCAGGAATATATTTGGGTTCCTATGAATTCATATTAACAAAGACCCACAGTTTATTTTCCTATGGTTGGGTGTTTATTTTATGAGCGTCATTCTTGGAGAGATGTAGTGAGTGCAGGTCTGTCACACACACCCAGCATCGCCAAGTGGAAACTCTGCCATTACTGGGGAGCTGGCGCTCAGACAGACGAAACTCTGAGACAAGCAGCAGAGAAAGCGGAGACCTGCAGCTTTTCCTCACAAACTCAAGGCTGTTTCTTCCCCCCTGCTTCCTTTCACATATAATGGCTATGGTTAAGTTTTATTCCTACAGCGCCACTGTTTGAAAGCACCTCAATGGATATAACAAGGGTGAAGGAGGTCACTTGATATTTGAAAGTGGGGAACTAGATTCCTGTGGCATCGGAAAGCCTATTCTTAGTATCTGAATTCTATGAAATTCAAACATAATCCCATTAACAGTTCAGAATGCAGGAAGTGTTTCTTAAAATAGAAATATACTCTGTAATGTAGTAGTCTAGTCTTTTACTGGTAGGCTCTGCTTTAGTAATACAAATTTTAAAGTAGGGTTAAGGTGAAAAGTCTCAGTGAATGTAACTATGCACTGTCTATTATAGTTTTTTTCTAAAGCAATATAAAATGCTTTATCAAAACAGTGCCAGGCAAAGAAAAACAGAAACACAGAACAACAGGACAGGATAGGAAACCAAGAGATAAACCCACACACCTATGGTCGCTTAACCTATGACAAAGGAAACAAAAATATATAATGGAGAAAAGACATTCTCTTCAGTAAGTGGTGCTGGGAAAACGGAATACCTACATGTAAAAGAATGAATCAGAATACTCCCTATACCCAACACAAAAATTAACTCAAAATAGATTAAACACCTAACTGCAAGGTAGGAAACTATAAAAGTCTTAGAGGAATATGTAGGCAAAACAGTCTGAGACATAAATTACAGCACACTTTGGCACAGCAAAGGAAACCATAAACAAAATGAAAGGACAAGCCTCAGAATAGGAGAAAATATTTGGAAATGAAGCAACTGACAAAGGATTAATCTCCAAAATATACAAATTGCTCATGTAGCTCAATATCAAAAACACAAACAACCCAAACAAAAATGGGTGGAAAATAGACACTTCTCCAAAGAAGACATAAAGGTGGCCAACAAACGCATGAAAAGATGCTCAACATCACTAATTATTAGAGAAATGCAAATTGAAACCACAATGAGGTATCACCTCACACTAGTCAGCTTGGCCGTCACCAAAAAACAACAAATACTGGAGAGGGTGTGCAGAAAAGGAAATCCTCTTGCACTGTTGATGGGAATGTAAATTGGTGTAGACACCATGGAGAACAGTATGGATTCCTTAAAAAACTAAAAATAGGGCTACCACATGACCCAGCAATCCCACTTCTGGGCATACACTGGGAGAAAACCACAATTCACAAAGATATGGGCACTCCATTGTGCATAGCAGCACTATTTACAATAGCCAGGACAGGGAAGCAAGCTAAATATCAATCAACAGAGGAACTGATAAAGTAAAGAAGTTGTGGTACATACATACAATGGAATATTACTCAGCCATAAAAATAAATTAAATTGTGCCATTTGCAGAGGTGCATATGGACCTATAGAACAGTCATACAGATTAAGGTGAGTGAGGAAAAAACACAAATATTGTATATGTATACATATGTAACATACATATTGTATGACATATTGTATGTACATATGTATACATATGTAACTTATGTATGTGGAATCTAGAAAAACATTACAGATGAACTTACCTGCGGAGATAGTGACACACATGTAGAGAACAAATGTATGGACACCAAGAAGCGATGGTAGTGGGATGAACTGGGAGACTGGGATTGACCTATACACACTCTTGGTACCATGTATCAATAAAACGGATAACTAATGAGAACCTACTGTAGGGCACAGGGAACTTACTCAGTGCTCTCTGGTGACCTAAATGAGAAGAAAATCCAAAAATGAGGGGATGTATGCATAAGTACGGTTGATTCAGTTTGTTGTACAGCAGAAACTAACACAAAGTAGCTATACACCAATAAAGAAAAGTCAGCGACAGGCAAGAAAATCATCAAAGTACATCCAGGCAAAAATTAATCTAAATGAATATATGTATATTCTCTACAGACTTGGCAAAAGAATCACAGATATGTTACAAAAATTCTGTATGGCAAGTTTTGGAAATGTTGTTTTTTTTTAAATGATGAAAACAACTGTTGTACATTTTCCAAACAACAATAGATTTCCATATCACCACCTACACAAAGAATCTGACAACATTTTTTCAATCAAGGAAATTGTTGTAACTTACTTTAAAAATGCCTATGTTATACTATAAGGCACGGACACTGTAAACCTTACGTCTTGTAACTTCATTTCTCTTTAGGGCTGAATCTCAGCACTTCCACTGTAAGTAAACGCTTTGGAAGAAAAAGAAAACACAGCTCCCTGAATCCCATTCTTTTATTATTTCAAATAATTTGAGAAAAACCCCAAATCTTCCCTTCTCCTAACCCTGGGGACCATAACTCTTTTCTGTTCCCAATTCTTACACTGACCTCCTTTTCTCACTGGTGTTTTAGAAAGGCAGGTGAGGAAGAGAGGAAGAAGGAACCCCATATTCATGGGGGTTTGGAGAGCACCCCTTCTGTCACCTTTAATGGGTCCAAACAAACTGTGTCTGCAGAGGGGAAGTGGGCTTAGAGAAGGCAACGGTGAGAGGACCGTGCTGGGGGTGGTTCCGACCTGCGGGAGTCACCACCCGCCACACCCTTGTGGGCATGAGATGCATGAGCTGCCAGTCCGCCGTGTGAGTTGGGCTCATGGCTTCATCTGCCTGCTTTCTTCCCCACCTGTGTGATGAGCATAACACGGCCTGCTCAGAGTCTTCCTGAGGTATCTACTGGTGGCACACAGATTTCTAAGAACCATGGACTATAACCCGCCAGGCTTCTCTGGCCAGGGAATTTTCCATGCAAGAATGCTGGAATGGGTTGCCATTTTCTTCTCCAGGGGATCTTCCTGACCTAAGGATGGAACCCACATCTCCTCCATTGGCAGATGGATCCTTCATCAGGGAAGCCCAAAAAGTAAGAGATTTCTAAGGAGGGGAAAACCTGAAGCCAGATTTGTGTGAGCTTAGGAAAGAGGGAATGAACACAAAACCACTATAAACTGAAAATATCCTTCTCCTACCTCTCTGATTCTTCACTCCTCCACCCATAAAACACACACCCACCATGAAACATACTGAATTAGGAGGGTACTGGGGGAGTGAGGAGTGAGTGGACTCAACCAGTCAGCCCAGGAACTTGCAGAGCCCTGGAAGGAGGCCCAGACATGAGAGGAACCCAGTGGAGACAGGGATTCTTCTGGGGCTAGGGTGAACTTCCCAAGAAGGAGACTAAATGGAGTCAATGCCTGAATTCTCACTTTTAGAGACTCAACATCTTAGCTTAGGGTTTGATCTTTGACATAAATTGTAGCAATATTTTTTGGATCAGTCTCCAAAAGCAAAAGAAATAAAAGCAAGAATGAACAAATAAGACTTAATTAGGCTTAAAACCTTTTGCACAGCAAAGAAAACTGTTAATAAAATGAAAAGATAACCCATGGAATGAGAGTAAATATTTGCAAATGATGAGACCAAGAAGGGGTTATATCCAAAACACACAAACAGCTCATGCAAACTAGCATCAAAACCCCAAACAATCCCATCAAAAGCTGCCTGAAGACTTCAACAGACATTTCTCCAAAGAGGACACGCAGATGTCCAGCTAGCACATGAAAAGGTGATCAATATCACTAATTATTAGAGAAATGCAAATCAGAACCACAATGAGATATTAATGCACACCTGCCTGAATGGCCAGCATCAAAAAGTCTACAGATAACAAGTGTTGGTGGGGATCTGGAGAAAAGGGAAACCTCCTACACTGTTGGTGGGAATATCAATTGGGGCAGTCACTATGGAGGACAGTATGAAAGTTCTCTGAAAAACTAAAAGTAGAACTGTCATATGATCCAGCAATACCACTCCTGGGTTTACATCCAGAGAAAATGAAAGCACTAATTCAAAAAGATACATGAATCCTAACCCCAGTGTTTATAGTAGCACTATTCACAATAGCCAAGACATGGAAGCAAACCAAGTGTCCATCAATAGTCAAATGGATTAAGAAGATGTGATATATATATACACACACACAATGGAATACTACTCAGCCATAAGAAGAATGAAATAATGCCATTTGTAGCAACATGGATGGATCTTGAGAATATTATGTTTAGTGAAATAAGTCAGACGACAAAGGCAAACACTTTTTTGTATCACTTATATGTGGAATCTAAAAATAACACAAATGGATATATATGCAGAACAGACTCACAGAAAAAAAACTTACAGTTAACAAAAGGAAGAGGGACGAATTAGGGGCATGTGATAAACAGATACAAATGACTATACATAAAATAGATAAGGATATATCATATAGCACAGGGAATTATACCCAGTATCTTCTAATAGCCTCTGTGTGTGTGTGTGTTAGTTGCTCAGTTGTGTCCGACTCTTGGTGACCCCATGGACTGTAGCCCACCAGGCTCCTCTGTCCATGGGATTCTCTAGTCACGAATACTGGAGTGGGTAGCCATTCCCTTCTCCAGGGGATCTTCCCAACCCAGGGATTGAACCTAGGTCTTTTGCATCATAGGCCGATTCTTCACTGTCTGAGCCACTGGGGAAGCCCTAAACAGCCTATAATAACCTACAATGGAATATAATCTACAAAAGTATTGAATCACTAACTGAATACTGATACTGACATAATACTGTGAATCAACTACACTTTCATTAAAAAAAGTAAAAAAGAGTCTTGTCTTTAAAAGTCTTAAAGTTTGGTTCTCATCCCCCTGTGCTAAATTTGGTGTCTTCTCCACGGCCCTCTCCTTCCATCTTCTGGTTTCCTCCTTCTTGCTGAGCATATCTGAAGGCTTGGGGCTTTCAATCTCCTCATTCTCCTTTTGAATGACTTCCTCAGGCTTACTCATCATTCAAGGATCAACCCACACTCCAGGCAAACATTCTACTCTCTTGGAAACTTCAGCAACTCCAGTTCAAACCTCTCCCTCTTCTCTTACATGTTGTCAGTACTTATTTTATGCATAATTCAGCATCATAGGTGGAAATATGAGAGGATCAATGACTCTAAAATAAAAATGAGACTGTCTCATCCACTCCTCCATGTTCAGCTACGGGTCTGTGAATTGAGGAAATCACATGCTGAAGTTGAAAAGGAATTAGGTGTTTTGTTTTGTTTTTTTTCTTAAGTTCAATTCAGCTCAGTCACTCAGTCATGTCTGACTCTTTGGGACCCCATGGACTGCAGCACACCAGGCTTCCCTGTCCAGCACCAACTCCTGGAGCTTGCTCAAACTCGCGTCCATCGAGTTGGTGATGCCATCCAACCATCTCACCCTCTGTCGTCCCCTTCTCCTCCTGCCTTCAATCTTTCCCAGCATCAGGGTCTTTCCCAATGAATCAGTTCTTTGCATCAGGTGGCCAAAGTTGAGTTTCAGCTTCAGCATCAGTCCTTCAATGAATATTCAGGACCGATTTCCTTTAGGATGGATTGGTTGGATCTCCTTGCAGTCCAAGGGACTCTCAAGAGTCTTCTTCAATACCACAGTTAAAAAGCATCAATTCTTTGGTGCTCAACTTTGTTTATGGTCCAACCCTCACATCCATTCATGACTACTAGAAAAACCATAGCTTTGACTAGATGGACCTTTGTCGGCAAAGTAATGTCTCTGCTTTTTAATATGCTGTCTAGGTTGGTCATAGCTTTTCTTCCAAGGAGCAAGCGTCTTTTAATTTCATGGTTGCAGTCATCATCTGCAGTGATTTTGGAGCCCCCCAAAATAGTCTGTCACTGTTTCCATTGTTTCCCCATCTATTTGCCATGAAATGATGGGACCAGATGCCATGATCTTCGTTTTCTGAATGTTGAGTTTATGTCAACTTTTTCACTCTCCTCTTTGATTTTCATCAAGAGGCTCTTTAGTTCTTCTTCACTTTCTGCCATAACGGTGGTGTCATTTGTGTATCTGAGGTTATTGATATTTCTCCGGGCAATTGTGATTTCAGCCTGTGCTTCATCCAGCCCAGTGTTTCTCATAATGTACTCTGCATATAAGTTAAATAAGCAGGGTGACAATATACAGCCTTGACATACTCCTTTCCCAATTTGGAACCAGTCTGTTGTTGCATGTCCAGTTCTAACTGTTGCTTCTTGACCTAGGACACAGATTTCTCAGGAGGCAGGTAAGGTGATCTGGTATTCCCATCTCTTTAAGAATTTTCCACATCCCTTTAAGAATTTTCTGTTTCTTAAGCACATAAAAAATGGTACACCCTAATAAACATTTCATTAGAAAAGAAAAAAATTGAATGGATGGGTAAGTGAATGAATGTGAGGCCCGTGGCTAAGTACTTTGATTAATTAATTAAATCCAGTTCTCGTCTCAAGGAATTTGTGTTACGAAAAGGAAGGTAAACTCTTTGCAATTTTCTTTCATACAAAACAGAATGGCCACAATATCATTAATAACCTGGGAGATGACAGGAGAGAGGGACTAATTATGACTGCCTCAGAAAAGGCCTCATAAACAAGACAGGATTTGAGTTCATGTGGAAAGGAACTACAAGGTTCAGTCGGTGTTGAAGAACTTCCAGAAGGACATTCTGGGAGGATATGAGTAACGGACTGGAGCAAAGACATGGAGGGGGGTGGGTTCCTTAAAACTTGAGCCTGTGTCTGGTTCCTGTGTCCTCGCCCTCATCGCAGTGGCTGGGGCTCGAGCTGCTGCACCAGTGTTTGGCTCTACTTTTTGGCTGTGTTCTTAAAGGCAGGGGGTTGGCTGTTAGGGCATTTGGGGGTCAGGGTGGGTCTCAGCAGCAGGCTGAGGACAGAAGGTCTGGGATGTTCACCTCAGGAAGACAGGATATGGTGGGAAGGGCACTGACTTCCTCCACTCAGGCTGCCATGACGGAACGCCAGAGATGGGCTGAGACCTGGGAGAGACCAGGCAGAGACCCTGGTGTAGATCCCAGGCACCTCAGAGTGCAAGTAGGGACGTGATGCAGCACCCAGGGTACCGAGCCTGCTCCCTGGGCAGGTTTCTGCTTAAGTGTATTTTGGAAGAGGAATGTCTGAGGCCCATGTAACTGGAGGTTTAGGTGTGGCCAGCACTAATGGTGCAAACCAGATTCCAGGCCATCTGGTCCAGGGTGACTGTCCTGCGTCGGCTGTGCCCCTCATTGTCAGGAGCTGTTCTTTATCAGGTGACTCCTCCTCAGAGGGTGCAAGGTAATGCTGCTTTTTGCATAAAAGTGCCAGTCCTTCCAACTTATGGTGAACACTGCTCAAAGTAAAGGTTCTGTTTTTGTTCCTCACATTCTGGCCATCACGGTGTCCTCTCCACTGCCGAAATCTGGAGATGGCGCCACATTGTGCAAACACCCACCCCAGCGGGAGGGTCCCAGTGCCCTCCTTGAGCATTTTCTCTGTTGCTCTCAGGTTATCCTTCTCTACAGAGGGGGTATAGGTCTAACTGCACACATACTTGCAGCAGGGGAAGGAAAACCCTAAGTAGACATGAACTTCAAGGTACCCTGGGGTTAGAGGGGAGAGACCCCTGGAGTGAGTTCTGAATGGACCAGTGAGAGACTAATGAGGGTAGTGAAGCAGCACTGTGTCAGGATGCTCTGTGGACTCAGGATGGCCCAGTGACGAGGTTCTCCTGCAGGTAAAAGGGGAGCTTACATGCCCCCAGGTGCTCGTGGATGTTCTGAGGATATTCTAAGATACGATGGGGGTGATTTGAGGTATTTCTGACCCATGAAACAAGGACAGCGGCGATGATCTAGGCAAGGCTAGGGCTAGCATCCTACACCCAGTCATGACTGCCATGGATGGAGGTAACATCTGCAAAGAAAGTTTAAAAGTCCTCTAATCCCACCCAGCCCTCTGAGAGATGGAAATCCCACATTCTGACAGACAAGAAGGGGGTTGTTACTTGTGCAGGATCAAAGGGCTTTCTAAAGGCAAGACTCCTGTCAAAACCCTGGCCTTCTGACTCAGCCACTGTCTTCCCCGGTGTTGCCACCCAGTGACCCCACTGGTAGGGTAACAAGGCCTATCTTCTGCAATTGGTCAGCTCATGTCAGGTCCCCGCCACGCAAAGCATATGAGAACCAGGCCCCATCGGCTCTGGGGAATTGAATTCAGCACCACCAGCACCTGCCTATCATTCACAAAACATCACCATTTAGACTGTGGGGTTCTCTCAGTGCCCATGAATATATCTCCCTGCAGATTGTGTCGGGTGATAATTGTCTCTGTGTACATTCAATGGTTCCTCCAAGATTTGCTTTACAATCTGGTGGATGCTAAGTTTTTATTATGGCAGGGCTTCCTCCACTTCATTTTATATTACTGCCATGCTTATGGGCTCAATGTTGTAGTTATATTTAATTTTACACACAATTAGGGGCTATTCTGGTCATTTGTTGGCTTCTTCCAGCTTTGCAAATCGACTTCTTTACACAGGGCCAAGTGAGGGCAGGGCAGCATGCAACAGCAGACTTTGTGCCGTCTTTCCAGAGGTGGCTCTGCTAGTTTAGTGTTGCCCTGATACCCAGACCTGAGAGTTGAACTGTAAAGAAGGCTGAGTGCCAAAGAATTGATGCTTTCTAATTGTGGTGCTAGAGAAGATGCTTGACAGTCCCTTGGACTGCAAGGAGATCAAACCAGTCAATCCTAAAGGAAATCAACCCTGAATATTCATTGGAAGGACTGATGCTGAAGCTCCAATACTTGGGCCACCTGATGTGAAGAACTGACTCATTGGAAAAGACTCTGATACTGAGTAAGATTGAAGGTGGGAAGAGAAAGAAGTGGGCAATAGAGCATGAGATGGTTGGATGGCATCATCAACTCAATGGACTTGAGTTTGAGCAAACTCTGGGAGACAGGGAAGGACAGAGAAGCCTGGCGTACTGCAGTCCATGAGGTCACAGAGTCAGACACAATTGAGGGACGAACAACAGTTCCATTCATACAATCATCTTTCCTTGTTCCTTTCTCCATGTTCACTGACAGAGGAGTATCAATGCCATTGTGTTAACTGTGTTTCTAGCATTTATAAACTTGATTCTTTGACATCTTGCCCTTTAAAAGTTTGATACTGAAAAGTTACTAGAGATTAGGAGGGAGTACTGTGTTAACTAATCACACAGCAATGCATGCTTCCATCTCCTATGAGTTTGCCGTGAGAGGCACACGCCCAATGCAGTGTGGAAAGCTCTGCATTGTAACACAACGTCCACAGCAGACTCACCCACGACCCACGCGTGTTCTGATGGACGTCTTGTCCCAGTAGAATATATGCTCGATCTAGGAAACTTGAGTCAGTGAAGCAGAAAGCTAACTCCAAGGATATCACCTTCTCCAAATACAGGTTTTGCTTAAAACAGCCTCTTTTAGAAGCACACAAAAGGAATATTTACAATTGGAGCATAGCAAATGCAGTCTTTCCATCTTGTCAGCAGTGACGAGGGGAATGCTGAGATCCCCTGCACAGGAGACATATCCGCAAGGACAGAACCCTTCACACCAGGTGACCCCATTGGCTGTGGTGGCAGCTCCCTCCACTGCATTTGCTTGACAGGATGCCCAGGGTCATCGTGTCTTGTGGGTCAGTGGACTAACTCACTGGACCAGCTCCTCCTGAACCCCAACTCGGGAGACAGAGCTGACCCAGGAGATCCCACCAACATGGACATCAGGACTCAGTGGGTCACGGGGAGCAACGTGAGCCCAGCGTCCCTCCTCCAGCACTCACAGTGTCCTCTCCTTGTCGCAAAAAACCCTCCTTTCCTCCACCAACACAGCACCACCTGGAATTATACACCCTGCTTGTGTCACCCAACCACCTCGAGAGGACCTGCCCGGTGGCTCCACCTGCAGGCTGTCGGAGGGCACAGTCTCTGGGGTGCTCCCCTGTCCGTCCTGCAGAACCTCTCGGGTGCTCCTCCGTTCGTCCACAAGATGACGAGAGCGAGCAGGCACAGGCATGCTGGGCTAATCACACAAGCGGTTTCAGCCTGACAGGCCCCTTCATGTGTCCAAGGGGTCCCCCTCTGCTCCAGTGACACCTCTAAGCTGGCCCGCTCCCCCTCTATTACTCTGGGAGAGAGACCAGGAAAGACACTTTCCTGGTTGGCTGATTCGTCCAACTCATGAAGAGCTGGATGTGGAAGACAGAATCTTGGAGTTTCAGTCCTACCTCCTGGAGTTACAGGTAGAGTCTGTAAGCTGTAGGCGAACAAAGTGCTGTGCCATACCTGTCAAGTGTTACCATTGACAGCGCCTCAGAGATTCCTACCAGCCCATCAGTTTAAAACAGATTCCACCAGGAAGAGTGCACCAGAGGGGAAGATGCGGCCCCGCAAGAACTCTGCAGGGAAGGGATGTGTTTTAAACTCACTGGTGGCACACGGGACCCTGGGTGAGTGCCCAGAGCAGGGAGGACCCATGCCTCAGCCCAAGCCAGCCCTGCGGGGAGATGTGGCCACCGCCCTGCAGCTGCAGGGGGCAGAGACCACAGGGCAGAAAACCAGCTCCGGACGTGGAAACAGAAAGCATGATGTCTTGTTTGTAGGAAAAGTGGGGAAAGTGGGACTTTGTTGGTTTGAGGCAAGATTATTCAGTTTATAGGGCTTCCCTGATAGCTCAGTTGGTAAAGAATCTCCCTGCGGTGCAGGAGACCCCAGTTCGATTCCTGGGTTGGGAAGACCCACTGGAGAAGGGAAAGGCTACCCACTCCAGTATTCTGGCCTGGAGAATTCCATGGACTGTATTAGCGCATGGGATCACAAAGAGTCAGACACGACTGAGAGACTTTCACTTATTCAGTTTATGGTTCCACAGCCCACCCTGGAGTCCACAGGGAGACCCCTGTCAGGAGGACTGGTGGCCAGGGCACGGTCTCTGCTCTCCCAGGGTTCCCAGGCGTGGGCCCCTGAAGAATCAGGCGCCAACACAGCGCCGGCGCAGCTCAGGCGTGGCCTGCTGGTAGGCACACCTGGCCCTGGGTTGCAGTTTACACTCTTTTACCCTTTGCTACAACTGTCTCTGGCTGCAGGGCTGGCTTCCTCCCCTGTCTGGCCATCAGTCCACTTTGCTGAAGGGTGATGCCTAGCCTGCCCTGTCCTCTGGTGTATCGACAGTCCCACAGACGGGAGAGAGTGAGGAGGGACCTTGGCTCCATCAAGCTAAAGGGGAGGCACTGAACAGTGCTTAAGCTGTCAGACCCCAGGCTGGTTGTGTGATGAACCCCCAACAGAAGATTTTACCTCAAAGCTTCATGCCCAGGACATGTCGAAACAACTATTATGTTTCCAGGGCAACTAACATTCAGGTTGAGCTACTAGTAGATATGTAAACATGTGATGTCACCAGTGATTCTGTCAGCTCTTGTTTGTGGTGTTTTAACAGTTCACCTTTCATTGGCACATACAGCCTATATCACAAGGTCTCTTGAAAAGTGGGACAGCTGTTTGAGTCATAAAAGATAAATATATCCTGAAACAACCATTGTTTCCAGCCCCTGGATCATTTCAGAGGACAATTCCAGGGCAAACAGATGATGTAAGCTTCAGTAACACACCTGCAAGTCGTGTGACTTCCTGGGATCATGTGAAGTCTGCAAACAATATTGAGATCCAAACAGCCCATGTCCCATGAGAAGAACATTCGCCTGTGTTTTCAGGTATGGCAATGTTCATTTTCTTAAGGGAATACACCTCATTTTATCCCACTAACGCCTTTATCACAAACTTCCCACACATAAAACGCACTAGTGAAAAAATTCTTTGGGTATACCAGCAGCCTGCATTACACAAAGCCGATAAAAAACAGATTAAAAATTAAACATTTATGACCCAAGGAACTGCTGAACAGACTCCGCAGAGAAGAACATCTGTAACCAAAAGCCCAAAATCTTGAGATCCAAATTTTCCTGTTATGCTTACTTAATTACTGTGCACAGTTACTTCTTGGGTCCTGACGGGGTGATGACTAGGCTGCAGAAATTATTACTCCCTCAGGGAGTTCCTGAGGCAATTCTAGAGGGAAAAACTCCATCTCCAGCACCTAGGTGTGACTGCCATTGTGTTACAGAGGCCTGTGCATGGTGCACAAATCCTGGAGCAGAGAGACAGCGTGATGGATAGCACTCACCTCTGTATCATGTCAGGAGTAGTCTTTAACTTCTAACCTGGGAAAAAAGGACAAAACTTGTTTTTTACTCAATTAAGTGAATAGCCCACTTTGTAGTACTTTGATTAGTAGGAATGTAAATTTATGACGTAATGGTAAGCCAGGGCTTCTTCTGCCCCAAACCCATCTCGTCCACCCAGACTGCCAGTGTCCAGCAACTAGAAACCACGCTTTGGTCATTTTTGTGGCCCCCATGTGCTTGGCATAGTACAGAGCAGATTCTCAATACACGCTCACTAAAATGAGCTGTGAAGCATGAAAAGATGTTCAGTATTGCTTATTATTGCTGCTGCTGCTGCTGCTAAGTCGTTTCAGTCGTGTCCAACTCTGTGTGACCCCATAGACGGTAGCCCACCAGGCTCCCCCATCCCTGGGATTCTCCAGGCAAGAACACTGGAATGGGTTGCCATTTCCTTCTCGCTTATCATTAGGGAAATGCAAATCAAAACTACAAAGAGGTATCACCTCATACCAGCCAGAATGACCATCATCAAAAAACTACAAATAATGCATACTGGAGAAGATGTGGAAAGACTGGAACCTTCCTACACTGTTGGTGGGAATGGAAATTAGTACAGCCAATATAGAGAACAGTATGGAGGCTCCATAAAAATATAAATATAGAGCCACCATATGACACTGCAATCCCACTCCTGGGCATATATCCAGAGAAAAACATGACCTGAATAGATACATGCACCCCAATGTTCATTGTAGCTCTGTTTATGATAGCCAAGACAAGGAAGCAACCTAAATGTCTATAGACAGAGGACTGGATAAAGAAGATGTACATGCATACAGTGGAATATTACTCAGCCATTAAAAAGGGTGAATTAATGCCACTTGCAGCAACATGGATGGACCTAGAGAGTGTCACATTAGTGAAGTTAACTCAGACAGAGAAGGAGAAATATTGGATGGCATCACTTATATATGGAATCTAAAAATAAATGATACAAATGAACTTATCTACAAAACACAAACAGACTCACAGACTTGGAAAACAAATTTATGGTTATCGGGGGGAAGGTTGGGGAGAAGAAATAGTTAGGGAGTTTGGGATGGACATGTACACATTGCTATATTTAAAATGGATAATCAATAAGGATCTACTGTATGGCACAGGGAACTCTGCTCAAGATTATCTGGCAGCCAGGATGGGAGCAGGGCTTGGGAGAGAATGGATACATGTGTATGTATGGCTGAATCTCTCTACAGTTCACCTGAAACTGTTGCAACGTTGTTAACTGGTTATACTCCAATACAACGTGAAGAGTTAAATAAAATAAGCTGTGAACGATTCTACAGCTTGGTTTGATTCTGTTAGTATATTTATGATTTTACTTCCAAGTGCCAAATTCAAAATATTTAAGATTTGAGATGGCCATGTTTACTGAAGTCCTTAATTAGAGACAATGTAAGTCTTCCACACATTGAGTGTCCAGAGGACTGTGTTTAGCAGGTCTCTGGGCTCAGTGGGAGAAAAAAAACCATGACCCTCCTGCCAGAAAAATAAGGAACAATGAGCCAGAGAAGCAGGTTTTAATTTCAGTTCTGGCACCAAATATCTGCATTATCTCAAGTTCTCCACTGCAGTTCATTTCAGCTATCTTGGGATGAAAATATTAATCTCACAGGGCATCGTGAAGATGAAACAAGACAATAGGTACGAAACTGCTTTCAAAAGTTGAGTGTAGCCAGCATGCATTTGTAACATCTTTATTATTTGCATAAAGAAGCATTTTCATGCTGCTGAATTTTGCATAAATTATAGAAAATACATCTGACATAACAAATCTGATCCAAAGGTTGGAAATGACAGTCAAATCGTTCTCTTAGATTTGTTTCCAGAAACAAACAGAACTTTGCAAATAATATTAATACTCTAAATAATAAGCTGCCACATCAGTACAGTAACACAGGAGTGGTAAAGTGAATCAATCCAGCACGAAGATAATGGAGACCATCATAAAACGATACAGGGTAAGTTATGGGACTCTGGGATGCAGATGAGTGTGGAACATTAGTAAATGCCTTCACAGTTATTTTCTCACTCCATCATGAGAACTATACAGGATGGTATAAGCTATTATTTGGAGTTAGACTACTTTGCCCTTTCTCATTCATCAAAACTGACATCTGAGTAATGGCACTTGATAGAGTGATTCTTGATTAAGCAGAGAGTACTTAGCTTATGTGGCTTCCCAGGTGGCTCTGCAGTAAAGAATTCCCCTGCCAATGCAGGAGACTCAGGAGATCCAGGTTTGATTCCTGGGTCAGGAAGATCCCTTGGAATAGGAAATGGCTATCCACTCTAATATCCTTGCCTGGAAAATAGTGTGGACAGAGTAGCCTGGTGGGCTACAGTCCATAGGGTCATAAAGAGTCAGATACAACTTGGCGTGCACACACACGCACGTAGCTGCTATAATTGGCTTATTTATCCACCTTGCTCTATAACTGAAAGGTGCCTTTCAGAAAAGTTTCAGATGTGCTGAGATGATTCAGAATCAACTCCACGTAATCTGAATTTGGGCTACAGTCATGCATTCACGAAATCTGAAAATTCCAGGAAAGTAGAGAAACCATGTGAGGAGGGCAGCTGCCTAGAAAGACAACGTGTGAGGTCATCTCACCTCTGGTCATTAGTGAGAGAAAGACAATATAGACATCACCACCAGCCATGCAGAGATCATTATTCTTAGTAACATTTATGCTCAAACTGGCTTTCCTTGGGCATGGTGTGCTACTTTGGAGTCTTTCCCTTACAGCCGTCAACTGGATCAACCGAGGGGAAACCAGTGTGTTCTCTGTGACCAGGGTTACCTTCAGAGCAATGTCAGCACCACAGGCGGCTTGCTAGAAATGCAGATGCTGGCTCAGCCCAGATCCACTGAGCCAGGACTGTTCCAAAGCTCTCCAGTGAGGCTGGTCCAGGCAGCACCCTCTGAGAACCAAAGTGTCTGGGAGGACTAGGAAACTTCCAACTCAGCTCTTCTTAACTTCAGGGCCAGGAAACACACTTTAATCAATAAACACAAAATGTGCTAAATACTCCTATCAGGTGGGGAGAAAGGGCTGGTGGACAAAGAGCAGAAATCCGAGAGGCAGGAGTCAGAAGTAAACAGAACCCCTGGAGAAGGGAGCATGTGGAGAGAGAGAGAGAGAGCGCAGACTAGGAGAGTTTTTCCCGAAGAACCCCGGAGGTGCTGGGGAAGCAAGGGTCTGGAGTCAGAGAGGGCGGAGGTGTTAAGAATGTTCTTCAGAGGGTGTTGCCCTTTGAAACGCTGACGGAGACTGGGCACTGAAGGTCTGTGTCCCCCCAAAACCCACACATTGAAGCCCTGCCCCCCAGTGGGATGATGATTGGAGGTGGAGATGATTTGCGCCTCTCAGGAGGCGATGAGGGTTAGATGAGGTCACAAGGACGAAGCCCCCGGGATGGGACTGGTGCTCTTATAAGGAGAGGGGAACCATAGCTCCCAATCAGTCTGCCAGGCGAGGACACAGGGGAGACGCTGTCTGTGGGCCAGGAGGGGTCTCACCAGACACTGGCGGTGCTGCATCGCAGACCGCAGCCTCCGGGAGAATAAATGTCTGTTACTTAAGCCATTTTCCGTGGTGTTTGCTACAGCAGCATGAATGGGTTCAATCCCTGGTTTGGGAAGGTCCCTGGAGGAGAAATGGCTACCCAGTATTCTTGCCTGGAGAATTCCATGGACAGAGGAGCCTGACGAGCTACAGTCCATGAGGGTCACAAAGAGCTGGACAGGACTGAGCAACTGAACAACAGTGACATCAAGGACTTAATAGAAAACAAATCATTTAAGAACAGTTTAAATGGCCTAAATCACTTTGAGTATGGAGGGTTTATAGGAAAAAAAAAAGTGCATATGAAATATTCATTTCTATGTGCACTCTGACACTATCCAAACATTTTATTTTTCAAATTGGAAGATTAGGCAAAAATTTTATTCTCAACTTACAAAGACTGTACTTAAAATAATCAAGATGATGCTGGTCAGACCACTGATTACCAACTTCAAGTTGACCGTCAGAACTGACTGCTGTTTCTGTATGAAGTCCCCTCTCTCCGCATATACAAAAGCCTCCTGGTTGTCAATGGTGAGAAGTTGGCCTTTGGACAGGAGTCCACCCCTCCCCCGTTGCTGGCATTTGAGAGAAAGCGAACTGTCCTTTCTGCCAGCCTTGCCTCTTTATAGGCTTTTGAGCGGCAAGTAGCTTGACCTCAGCTTCAGTTACACACAAAGTGACACATTTTGGGGTGACAGGTCCTGAACCCCTTCAACTACTTATATCCTGCTTACTTCCCTCATTTCACAAATGACGGTTGACGGTTGGATTTAATGACCTGAAAATCCCTTCCAGCTCTAAAATAAATGTTTAAAGGCACCATTCAACCAAATAATGAAAGTTCAGAGCCTTTTAACTTCACATACATACAAATGGGAGCAGGTAATGAAAGGAAAAAACTAATAACTGAATAGTCATCCAATATAAAAAATCTTTCCAGTATCTAATTACTGTAGAAGCAATATAAGCTCACCCCACAAAAGAGTAACACAGTTCTCTTCCATATTTTTTCTATGAAATAGATGGTAAGTGTAAATAAAAGTGTTCTACTTATTTTAAAAATAAACGGGGAAATCTCATCATAAAAAGAGTAACCACTCTCAGGCTGAGGTCTGTTTATGCCAACGTTGTCCTCAACTGGTTCAAATCTGCTTTGCAGCTGATCATTCATAAGGTGAGTGTGATGGGGGTGCTGAAAGCGGTATAAATGCTGAGATCCTGGCTGGCACTGCTGAAATAATGGAGCCTGCATAGAGGTGCAAAGAGAGGCTCTGCCGGTGTTGGGGACAGAAAGAAGACACAGAAAATCCCTGGAGGAGAAACAAGCATTTTGGGGATATCAGGGCAGGATTTCACCTGTCTTCATCCAGAGACCTTCATCCAGTGCAGCCATGTCCCGAAAAACAAGAAGTCTGCTTTGCGTGTGATAAATGGAGAGCCGTTCCCCACCGGTACACCTGTGCTGGAGCAAGTATTCCATGATGCATTAGCCCACGCTTGTTAAAGTTAAGATAACATTTTGTTATTTCATATGGATTTTCCTAATTGCAAAACACCTTATGATTTATATGCACTTTGTGATTAGACGAGGGTGAACCAATCGATGGTCTATTAATTACTAGTCACTGTTTTACATGTACTCTAAAAATATCTGAATTCAGAAAGCTAAGTTATCTCAGCCAGTGGCCAGAATTATACACATTTTTCATAAGTACAAAAGGCTCATTTCTTCTAAAGAGGAAGCCATTATGCCAAGAAAAATTGAATGCTGTTTACACGAGAGTGAACAGATTACTCTGTGTTAAAGAGAAATCACTCACGTTGCTGATCACATCCTGTTCCTGAGGGGCTTGGACAAACACTGTTTGTGGGACCAGCACTTGGTCCCAGATTAGATCATATTTCACAGAAATGAGCAAGGCCCACTCTCCCTGAAGATGTTATTATTCAACTGAACACGGACGTCTTCCAGCTGATAAAACCAACACTGCTAGGTCCCCAAGAACTGGGTGTGCGTGTTCAGGTGGTCATATTAAATTATGCCCTTGCCAGACAGGAGTGACTTGAATCTTAGGAATTCTAAAATAGATTGATTTTAAGACAAATTATCCCCCGTAATGAGGCCAACTAGAGTGGTGGGGACTGAGGCTTTGGTAGCTAAGAAATAACACTTGCATTCAATTAAGTTAAACATCCTTCTGGACAAACAAGGATGTGAGCTGCACTGTGTCTCTGGGAGCTGATCTTGCCACCTGAAAATGTGTCTGTTTGGCACATTCATTATTTTAAGTTGGTTTTTTCTAAGAAACAGTATATGTGGGAAAAACTCTGAAAATGAAATAGGATCACTCTTGTAAGAAATACTGGCATTTAGGAAGGAAAGCTCCATTTGTAAAGATGTCTCCCTCCCTGTAGCAGGAAGAGGGGACACTCTCCTCAATGGAGAAGGCAGAACGCCCCTGGGTGTCCCCCTCAGAACGCCCCTGACACTCCCCATGCTCAGCACCCTCTTCTGTCTTTAGCTGAAGGTGGGAGGTAAGGTGAGGGTGTCAAGCATTTGGGCGAGTTACTCAGTTCTCCTGGATCTCTCCCATGTACACTTTCTTTTGTGACAGCACAAAAGCCTTTCCATATCCTGTGTTTCTTGTTTGCAGGCCTTTCCTGGGTTCCAAAGGTTACTTATTAGGGAGGTAAGCGGATGCAGAAATGAAGAAAAAGCAGTCAAGAAACACCAACTCGACAGCAGAGCAGAGTCCCACCGCCTCCCCACCAGACTTATGTGGAATCTGATATGCATCCCTGAGTTCTGCTGGAACTAATTGAGGCCCCAACTGGTGGAGGATGGTAATGTCAGGCTGAGCACAAGATTTCTGAACCATCCCCCTGTTCCCTCACCACCTGTCAGTCAGAAGAAAACCATGCACCTACTAGCCCTCTCCCTAACATTTACACTCAAAACACTTCCCTGAAACCATCAGGCAGTTTGGGTCCTTAAAGCACGAGCCACCCATACTCCTTGCTCGGCCCTGCAATAAACCTTTCTCTGCTCCAAACTCTTGATGTTTTCGTGTATTTGTCCTCACTGTGTGTAGAGACAAGAACCTGGGTTTGACAACAGTTTTGCCATTCTTGAGCCTTTATGATCATAGAACAATTCCACAGGTAGAGGTATAAAGGTATCAAGTGTCTCACAATGATGAGGCATCCTGTCTCCCCAACCCAGGACACAATTCCAACCCCAGACACAATTCCAACCCCATGGCCTCAGGCCGGGAGTCTCAGGAGATGGCCTGTGTTAACCCAATGCTGTCCCCACACCTGCTCAATGCCCTGCTGTTGCTGTCCTGAGATTCTTACTGAATTCTGGACAAAGGGCCCTCCATTTTAATTCTGTGCTTAGGCCCACAAGATCCGTAACTGGTCCTGGGTAGATTTAATGGGCTCCCCAGCTAGAGGAAGCCCCAAGATGGCAGCCTGTGATGCTGAGAATATGAAAACGGAGGTCTCATCCAGTGGCTCCCTACCTCCGGCCGTGGGGCCTGGACTAGCCTGGGCAGCAGGGCCTGAGACCCCAGAGTCCGTGAAGGGACTTCCCACCCCACAGACTCTGGTCCCCATGGTGTCTCCTGAGGGACTGAGCAGTGATGCCTCAGACTTACAGTTATAGTTTTCAAATGACTGTAAAACATACCAGTTTCTTTTTAAAAAAACAGAAACATTTCAGGAGGAAAGAGATCAACTTGATTATATATTTTTTAAAACCAACTTTGAGGATAAGGATCAAGAAATGGGACATTCAATGATTTGTTATAATAATTAAGATTTAAGTAGTCTTGCCTAGAGAATCCCATAGACAGAGGAGCCTGGCAGGCTACAGTCAATTGGATTGCAAGAGTCCAACGTGACTTAGCGACTAAACCACCACCACCACCAAGTAACTGCAGTTTTTGTTTTTTTTCTTTTTGCATGGGACTCTGCTTTTTAGTTTAATCACTTTACTCTAAAATAGTATTTTTTTTTCTTAAGTTTAAATTCTCTTAGGAAAAAAAAAAACTCTCAAACCTTTAAATTATGTTTGCCTAACAGATTGGGTTACGGTTGTGGGTGCCAAACAGAACCATCATTTTCTAAGAGAAAAATTTTTTTTAGAGAATATTCTAGGCATTGCCATTCTCCAACTCCTTGTCCTCAGAACCTTGATATCATTGCTTAAATAAAGCACTAACGAGGGTGCCAGCTTTAAGCTTAGAAAAGATTATGGTAAATGTGTCTTTTTTCTCAGAAGTTATGCAGTCTTGCTGGTGAATTTGACAACTGTTACTCTCCTGGGGGAAAGTCCTAAAGTTTTGCTGGGAGATAAATGCCAGATAAAAAGCAGAATTCTGTTAGGAAAGTTCCTAAAAGTCAAGAGGTGTTACAGGTTCCCCCTTCACAGGAATCAATCATGCTCTGGAACCCAGGGTGAAGGCAAATCTCTACTTGAGAGTCTCACAGTGCCGAGCTGCCCTGAGCCCATCCCCTGGGGGACTGACCTGAGATGTGACCACAGCAAGGAACCTGGAGCGAGGTAGCCCTGGCCGTCTAGGTGATAGGGAGGGAGGCTGGAGCAGCTCTTAAAATCAAATGAGCACCAGTAGTCAACAGACAGAGGATACCGGAAGAAACATGGGAGCTACATGTGAGGAGGGCTGGGAGGGACCACGTGTGATAGGACAGCTGCTGGATAGGCCACTGGGGTCCCCAGTTTCCAAAGGATCTTGGAGACAGTTTGAGGTAAGCTTAGCTGTGGTCTCAGAATTCCATATTTCCCTGCACTATTTTCTCAGGGGAGGGCACGGTGAAGACACTGTTAGACCAAAAGAGAAAAAAGGAAAGGAAGACGCAGCAGGAGGGAAGGAAAGACAGACGGAAGTGGTTCTGTGACTCACAGATCTTCGATGAAAGAACCACCAAAGGGAGAGAAAGTGCTTCCAGGAGAAAGGATAGAAATGAAAGAGAAAAAGTGGTGATCAAGACAATTGTGTGAGGATAATTGAAATATACCCTGCCTCCTGCCAAAACAGTAAGTTCTGATTCCAGGATTTGGAAATCAATGCAGAAGCAACATGTGAGCCAAGCATGATATGTAAGAAAGGAGGAGAGGCCTTCTGAAGTCCGTCTACTGTAAGGTTCTTGTATCGTTTCCCTAGAAATGCAGATAAATGGATCAGGTTAAGACATTATTAAGACAAGTGTGCATGGAGACAGTTTAAGGGTACAGAAGATCAAAGCACTAATACATGTTTGGTGGGATATAAAATGGTGCAGGTGCTTTGGAAGAAACCACTTTTAATTTCCCCAAAATCTTACAGAGTTATGCTGATTCAGCAATAACACTGATCGGTGTTTACCCAAGAGAATATCAAATACACATCCACAGAAAAAGTGGTAGACAAATGCTTTATCTGAATTACTCCCCAAAGTGGAAACAGTCCAAATAAATGCCCATCCATCAGTCAGTAAACGGATAGGTAAAACATGGTATATCCATACAGTGGAAAGTTAATTGTCAATAAAAAGGAGTGAGTTACCGACGTACACACACTACGACACAAACAGACTCTGAACACACGCGATGTGTAAACAGTCAGACACAAAAGACCATGTGTTACGTGATCCCATGTATGTGAAATGTCCAGGATGGGCAAACTCATAGAGACAGAAGCAAGGTAAGTGGGGACCTAGGGCTGCAGGACGTGGAATAGGGAGTGACCTCCTCATAGGAACAGGCTTTCTTTTGGGAGGAATATAAATATTCTAAATTTAGATCATGGTAACGGTTGCTCAACCCTGTGAATAGATGCTTAAAAACATTAGGCACTGTTAATGGGGGAAGTGAACAGTATGTGAAGCACATTTTGATAAAGCTCTTAAAGTCTTTGTTATCTCAGCATATTCTCTCAATCCTCATACTGTAAACTTCTCCTGTCGCCTGCGTGGTGGGCGGCATGGCTGTGGGTGTCCAGGTGTGGGCTCCCCTCTGCTCGGAGGGGTGACTCGCAGTCCCGCCTCCACGTCTGCCAGGCCGCTCCTTCACTGCTCCCTGCAGGGCAGGTGTACCAGGGCAGGTCCATTCTGGGTGGAGGGGTGGCCTAGGTGGAGGAACCCCCACAACCACGCCAAACTCTCCCCAAGCTGTGGTCTGAAGGCACCCCTCAGACCTCCTTCCTGCACCCACCCCCACCCCACCTGGGCTCAGACCTGCCCCCAGGGCAGCATCGCCCAGCCCTTCCCTCCTGCCCCTTCACAGGCGTGCCCCTGATAACTCTGTGGGGCCAGCCCTGTCTCACCATATGCTTTTTGGAGGTAAGTCCCAAACAGGACCCATATGGAGGCTGACTGTGGTACTGCCACCTGAGGATGAAAGTGTCGCACTTACTGTGACTCTACAACTGTGTTTATATCTAACACCTTTTTGGGGTTGCCTACCTATGGTTTTGTAGAAGGAAATGGCAACCCACTCCAGTACTCTTGCCTGGAAAATCCCATGGACAGAGGAGCCTGTAGGCTACAGTTCATGGGGTTGCAAAGAGTCGGACACGACTGAGCTACTTTACTTTTCTTTACCTATCATTTACAAGTCTCCATTCATGAGGATTTTCCTTTCTTTTTTCTGTTTTTCTGCCTTTTTATGGGTTGATGAAATATTCTTCATTTCCCTTTTTAACCCACACTTCTTTGGGAGTTGTACAATCTAATTATTTGCTTTTTCTTTTTGGCCAGGAGCAACTGGACCTAGTTAGTGAGAAGTGGCAACTGGTCTAGACTTGGTAATGAGACATTTGCAAGTCAGAGGATGGGAAATAAATCCAACAAACACCCGGCAGCCTTAACTTGAGAACAATTTGCAGAGCCTCAGGGACATGGGGCATGTGAGATATTCCTTCTACAGTGACGGGGCAGCTGCTGCACTCAGTCAGGCATCAGCAGTTGAATGCTTTGTACAGACATGGTACCCGCGGGTAGGTGATGACTGCCATTTGGGCAGTGTTCATTATTCAAACAGGCTTGGACTGAAATAAGATATGGCTCAGGAACCGAGAAGATGAGAGATAACACACCTGCTTCCAGGATCTGCTAGGTTTCTCTCCAAACTCCTTACGAATTAATTCCTTGGTACAAGGCCATAGGTGGTGAGGGTTAAAGGGAAATAGCCCAGTTGGGTGAGCTCAGTGCCACGTTCCAGCGAACTAGCTGTCTGTACACTGGGCCTCTGCTTGTGCTGGGTCACATGCTTGTGGCTCCCCTCTACTGCAGCTGTCTGTTTTTAATGCCACATTTTCCTCCAGCTCTTTCTGGCTGCCAGGACACGACCCAGGTTCTCCTGGGCTCTCTGTGCTCACTCTCGCTATCAACAGCCTGTACCTATCTATTTCCAGTGAGAAGGCAGGAGTCACCCGCGGCAGGCCTTTTGCCAGAGCAAGGACTGTGTCTGCATCTGGGCCCTGCTGATCTTAGAAATGAGGCCTTGGCTGGCTCTCCTCCTTTCAGGGCTGGTGTTCTGTTCCCGGAAGTCTGGGTTATAAGAGCAACAGTTCTTGCTTGATGTTCTTTTAAATGAAGTGGAGAAAACAGATGAATGAATTACAGGATATTCCCTGAGGTATTCTATCAACCTATGGCTATCTGGCCTCTTCTCCATTCTCCACTCTGACACACTCACACTTGCATCCACCATATAGACTCACACACACCCTCACACACACACATGCACCCACCCTAAACACACACACATGCTCTCATAATTCAGAGGAAGTTTTCTTTGCAAATGTGCTCTTAAATCATTAAAATAACAAGTCAGCTTGCTCCTCCATTCTTTGCACAGCTTGAAAGGGTCTTCTTTAAAAGAAGATAAAATGGCAAATAAATATTAAGTATACATATAAATGTAAAAAATTAAAAATGAATACGAATATATAAATGCAATAAATAAAAATTAAAAATAATATATAAATATAATTAACAATTTCTTAGTGATAGAAAAAACAGTTAAAAATGGTCAAAAGACTATAAACATATCACAACAGAAAATCTATGAATGGCTCACTAGTACATGGAAGATGCTCGGCATCACTGGTTGTCAGAGAAATGCAAAGGAAACCGGGAAGGAGATACAGCTGTCCCCACTGAAATGGCTAAACAGGGAAGACTGGCAAACCCAGGTGCTGGTGAAGATGTGGAGTAAACGAAACACCCACTCGGCGATGGCAGAAACGCAAAATGGTACTGCTCCTTGGAAAGAGCAGAGGCAGAATGATGTAAACACAAATAAGCACATACTTACTTATGACCCAGCAATCTCACTCCCAGGTCTCCCCCCAAGAGAAAGAGAACAGATATCTACACAAGCATCACTCCAACAGCCAGATACTGGGTTGGACCCAAGTGCTGGACAAGTACTCGGTGATATCCAGCCTACGACAGGATACCACTTGGATGAAGGAAGGAGCAGTACAGTAATGCACAACATGGGTGAAAAATCAAACATAAAACACTAGAGAGTGTTTTGTTTCATTCGCACGAAACTCCAGAGAGAGCAAAGCAACAGTGACAGGAAATAGCTCGGGCCGGTCTGGGGTGAGGGTGGGGGAGGGAATTGACAGCAAAGGGGAAACAGGAAACATTTGGGACAACCGATTGTTCTGGATCTTGACTGTGGTGGTGGCTACACACCTGTATTCAATCACCCAAGTATATCCAGTCATACGCTTAAAAGGAACAGTTGCAGGACTTCTCTGGAGGTCCGGTGGTTAAGAATCTGTCTTCCAATGCAGGGGACAGGGTTAGATCCCTGGCTGGGGAACTAAGATCATGTGGAATCACATGCCAGGGGTAACTACTGAACCCATGCACTCTGGAGCCCGCTAACTGCAACTAGAGAAGCCCTGGTACCACAATGAAGGTCCCATGTGCATCAAAGAAGACCTGATGCAGCTAAATAAATAAAAAATATTTTTTTTAAATGCAGAGTTGAGATTAAAACATTCAAAGGTGTTGTTGTTCAGTGACTAAGTTGTGTCCGACTCTGTGATGCCATGGACTGCAGCATGCCAAGCCTCCATTCAAAGGTAAGACAACAGACATCAGAAAACATGCATTAGGTTTGGGTTAGTCTTTGAATACTAGTGGTTTCCTGAGCAATATTTTCTATCTGTAGGTCAGTCCAATGCTTAATAATAACATTCACATTGCATTTTGGTTTGGAGAAAACACTGACTTTTGACAGGAGTTATAAATGCACCAGGTCTTAAATCATAAACCAATAAGGAAGAATATGAGCTATGGATATTTGTTGTATTGAGGAGCAGTACACTTATCTTAAATAATTAGTCAAAATAACATGCACCCCAGTGTTCACTACAGAGCCATTTACAATAGCTAGGACATTGAGGCAACCTAGATGTCCATCAACAGATGAATGGATAAAGAAGCTATGGTACATATCTACAATAGAATATTACTCAGCCATAAAAAGGAATACATTTGAGTCAGTGTTAATAAGGTGGATGAACCTAGAGTCTATTTTACAGAGAGAAGTAAGTCAGAAAGAGAAAAACAAATATAATATTTAATGCATATATATGGAATCTAGAAAGAGCATAGTGATGAATCTATTTGCAGGGCAGCAATGGAGTTGCAGACATAGAGAATGGGGAGAGGAAAGGGTGGGATGAATGGAGAGAGTAGCATGGAAACATACACTGCCACATGTGAAACTGATGGTCAGTGGGAATTTGCGGTATGACTCAGGGAACTCAAACTGGGGCTTGTGATAACCCACAGGGGTGGGGAAGGGTGGGAGGTGGGAGGGAGGGAGGTCCAAGAGAGAGGGGACACATCTACACCTATGCTTAATTCATGTTGATGTATGGCAGAAAGCAACACGGTATTATGAAGCAATTATCCTTCAATTAAAAATAAATTTTAAAAATTAGTCAAAATATTTTGGATCTATTTCTTGAAACTGCTTTTAGGACTCTGAATACACTCTTCTCTTTCTTCTCAAGAATAGGAAGCCCGTTTTGGAAATTGAGTTTAGATTTTGCAGAGTGAAAAGTCATTTGGAGTGTAGTCTCTTGAATGAAGGGGTAACTGGTTATTTTAATGGGCTGACGCCCATCTGGAGGCTACACTCTGACGTGTCTGCTCATCGGCACCCTTGGACTTTGCAGCTCCTCCTCTTCTCCACGAGCTCCAGGTGCTCTCCAGATGCAGGCAGAGCCAGCACGTCATGCCCACACCTGTCGCTGAGGTCTGCCTGTCTGTGTTCGTGGCACACATTTTCTCAGCCTGTACAAGGGAAGGGCTGTTAGAGCACTGGTGAGTAGCTGGACATGGAAAGAAAATGTCACTTAGAGGTTCTGAGGCTTCTGAAGATGGCGCCATAGATAAGCACTGGAGCTCTAGGGTGAGACCTGGTTTCTGGAGATTAACCTTGAGTTTGGCTGTAGTCACTGTAGGTTCACTGGGAGGGTCAGAAAGGTGGCTAGAAGCTGGACATGACCTGGAATGAATTCAGTTCTGAAAACAGACACTTGCATGCAGAGGTAAGAGCAGAGTAAATCTTCACGGGGAAAGGCCACGCCGGAGACAGAGGGCACACCCCAGATGCTAGGGAGACCCCGTGCTGCCAGCCATCCTCTCACCTGCCTCCTGCCTCGGCCCTAAAGTAGCAGCTGGAACTTGAAATAAAAACACCCTGATTTTATTTACATTGTTTCAGGGAGAAAGGGTGATGTTTATCTACCAAGTGACCATGTGAACGTACAGTGAGAAACAGATCCCCTTTCTGGGGTAACTGCCGTACCGCCCATGCTGACGACAGGTCACTACATCAGGGGCAACACTGTCTGTGGACAGGACCACCCAACAGAGCCCTCACCACGGAGAAGCCTGTGTCTGCAGTCAGACAGCAGACTCACACTTAGACCCAGTGAGTTACAGACAGGAACCTCAGGGGTGCAATGAACCAAGCCCGGAGTGTGGGAAATTCCACAGGACAAATGGGCCAGTTTCTTCAAATGACCCGGCAAACAGATGCCAGGAAAACAAGCCAGGAAGGGGCATGGGGGTGTTACAGACTAAAAGAGATTAAGGAAACCCACCAACCCAATGCACGGTGTGGTCCATCCTTGGATTGTGTTATAAACAAGCCAGCCATAAAAGGACATTCACTTGAGGCAATCAGTGAGAACTGAATCCAGAATGGGCATTAGATATTAATAAAAAATTATGATCAATTTCATTGAGAATGATAATGGAATTGTGGTTAAATACAAAAAATAAAAAAGAAAGCATTTATGGATGAAATGGTGTGCTGAGATTTGCTTTAAAGTTTTATAGTTAAAAATGGTAGAGATTGAGGAAATAAGAAAATTATTTTTCTTATCATAATAAGTGGGTTAAGAGTATGTGGAAATTTATTGCATTATTTTCTCTAGTATATGTATGTTTAAAATGGTTTATAACAATGTATTCTTTAAAATGGCAAATAAATTACCACAGTTACCTTTACTGGACGGGATGTAGAATGAGTCGCTGCTCTGGGAGAGAGGGGACCCCGGGCCAGACCCCGGCATCCAACTGATAGGATGTCTAATCTCGGCTCCTCTGAGATGAACTGTGGAGCCTAATCGCATTTCCTAACATCTCTGAACGATCCCCAGCACCGCAAACCATGCCCCGAACACGCCAGGCAGCCCGTATTTGCTGAACAAACGGGTGAAGGAGTGAATGCGTGAAGGGATGCCTGAAGTGAGAGACGAGGCTTTCAGCAAAATACTGGCCATAGCAGTGTTCTGTAAATGTTCACTCAGAGCAAGTGAGTGCTGACAAAGGCGTGGAGCTGGGCCGGCCTCCGCACTCGGGCTTGCCCTTTCAGGCAGCCTCCCTGTGAAAGTGAGGTCTGTGGTCTGGGGTAGGGCTTACCCCCCGCCCCTGGGGCCTCCATGTGCTGACGGCTGCTTACACAGGGGAAACCAGGCCACATTTACACTAAGTGTACATTCTGAGAGTAAGGAAGGGTCTTCCCACTGGAGACTAACAGCAGGTATCAGCCAGTCTCTGCTGGAGTCTGTGGTATTAAGCTCAAGTGCCTGGCATTCAGTTGTCACAAAGTATTGAACTGACCTTCTCCCTCTGACTAGAGGTCCCTGAATTGAAGTTTGTCTCAAAGAAAGGTTCTCAAGGGGAGCTTGAGCTATAAATCACTTGGGGACTTTTCAAAAGGCACCCCATCATGATACACACACACATGTGTGCACATACGCGGACACACGCGGCTGATCTGGAGAACCTCTGTCGCTGGGAGGTGGGGCTCTGCCCTTTGGAGCATCGGTCTGCGAGGAGGGCTGGAAGGGTGGCTGCAGGGACTCTGGCTGAGGACTGCCCATTTCTGTGTCACGAACACCGCACCGCTTCCTTCCAGCCTTGTGGTTGGAGAGAAAATCAGAGAGACAATCACTGCGCCCACTTCTGAAGGCTGGCTGGATGTGATGACCATCTCTACTCCAGTCCTTAACAAACACTGCTGCTCTGCTGGCCTGAACTTCCTGATGAGCTGGGGTGTAGGCACACTGACTTCAGGAACCCCATGATGCCCACCCTGCCAGGTGCCCTGGCCTCTTGCTTCAGGTGTTGCAGAGAGCACCCACGCAGTGTTTATATGAGGCCCAGGAGCACCCTAACCTGCCATTAGGAGGAACAGGGCACAGTTCTATCCTTGGGATGGGAGTGCTAACTGGGAAGATAGGCTGGGATATGTGTCAGAATTCTAGAAGCTGTTGGCATTGGAGAAAAGTTCCACTCCCCCAGCCCCACCCCTTGTCCTTCTGTCTTCGCGCATCCTTAGTATCTCTGGGCAGTGGTTTCTGTCTCTGTGACCGTCCTCCTCAACACCAGCACTAGACCCTCTGAGATTCCCCCTGTCACTCCCTCCCTGGCTCAGCCTGGCCTCCCCTGGTCTCCTGCTTCCTCTGCAGCACTCTCAAGAAGTACCCTATTCTCTTCCTTCCTCGGCCTCAACAGTGTAAATAAAAGTCAGAGCTTTGTACAGCTCAGAACTAAAAGAACAGTCCCACCAAAAAATGGGCAGAAGACTGGAACAAATATTCTTCCAAAGAAGACATACAGACATACAGGCCAATAGGCACATCAAAAGATGCTCAACATCACTAATTATTCAGTTCAGTTCAGTTCAGTCATTCAGTCTTTGCAACCCCAAGGACAGCAGCATGCCAAGCCTCCCTGTCCATCACCAACTGAAATGCAAATAAAAACCACAATGAGGTATCACTTCACACCTGTGAGAACAACTATCAACAAAAAGTCTACCAAAACTCCTGCAAATGTTGGACAGGATGTAGACAAAATGAAAGCTTCATACGCTGTTGGTGGGGTTATAAACTGGTGCAGCCACTATGGAAAACTGTATGGAGGTTCCTTAAAAAAATAAAAACAGAGTTATCATATGATCCAGCAATCTTATTCCTGGGTTTACATGGGGAAAAGAACAAAACTAACTTGAAAAGATACATGTACTCCAAAGTTCATAATAGCACTATTTATAATAGCCAAAACATGGCAGCAGCCTAAGTGTCCGTCAACAGAGGAATGGGTAAAGAAGATACGGTGTATATAGAGTGGAATATTACTTGGCCGTTAAAAGGAATGAAACAATGCTATCTGCAGCAATGTGGATGGACCTATAGATTATTATACTAAGCCAAGTCCAGAGAAAGAAAAATAAGATATCATGTGTGGAGCTGAAAATAACACAAATGAATGTATATGCAAAACAAAAACAGACTCACAGAACCACAAACTTATGGTTACCAAAGGGAGAGGCAGAGGATGAATGAATTGGGAGTCTGGGATCAACAGACACAAATTATTATATATAAAACAGATAAGCAACAAAGATTTGCTATATAGCACAGGGAAGTAAACCCAATATCTTCTAATAACCTACAATAGAATATAATCTGCAAAAAAAAAAAAAAACTGACTCATTATGCCACACACCTGAAATGAACACATACTGTAAAGCAACTACACTTCAATAGAAAAAAAAAATAAGAGGTTAGACTTCCCATCAACAAGAGGAAAGAGTTGCCTTTTCCCAGAGGGCAGGCAGTCTAACCTCCTGAATATTAGAACAGGGAGGAAGAGCTGGGAGCCGTGGATGGCAGGATGTGGGGATGGGGTGGGCATTCCTTCTCAAATAGGTTAACAACTTCCTCAAGGAATGGGAAGAAAGAGGCATCTCCCTGGTGCACTGTTGTGAGCGCAGCTCCCTGAACCAAACTTTCAGCGTCAACCTTCCCCACTTTGTGGAAAGGCAGGTGTACGTGTAGAAAGCTCTGGACCCCAGGTGAGCGAGAGGGGCGGGGGAGGCAGCCAAAAGTGTCCAGGGTGAGAATACGACTGATGAGGAGACAGACCCTCAGGTCAGGGCCACCCCGATACGTCCAGTGATACTGCCCGCCGCGCCCCAATGATGCTGGAGCTCATCATAAAGAGCAGCCGTAAAGGGACCGGGTAATGGTGTGCTCTACTGGGTCAGAGTCCTCAATTAAAAACGGGTTTCATTGCCTTTGGACTTCCCTGGTGACTCAGACGGTAAAGCGTCTGCCTGCTATGCAGGAGACCCAGGTTCAATCCCTGGGTCGGGAAGATCTCCTGGAGAAGGAAATGGTAACCCACTCCAGTATTCTTGCCTGGAAAATCCCATGGGTGGAGGAGTCTGGTAGGCTACAGTCTATGGGGTTGCAGAGAGTCAGACACAACTGAATGACTTCACTTCATTACCTTTTACATGTGCAACAAGATGGGGGTTTTTCTAACTTCCCCAAACCTCACCTTCCTCATTGTACAAACGGCATAAGCAATGGTACTTACTTTGTTCACAGTAACTGCTCCATATATGTTAAAGGACTGGTGGAATGGGGTGGGAGGTTCAAGATGGAGGGGACATACATACACCCATGGCTGATTCATGTTGATGTATGGCAGAAACCAACACAATATTGTAAAGCAATTATTCTTCAATGTTAATTAGGCTAAAACAATTAAATATTGATAAATAATACCTTAAAAAAAGGATGGAAGGGAGGGAGGAAGGGAAGCAGGAAGGAAAAAGAAAAGGGAAGCAAAGCAAAGCCCACTGTGGGCCTCCACATGGGCCACACTCAGCATCGCCTGGTGAAACACAGTGTGAAAAAGAGATGACCTCTCCAGCTTGCCATCAGAGAACATTCTGCAAGCACTCAGAGGGAAAGGCAGGTGCAAAGGTGTTCCCACTCTGCAGAGCAACAATGGCAACTGAGGCTTCAGAGGGAAAGGCAGGTGCTCTGGTGTTCCCACTCTGTAGATCAACAGTGGAAACTGAGGCTTCAGAGGGAAAGGCAGGTGCTCTGGTGCTCCCACTCTGTGGATCAACAGTGGAAACTGAGGCTTTCGAGGGAAAGGCAGGAGCAATGGGGCTTCCACTCTGTGGAGCAACACTGGAAACTGATGCTTAGAAAGTGGAGAGAAGGTAAACAACACTCAACATTGCTCACTAATCTAGAGAGAGGGGGATATGAACCAATGAATGCTGCAGAGAGGCTGCTCAGGGGCTCTCATTCACCTGCCGGATTGGATGATGTGAGAACAGAAGGCAGCCGATTAGATGAGAAGGCATCCCATGTCAGACAGATAAAGGGAACACTGTACGGCTTACTCCCCCTGTAATTATCTTGTACAAGTCTTCACTACAGGACATTACTGTGACAGACAGTTTCAACTAGGGATTAGGCACTTACAACAAGGAGAAAGTGCCTCTTCACCATGTTCGAAGGGAACTGTGACCCTGGGCAAGCTGTGGGCTGCTGCATAGAGGATGCGAAGGAAACTGGAAAAAGTGGGGAAGGCTTCCCAGACAATTCAGAACCTGAGAACCCGCCCCGGCCCCAGCCCCTCAAACAGCCGGAGGTTAACTTCCGATGCACAAGAAAAGTGTTTTGTTTGTGCATATTTTATTTTTTTCTGTCCTGGATTATTTTCATGATTTTTTTCCATTATGTGAAAGCATAGGATGACATTCAGATGAAATCTCTCCTTAAAATTTTTGGCTAAATTAGTTAATTCCTGGGAGCATTGACAATAGATAGCACAGCAGGCATTAAAGATGATCAAGCACTGCTGTATTGGTCACAAAACTGGATAATTTACAGCTCTAGGTACTTGGATGTGGTAGGGTGTTTCAAATTGACTGTCTGTATTGACAAAATGACTCTGATTATTACTGAACTGCCATTTCTCTGTTTCTCATGTGGTGTAGCCAATAGAAATGGCATGCTTTTCTCTAAAACATCTGGCCATAAGTTTCATTAGGAACATGATGAACCATTAGCCTGTTCTGGCTGACAGTTGGCACAGACATTTTCTCCTGTAGCTTGGCTATAAGCAATGCCAAGGCAGTGAGCATTTTAGTCAGACCAGTTGCTTAACATTATAAAAACCATGGCAGTAACAGGCAAAATCCCAAGTATTTGTTTTTGTAGAACTCAAGTCTGTTATACTCAATTAATTAAGCTAAAGCCCTCTATAAATGTAGCTATAACTTCACCCAGCCTGGTATTTCTAAACCTTTGCATAAGTGCCTTATGCCAGGCAATAAAGTACCTTATTCAGAAAGAGCTTTATGTACTTGTGAATGGGAAATTTAAATGTATATACATAAATGCATTTATTACAAAGTATGAATTTGCATTGCTTCCTCCAAATCCAGTTTCATGTTAACCAAATAAAATAACATCTTTTTATCAGAAAGTTTATAATACCTTGCATTGCTAATGAACATTGTTTTCCCATTAGGTTGTATATAAGCTAATTTCAAACAGTCACTAGAATAAACTGATTTTTTTAAAAGTTTAACACATTTTAGGTTGGCTCTATATCTTTAGGAATTGGGTTGGCTCTATGAGTGGTTTGTCATGGGTATAAATATTCTTGTTTTCACAGATTTCAGAGAAGGAAAAGAGGGAGCAAGGATGGTATTTCTATACTGGTTCAGCGAATACTTCCGAGTGGATTTAAAGCACTGTGTTCCACCAGCTTTTCTGGGGAACCAGGAAGGTAACAAACACACACATAACTCATGGCCCAGAGCACTGCTCTCTGTGATCAACAGGGGGACATTCCTGGAGGTGAGAGCCTCCCTCCCTCTTTACCGTCTCTCCAGGCACTTTCTGTTGTGCTTCAAACTCATCACTTTATCCTCAGGCTAATGCTTATCTTATTTGGGCAACGCTGGGCGGGATTGGGGGCAGGAGGAGAAGGGGATGACAGAGGATGAGATGGCTGGATGGCATCACCGACTTAATGGGCATGAGTTTGAGTAAACTCCAGGAGTTGGTGATGGACAGGGAGGCCTGGCGTGCTGCAAATCATGGGGTCGCAGAGTCAGACACGACTGAGCAACTGAACTGAACTGAACTGAATGTTGACTTAGTTTTCAACCTCAAATCTTCTCCAGTTTTGCTTTCAAACAAATGCAAATCCTATTAGATGAGGGACCTGGCGAGGATCCTGTGAATAGGCCTTGCCGAGTGCCCCAGTTCACCACCCTGAGCTCATGCTCTCTGCCCATCATATCTTTCTAGGACTCTCCACGCTCATCACACCCGGTATAAAAACTCCCAGGTTTACTCATTTCTTCAGGTCTTCATTTCCTTATGAGTCTCTTGTTAATCTGTCTTTCGTTGCAGGGGTCCCAGTTGAGAACTTGGAAGATATTTCTCCTTCCCTACAATGAGTTACCTGGTCAAAACAGAGTGAGTGGGTCCCACTCTCAGGGTTATCATGAGCTCCAAGGTGAAACAGTCGTGTGATGCAGTCTCAGGCCAGAAGAGCGGGTTCTGGAGTCAGTCTCTCCCATGATGTCTCAGCTGCTTTGCAGACGCAGGCACCACTTCAAAGGAGTGAATGAGCCCAAGACCACTGGTTCCTATTGGGAAGACAGCCTCCTGTACCACCCTGGGAAGATGACTGGGGGCCTGCGAGTTCATGGACAACAGAGTCAGAAGAGAATGCAGGCTTGATTGGCAGGGGTCTGTGTAAGTGGGTCCCTAGCAGTGAGACAAAGGTCATACACCAGCTTAAAGAAAGGGGGGTCAGGGTTCAGTGGGGAGTGTGGAGGGCTCTGTCGGGCTGCTGAACTCTCACCTCCAGGTGCTAAACAGGCTCTGCTCCTACAGAACACCACGCTCTTGGAGGGTAGAGAGAAGTGTTTGCTGAGGATCTGCTTAAACTCGCAAGGCATCTCTTCCTGTGACTGCTGATTGTTCAGAGGTTTCCAGTTTAAAGTCATTTTAACCCCTTCATCCTCAACTGCGAGCAGGCATCAGAGTCCCTGGAGGCCTGGACGGAGAGCAGAGTTTCTAATGACAAAGAGGCATGTACACACATGCAGAATCCCTGACTGGTGGCTGCCTCTGCCTGCTGCACAGACGTGGCCTCAGAGATGAACACTGACTCTCACCGTGTCTCCAGAGGGTGCCACTGTCAGGAGGCATGCACTGCTGGATGCGTTGGAAAGAGCCAAGCACCCTGGGCTCCTGGTGCTGGTGTGAATGAACCTGGGTGCTCCTGTGTGTGTGTGTGTATGCGTGCATGTGTGCTTAGGGGCTGGGGACCCAGGGCCAGACATGCTCCATCAACTGTGCGCTCCCGGGACTACGATTGTCGGGTCTGTGCCGCACCCAGGCTGCCCACCGTCTGCCGCTCAGCCCAGAGGATGACTGTGCTGGCCCACGGAGCCAGCCCAGCCCAGCTCAACTGCTGCCCTGCTGTGGACACCGACTTGACAAACAAATGGGCGAAACAGTAGAAAGGATGCTCTTCATTAGGAGAAGTAAGCGTAAGAGACGACGTCTAGAGGCCTGTTTGCATGAGGCTGTGCTGATCTGAGATTCACGAAGGGGCCTGATGAGGATCCCACACTGGACTTGCGGCACAGACCACCAACCCAGCACCCAAGTGCACCATGGACTCCCGGGCAGACTGCTGGCCATCAGGACTCGTAATGATCCAGCAAATTCAGAAACACCACAGGGAAGGAAGGGCCAGGACAGCAGAGGGACGTGCCCAGGGTTCTGTGATGAAAACAGGGCTGCGGCTGTGAGCAGAGCCCCCATCCCGGCACACAGCCACGTTTCAGGCCACATCACCCGGGCAGGGACGTCCGTAACCAGGGAAGGGCTCTGAAATCGTGTTCAGAGGAAGGAGAGCTCATCTTTGAAAAGAGGTTCTTTCTTTCCATTAAAAAAGTTCACACCAGTGGAAAGAGTTTATTCAAATACATTTCATTACGTCACCTCCAAAGCATTTGTGAGCAGAGGCCATTCAGGGCTGGAAACAAAGCGATTTCCTGTCGGTGCCGTTCAGAGCTCCCATGACCCAGACCCCCACGGCCAGGCCCACCCAGCAAGGGGGTGGGTGAAGCAGGCGAGGGGGAGGCACAGGCTGCTCTGGGGTACGCCTCCCTCCCTCCAGTTTTGGTTTGCTGGGCTCAGATACATGCAGCAAACAGACCGTTCTCACCCAGAATGCCCAGGTGCACCCTGAGGGCACTGAACTCCATTCACAGTGGACACCAGGAAGCAGGCCACTGTCCTGGGGACCAGGTTCATTGATCCATGGATCCCAAGCCTGCCCTCCCCACAGGCTCCATACTTCTCAGGAAGAGAGCTGACAGGGCAGATGTCCTTGGGGTCACTTGAGTGGACAGTTACATTTCAGATGATTCAGTAACATCTCCTTCCAAACCCCAACCAAATAAGTCACATTCACAACAAAAACTGTAAGAAACTGGGCTCTGGTATCCATTAAGAGTCTACATTTGTCCTTCAAAAATAATACCTAAGAAATACCATTTTTGAAAGTGATTCTACACTGTCTCTTGGAGAAAAGTTTAGATTACAAATGAAAATCCATCTCTCATCCTTTGTTTAGTTGAGCATACCTGTTTGGGGGGTGGGGGTGGCCTGGCCCCGTTGGACTGTAATCTCAGGCTCCCCCAGTGATGCAGATTCCTCCTCAGCATTCACAACCTCTGGACCTCTAGCCTCTTCCTCCTCTTTGCCTCGCAAATCCTGCCCCAAGCTCCATTGGGGTGTCTTAGCCCAGGGAGGCTGAAGAGAAAATTATCATCTGTTATCCAAATAGAAACCATCACACGTGAGCACACAGACCCCAAGCAAGCTTCCTCAAGGACACAGGATCACACAGGAGAGTGGCCGCTGAGCATGGGCTGAGTTGGGGCCCTAGAACGAGACTCCAGAGGCTACTGGTCTCTGCTCTTAAGAGAGAACCCAAGGGAGGGGTGACCCAGGAGAGTGAGCGAGCCCTTCACTGATCCTGGGAAGAAGCGGGGGGACAGAGTATGCTGTGCTCCAAGGGGATATGCTTGGCTTGATCCTTGATGGCACAGTGGGGTGACGGTGGGGTGATGCCGATGGGGGTCAAGACACCTCTGGGTGAGAAAAGTACTCGAATGAGCTGAACCTGTGGCAGGTCTCCAGGAGCAGAATAAGCTGACCTTCGGGATCCAACCTGACCACTGCCTTGGGGCAGGTCATGCAACTTGTCAAGCATGTGAAGAAACTCACCTCAAGAGTTATGATAAAGCTAAATAATCTAGCTTCCGTAAAGCCCTCAGAGATGAAAAACACCAGAGAAATGCAAATTATTATTTTACTAGGAGATGGCTTCAACAGAAGGGAAAGTAAAATTCTCCCTTTGATAGAAGTCCACTTCAGACGATGGAGAGCTCTGTGCTCCTGGCCAGGGACCAGGATACCCGGCTGCCCAGATAACTGCCTTCCCTCTCCCCACACTGTTCCCCTGTTCATCTGTTCTACCTGGGAATCATTGCTGGTCGTTTCTCTGTGGGGTGTGGCCTCCTTTCCATCTGACATTTCTCAGCAAACTGAACAAAATGAGTGATAAACCCTCAAAGAGGAGTGATGTATCTTCATTACAGCAATTATGCTTTATGAGCAGGCTTTTTCATAAAAAAGAAACAGGCATCAAGATTTTAAGTTCAAAAGATAGTGAATGTGGTCATGGCGGTAACTTGAGCTGGCACCCAGCTGTTAAAGCAGGGAACCTATCTTTTACCTAGGATGTTTCAGTGGGCTGCCCTCCCTGGTAAAAATGGTGGTCCCCTGTTTCACGCCAATATGCAAGATCAGAAACCTACACTGCAGTTCCCACAACCAGCAAGCAGGTCCTTCAAACTGGCCGCAGGTCTGCAGGCTCTGGTCAGTCAGTGACTAAATGAGGGAGAAAACCTAAGTGCCTGTCCACCTTAGAGTGCAACCAAGTGGGAAGGAGCCCCCAGATCCTGCAGCCCCTAATTCTCATGTCTGTCAGTGACCACACGTGCTTTAAATCTGAATCATGGCTCCACAAAGAATCTTCATGATATTTGCTGTAGTAGGTAGTCTGGGGGGAAACACATCTACTTTTTTAAAATTGGACTTTCTGAGTTATTTTTATTTAGTTGGACAATAGAACAAATGTTTGGTTAAGGATTATTTAGAAATAATATAGGCGACCCCATGTGTGTGTGTGTGTATAAATACACATACATAAATATATATATTAAAGAATCCCAGGTGTAAAAAAGATGAAGGCAACCTTGACAACACACTGAATGATACAAACTGTCTTAGTCTATTAGGGCAGCTACAAAACAGGACCACAGACTGGCTTACAAACAACAGAGTTTCAGTCTCACAGCACTGCAGGAGCAAGTCTGTGATCCAGGGGTCACAGCTGTTGGGGGAGCCCTTCTCTGGCTGCGGATGGTCACTTGTTCTGTGTCTCCCGTGTCTTCACATGCTGAAGAGCTCTTTGGGAACCCTTTTACAAGGACACTAATGCCACCATGGAAGCTCCACCCTCATGACGTCGTCACTTCCCAACAACCTCACGCTGGGGTTAGATTTCCCTGTGTGAATCCTGGACACAGACTGCACAAATGCTGAGACCCTGTATAAAGACATGCTATTTTAAGATTCTGCTTGTCCCAGACTTGGGAGGCAGAGTGGGCTGTGAAGGAATGGACACTGGCTTAGAATCTGGGCTGCCACTGTTGTGAGACAGGCTGGGGCAGATGATAGAGGCTGCCCAGCCTCACTTTCCTCACTGCCCAGACCCACACAGCCTCCATTGTAAAATGCACAGTGAGATACATGGTGCCAAGCAGACAGCAGACAGACACTACCACCCCTTGATTTTCTATCAGGATGAGAGAAGGAGAACTGCAGATGCTGTTGAACACCTGTGAACTATTTTATGAGAATGTCTCATATTTGTCAGAGCCTGTATTGGTCTGTGGTACCCAAGGATGTTTCCTCCAGGTGTTCCTGAAGGTGGGAGTTTAGGATTGATCCAAGGAATGTTAGGGTAATTACCAGACATGGTATTTTGTTAATGGTATATCATTAGGAAATACCAAATAGGATATACCATATCCTATATGGTATATCATTAAGAAAGCTAGTTATTAGACATATGCTGTTTATAATATGGATGATAAAAGTCAGAGCACCAAGGAGTTAAAAGTTCCGCCCTTTGCTTGTAATATTAAACTTTATTTTACCTGGGTACCTTATACCTAAAGGGCACAAATATGCCTAGAACCACCTTATGTTTGTATAGTTCTTACCATACAGTTTCTCAATGCTTATAATTTAATCTTCCCTTAAGAGCACCACTGTGATTTGAAGGGAGAGTTTTAGGATGAGGAAACGTAGATTCAGGAAAGTTAAATGATTTTGAAGGACTGATGGGCAAGTTGGGGGCACTGCTGGCCCCAAGGAAACTATGAGAGTTTGCACATCATCTTTACAGGGGTGGAGGGTGCAGGCCCCTCTGAGGAGAGCACAGCATCTCCAGGGAAGGTGAGGGGCCCTAGGACGGATGGAGGATGGCAGTTGGTGACAGGGTCTGTCTAGGGGTGGGGCCCCCTTCTAGGCTCCTCTCTGGTGACAAGAGTTGGCCTTCCTGTAGTGAATGTCCCGGGAGGGGACCTGTGACCCCGAGTTCCTGTGGAGGCTCTGTGCTCAGGCAGATGTGGGGGTTCAGAGGGAGCCCCACCCCCCGCATTTGCTGTTTTTCATGTGCCTTTGGATGAGTACAGAGAGCATAACTGCCGGGGCAGAGAGTAGGTTTTGTAGTTTGCAGTTCGGTTGGAGACTGTCAAACTGTCTCCCAGAGTGGCTATATTTCACATCGTACCAGCAATGAGTGAAGTTTCAACCGTTCTAAAAATCCTCTGTGCTCTGTCTATTCATCCTGCCCTCCCTTCTAACCTCTGGCAACCACACATCTTTTTACTGCCTCCTTAGCTTTCATTTCCCCAGAAATGTCAGAGTTGGAATAATGCACACATGTGTGTCTGTGACTGTGTGTGCATTGATACATGTATGAGTACGTGCCTGTGTAGCTCCATTTTCTTGTTGCAATCACTGAGGATGCAGGAGGCTTGGGTGGGTCATGGAACTCGCCATGGGCTGCAGCACTGGCAGAACCAAGGTATGAAGCCAGCTCATCGCCCAAACTCCTACTGGACAGAATGACCCAGACACCTCCTGTGTTTTTCCAGAGAGGGGAGGGCCCAGGTGAGGAACCATGTGGACTGTGTGTCCTGATCTTGCCCTGGGCTCTGGCCTGACAAGTTGTGCTTGGTTTTTCATACAATATTGAAGGAGACGGTTACTTACAAGCAAACCTGCTTTCAGTTGCTTGTGCGGGGGTGGAAGTGCTCCAGGGGCACAGAGTGGTATGCCTGTGAAGTGCCCCCGCGTGGACTCACCTGCAGCACCCCCACCATCTCTCCCAGCCCTGTCCACTCATCACTGCCCATTATCAGATGAAAGTGGTCCAGCCCCCACTGAGCAGCGAGAGCCCTACCGTCCACATGGGCACAGGATGACTGAGCATGAGCTGGCAAGTGTGTTTTCCTCTCCATCCCCCTGTGACTGGAATGACTAGTAAGAGCAACATGAAAGTAAAATGGTCTTAAGCCTGAAACACTTGGGGAAGGAGCACTTCAAGTCCACCTTTCATCACTGAGCTTAGACTAAATTTTGCCGTCAAAACGACATATTATTTCAAATTAGCCAAAGTAATTAATCTAAGTCAGTCCTTGGCTGTATTAATCATATGTTTGAGAATTTCATGAGAGAAAGAACGTGACTTTTTCAGCTTACTGTGTGCAGACGAGCCTCCCTGACAGGTGGCTTCTCTTCTGCTCCAGGCTGGTGTTTTACAAACTCTGCAGACACAGACAGAGTTTTATGGACTTATGGACCCTGGGGTGTGGGGGTGGGGGTGAAGGAGAGAGAAGCATGGAAGCATATATATTACCACAGGTAAAATAGATGGCCAGTGGGAGTCTGCTATATGACTCAGGGAACTCCAACCAGGGCTCTGTAACAACCTAGAGGGATAGGATGGGGAGGGAGGTGGGAAGGAGGCTGAAAAGGAAGAGGACATATGTACACCTATGGCTGATTCATGTTGATGTATGGCAGAAATCAACACAATTCTGTAAAGCAATCATCCTTCAAGTAAAAAATAAATAAATTTAAAATAAAAACAAAAGCTCTGCCGAAGTAGAATTCCCTCAAATACATTAATACTGAGTTTCACAGTTTCTCCTGTCACTTTGTTTGTATTTGAACATAACTACCTTTGTGCTCTTAAGATTGCAAGAAGTTAAGTGGTGTTTTGTTTTTCTGTTTTTTTTTTAATGCATGCAAATGTGTTAAAAAAAGATTGGCTTGTGCACATTCCATTTTCATAATTCTCTTTTAAATACCAGAAACCCACAAGTATACACTTGAGAAGAGATTTCTGTTGTTTGTGGACTTGTGTATGGACCTTAGAATTCTGAGTGCTCTCGAGGGCGCCCCACGCCGGATGAAGGCAATGTGAATCATACCAATGCCTCCTCCTGAGTCCGCACTCACTGCCATGAATGAACCAGAAGAAGGGGCTCTTCCTGCTCACTTCCAGGTCGGGCACACTGCCCCTACGTCATCAGTCTGTCCCTCACAGTTCATCAGAAAGTGCCATCTGTGGAAAAACACTGGTGACGTGTAATGGTTCAATAGCCGTGGTGCCATGAGCAGCACCATGGTGGTACCACCATGGCGGTAAGATGATCACCACCATCTTACAGACTGGAAGACCAAGGCTACGTGCCCAGGCTCACAGCAGTCCCACCATGGCTGAATGACGTGATAATTAGGGAAAGACAAGAAGTGCTCCAACATCTGCTGCTGCCCCAAAAGTGAATTTCTAAGTCATCAGGTAAAATTGTCTCCCCTCCAGCAGCCTCGGTCCCTTGCAGAGTACAGAACCAGGACCTGTGTGGCTCGCACACCCGCAAGGCCTGGTGGGGGCAGCGCGTGAGGAGGTGGCGGGCAGAAGCAGCCCTGGGGCTGCACAGGCGTCCCCGTGGCTCCGGCGGGTCTGAGCCAGGAACCCCGGGCCTCTTTCTGGCACAGCTGCCATCACGGGCTCGTGTCTCCAGACCTCAGTTAACTCAGCACACAAGGTGCTGACTTAGAAACCTGCCGAGCGCGCGGTTCCAGTCAGGTGGGGCCTGAGGAGAGGGGATGGGTCCATGTCCTCTGCTCTCAGTTTCCCCAGACATTATCACTCATGTAACACGAGTGATAAAACCACAGCCATGATGGCTGGTGAGGCCGGTGAGAACAGTGCGAATTCCCCTGACATGTTTCCTAGAAGTGGCCCACTCTCATTGTTCTCGCTAGCCTCTGCACCTCCATGTTCAGGCTAAGACCCAGCCCTAAGTGGAAAAATACTGTGAGAAAGGGACCCTTGTGGTCTTTTGGGCCTGACTGGATACAGGAAGTATAGAATGGCAGCAAAAATGTGTTTACACAGTTTTCTGGGCAGGCATCTGTGTCTCCCCAAAAGTGGGAGGGTGATGTTTACTGAAAGCTTTGAAATTAGCCTCAAAGGACTGACCCACACCAGGTTCCTCAAAATTGGTTAGGCTACCACCCAAGCAGTTCCTGTCTTACTCTGGAAGCCAGAAAAGGAGGCCTGGGCCCCCCGTCTCCAGAAGCCCTGGCAGGTATTTCTGGGAGGCAGTGGGAAGGGGGACCCCATGGAAGTCTTTGTTGAGACGCAAATTTGGCATGGTGGCATTCCCCCCACCCCTGTGGTCAATATTCCTCTGGGCAATGACCGGATTATGAAATCCGTAAATATCAAAAAGTATTCTGGGGATTTTGTTTGGCTTCTGTCAGGAAGAACATGAGAAGATGCCTTGGGAGGACCCCCAGGCAGGTGGGACTTAGAGCGGCCACAGATGGAGTCACCCTGACAAAGCTGCACCCCTCTGCTGTCAGCCCCCCTTCAGTCAATAACCATCCTGTTTCATCACAACCAGCTCAGAACACCTCCAAGTCTTCCTGGGGTGACCCCACATCTCCTTGGTTACTTCTGGTATTTATTCTGATCTCGACATAGGAGTGACTTTCTGTTCTGTGTTATCTTGTTCTTATTTGAGTCATGCTTCAGGTATATTTTTGATGAAAATACCAGCTGCAGATGTTGGTCTGGCATTAAGTCTCTGCTTTGTTAACTCTGCTTTATAACCCAAGGCGAGCATTCCAGAGTTGTACACAGAACACACGCTTCCTGAAGAAATGATGAACCACATAATTTTTTGGCAAAATCATGCTTTCACTTGGAATTCATTGGAATCATAATGATACCAATATTTTGAAAAAACATGTCAACAATTTGAGAACTCTTTAGAGATGAGACTCATGCGGACCCCCAGCTGAAACTGAGATTGGCAGCGACAACAGACACACAAAGAGGGACTGAGTGTGCTTCTCCCTAAAGGGACTGGAACCATAGTACATTCAGGCTACCTAAAGAACAGGCACAAAAATGATGGGACATTTATGAACGATCCCTGAAGCTGGCCCACACTTCTCACTCTCAAGCTCACATTTCATTAGATGATACTGCTTTATCTATTTTAATAGCCATATATTCAGTGACTTCATAAATCTTATTCCTGTGTATCTCACTAATTCTACCAACTATCTGTGAAAGGTAATTTAATGATGCCTGGGTTATAGGAATAAAGAGCTAGTATCCATGAAGAATTTTACATTAGATCACTCTTCTTTCAGACAGCAACACTTCTAAAAGCTAGGATGATGTCTGTGCTGTACACACACACTGTACACACACTGTCACACACTACATACACATGATACACAAGTTGTCATGCATTATACACACACACTATACACACCGTCACACAGTATACACGCACTGTCACACACTACACACACACACTAAACACATGCTGTCACACATCACACACACACAATACACACACACTATACACATGCTGTCACACACTATACACTATACACAGTCACACATTATACACACGCTGTCACAGATACACATGCTGTCACACAATACACACACACTATACACATGCTGTCACACACTATACACTATACACAGTCACACATTATACACACGCTGTCACAGATACACATGCTGTCACACAATACACACACACTATACGCATGCTGTCACACACTATACACTATACACAGTCACACATTATACACACGCTGTCACAGATACACATGCTGTCACACAATACGCACACACTATACACATGCTGTCACACATTATACACACACTATACACAGTATAGACACACACTAAACACAGATTGTACACACACTGTCACACACTATACACACACTATACACAAGCTGTCACACATTATACACACATACTATACATACACTGTCACACTATACACATGCTGTCACACACTAAATACACCTACACAATACCCCTGTTCTCATGCATTATATACTCTATACACGTGCTGTCACACACGATACACATGCTGTCACACATGCACACTATACACATGCTGTCACACATTATACACACTATGCATGCTGTCATGTACTATACACATGCTGTCTACTATACACACACACTATATATACACTGTCACACACTATACATACACTATCACACATTATACACACACTGTACACACAGTCACACACTATAATACACACATTATACACATGCTGTCACACACTATACACACACTGTCATATACTATACACATGCTGTCATGTACTATATACATGCTATCACACACTATACACACACACTATACATACACTGTCACACACTATACACATACACTATGCACATGCTGTCACACACTATATACACACACACTGTACACACTCTGTACAACCCCTTTCCAAGGCTGGAGGAATTCTCCCTCCACCGTGTGAGTTTAACGGACAGGCAAAGCCAACCTTCCACTAAAGAAGACCCAAAGTCTGCATCCACCCTTTCTCCATATCACCCTCCCCCCAAACCAGGAACAGATGAGGCATTATACAACCCATTTGACACTTTGCATATGGAGCTAGTATTGTGGGTTAAACTGCATCTCCCACCCAATCCATAGGCTTACATCCTAGGTTCAGTATCTCAGATGGACTTTATTTGGAGGTAGGATCACTACAGAAGTAATTAATGAAAATAAGGCTGTTATGATGGGCCTCAGTCCAACACAACTGACGTCCTTATAAAAACAGGCAATCTGGACATGGACAGGCACAGAGGGAAGAGCTGTCTATAGTATCCACAAGCCAAGCAGCCAGACATGGACAGATTCTTTCTCAGCATCAGAAAATAGACCAGCTCCGAGGCTCTGGTTGCTCTTGCCTACTTTCTAGCCAACCAGTGGCCCTTCAAAATTTTATTATCTTCTTAAACCATTCAGGGTCTGCTGGTTGAAACTAACCACCTTGACAGATATGGAAACTTGTACCAACGGTGGTTATTCAGCCTGGAGACTTCAGGGAAATTTGGCAGAAAGCATAAAAATGCAACTGGTATCAAGGGATTTTTAAAGCAGAGAACTCTAGTTCCCTTTCCTCACAGAAGACTTCTGACATCAAGTGTGTGTGTGTGTGTGTGTGTGTGTGTGTGTTTTCCTCACACCAGCTAATTCACCAGCTGTCCAGATACCAGCCAGGCATCTACTATTCAATTTGATTATGACACTAAGTACATGGATGCAGTGATGATCGAGCAGGTGAAGGGCCAGTTCTGCACAATCCCCCACTTCAGATGTCTTATCCACTACAAGACTGCCCCCTGGGCTTCTGAGCAACTGGTTATAATCTGGATATTCCTACAACCCCCTTCTCAGGCTCTGGGATTTGCTATAACACTTGACGGAATTGAAGGAAACATATGTACCAGTTTACTATAAAGGATGTGATAAGGGTCCAGATGAAGGGCCAGATTAACAGGTATATAGGGCAAGGTCCAGAAGGTCCCAAGTGCAAGGTTTCCTGTCCTTCCAAGGAGTTGGAATAGGTCACCCTTCCAGGGTGGAGGTGTTTACCAATCCAGAAGTTCTTCGGGCCCCTTTCTTGAGAGTTTCTGTGGAGGTTCCATTATGTAGGCATGATTGGATGGATTGTTGGCCACTGGTGGTTCACTTACCCTCCAGCCCTCTTCCCTTCCCCCAAGGCTGGGAGCAGGGAGAGCTCCAGTCCTCTAATCACAGGCTGCTTCCCCCTGGAGACTGTCCCCAACCTTCAGTGCTCCCAGAAGTCACCTCAGTACAAACACAGGGGCTTCTTACAGAGAACAAGATATTTCTCTCCCCTTCACCACTACAGAGCCATTTCAGCACCTGGGCACAAAAAGCACCAAAGCAAATGTAACCAAAGATGCTCTCATGGCTCTTTCCACTGAGGAAATCACAGGGGTTTGTGGAGCTCTGGGACAGAATACGTATGTCTTCTTGTGTCACAGCATTGTAGGTATGAACTCGGTAACCCCTGATGTGCAGAAACAGAACAGCTCAGAAAATGGTGCCTGGTTTTTGCCCAGAATGGAGTATTCCTTGATGGCCTGACTTTGGGACACTCAGCTGCTGCTACTATAAAACTGATCAGGGCATGAGGAATTCAAGGACACTGGGATAGATGGCTGACTGCGTGCACTTGGAGACTGATGGAAACAAGCCCAAATCTTTTTGTCTTTACTTGAGGAAACTCCTGAGATTCTAGTGTCTGTGCTTAAAGAGCATCTTTTCTCTTGTAGTTGAACAGCTGTGATGACTCAAAAGCAAAAGCACACTTTCACTTGGCTGATATTACATTACAATGCTTGATAAATGCACAATTGACCTATGTATTCTTTTGCACAGGAGCTGAGGTGGAGTTATGCCTGGGTATTTAAGTGTCCCATGCCCTCCACTGAGCCTGCCTCACCACCACACCAGTCTTCCTCCCTTCTCTGATAAGACTTATAATAACCAAATGTACATCAGCTTGTGACTGGATAAATGAAATGAGCAAATAGTCATATAATGAAACATTTTGTTGTTGTTTAGTTGCTAAGTTGCATCAGATTCTTTTGCCGCCCTGTGGACTATAGTCCTCCAGGCTACTCTGTTCATGGGATTGCCCAGGCAAGAATACTGGAGTGAGTTGTCATTTCTTGCTCCAAGGGATCTTCCCAACCCAGGGATCAAACCCACATCTCCTGCATTAACAGGTGGATTCTTTACCACTGAGTCACCAGGGAAGTCCAGTGAAATGCAATTCAGCAATAAAAAATGAACTACATATACATGCTACAACTTGGATGATCCTTAAAAACATTATGTAAGGAAAAGAATCCAGACCCAAAAGACCACAAAGTATATAATTCTCTTTATATGCAATATCCAAGAAAGGGGAAATCAATGGAGACAGTAGATTCCCAAGAACAAAGCTGGAAGTATTACACTTCCTGATTTCAAGCTATACTACAAAGCTACATTAATCAAAAAATATGGTACTGGCACAAAAACAGGCATGCAGAACAATGGATCAGAATTGAGAGTCTGAAAATAAATCCACACGTATTTAGACAATTAACTTACAACAAAGGAGCAAAGAACATACTGTGAAGACAAGACAATCTCTTCAATAAACAGTGTTGGGAAAAATCAAAAGCCACCTGTAAAAGAATGCAACTAGACCACTACCATACACCACACACAATTAACTCAAAATGGATTAAAGGTCTGAATATAAGACCTGAAACCACAAAATTACCAGACAAAAACATGAGGGGTAACCACATTGACATTGGTTACAGCAATGTTTTTGGGGCTCTGACTCCACACAACAAAAGCAAAAATTAACAAATGGTACCACATCAAACTAAAAAAGCTTCTGCACATTGAAAAAAAAAATCCATCATCAAAACAAAAACTGCTTACTGAATGGGAGAAGACATTTGCAAATCATATAACCAATAAGGGAATAACATCTAAAATATATAAAGAATCAAACAACTCAACAACAACAACAAAACAAACGACCTGATTTTAAAAATGGGCAGAGGACGTGACTAGACATTTTTCCAAAGAAGACATAGAGATGGCCAACAGGTATGTGAAAAAACGCTCAAAAACTGTAGTCATCTGGGAAATGCAAATCAAAACAATATCACCTCATACCTGTTAGAATGGCAGTCATCAAAAAGTCCACAGATAACAGAGATTGGAGGAAAGGGAACCCTCATATACCATTGGTGGGAATGTAAATCAGTGCAGCCACTATGGGAAACAGTATGGAGATTTTTCAAAAAATTAAGAATAGAACTATTCAACTCTGAGCATTTATCTGAAGAACACAAAAACACCAATTTGAAAAGATACATGCACCCCAAGGCTCACTACAAAATTATTAACAACAGCTAAGACACTGAAACAATCTAAGTGTCTAAAAACAGATGAATGGATAAAGAAGATGTGAATGTATATATATATGTATATATATGTATCACACTCCCTGATTTCAAGCTATACTACAAAGCTACACTAATCAAAACAATATGGTACTGGCACAAAAACAGACATATATATATATATATATATAAAATATAATATATATAATGGAATATTATTCAGCCATGAAAAGAATGAAATCTTTCCATTTGTAACAACATGGGTGAGCCATGAGGGTATTATGCCTAGTGAAGTAAGTCATATGGAGAAAGACAAATACCATATGATTTCACTCATATGTGGAATCTAAAAAAAACCCAAAGCAAACAAAACAAACTCAAAGATACAGAGGACAGATGAGTGATTACCAGAGGGGGTGGGGATTGGAGGATAAGTGAATGGGTGAAGGCTGTGAACCACATAGGCTGGAGAGCAATAAGAGCTGTGGTGCTGATGACACTGTTGTGTGCACAAATGTAGAACCAGAATACTGGACACCTGAAACTTATGTAATAAAAAGAATAATGAGATGGTAAAGTTTATGTTATATGTATCTTACCATGTTTAAAAACGTAAACATTTCTAAAAGGAAAATAGTTTCCTGGTGCATGGAGCTGGGGGTGGGAATGAGGAGTGGGGTACATGAGTGAGTCTAAAACTGCACTGTGAGGAAGGCTTCACAACCCTGTAAATTCACTAAAAATCACTGAACAGCACAATTAAAATGAATGAGTTTTATGGTATGTAAATTAGACCCCCATTAAACTGTTAAACAAATTGGACTTCCAAATCATACAACCTTTATCTATTGGAAGAATAAATAAAACCTAAGTTGTTTTAAACAATGTACCACAAAGGGATAAAATACAGAATCTAATTCTATTTTATTATGTTTCAATAGGATAGCTGTTTGGACTAATGTAACAAAATAAAAAGAACATCTTTACTCAAGCCATTGAAATAGAAATAAATTTTTAAAGAAAAATCACACTGTGATTTTTTTTAAACAACAGTTTTGTAGATATCTTAAATCTTTAACAATTAGGTTAGAAAAAATTGCCTTCTCTAAGACTTCATTGGATCAGATCTATTAGTTTGGTCACATAAATGTCAGTACATAGCAGTCTTTTACTAATTAATTATTCCCCCTAAAGTCTATTAGCAAATATTTACCACTTACAGCCTAATTAAAATTGAACCCAGGTTACTATTAAATAGAGGTCACTTTAAAGCTTTTCTCAAGAGAAATATAGGCTCATTTATAGGAGAATCACCAAGGAAATCCCACTCAGAGGGTAGTTATTCAGAAGTCGATAAGAAATTCAAGGACACAGGTAGCATTCAACCCTCACAGGTCTATTGTTGTTCCTTTCAATCAAGTATCAGATTCATTGAAGCTGGGTGATGACATGTATCTGGCTAGTGGAAGGCAGGTTTTCAGGGAGTAATGAGTAAGTCAAAAACTAAGATCATGGCATCTGGTCCCATCACTTCATGGCAAACAGATGGGAAAAAAATGGAGAGTGGTAGATTTTATTTCTTGGGCTCCAAAATCACTGCAGACAGTGACTGCAACCATGAAATTAAAAGACACTTACTCCTTGGTATAAAAGCTACGACAAACCTAGAGTGTGGATTAAAAAGCAGAGAAATCACTTTGCCGACAAACGTCTATGTAGTCAAAGCTATGGTTTTTCCAGTAGTCATGTACAGATGTGAGAGTAGGACCATAAAGAAGGCTGAATGCTGAAGAGTTGATGCTTTTGAACTGTGGTGATGGAGAAGACTCTTGAGAGTCCCTTGGATAGCAGGGAGATCAAGTCAGTCAATCCTAAAGGGAATCAACCCTGAATAGTCATTGGAAGGACTGAAGCTGAAGCTCTAATACTTTGTCCACCTGATGTAAAGAACTGACTCACTGGAAAAGACCCTGATGCTGGGAAAGATTGATGACAGGAGGAGAAGGGGGCGGCAAATGATGAGATGGTTGCATAGCTCATAGACAGACTCAATGGATATGAATTTGTGCAAACTCTGGGAGATGGTGAAGGACAGAGGAGCCTGGTATACTGTAGTTCATGGGGTTGCAAAGAGCCAGACACAACTTAGTGAGTGAACAACAACAATGAGTAAGTCAACTCTTCACCACAGAGCAGCACGACTAAGTGTAAAGAATGCCATTGTCTTTGGGGTGGGTGTCTCTCTCCGTTTAGCACAGCTCCTTGAGAAAGTCACAGACAAATGAGAGGACAACTTTCTGGTTTTATAATGTGAGGTCATCTGCCCCTTGAAACTGCAGCCGGATGCTGGACTGAACTCGGGGCTCTCTGAGGGAGACCATCACAAGACCTGTCCTTTCATCACTCAGGGAGACAAGAGGAGCTTTAGTTGTTCTTTCTTCTATTTTACCATGTGAAGTGAAAGTTGCTCAGTCATGTCCGATTCTTTGCTACCCGATGGACTGTACAGTCCGTGGGATTCTCCAGGCCAGAATACTTCAGTGGGTAGCTGTTCCTTTCTCCAGGGGATCTTCCCAACCCAGGGGTCGAACCCAGATCTCCCACAATACAGGCAGATTCTTTACCAGCTGAGCCACCAGAGAAGCCTACTTTACCATGTAAATGTCTGCAATTCTGTCCAGACTGCCATCACTTCGTGCTGCCCTCTGCACCTGTGAGTTTGCTAACTGTTCTATAATACATTATTCCTTGTCTCATCTATACTGGTGCATAGAGGACTTTCGTTGGTAGGATTATCTTATTCCCCCAACACTACATATTCATATTAGAGAAAAAATGTCAATGTTTCAACAAAAGTAGGGACCCTTAGTATTTCTTTTCTGGCAAGATACTGAACTTCCCTCTCAATTCACACTGTCAGTGCTCTTCGGGGTGTGCCCTCTGACCCCCGACCCTATGAGTGTCAGCCGCTCGACCTCCCGGGGTCTCCCCACATGACCACAGGGCATCTTCTTGGAGGAGGCTGTACTCACATCTAAACAAAGGTCGTAATGTCACTGTGCTAAGGGAGGGGAATGGAAGTTTCCCAACTATTAACCAGTGATTATGTTCCTTCTTCCTTCCTGAAACGCAGTCTCATAAAAGGCAAAGTCTTATTTAAGTTCTGACTCTTGTCTTTGTACACTAGTCATTCATTGAAAAGGAGTCTCAATTAAAAACAACCTTAAAAATTCAAAATAAGCAGCACCAAAAACTTCTAAAAGCTCACAGACATGACACAATGCAAAGACTACTAGGAAGGGGAGTACGCGACAGGAAGAGATCCGGAGAACTTAGAGAGGAAGAGACACTTTCAGTAACTTTACTGTGTAGTAAACAGTGATCAGGCTTCCCGAGTGGCTCAGCAGTAAAGAACCTGCCTGCCAATGCAGGAGACATGGATTTGATCCCTGGGCTGGGAGGATCCCCTGGAGGAGGGCATGGCAACCCACTCCAGTATTCTTGCCTGGAGAATCCCCATGGACAGAGGAGTCTGGCAGGCTACAGTCCATGGGGTTGCAAAGAGCTGGACATGAATGAGCAACTAAACAACAACTACCACCAGTGATGACGGGAGAAAACCAAGACAGTCTGTCAATCAAGACTAAGTGAACAGCCCATGTTTTGCCATCAAACCTCAACATGAAAAAACATACTTTGGGTGAATGTATTAGTTTCCTATTGCTGCTCTAACAGTTTACCATAAATTTATTGGCTGAAAACAGCACACGTCTACCGCCATGTGATTCTGGAATTCAGAATGTGACACAGGTCTCACTGGGCTGAAGCCAAGGCACCTGAAGGTCTGTGCTCTTCCTGGAGGGTCCGGAGGGGATCACATTTCCTCACACCTTCTGTTCATTTACAGTGGTGCTGCCAAGCCACATCGAGACAGGTTGTCCAGGATATATGTATGTATGTATATATATTCACTACATGTACAGCCAGCCACCTGCCAAGCATTCAACTCTGTGAACCCCTTGTTAATATACCGTCTAAGACCCCCTCCAAAGGGAAATCATTCAAGACAGACACTTCGGAGTGTGTGTGTGAAGTTTCTTCTTGTTTGGCGTTTGCTGGTTTGCATTTTCTGTTCTTTTCACGTTGAGTTTGAAGTGAGGTGTATGATGCTGCCTCACGCCACAGGCTCTGGGGTCTGAACTGCTGATGTGAAGCTCAGCTCTGCACCCACTGAGCGGACTTGGGGAAGTTAACCATCCTGCCTGGGCCTCAGCTTCCTCTCCTGCTAAACAGGGCAATGATGGCACAACCGTCAAAACCCAGTGAAGCTGACCTCCACCCCACACATTCCAGTTCAGCCGGTGGAGGCTGCTGGCAGGACATCAGGACTCCCTGATGCCCCCTCACCCCCCAGGAGAGGTTTCCCCTCAGCTGAGTTTGAAGACTAGAGATGAACCTCTTCCCCACTTGTGCCCATCACCCTCCCGCTGCTACATCTGGGTTTCTTTAAATAGCTTGTGTTTTTATCTGAGTGAGACACACACTGAATCAGAATTGGTGATTTTTAGTGGTCTTTTCTTGCTAATTTTATAGAAAGAGGAAACAACCACTTAGGATAAAAGTTAAATACCAATACGTACATTACTGCAATGTAATAAACCATTTACTTCTAATGCAATCGCCTCTAATAAGACTGTCACTGTTAGGGAATGGCTCAACACCTGAAAACTGTGTCTTCTAATGGGCTCCTCAGGACAGATAAATCTGATTACTATATGCCTATTTTTTTGTTACAGGTATTTTGAAACTGTGTTGTTGCTCTTGACCTGATATTAAAGCACATTCCAAGTAAGATTTTTAAATGAATGAGCACAGAACACAATACTGAGATTGACTTCAGACATTCCTAATTGTTTTGAGTTTACTGGGCTATTTCTCTTCATTCAAGTGTACTAGAAAATTATTTGTGTATTATTGTGTACATGGAGCATATATACGCCTGGATGCCGAGCCTATCCTGGGTATGACAGAATATCCCTTTCTTGTGACAAGTTGTGATGAGGCTGTATAATCCTTACTGAGCAAAATGGAATAAAAGAAACTCAGCCACACACCATAAAACCATGGAATTGTGCCACTTTAGAGCTGGAAAATCCCTAAGAGATGATCTAGTCTAACTGCCTAATTTTATGGATGAAGAATCCAGTAAAATACAGGTTCCATTCATCAGAAAGCGTCTCTAACTAAGCAGAGCTGCCAGGCCAGAGCCTCCCATCTCAGCCCAGAGGGAGGGGGAGACATGGTTCACCAGGAGACGTGTGTCACCAGGCCAGTGACCGCCCTCAGGTCTTATGTGTGGGAGGCTGGGCTCTGGTGCTCTCCCGGGCAGACCGGGACGCCTCCAGGGACAGCAGGCGTGGTAGCCGGGCCACAGCAGAATATGTCAGTCACACGATTTCAGCGAGACCCAACCAGGAAAAAGGGTCTGACAAAACAGACGTGAAGTCAGAGTTTTATGAATATGATCCTGTATGAGTCTGCCTTCCTGTAGTCATGCCTGACAGCCTGGAATGTTATAAGCAATTCCCTTTCCATTTCTGTCCTGGATGGTCTTCCCAGGATGATACACAACTGTCTTCTAACTGTTAGGAACCGAGTCCTCTCACAGAAGTTGGGACCATGGTGGGGCCTTAGGGTGAGGGTGTCAGGGAGGAGGGTGGTGGGTGCCCAGGGTGCTCTCTTCCCAGGAGAAGAAAGCCTCAGTGGGAGGCTGGGAGGACCACTGAAGGTGTCTTCGTTGGGGTCCCAGAGGCTTATCCAAGGCTAGCCCGCTGACCCATCAGCTCACCTGAGGTGCTCAGAGTCTGTGTTGGCCAGACCAGCTGCTGACCAGGTGCCTTTCCACATGCCTGCCTGGCGGGCCTGACTCTTCCCACAGCCGACACTCGGGGCAGTACGACAAGAATCCTCCCCAACCCCTGGTGAGGTTGACGAGTCTGCCCTGGAAGAAAGACGTCTTCAAACACATCGGGCGTCTGATCCTGACTGCGAAAGAGCAGCGCCCAGGGTTGAACAACTGAAGTGACAGTGCTCCAGGGGGTCTCTGGGCACCTGGCTTTGCCAGCCTCACCCAGAGGCACCTGTTCCCATCTCACCTATAGAGTTTCCATGTAGGGCTGGAGGGGAGGCAGGCAGATGGGTCCCTCTGAGGAGGAGGAAGGCTGGGAGAATGAGAATGTTGAGACTTCTGGGAGAAAGGGCCACAAGTTCAGGACAGAAGTTTCCCTCTGCCCTCAGGCTGTCACCTGGGCATGAGAATTAAAGTGACGTAGGAAAGACCAAGAGGGAACAAGCCTACAGGCCTTCACAAGGAGCAAAGACACAAAGAAGCCATGACCTTAGATGCTTTTATATTGGGCTGGACAGAGAAGAAACTGCGGAAAAGTAACTAACATACACAGGGAGGCTGTGGAAGGCGGGAGTCACTTTAACAGGGCCCATCTGCTCAAAGCACTCTCCGTGTGATTCCCCACCGGGCAGGATGAGGACGTTACTCCCTCCAGGCTCCAGGGGTCATCTTCCACAGTGGCAGGGTGGGGGTCTTCTCTCCCATGTCCAGGAAGGGCACCCTTCTTGCACCTGGTGTTATTTTAAGTGCATTTCTCTCGAAACAGCCTTTATGTGCAGGGAGCACGTTGTGGGCCGCATGTCTGGCCACCCTACGGAAGACTAGAAACCCTTGACACCATACAAGGGCTCTGCTCTTGCTTCTCACAACTGTCCTCCAGGCTGACCAGGAAGTGCTTGCTATTTCCATTCTCCAGCTCAGAAAATGAGACTTGCTGAGGTCAGAACGTGGAGCTAGACGAGAACCCAGTGCTGTCCCTACAGTGAAGATTAAAAACATTCCTTTTAAAATATGCTGCAATAGAGCATAAAACAATAATCTCAGAGGTGTCTGTCATGACTTGGTGAATGGCGCGGGGTCTGACTCGAGCTGGATGAGAAGACAGAGGTGGAGGGAGTCTGGTCCCCTGGGCCCTGAGTGTGGATGAGCTAATGCAGTGCCAGGGGCCCCAGGGGAGGCACCTGTGGTCCTGGGACCACCCTCACCAGTGGACAGACAAGCAAACCAGGGTGCCTGCTGCCTCTGTCCCCAGACACCTGAGGACGCATGGTTTCAAAGGCTACTCAGTATTCACACAGGACTGTCCGACTATCTGCTCTTGAAGCCCACCAGCCCTGGTTTCCTTGGGATTGTCTCACCCTCATCCAGCAAGTTCTAGCCCTCCCCGGCTTTTAATGAGAGGACGTGGCCACTTGGCTACAAAGGGTGAAAGGAGTGATGACTCAAGGCTTGAGAATGCCATCTCCAGGAAGCGGTGGGATGACTTTCACATCAGACTTTCTCACCACCTCCCTGACCCTTGGAAGAGAAGCAGTCATTCTTTTCAAGTGGCCAAAATATGCGGCACTGTTTTTGTTCTAACAATAGACAAACAGGACGCTCCCCAAAGCAAGGCGCCCTGCGATTAAGCTTGCACTCCTGGAGGGATGTTAAGAGCGCATTCCCACGGGCACCATGAGACGGGGGCCTGAGGTTTACTGAAGGGAGTTTACGGGAGGGACCCTCATTAACTGCTGCTGTCCACAGGACTCCTTGTGGCTCAGGACAGGTGCATTATTCGAAGACTGTGGACATGTCACAGACACTGTAAACAGCTTCCGTATAACTGACTGCTCTTCATGGTGGCATTATTAAAATTGAAAAAAATCAGCTTGGATGAAAGAGGCTAACAGATGGCATTTGGTGGAGAATGTTCACTTGCAGGCTTGTGCTTCAGGCTCTGAAATTGGAAATTTCAGGCAGGAGCTGCAAAGGAGCCCACGATGGGCTTTGAGTTCTAGGACTCCATTGTGACATCTGGATTGAAGCACCTTTGGGGTGCACTGCTGAGAAATGCTGGCACCTCCTAGCTAAATGACGTCTCTGTTTGAAAGGAAGAAACAAGCTAATTATCCTTGACCCTAGAAGACAAACAAAGTTACCCCCATTCAATGACAGGGTCAAAGAAACCTAAGGTTTCTTTCTGTGCATAAGCTTCGAGTCATCCATTTCCTTGCAATACGGATGGCGTCTCTCGTTGGATTGTGCAGAACACTTCTCATTGTAAAGCTTAAACTGAAACAGCAGGAGGGTGAGAAGCAGCGGCAGAGGACTTGTTCAGAAGGGCTGATCCTGCATCTGTACAGAGATCCCTGATGGGCGATGGTCAGGTCAGGACACCAGGCACATGGAACGCACCAAACCTCCTGGACAACTAGGGGATGTTTGAAACCGTCAGGCCATCATATCCAGTGATTAAAAACCACAGTAATGATGATGGGGAAGGAATAAAGAAAACAAATCTAGGCCCTGTTATTCTAGGAAAGCTTTATGGTGGGAATCTAAATCTTATCATTGTCATTTAGCATATATGAAGCCCTCACTGAATCACTGTCTGGCGCCAAGTTCCAGGGAGACATCCTAATCTCAGAACTCCATTTTAGTTGATAACATAAAATTTTGTCTTATCACCTCTTGGCTGGAGCTGGGAAGCACAGCATATTTGAGTGGTTTAATATATCTTCCTCTTCAAGGTTGAGCTTATATCTGCCTGGGGTTGCAGGATGCTAAAAAGAAGTCTTCCTCAATCAAGATGCTTTCTACAACTACCTGTCTCTCTTGTTCTGTTAAAAGTTCACCTGTGGACAATGGGTTCTTTTATTTTTTTAGTTGCTGCAAGAGTGTACTGTTAAAAAATTATTCATTTGGAAAGTATGCATTGTGAGACATTATTAGCAATTATAATATTTATCATTTTTGCTAATATGAACAGAAACAATGGTTAAGATTGTCGTGTGCCGGTCAGGAGGCTAGAATTACTTATGTCGAATATCATATCATACAGATCATAAGTCACCATATATTATATCATATATCATGTTAGGCCTGGCATGCTGCAGTCCATGGGGTCGCAAAGAATCAGACATGACTTAGTGACTGAACAGCAACAATCATATTATGGGATCGTACATCATATCATATATATAAGCAAATGAAGACACTGCTACAGTTTTCATTTCACCTATGAAGAGAATGGGACTAGAGAGAGAAGCTGTATAACCTGGTCAAACAGGTAGGAAGTGGTAGAGCGGCCTCCCACCCGCCCCCGCCCCCGCGCCCCCTCCCCTCCCAGCTTCTTACACACTCTCCTTCCCTCTGTGCCTCTCTTCTTTTCTCCTCCGTTCTCTGGCCCCACGGCAGACCCTCAGGCTAACAGAGGCCAGGCACAGGTTCTGGAAGTGACGGAAAAGCACAGCAGAAGGTCGCCTGACGCAGAGCGGGGACTTCGAGTGGAGTCGGGCACTGGCTCCACAGGATGTAACTAACCATGAAACAAGTGTGAGGAACACAAAGGCTTCCTGAACCTCCACATTGGGTTTTTTCTTTCACTTTCCACTTGTGTCTGCAGCTCTTTGCCCCTGAAGACAGATGACTCAATGAATCTTAATTTTCTTAACCTTGTTAATAGAACACAGTTGTAAAAACTGGATTCAATTACTACTTTTTTTCCAGTTCACTGTTGGCCCCAGACTAGTTGGGGACGTGGATCGTCACTAGCCCCCAGGGCTTGAGGGCTGAGGCTGGTGCGGCCCTGCACAGGCGCAGGGGCTGGAGCTGCAGGCCCTGGAGACGCCGCGGCTTCCTCAGTGAGGGCCACTGTGGAGAGCGCGCGTCCCTAAGGACACTTTTCTCAGAGAGGCACAGACTCCTGACCTGAGTCACGTCTGCCTGGAGAATGGGATTAGCCTTTCGAAGCTGGATGGGTGACTCACTGCGTCATCACACGGGGAACAAAGAGCCGCCTGCGGGCAGGTTCCAGCAGGGGCTCGGAACTGCTCCTCCCGCACCTCCTGGCGGAGACCCGCCGGGCCTGGAACATCACGGGGTGCCGCCGCGAGGCTCCCTGGGTGGCACCAGCCTGGCGTCCTTTGAGGGCACAGCCAGGGCGCCCCGGCCACGGGCACTCCCAATATGAGGAGGTCACCTCTGCCACTGCCCCCTGCTCCCCGTTGGCAGGCAGCCAACTCTAGCGCAGAACTCCCTCCCGCGACGCCCAGGAGAACAGGGTGGTCTGCCATCCCAACGAAGAGGTAAGCGGTGAAGAGGCCGCACCGTGAAAAGCACGGTGAAAGCTGGGCTCCTGCTGCCGCGGGCTGTTCCTTGCTGACAGGCTCTCACACAGGGCCTAGGAGGTGCTAGTTAGTGTTCCAAGCCACCAGCGGGCAGGCTGGCTGCACCACAGGGCAGCACCTCCTGCTGCTTCACACCAAGTCCTCTCCGAGCTCCCTGGGGAAGCCCCCAACAGTGTATGTTGCCCCTTCATCCCGCCCTCCTGTAGACGCAGGAACCCCAGGGGATGAGCCGTGGCTTCCCACTTATCAGCGAGGATGCTTAGCATACTTGACTTACAACATCACCCTGGAATGGGAGCTTCTGCTTGGAGGCGAAGCCCGCCCACTCTGAGTGGAGATCAAAGGGTTGGAGCTTTCCAAAGTTAAATCTAATGTTCCCAGAGTGGGGAGGGCAAACTAAGATGGGCTGTTTCCCATTGCTGACAGTGGACTCAGCCAGGAAACCTCTTTGCAGGGAGCTTCCTTGGCTGCTGGCTCTGAGGCTCAGCTCAACAGCCACACAATTCCTCTGTGATGCCGAGGCCATGGGGCCTGTTCCCCTCTTCAGGAGGGGATCCCTGCCCACTGCAGATCAGAGTTTTCTTCTCTTCAGTAATGATGGTGCAGGACACAACAACACCCACTTTGGGAAAGGGATTTACTAACAAGTGTAACCATGTGAAAACCGGCCAAGGGAACCACGTCATTCACCAGCTCTGGGACATTTGTGTCACCTTAGCAACTCACTCCAATGGGGACCTCTGCTTTCTCCATCGTCATTATTTTACTACTATTATCACTGTGAATTTGCCATCTGTCGCTGTAAGGCCAGAAACGGTGACTTCATAAGAACCCAGGGAGGGAACTGGCTCTAACGCCATTGCGTCCTGCCCTCATGGGTAGTACCACTCAGCAAAGAGGTGCAGGGCCCCCTTCCCAAAGGCCTAGCCAGGCCCATCATATCTCAGCTGAATTCCTCTTTATTTCACATAATCCAGCATAATTTACCACAGAAACGGATACAAACAAGAAACACACCAGTGCTGTTTCAAAGAGCTCCAGCTCCAGGAGGAGAACATCCTCCAGGGAGCTGGGTGTTGCCCTCTGGCCAATGGCAACAGGACACTTACCTCTTCTAGCCAGAGGGTGGGACCTTGGTTACACACCAGGGCATGTCTGACCTCTCTGAACTCGGGTTCAACGTCTTGAAGAGATACTGATCAGTAATGCCAATTTGCTTGTGTTGTTGTTTAGTCGCTTAGTCGTGTTGGACTCTTTGCAACTCAACTCCATGGACTGCAGCACGCCAGGCTTCCCTGTCCTTAATTATCTCCTGGAGTTTGCTCAAACTCATGTCCATTGAGTTGATGATGCTGTCCAACCATCTCATCCTCTGTTGCCCACTTCTCCTGCCCTCAGTCTTTCCCAGCATCAGGGTCTTCTAATAAGTTGGCTCTATGCATTAGGTGGCCAAAGTATTGGAGCTTCAGCTTCAGCATCAGTCCTTTCAAGAATATTCAGGACTGATTTCCTTTAGGATTGACTGATTTGATCTTTTTGCAGTCCAAGGGACTCTCAAGAGTCTTCTCCAGCACCACGACTTGAAAGCATCAATTCTTCAGCACTCAGCCTTCTTTATTGTCCAACTCTCACATCCATACATGACTACTGGAAAAACCATGAAGGTGAAGTCACTCAGTCATGTCCAACTCTTTGCGACCCCACGGACTGTAGCCTACCAGGCTCTTCCATCCATGGGATTTTCCAAGCAAGAGTACTGGAGTTGGTTGCCTTTTCCTTCTCCAGAGGATCTTCCTGATCCACGGATCGAACCCAGGTCTCCCGCATTGTAGGCAGACGCTTTACCGTCTGAGCCACCAGGGAAGTCTATGGAAAAACCATAGCTTTGACTATATGGACCTTTGTCAGCAAAGTCAGATCTCTGCTTCTTAATATGCTGTCTAGGTTTGTCACAGCTTTTCTTCCAAGGGGCAAGAGTCTTTAAATTTCATGGCTGCAGTTGCTGTCCACAGTGATTTTGGTGCCCAAGAAAATAAAGTCTGTCACTGTTTCCATTGTTTCCCCATCTATTTGCCATGAAGTAATGGGACTGGCCAGGAATGGGGTCGCACAGAGTCGGACACAACTGAAGTGACTTAGCAGTAACAGTGGCAATGGGACTGGATGCCATGATCTTAGTTGGTTGAGTGCTGAGTTTTAAGCCAGCTTTTTCACTATCCTCTTCAACCTTCATCAAGAGGCTCTTTAGTTCCTTTTCACTTTCTGCTATTAGGATGGTATCATCTGCATATCTGAGGTTGTTGATATATCTACTGGCAATCTTGATTCCAGCTTGTAACTCATCCAGTCTGGCATTTCACATGATGTACTCTGCATATAAGTTAAATAAGCAGGGTGACAATATACAGCTTTGATGTACTCGTTTCCCAGTTTTGAACCAGTTCATTTTTCCATGCCCAGTTCTAACTGTTGCTTCTTAACCTGCATGCAGCTTTCTCTGCATGCAGAGAGGCAAGCAGGTGGTCTGGCATTCCCATCTCTTGAAGAATTTTCCACAGTTTTTTGTGATCTACACAGTCAAAGGCTTTAGCATAGCCAGTGAAGCAGAAGTTGATGTTTTTCTGGAATTCCTTTGCTTTCTCTATGATCCAACGGATGTTGGTAATTTGATCTCTGCCTTTTCTAAATCAAGCTTGAACATATGTCAAGTTCTTGGTTCATATGCTATTGAGGCCTAGCTTGAAAGATTTTGAGCATTACTTGCTAGCATGTAAAATGAGCACAATTGTGTGGTAGTTTGGACATTCTTTGGCATTTCCCTTCTTTGGGGTTGGAATGAAAACTGATGTTTTCTAGTCTTGTGGCCACTGCTGAGTTTTCCAAATTTGCTGGCATATTGAGAGCAGCACTTCAACAGCATCATCTTTTAGGATGTGAAATAGCTCAGTTGGAATTCCATCACCTCCACTAGCTTTGTTCCTAGCAATGCTTCTTAAGGCCCACTTGACTTCACACTCCAGGATGTCTGGGCTGTAGGTGAGTGACCACATTATCATAGTTATCTGGGTCATTAAGACCTTCTTTGTATAGTCTTCTGTGCATTCTAGCACCTCTTCTTAATCTCTTCTGCTCCTGTTATGTCCTTAATATATGTAAACAGCTCATACAACTCAGTATTAACAAAATAACCTGATTTTTAAATGGGCAGAAGATTGGAATAGACATTATTGCAAAGAAGACATACAGGTGGCCAACAGGCACATGAAAAGATGCTCAACATCACTAGTTACTAGAGAAATGCAAACCAAAGCCACAATGAGGACTTCCCTGATGGTCCAGTGATTAAGAATCTACTTGCCAAAGCAGGGGACATGAGTTCAGTCCCTGGTCTGGGAAGATTCCACATGCCTTGGGGAAACCAAGCCTATGCACCACGACTACTAACACCTGGGCACCGTAGAGTCCATGCTGTAGAGAAGCCACCATAATAAGAAGCTTGCACAACACAAGAGTAGCCCCTGCTTGCCACAACTAGAGAAAGCCCTCTTGCAGCAACAAAGACCCAACACAGTCAAAAGTAATTAAATACAATTTAAAAAACACAATTAGATATCACTTCACACTTGCCAGAATGGCTATCATTAAAAGTCTACAAATAACAAATGCTGGAGAGGGTGTGAGAAAAGGGAACCCTCTTACTCTTACCCTGTTGGTGAGAATGTATACTGGTGCAGCCATTATGGAGAACAGTATGGAGATTCCTTGAAAAATTAAAAATAGAATTACCATACCATCCTGCAATTCCACTCATGGGTATATATCCAAAGTAAAGGGAAACATTAATTCAAACAGATATGTGCACCCCAATGTTCATAGCAGCATTATTTATTAATGAAGCAGCCAAAATGCAGAAGCAATTTAAATGTCCATCAACAAACTAATGGATAAAGAATATGTAGTATATATACATGATGGAACACTACTCAGCCATAAAAAGAATGAGAATTCTGCCATTTGCAACAACACGGATGAGCTTGGAGGATATTATGCTAAGTGAAATAAGTCAGACAGAGAAAGATAAACACTGTATATCACTAATATGTGGAATTTAAAATAAAAGAAACTAGTGAACATAATAAAAAAGAAAAAAAAAAAAAAAACTCAGAGACAGAGAACAAACCAGTGGTCGCCAGTGGGGAGAAGGGGGATGGGGGCTTCCCCAGTGGCTCAGCAGTAAAGAACCTGCATGCTCCACATGCAGGAGCTGCAGGAGATATGGGTTCAATCCCTGGGTTGGGAAGATCCCCTGGAGGAAGGAATGGCAACCCACTCCAGTATTCTTCGCTGGAGAATCCCATGGATCCCATGGGAGAATCCCACCGACAGAGGAGCCTGGCGGGCTACAGTCCACAGAGCTGCAAAAGAGTCGGACACGACTGAAGCAACTTAGCAGGCGTCCATGTAAGAGGGAAAGGGAGGGGGGAAAACGGATAGGAGAATAAGAGACACAAACTACTATCTATAAAATAAATAAGCTACAAGGATATATTGTACAGCACAAGGAATATAAGTAAGATTTGATAATAACTAGAAAAGGAATATAACCTGTAAAAGTTGTGAAACACTATGTTGTATGCCTAAAACATATAATATTGTATGTAAATCAACTATAATTCAAGTTTTTTAAAAAGGGGAGATAAGGGCTGCATAGTTTTTATAAAGTTACAGTGTGTTAACTGCTTAGTTGTGTCTGACTTTTTGAGACCTCATGGACTCCTCTGTCCATGGGATTTTCCAGGGAGGCATACTGGAGTGGGTTGCCTTTCCCTTCTCCAGGAGATCTTCCTGACTCAGGAATCGAACCTGGGTCTCCTGCATTGCAGGCAGATTCTTTACTCTCTGAGCCACGAAAGGCCACTTTTTTTTATAAGAAGCCCATTAAATATCTTTCATAAATCTTTAGAGAAGTCAGAAATAGAAAGCTTCTGATTCCCAGGAACATGGAAAACTTGACCCAAAAAGGTAAAGTTGCATCAACTTGGAAAACAGGAAATTCTAGATGGTTTTTGGCAAAACACACGGCACCCCACCTCTCTCGGTGTGTGCGCTGAAGTTTTCCAAGGTTGTGCATTCCTTCTAACTTGGGAATTCTCTAAAGGCTGAAATTCCTGTTCCCGAAGAGGAATAGTGACATCAAGAGCAGAAACAAAACAACATTCAAAAGAACAAGCAAAGAATGTTGTCATTGTGTTTCCTTCACAGAATCACAGGTTTCACAAGCCATCCTGCAGGTCAGGACATCTCCCAGACACAGGGGAATCACCTCCCCAGTGGGGAGGAGGAACTGTGCAGAAAAGGAAGTAGTGTGTGTGAACGAGCGCATCTGTGTCTTGGGTGTGATGGCTGGATAAACCACACTGCTGGGTTGGGCAGGGCTGTGTATCTTGGAAACTGGTGTGTCTTTGTTGTCATGGCTCTTCCAGAGATAAGAATGAGCAGGGAGCGTCCCTCCTCTGCAGCCCGAGGAAAACACCCAACATGGGCGTCTCCGTCACCCAGAGGGCCCGGTGAGTGGGTGTGCTGGAGATTCCATCTGCAGGACGTGTGCTGGGGAAAGCCTGGCTGGTGAAAACCAGGCTCAGCACATATTGTTGAGCTCTGTGAGTAAGCCGGCGAGGAAACGTGGGTGTGTGCTGCCGGGAACACGGCAGGCAACGACAGAATGTGGGAATCATCTTTTAATTGTTAAGGAAAAAGTACATAAGATGCCGTTTGGCTCCTAAAATTAAAGCAAAATTTAAAAAAAAAAAGCAAAAAAAACCCCCAAAAAACAACCACAAGCACACACATCCCTCCAACCCGCGACGTGTTGAAAACTGAAGCTGGCCAGATAATGTGTCCAGGTACAGTCAGCTGAGGAGGCGGCTGAATAAGAAACCATAGTGGAGTGGCCCTGATGGCTATTAAAAATGTAACCAACCCTTCCTCTGGCTTCCAACAAGCCCCCAAGAGGGCTGTGGCGAGCTAGGGTTTGAGGAAGTTAGAATTTAACCGATGGTCACCCCTGCCTTCTCCCTGCCACAAAAGGGCCTGGTGAATCAGAGTCTTTGTGGTTATGCTATTCAAACAGGCAGGCATTTGGTGGTTTGTCTTTTGTTTAATTTGTTACAAGATCACACAGATATTTCCAACAGAGTTTCAGAAAGCATCTTGGGAAATCCACAAAACTGAGCTGAATCATCGAACCCCAAACAGCCCGGACCACGTCTGACTGGACTCTGCTCTTCCTTCTCGGGAGAAACTTCTCAGCCTCCGGCAGATGCAAGAGCGAACTGGTTCTTGCATCTGACTCAGGGTCACCCGGGAGAGCCCAAGGGGGACACGCGTCCTGGGGATCTAAGGACGGTTCTCTGTGAGGGAAAAAACACACATGAAACAACTCCCTCCACATGCTCTAGGAGCCATGCGTGGTTGTGGAAAGACTCAAACCCAAAGGGGGAAGCTCTGATGGACAAGTGCTGCTGCAGGTTTCAGGGGTCTGGGGCTAAAAGTGACAATTCCTTTCCCCTGCAGCCAGCACATCACAGGGTACAGGCCCAGCCAGTTTTTTGTTTTTGATTTTTCCTTCTTTTTCTTTCTTTTTTAAAGCTCAGGTTCAGCATATTTCTATCTAAATCTGCAAAGCAGTTTGTGTTTCTTTTGGCCTGGGACCTGATCCTTTGACTAGGGGAGGAGGTGGTTTGCTTGCCCACAGGCAAGCTCTTGCTTGACAACTAGGTTGGATTTCAGGCTTCAAACAGTTAAAACGAGTCTTCAGAAGAGACTCACTCAGGAAGAAAGGAACCCATGAGGGAGAAGTTGCTTGGTGTTTTGACACAGACCCTTTTCATTCAAGAATCGCATTTCAAGTGTGATTTCAAGTGGGTAGGTGTTCCCCCTTTTTAAAAAATGCTCGTGAAATGCATGATTCACCATGCTGCTGCAAACAGCCAAAAAATCTCCGAGGAGTCTGGGGCTGGACAGACAGAGGATTTCTGACGGTGCTGAGCCAGCTCTCCCAACGGGGCCAGGAGGCGGAGTGAGGGTTCTGCTTCACCTCCCACAGGTGCTAGGCTGTCCCGTCTTGGACAGAATTGGGTCTAGCAAGGGATTCTAGGACCAAGCTGCCGGCGCCCATACCCGCCTCTCACACTGGAAACGCTGGCCTTTGCCAAGCCTGCCAGTGTCTTTCCCCTCTTGGAAGCATTTGGCTCAGAGCACAGTGTGGGCAGAGAAGGGAGGCACACCACCACCTCCATCACTGAGAGACAAAGACACACAGGTTTTCTGTAGCAGTGACCCTGATGTGAGGAAGTGCTTGGCTCTAGCGCCCCCCCCCCCAAAAAAAAACACCAAGAGGCAAAGTTGACCTTTCTTCCCCACCCTGGATACCACCTTGAAAAGTGGGTGTGGGCCAAATGCAGTTCAGGTTTGGACACGGACAGCTGGCTGGCCCGCCCGTGTGGGCAAGGTTTCTATCTTTGCTGCTGTGTCAATGGGGACTCGAGGCCATGGCCCCTCAGAGGGACCGCTGCAGCTTCCAGGACAGGACGAGGAGCTCAGAAGCCTACAGAGCAGCACCTGCACATGTGGAAAGGTGGAAGCCAGTCACAGCTGAGCGGTGAGGGCCTGGCAGTAGGCATGAGCCGTAACAGCCCCCCACCCCTACCCCTGGGAGTTAGGTACTCCCCTGTATACTGGACCTGTTCCGGCAGAGCTCACTCAGTGAGGCCGGAGGAAGGGCTTCCTGCCCCACAGCCCCAGGACAGGGACCCCGGGACTTAGGCAGTCAGAGGTCCTAGGAGGTATTAGTAGATGTTTTTCTGGTTCAAGGTAGAATCAAGTTTCAAAGAGAATCTTTTTTTCTTTTACTGAGCAACAAAAAATTTTTGGACTCTGTGTGTGTGTGAAATTAACACCTGTATTTTAGAAATGCTGTATCTCAGAACCAAGGGACAAAACAACATGACCAGGGCCCAGGACAACTCACCACTAAATGCAGGGTCCCGTCCATAGGACACCTTCCCAGGGGAGCCTGGGCCCCCGTCCCTGTCACCTCTTGTGGGTGTGTTTTCCATATGTTTTCCACGCCACGTCACATGCCCCACATCGTGGCTTCCCCCTTTCCAATGGATTCTCCACCAAGTCTCTTTTCTCATCAAAACGTTTAAAATTATGTTGTTAGTCATTAAAACAAAACTCCAAACATGTTTTGTTTACAGGCGTCCTGCAGTCCTTCCACAGCAGTAAGGGGGCACAGGATACCGGAGCCTGCCCGGGTGCGGTTTCTACATCAGATCTCTCCATGTGTCTTAGCACCACTGTGTCACTGTCGAGGCACATGCCAACATCCTTCTCAACGAATGGCTTGCTGCACTTAATTTCCAGTCATGATTACAAACAGCACTTTGCTTCATACCCCTGGATCCTCGCTTTCAGAAGGGTGTTTTTTCCATCTCTTCTAATGGCTTCTCTTTGATATGGTAAGAATTAAGTTGCTTTCACTTGGGCTCTTTCCTCTCTCCCATCTGAAAGGGTTCGACCCTGAGATACACGCAGCAAGGCCGTGCCAGGACAACACGGTCACTAGGAAATGAAGCTGGCGTTTGGGTTTGTGAGGGACCATAAACCCCTAAATGGATTTACTAGCCCACCACTAGGAAGGAGAGTCCTCAGCAGCAGACCTCGGCTGGGGGTGGGGTCTGACTGGAAGCCGTGTGCCCTCAGGCTGAGCTGGCGCTCCCTGAAGAGAGCCACCGGGCCTGCTCTGGGAGTCAGAGCTGGGGAGACAGGGATTTCCACTGTTACCGGGGACGGAAACACTGAGAGGTCGAGGAGGCTCGTCACACACCCAGAAAACACACCCAGCTTTCAGAAGCAGAGCGGTGCTGCAAGGCTGACATTTGGGGCCCACCCTCAGAACCTGCCCCCTCAATGGCTCCGCACACCCCGGGAAGGCCCTCCTCAGCTTCAAGGAGCCAGGAGCCATAAATCCATATTTAATTAGCTCTGAATGAAACGCTGAAGGTGATAGGATCTTTGTGCTGAAAATGAAACCCAAATGGGTCTGGGTGATTTATGTCTAATTCAGACTTGTAATTTAATTAAAACGACATACTGAATTTAAAAAAAAGCCTCTCTGGCAGAGTCCTTCCCACCTGAAATTCAAATGCACTAAAGTGCTCTGTCGTACAGTGAGGGACCTCGTGTTCTGTCTCATTGTAATGTATTCACACAGCTTCCAACAGCTTGCTGTCTTCACTGGACTGTTTCTCATTAGAGCACTGAATTTCTGTGTGGCTCAGAGTGCATACAGACACATCCTTCTATCTCACCCGATGACTTCTGTGACAGCTCTTTGAAGATGAACTCTCTTCCCCACCAGCCTTTTATTTATGGGAGCTCAGGTTTGAGTTTAAGGACAGGGTATTGAGACAAAGTTACAAATAAAAGATAAATAAAATGATGGACTTTTGTGTGTGTCAGAGGGTGAAATTGAGAAATTAATAGGAAAGTGAAATTTTACTAGTACTCCTGGAAAATGAAAACATCTCATTTTTAAAAGAAAAAAAAGAATTCTGGTAAAGCTTCCTTCTTCCACTCTTCCTAGAGAAGGGCATGGCAACCCACTCCAGTATTCCTGCCTGGAGAATCCCATGAGCACAGGAGCCTGGCAGGCTACAGTTCATGGGATCGCAGAGTCAGACATGACTGAAGCGACTTAGCACCTCTTCCACTCTAGTAAGTGCAAAATGTGGTAAGTAAAATTAAGCTACGGAATAATATATCATAAGCAGTTAATGGATTATTACTAAGTAACTTGAAAAACTTAATTGTACTTTTACAGATGTACTTTTACTCAAGGCTTCGTTGTTACTGATGAGTAAGTTATGGCAGTGCCCTGCAGTGAAGGACCATGACTGCAACACCGGGCAGACAGCACATGGACATTCCCATCGTCGCGGCATGTTCTCCTGTGCCTCTCTGCAGGAAGACCCCAGACCATCACCTCTGGCGTTCTTTCCATTGCTTTCTTTGGCAAGGAGGGTGTGGAGACCCCTGCTCCCTCTCTCTGAGGTGTGGGGTTTGGGGCAGGGCCATGGCCAGGGGGCACAGCTGGGCTGGGCTTACCCAACAGGCCAGTCCGCTCAGCCACCAAGGCCCCCCTGCAGTCCGGGGACATGCCACCCGCGTGGGGCACAGCTTCCCACTTTCTGGAATCTACTGCCTTCAGGGTCCCCCCTGCCCTCAGCTCTCTGGATGGCATTAAACCCTGCGACTCAGTGGAGGACCTGGCTCTCCCTCATGGAGGGTGAGCAAGACCCTCTCTTGGGGCTCCCACAGCCTCCCCAAGCACTGCTGACGCACCCCTCCTCCAGCAAGCCTGTGGGGCCATTTTCCCAACAGCCTTTGCTCAATCTGTGTCTCTGTCACATTTCTATAATCCTCACAACATTTCAAACTTTTAAGTTATTACTATATTAGTTACAGTGATCTGTGGTCAGTGATCTCTGACAACATTGCTGCAACTTGCTGAAGGATCACATGGAAGCATCAAACTTTGATCAAATGCAAATCTTCTTATTAATAATTAATAAGCAACTTGTAAGGAAAATCAGGAGAATTATGGTTTAAGACTGATTTCACAAAACTGTGATCTAAAATTTTTCCTCTTGAGTCAATTTTTTTGTTTTATTTCCACTCCCAAAGAGATTTTCAGATTTGCTTAGAGGCCATTTTTCCCTTACTCACAGCTGTAAGGAAAGGAAACACATTCCTAGAATTACAGAAGTTGAGACAGGAGTCTAAGAGGTCTAAGGGTCACTGCCTGCCTGTGTAGCACTTGGCTCTAGGATTCAGGCCTTTCTCCCTCAGGCATCTTGTCCCATGTTGGGTGACTCTGCTCCCCGTCCACGAATCACTACATCGGAAGGTTGTGCTCATACTCTGAGGTCTAAAATCTTCCCACCTGGGTCTGGCTAGACTGGACATAATTGCTTCAAGCATAAAATTTAAGGAAGTGGCAAGCAACTCAGTAGTCCAGGTAAATAATAGTTTCTTGCAATTGAAAAAAATCAAAATTATTGCAAAAACATTCACGATGAATAAAATGTCAAAATTTTAACTAAAGACAGGATCATCACCCTGTCCTAACTATGTTTCCAAATTCTCTAGTTCTAATAAAAGTCAGTATTTAAAATATTTTATCCTGTTTTCTTTTTCTATATCATGTATAGATTTTAATCTTACATCCTCAATTTTGCTCTTCTGTGTATGTGTGTGTGTGCATACACACAGAGTCTTCCTTCTACTCTTTCATCTTTTACTACCAGCTGCGACCTTCAGCAAGTTCCACTGTCTTTCTGTTCCTCAATTTCTCCAAGTGTAAAATGGAGATGAGGCTATTTGCCATGTAAGGTTGTTGGGAAGAATCACTGAGTTTATATATATCACTAAGAACCTAGAACTGTGCTTTGCAGAAGTCAGGGCTCTGTTGATGGTCATTGCTGCTGTTGTCTTTGTCATCAGTGAAAGTGGAACTCCTGTGTGTCCATCCCCCACGGTGTTTGGGGAGGGCTCACCCACCTTCTCTCCCCCTGACTGGAACCCCAGTCACGGTCCCGCGAGTGCACAGGCTGCACCCTGACTGAGTGTGGTCTCTGGGCTGAGGAGTGAGGGCGGAACACAACAGTTACCTCTAACCTGCGGCGACTGCTGCACCCTCTCCTGCTTCCCAGATGAAGCCCCTTTTCGAGGACCAACTACACCGAACATCCAGAGTTTGGAAAGTGGTACCCAGGGTGATGCTCCCTTAAAATCCAGCATTCCCTTCAGGCTAAACATTACATTTTCCACTCAATGCTCCTGTCAAACGCCCAAACCAATGAGAATTTTACTGTTGTAACCTTGGTGTGAAAATAAGGTAACAGGCAGTGTGAGGCTGGGAGACTAACAGGGGGAAGAGAGACCTCGGAGCTCAAAGAGAATGATTATCCAACTGTGGCACAAACACGCACCTGCACCCACCAAGTGCCCGGCACTGCCCCAGGCCTGAAGGTGCAGAGAAGTGGGCACTGAACTCTCCCTCTCAGAGTCTAGCGGGTGAGACACTGCAAGAACAGACTGGTTGTGCGCTGAGCCAGTACACGGGCGTCCCTGTGCTCTGGGGTCCTGACGACAGCGCTCAGGGAACACCAGGTCCTCAGAAGCCTAAGCAGTATATCATCATTCTCGGGGGCAGAGGGGGTCTCCTACATGAGCAGGAAGCAGGGGGACTCTCATAGCTGATGGGCTTTGAAGAATGAATAGGAGTTTGCTGGGTAAAGAGGAAGCAGGGGAGGGAAGAGAGGGCCGACAGAGGTCAGAAACAGCAGAACCCACGCCTCGAGCAGGCTGGGTCTAGGGAGCATGGAGGGAGGGAGCGCAAGCTGCACCCAGAGGGCCGGTGGGCCTCAGCCCTGCACCCATGAGGAGCCGGGAGCCCTTCCCACCGGGGCTGCAAGTTCCACTGCCCCTCGCCCCTGGCCCAAAGTAGGGAGCGATGCTGCGCAGGCCCTGATACCCCGAAGGCAGACCCGAGAAGGGAGCTGTGTGCTGCTCACAGCTGGTCCCCCCACGTCTCCCGTGGAGCAGGCACCGGAATCCTCTCACTTGCACAACACGTGCCTGTTGTTCACCCACTGGGATTCAGCCACTGTTCCAGGTCTTCGGATGCATCATCATACTCAGGAGTCAAACAGCCCTGTGTTCCTGAAGCTTGTGTTTTTCAGGTAGAAGGAGGAGGTGGGGATGATGGAAGTAGATGAACAAAGAACATGAGTACTCCATATAGTTTATAGCACGCGAGAAACCCTATTCACATTGCCCAATGTAACTATTTCATAAACAACGTCTCAAAGGCTTGGTGCATGGGGAGGCATAAGGTTTAATCAGAAGTCTTATGAGGGGGCCTGAGGATTAAAGTCAACATATATATATATATATATATATACATGTGACCGTGTATCTGCTTGCCTTCAAATCAAATGATTCTCAAACTCTAAGCAGACATTTCACTGACAGTTCCCATACATGCAGAGAGTCCAGGACTCAGTGAGTGAGCCTCCTGACTTAATACTCAGGAAGAGAAGACTAAGGATAGCGAGCGCACTGAGCCGGGGAGGAGAGGAATGAACTCCTGCCTCAGGCAGCCTGTGGTCTCACAAACTCCGCTGCCATCTACGAGGTGACCTTCATCAGTCTGATCGCCCTGGATGCCTTGTGTCTCCATGAAAGAGGGGTGCGTGGACAGCCCTCTGCCCGCTGCTTCATCTCAAGTCCCCGTGCTGCCTGGCCGTCAGCCTCTGCTTACTCCCTCAGGAATCCTCCACAGGCAGCCGACAGATGTGTTTTGACTAAAACACATGTCACATGTCTAATTAACTAACCAATGGGCCAAGTACCTGAGCAGTGCCAGGCACAGTGAGAGAGGCGGCGATTCAGAGACTGGTGCCCCTCGAACTTTCATTTCAGGATGGCTCCTGCAGTCCACTCAAGGCTCCGTGGTCTCCTTGCTCCGCTGCTGCATGCCCTTTCAGTCAACTGGCCTTTCCCGTTGGCCTACCCCACCCCTCATCTAGCCTCCACACTGTGGTCCTCATCCCTGTCCTGTCCTGGAAGCAGGGGGTGTGGGCTGAGCTCCGGCCAGGGCAGCCCTTCTCCACGGATGAGCTGGGCTCGCTGTCTCCCCTTGCCATCCCCTCCGGGGCTCTTCACTCTGCCCGCAAGTCTGCAGACAGCCTTCCGCTCAGGCTGTCTCTGACCCAAGTGGAATCCCAGCAGAAGCTTTGACCTACGCTCCGGCTTTGTACCACATGAAGTGTGGAGGGGTGAACTAGAGTGCCAAGCATCAGAATGAAGTCCTGCCGAGGGTGTTGCTACAGACCATTCAACGACTGAACACAAGAAGGCACACGGGGGACCAGTTGTGGGCCCGGAAGGTGAGGGAGTGTAGGGCGATCAGTGGGAGCCCATGTCTGTGTTAGGCTCAGGGTCTTTCCAAGTAGCCCAAGAGAGCTTCAACAAGCAAGTGGGCTTTGGGGGGTTACTTGGCTACATAAAGTTGAGGACTCGATAAGCCAGTATTCCACTGAAATGTTCAAAGTTCAGGGATAGAAAAGTGACAACAGTCCAAGCTTAAAGCCACCCAACTCCCAGGAGTCAAGATAAATGGATGATCTACAGATCACGACCAGGAAAGGCAGAGGCAGATGCAAGTTGTTGAGTATCTGGGACTTTAAGGAAAGAGTCCGGGGGCCAGGAAAAGAGTAGAGCCCCACAATCCTGTGGGTCTCACAGATGCTGCTGGCTGGCTGAGCAAGCGGCTGGAAGGAAATGGGGGTGACGGCGGCCCCTGGGCCACTCAGGCAAGGCCCTGAACACAGCCAGCACAGCTTACATGGGAAGGGCTTACTTGAGGTCAGTGGAGGTGAGGGGTGGCAAGGGGACTGCAGAGCAGGAGACAGAGTCACGTGGGTGAGAGTCTGTGTGTCCTGTCGGGGAGGGGTTCCCAGTCACATGAGTGGGCTCTGAGGGTCAAGAAGCCTTGTGGGTAAGCTGTTAGGAGCCGCTGAAGACAAACGGTTTGAACATGACTTTGTTCCATCGACTCCTCCAGAATCTACTGTGCTCACAAGGTCTTCCAATGGAAGAGCAAGGCCTTGAGGTGGCCTGAGCCCCGGGACAATGCAGCTCTGCAAAGCTGCTGGGCTTTGGGGCCTGAAGCATGAAGCAGGGTGTCAAGGCGATGTCACAGAACAAGTGCCATCCGTGAGCCTCTGGTGCAGAGCAGGTTCCCCAAGTGTCGGGCTCCCTCTGGAGACAAACTCCAACTGTGGAGTCTTCATGCACACGCTCTGTTCTCGCTTCAACCCCCATGGCCCTGGAGCCATCCATACTGCAGGCTGTAAGGCCATACTCACTGGATGGGATCTGATTTCAGCTCAGCAGCCCAGCATGCACCAAAGCCCAGCTGTTGGATGAGACAGGGGACCTCGTTAGGCAGATGGCTTCAATCAATGGGGTGGTCCTGAGCTGAAGCTTGGCACCACAGCTGTGTGTCCCGAGTTTCCTGGGCCGGGTTCCAGCATCCGACACCCAGGCCTTCCCCAGACCAGTCCCATCAGGGTGTTGGGCAGAGCCAGGCATCAGCACTGCAGCAGCACCGAGGACCTCAGCCGGAAGCCCGGCTGAGAACCCGCGTCTTGTCCCCAGGGCAGTTGGGAGGAATGCAGGGGCCCGACTGTGTCAGAACACCAACTTGATGGACCCCTCTGCCTGCCCGGGGGCCCTGAACACAGCCTTTCTATGTGTAACTGGGGCAGGAAGCACTGGACAGACAGCAGACTGGGACCTCACTTTTAAGATCTCTCACGAACGCCATGAAATATAGAACAAATTCAGGGAAGCGGGTGTCTTAGTCCATCCCGGTGGCCACTGCAGACACCACCGGCCAGGTGCTGACAAACAACACACGCCGATTTCTCCCAGTCTGGAGGCCAGAGCCTGGGGCCAAGATTCTCGCAGCTTTCACGTCTGGTGTGGACCTACTTTCTGGTTCACAGGAGGCTGCCTTCTGCTGTGTCCCCACCTGGGGCTTGGGGGTGGGGAGGGAGTTTCTGCTTTTTGATTCGTCTCTTATCTCCACAATCCCTCACTACATCTACCGTTTCTCTGCTGGGGCTGCTGAACAGACACCACAGGCTGGGGGCTTGCAAACCACAGACACTCACTGTCCATGGTCCTGCTGGCAGGACGTCTGAGATCCTGGGGTCAGGGGAGATGTCTCTCAAGGCCACTCTCCTTGACCTGTCCACATCACCTTCTCTCTGCGTCCTCACAAGGCCGTCGCTCTGTGGGTGTCTGTGTCTTGGTCTCTTCTCACAAGGGCACCAGTCATACTGGATCTTGGCCCCACTGCCTGACCTCACTTTAACTTAATCACTGCTTTAAAGATCCTGTTCCCGAACAGAGGTACACTCTGAAGTACAAGGGTGAGGCCTTCACACATGAACTGGGGGAGGGAAGGGTGCAATTCAGCCCATAACAGCCAATCCCAACATAGAGGAAAGAAAGAATGAACAAGAATGTCTGTAATGATGGAACTGGATAAGAATGTGAACATTCATCTGAACAGCTGTGAGATTCCCAAGGGAGCAGGTTTGAGGCAAAAATGAGGGAAATTTCATGAAGTGTGGAACAAGCGCCTTTATTCTTCACACCTCTGCTCCTGGGAGAAGATAATACACGTCAGCCCATCCCTTGAGGAATCTGATGGGAGAGAAGGTCAAGGACAAGTCTGTTAGCTCCCAAAGAGCGAGGAGGAAAGTGACGGCCACCTGCCCCATGTACAGAGGCCTGTTCTCCTCGCCCAGCAGCTCCGCCCAGGAGAAGAAGAGCCAGGGACTGTGTCCATCTACCCCTCGGAGTTCATGACACTAGAACAATGGGGACGGAATGCTGGTGCATGCCCCAGTGGCACCAAGATATGGAAGAACACTGTGCTTATGGTCAGCTGCCTCCTAGTTATGTTCACACGATGTCAGAGAAATGTGCTAAGATCGTGTCTTTGAGAGCAATAACCTGCCACAACCCGCCTGTTCCTGCAACTAGTTGGTAAGAGACCACTGTGCCCAGGAACCTGAAAAACCTGTTCTGAATGATCAGGCAAGAATAGAACACTGATATAAGAGGAATCTTACAAGATATTACAGTACAGAACTTGAGACTGTTATTCTTGCTGGGAAAATCCCATGGATGGAGGAGCCTGGCAGACTGCAGTCCATGGGGTCAACAAAGAGTTGGACACGACTGAGCAACTGACACCTTACATGTCCCAGCCATGAGAGGGAAGGACACCCTCAGTGGGTTATTCTCCCTTTAAGCTAAGTCTCTGAGCATTTTAGGGTCTCCTTTTAACAGAGTCACACAACATCATCAAGGAGGGCACGTATGGCGGCGCTGTTGTTTTCCTGCTCTTGACTGATAAACACCAGAGTCAGCACTTGCTCAGGAAACAACCTGTGCTGCCGTAGGGTATTTGTGCAGTGAATTTACGGGCATGTAATCTGTTGCAGAGCCGCTAAAGTCGCTGAAAACTGCCCTGAGCCAAGCGATCACAGGAGAATCTCTGATGAGGTGAATCTCTGGCAAGGTGAATCTCAAGGCTCTGAAGGTTCTGTGGCTCATCTGTGATCGGCAAGCTGGGGGTTCCTTGCTTATGAGGTTAGTAGTCAAATTGACTGTCAAGCAAACAATTACTAACATAAATAAAATTAAGGTAAAGAATTATCGGTCTTTTTTCAGCATGGGGGGGGTGGTTGAGGTACAGGAAAAGTCAGTTTGAATGCTGTGTGTGTGGGCAGTGGGGGGCAGGATTTGCAACAGGGAGCTGTGACACTGGGCAAGCTGTCCCCATGCCATTTGTGCCTCCTTCTCAGGTAGAGAAGGGAAGCCCATGAGCGCTCCGGAGCACCTATGGCCCTGGTGCCATCCAGTCCTGGGGAGGACTTTGCAGATGGCTGCCTGCCTTGCTAACAGCTCTGCAGGTGAACGGGTGGTTCCCCACTGCCCTCCTGGGTTCAGCTCCTTTCTGAAAGTATGTCTTCTCCCCACTGGGCTGCTCTGCTGACACACAGACCCTCTTCCAGTCTGCGGCATAAGCAATGTGGGCGGATGGAGTATACAGTAAGACAGCGTGTCCTGGGCAAACTGGGACCTAGTTCCACCTTCTCCACTGGGGCCGCCCGTCTCTGCTCTGACCTTCGTCTCCAGCCCCTCTCCTGCATGCTCTACTGCCAAAGGTTCCAGCGGGCCTGTCCTCTAGACCCAGAATGCTGCCTGCAGAGTCAGCCACTATTTCACGGGGCCCGCACAACAGGCAGTGGGGACTCCAACTCTGGATTCTCTGACTCCAACTCCAGCCTCTGGTTTCCTCCATCTTCTGGCTTCCAATAACATGAGTTCCCACAATCACCACAGTCAACCTCTGACTGAAGCCACTGGCTTAGAGTCTCCGGGCTCAGCACCTCCACTGGGGCTCATGATTTGTTGTTGTTCAGTTTCGAAGTCGTGTCTGACTCTTTGTGACCCCAGAAGACTGTAGCCCACCAGGTTTCCCTGTCCTTCACTATCTCATGGAATTTGCTCAAACTCATGTCCACTTAGTTGGCGATGCCATCCAACCATCTCATCCTCTGCCGCCTTCTTCTCCTCCCACCTTCAATCTTTCCCAGCATCAGCGTCTTTTCCAATGAGTCAGTTCTTTGCATCAGGTGGCTGAAGTATTGGAGCTTCAGCATCAGTCCTTCCAGTGAATATTTAGGGTTGATTTCCTTTAGGATTGACTGATTTGATCTCCTTGCCGTCCAAAGGACTCTCAAGAGTCTTTTCCAACACCACAGTTCAAAAGCATCAATTCTTCGGCACTCAGATTTCTTTATGGTCCAACTCTCACATCCATACATGACTACTGGAAAGACCATAGCTTTGATTATACAGACCTTTGTCAGTCAAGTGATGTCTCTGCCTTTTAATGCACTGTCCAGGTTTGTATTAGCTTTCCTTCCAAGGAACAAATGTCTTTTTTTTTTTCTTTTTCTTTTTTTTTCATTTATTTTTATTAGTTGGAGGCTAACTGCTTTACAATATTGTAGTGGTTTTTGTCATACATTGACATGAATCAGCCATGGATCTACATGTATTCCCCATCCTGATCCCCCCTCCCACCTCCCTCTCCACCCGATCCTCAGAACAAATGTCTTTTAATTTTGTTCAGGGCCACCCAAGATGGATGGGTCATCGTGGAGAGTTCTGACAAAATGTGGTCCACTGGAGATGGGAATGTCAACCACTTTGGTATTCTTGCCTCGAGAACCCCACGAAGAGTAAGAAAAGGCACTTGTGTTCATCCCAGATATTTGATGAGAACAGGGAAACAACACTTCGTGCTTATTTCTATAAAGCTTCTGCCACTCAGAGGCTGGTGAGCAAGGACTTGCACCAAAATCTTAACCTAGGAAGCCTTCCACCCTCCTGCAGCAGGACAGTGAGGGCACAGTTGTTCTCAGAAACTGCCTCAGGCAATGAGTTTATGCAAATGATCCCCGAGGAGGTGCCACAGCTCTGAGGACCCTGGTAATTATAGTTCCAACCCCAGCATTTTCAGCGATCAAGCCTTTGGAATGTAATCTCTGCACAGTCTCCTTCAAACTCCTGAGTAATAAACAATCATTTGTGATAATTGCAAATAGCAGCCTCTCTTCTATCCTGGAGAGGCTGTGTGACACTAAATACAAGTTCTGAGTTTTTCCTCCAGGAAAAGGCTGGATTGACCGAACCCCTCACTGTCTTGGCCGCCATTTCTGCATCTGAGAAGAGACTCAGCTGTTGTCACTGCCGCCCCGCGCAGCTCAAAAGCCACCTTCTGGGATGCACGCTCCTCACGGCGGAGCAGTGTCTATTTTTGTTTCCTTTCTGCCTCTCGACACCCCCTCAGTGTGATCCCACAATTCCGGCAAGCTATCTGCTGTGATTTAAAGAACTGAGCCCTGAAGACGGGCTCCAATCTTCCTGCTATATGTGGAGTATTTTATCACAAATGTCAAGCTTTTATGCATGACGGAGGATCATGCAGTCTCCCCGGGTTTATTTCAGGCACTATGAATTCTCCGGCAATTAGCTTCTCACAAGTCTATTTGTGCCGAGGACTCTCTTATTTCCTGTTCCTGTGATTTCTCTGCTTCTACCTTTACCATGACTGGCTTCACTCCCAGTCTGATCCAACCACTTTCAATTCGGCAGTTGTTATTTGCTTCTGCCTTTTGGGCTCTGCTCAGTCCTTTTAAACACTTTTTGGTAAGAAACCAAGTGCAAATGAGGAAGATGTCATTAAGTCAGTGAGCTGTAAACATGACTTGAATAGAAAAGTGTTTCCAGCTACAGGGCATGGGAGAACATGTGTATAAAGATAACAACATTGTAATTTCATATTTTAATATTGTCTGAAGAGTGTGCATTTCTGTCAGGAGCCAACAATAGAAACAGACATAGCAGTGTAGGACCTTCTAAGTAGATCCCTGTTAACAAAGGAAAAAACTGAATTATTTGCTGAGAAAGTGCCCAGTGGCAGGGCATTGCCTCCCTTACCATCCTTCTGAATCCCTTATTTTTACTCCATTCAACTTCTTTCAAAACCTTGTCAGACTGTTATTTGAGACATGAATCCCTTGTTAGTATCTCTTCTATAGCATCACATAGAGAATATAACATCCTGTCCCTCTGAAATCAGGAAGAACAAGAGGGTTTAAGATAGAGGATCAGAGGAATTTCTGTGGACTCACTGGTGGGGCTTGGCATGTGGCCGCCTGCTCACTCTCCTGAAATTCTGGACGCGTGTGCCCACACTGAACGTGGAGACAATTTCACACGTCCCAGTCCTCTGAGCTCCTCTTGTTCTCATCATCAGGCCCAATTCTCTGTGTCTGTACTCTTCATGCCTATTTCACTCTTCACACTTTCGAGTAAGTAGCATTTTGCGTCCTGCCCCCTGCAAGGCAGAGACCAGGTGGGGAATCACATGCCTGCACCAGTCATGGCCATCTCCCACCGGCGCGTCCCCACGGCCTGGTCTGAGCTCAGCAGCAAAGCCCCCACAGCACGTGCCTGCACCCCTGTGATCCACAGGTTGGAAGAGGGGCGCTGGTGATGGCTGTCCTCTCCATCTTGGATGCGGCTCGGGATGCCGGGGGACCCCTTTCTCACTGGAACACTGGCTTGTGGCTCCATTGGAGACACTGTTAACATGGGTGTGCATGTCCCAGTCAGGCTGCGGTGCAGCTAGAGATGAACCCTGAATTCTCACCCGGTGCCATCTGAACGTAGCAAATAAAAAGCTGCTCTTCTGTTTCTTCATAAGCCAGAGCCCTTGAGTTTCCCAATCTATTTGCATTTGTTCATCCCTGCTCTTTTTGTGTGATGAGGACTCTCTCTGGCAATCATGCAGCCATCAGTGGATGGTGGAATCAGGAGAGTTCAGTCTCATTTTTTCTGAGCTAAAGCAGAGCTGGGGCCCTGTAGTGGCAGGGTAAGTGAGGTTACCTTAAGTAAGTGAGGTTCTTACTGCAGGATTCAATTACAGTTCCTCAACAAGCTAACAGTGGAGCACTGACCAAACAGGCCCCTGTCCAAACAAAGACAGGGAAAATTTCAGATTGGATTCTTAAAAATACATTGCTTTCTGCAAACTATTGTTCATCACCTTTCTTTTAACATAACATTTAGCTGAGTTGTCTGGTGAACACAAAGACACCTTACTATTTAAAAATGCCCTGACTATACTGATATTCAATCTTTATTTGAGAATGTTGTAAATGCAGACATCATAAACAATAGATTGGGCTCTTACTTGATAAAAGTGCAGGGTGCCCCCATATCCACCACACCTCACAGGTTTATTTCCTGGAGAGACGCGCAGTGTTCTTCCTAGGAGAGAAGGACTTCTGACTGAGCAATGAGCTTGAGGTTTGGAAGTTCCCTGCATGAGTCTGATGAAAATGAGTTCTGTTCAGGTACATTTTAAGAAAAGTGAATGGACAGATGGTAAAAACCAACCAACCAACCAAGAACAACTATATGCGGAGCAACAGAAAGTCTCCCTTGCCAGTGGGAATGTGAAAGGGTACAGCCTCTTTGCAAGACAGAGAAGCAAATTTCTTACAAAACTAAACATACTCTTATCATACAATCCAGCAATCAAGCTCCTTGGTATTTATTCAAATATTGTGACTATGTTCACATAAAAAACCTGCACTTGGATATTTATAGCAGTTTTATTCACAACTGCAAAAACCTGGAAGCTTGGCCAAGACTTCCTTCATTAGGTGAATGGATACATAAGTTGTGGTCCATCAGAATGGAATATTATTCAGTGATTTTAAAAAATGAGCTACCAAATTATGAAAAGACATGGAGGAAACAAATGCACACTGCTAAGTCAAAGAAGCTAATATGAAAAGTCTACACAGTTTATAATTCCAATGACAAGACATTCTAGAAAAGGCAAAACTGTGGACAGAGTAAAAACTCAGTGGTTGCTGGGGGCTGGGAGCTGCACAGGAAAACAGAGGTTTTCAGGGCAGTGAAGGGCCTTCCAGGTAGTTCAGTGGTAAAGAATCTGCCTGCCAGTGCAGGAGTTGAAGGAGACATGGATTTGATCCTTGGGTCAGGAAGATTCCCTGGAGTAGGAAATTACAACCCACTCCAGTATCCCACTGACAGTTAAGCCTGGCGGGTTACAGTCCATGGAGTCACAGAGAGTCAGACATGACTGAGTATGCACACACGAAACAACTCTGTATGATACATGTCACTCTACGTTTGTCCAAACCCACAGAATGCACAACACTCAGAGTGGACCCTAATGTCAACTGTGGACTCTGGGTGAGGATGACGTGTCCGTGTAGCTCCATCCATGATAACAGATGGGCCACTTGATGGGAGATCTGGATAGTGGGGGGCTGTGCACGTGGGGGTCACGGGAAATCTCTGTACCTTTCCATCAACTCTGCTGTGAACCGTAAACTACTCTGAAAAATAGACTTCATAAAAACATTTCTGACAGGTGGGGCATGAGAGCGGGGCACTTATTAGACAGATGTGTTTGCTCATCTTCGAGCAGTGTGTCCCTGACTTCGCCTGTAGCTGAGGGCAGTTTCCCACACACCATCTAACCACAGCCCAGGGAGGTCCTTGGCGCCTTTTATTTATTTATTTTTTCCATCAGATCAGCAGAAATAATTAATCGCAGACGTTTCTGTAACTGGGTCACCCTGGGAAGTGTCACGGCGTCAACGGCCTCAAAATCCCACCACCTGTGTGACAAGGGCTCAGCAGCTGAGAAGGCCACAGGGGGCCCCCTGTGAACCATCGCGTTTGCATGCTCATCGCCCACAGCTTTATAACCAGCTCAAGCTTGTATGGTCTGTCAGGTCAGAGACTTGGGTTGTATGTGTTTCTCAATAGGTATACAGTTAAACCAATTTCCCTGTAGTTTACAAAAAAAAAAGAGAGTAAGCAAAGAGCAAAACCAAAGTCAACCCCTGCTGTCTGGCACCAAGATGGGGCCGGCCTGATGCTGTCAGTTGAGGACCTCGTGGCCTGGAAAGGAGGAGGAGGAGGGCTGGTGGCAGCTCGGAGGCACCAGGCTCTTGTCTCCATGGCAACAGTGGGGCTTCCCAGGCTGCTTCAGCATCGTGTCAGATCTGGGAGGAGGGCTGTCGACTGGAGGTCAAAGATCGTTCCTTTTATCCTGCTCTGACTTTCAGGTGAGCCGAAGCCACTGCTCCTCAGGGCAGCACCCAGTGTTTCTTCCACATGACAACCACACTCCTGGGCTGACCCAGGTCACCCTCAGGCACAGAGAAAGGGGAAAGTCTATTTTTAAACTGGTACATTGCCAGGCAGGACGTGTGAGGCTTTTGAAGGGAGCCAGGAAGGGGGCTCTGCCCTTCCCAAACAATGCCTTTGCATGGATGTGACAGCGAGGACTGTCAGGAGGACACTGGTGGGAACACGCCCATGGACGCGCAGCCCCTGGGGATGGGTGTGAGGGGGCGGGAGCTGCTCACGGCACTGCGCTGACAGACCTGGTCTGCTCCAGGACTGCCGCCCCTCCAAGACAGACCCTTCCATCCTCGAAGCTGCTGCACGTAACAGAAAGGAAGCATTGCCTGGTGAGAGGGACACATCAGCCTTGCTGCAAGAAACACACCTGTTTCTGAAGTACAGACATGACGGGAGAATCCTGGGCTCAAAGGGACACAGGCTTGTTCTGTGAAGGTGGAGACTTCATTCTGGCAGAACTCAGGGTGACAGGCTGACAGTTCCGACCTAAGGGAGCTGTCAGGAGCTCCAGGGCCAGGCAGGAAGCGTGCACCCGGCAAGGGTGAGGCAGTTAGGATTGCTGTGGCCTGCGGCTAAGGCCACCTGCCTTGCTTCAATGATGACCATAGCTGACGTTTACTGAGTGCAGAGTCTGTGAAAAGTTCTATTCACAGATTTTGGTTATCTCCTTACTTAATCCTCAGCATGAGTCTATGAGGCAGGCATTCTTACTAAGCCCAATTTAAAGAGGAAGACTCAGGCACAGAGGAATGAAGGAATTTTCAAGGTCACGTGGCTGAGCTGGGAGCCAGAGCCAGGAGACCTCCCCCCAGCGCCCGCTGCCCGAGTCCATGGGCGGGGGTGGGGGGCGGCGGCTATCATAAAGCAGCACAAACGGTGAGGCTCACAAACACTTGCTGCTCGCAGTCCTGGAGGCTGAAGTCCAAGACCAGAGCATCAGGAGGCCTGGCATCCCGTGAGACCCCTCTTCCTGGTTCACAAACAGCGTCCTCACAGGACGGTGAGGAAGCCCTCTGGCATCCCTCATATACAGTAACTGATCCCATCGTGGGGGCTAGGTTTCCACGTATGAATCTGTGGGAGGTGGGGAGGGACACAAACACAGTCCACTGCTGCTACTCCTCAGTCTGAGCTGTTGAGTTGAGAGACGAGCAACATGGTCACGGGAGGTTTTGATGAGGACAGAGGAGGGGGCATCTCCAGGGACTGAGACGGCTTCTTGAGGACACAAGGACTCAGAAAAGCGTGGTGTTGATGACCACGGGGAAGGAGAAGAGCTGGCAGAGGCCGAGCGAAGCGGGGAGCAGGGCTGGAAGTGTAGACAGAGTCAGGGGCCGCGACCCGTGGGTTAGGACAGGGAGGGTTCGAGTGAGAAAGGGACAGCCCTCCACTTTCTCCCACTCTCCTTATGAAGGAGATGGAGCCTTCAGCCTGAAAAGGGGAAACTCACTCAGGAGCAGGAGACTGAAGACCATGATGGGGGGGACACAGACAGCACGGGACCTGTGTTTCAGTTACGCTCTCCGGGGGCCGAGAGACTGTGCACAGCACCAGGGACTCCTCTCACATCGGAGCTGGGCATTTGGAGAGAAAGGGCGAGACCCCAGCAGCTGCCGGGTACTTAAGCTTCTCGTGCCTTCCATAGCCAGAAGTCGATGAATACCCCCCAAGTCTTAATTTTATTTAAAAATGTGGAATAAAAGTACATGACAGATCTCATTTCTATAGCAAGAGCTTATATTGTTTTAATTGGATATAAAAAGAGATGCATTATTCTGGGATCAGAACTTGCATTAGGAGCCAGAAATTTGTTGTTACTAATTGTCATCGTCTGGGTGATGGCCCTGTGCTTTGAGCATCATGAGGATGAGTGACACGATTACTTAAGACGTGTAAGAAGAACCATGTAAGTGATCTCACAGGTGCTGAGAATAAAGGAAAGGCATGAATAAAGCACCAGTGTCATCGAATGTGGGATTTGCTTGATGATGCTTGGATTGAAATCACACATCCACAGTGACTGAATCCGCAGATGACCAGAAATCCACTGACAAAAGCAACTTTGCAATCAGAAGCCTGATACAAGCTACATTCTATACCCCACTGAAACAACAGTTTATAAAAGAATCTTTAACAGTATAAGCTTTCTGGGAAACATGGTTATCATGTTACAGCCAGAGCAGACCTCTGTTGTTCTGAAACCCAAATATTGTTTCTAGGAATATAACGCAAACAAACTTTATATAAATAAACTTCAAGTAACTTCTACTGGGAATAGAATACAAACACCACATGAATAGACTGCAAGTACTAATTCTTTCTTGATTGATTTCTTTTGGAAAAGCTATTTTCTGTACCAAATTCCATGAATGAAAATTACTGCAGTGGAATTAAACAGTTATCTTATAGTCAGTTGTGATTTAGAATTTTCAAAGTGCTTTCATATAAAATGTCTCATTCGGTGTTATAACAATGATGATGTCAGGACAGGTATCATTATCGTCATTTTCATGTGAGTAAATTAAAGCTTGGAGAAGTGCCTTGCCTCAGGTTACAGCATCTCTGGTGCCTCTACCCCTTAACACTTTTCTCGCTGAGCCTGTCATTACAGCTTGTGTGTACATAGGGAGAGGCTAACCTTTCCGGTCAACCTGAATGTCCATGCTCTTGCTAGGGATTGGACTGCCCTGCTGAGCATGTCCACCACGGAAGAGGCAGTAATACAAGGCCACTTGGTGAGTCTTTTGCCTCGTGAAATAATCGACTTCAAAGCTCAGACTTTTCAAGACTCGACTCGTGTTGCAAAGTGTGGATGATAAAACAATGGATAAGCATTAGCGCCCCCATTGCTGTTAACACCGGCAAGTGGACCACATCCTTTGAGCAAGGAGTGACAGTGTGTGCTGTGTGCTGTCCTCTGTCACACAGACGGCAAATCACGAGGTTGGCTGGTCCAGGGGGGCCGTGTTTTCCACAGTCCTTGTGCTCTTTCCTCAGCACCACTCCGTCTATAGACTTCCTCCAGTGACTGTGTACAGTGTGAACTGTCCTGTTTCCTGTCAGAAGTGCGTGAATGTCAGAGAGAACTGGTGGATTTCAACTGGTGCACATATGGCCAAACTGGATTGTTCCCTCTGGCCTTGATTGGATTATCACCATCTCGTTCTGTTTTGCTAAGTAAAATACACATTCTAAGTATTGACTCTGGGATTTATCAGGGTGTTGCCCCAGTAAATGCACATTTTCAAGCCATAAGAAGGCTGTGGATGAAGTGATACCCATGATTTTGAGCCACACAGGTTTTCCAGGTGGAGGAGGCGGTGAATGGACGGACTTCAGGAGGGGTGTTCTTAATGCAGCCTGGCAGAGTCCCCAACAGGCAACCAGTGGAGCAGGGAAGGAGATTTCCTGTCTTTGGGGGCAGCTGTGTTTCCTCTGCACAGGGGAAAGTGAACTGGCCTTATCTGCAGGGCAGTGCTGAAGCCAATGTGCTGGGCTCACAGGGGGTCATCACACTGGTTTGGTTTGTTTTTATTTCTTTCCTCCTTTCTTTAGGAGCTGAAGCCTGAGGGAGAGGGTCGGGGAGCGGGGGAGGGAGGAAGGAAGGAGGAGCGGCTGTGGGTTCAGGGGTCCAGGAGCTCACCTCTGGGGTCCCACTTCCTTTCTGTGAAATGAGACCACCCAACCGTTCACCCTGAGTCTGTGTGCAGCAACTCTTGGTGGTGGATGCTCGGGCTTCTTCAGCTTGGAGACATGCTTCACCCCGATGTGTGGGGAACTGCTGATTGCTCGGAAACAAACCAACAGTGCAGCTGAGACTCACATGAATCCACCGAACGAATGTGTTTGGACTGAAGACACGCTCAGCCACACTTACCCTCTGCTATTTGAGGACATCAGTGGGGAGTTTGCTCAAGAAAAAGTTTACACCCCACGGACAGAAACACAACTCCATTCAACCCCTTTACATCAGATGCCCTTTACCCCAATAAGTCTCCTGTGACAGATGCTAAAAAAGAAAAATCCACACCCCTTTCTGAAAATCTAGGAAAGACAAGAGAGAGAGAAAAAAAAGGATCAAGTATCAGCAATGAAAATGCTGACTGAGACCCAAGATTAAAAGACAGAAGTGCGGGTCCTCCCTTCACGTCGACCCTATGCAGTCTGCGGGCTTATCCTCTGATGCTCTCACTAGGAATCCAGAGCCACACAGACTGAACAGGTGCGGGAGGAAGCAGGACGGCTGCGGCTCCCCAGTCAGGCACAGGTGAGCCCTCTAAGCACCGTTGCTCAGAATCGAGCTTCTCCTGACAACAGTCCACATCAGAAGTGCATCTTCTGTGTGCCTTTTTTATTGTTGGTTTTCTTTTCCTGATTATAAAGGTAATATGTGATGAACACAGATATAGGTTTGTGTATAAAGTATAATGAGGAAATAAAAATGTCTTCATCCCATAACCCAGCAAGAACCACCCTTTTCTCTGAACACGCCTCCCAGGTGCCCTCACCCCATCCTACTCTGGGTGAGGACAAAGGGTGTGGCCCCTGCCCCACAGAGCCCTCACCCCCACAGAGGGTGCAGGGCCCTGCAGGGACTGTCTGGGAGAAAGTGGCCTTGTCCCAAGGTGCACAAGGCGGGGCAGGGAGGATTCTGGAAACAAGGGCCAGGGAGGGCTTTTCTGGAAGATGCCGTCCACGTGGAGGATGAGAGGGGAGTCTCCCAGGCAGAGAGAGTGCACGGCACAGCCCAAGGCTGGAGACAGGCAGGGGGCCTCACCTGGGAGCAGAGTGGGCCCGCGAGTTTGGGGCCGAGCGCATAGACCCTCGGCGGCAGGACGTGGCCCGTGAGATGAGGGTGGGAACAAGGTCTCACAAGTTTCTGCAGACCTCTGTGAGTTCTTTTCTTTGCTTTTTTTCTTTTCCTTCTCAACAAAGGAGAAAGTGAACCCAGGTTTGTCTTCAGTAACTCGAGAGATGATGATCCGATTCAGGGAGCTAAAAATGTGAAAGAAACAGACGGGGTGGACACGGGGCTGAGAGGCTGGTCTCCCCGTCTATCCAAGGCAGGCAGTGATCTCAGGACATTTTAGGTTAACTGTTTGGAGATGGTGTGTCATGGGTAGGGGGATGTGAGGGTCTGGAGCTGAAGGAAGTGAGTGGGACCAGACATGCACAGTTATAAGTCACTAGCATGAGCAGGAAACTTAAGGTGATGGAGACGGATACACTTAGGAATGGAGTGGAGATAAAGACACAGAGAAGGTGCAGAATCAGCTTCTGAAAAGTCAACGACTGGAGGTCAAGTTGAGAAGAAGCCGCTGGAAAGATATAGAGGGACACACCAGGGAAGCAAAGGCCGAGAGAGCCATCCTATCATCCAGCAGAAGGTTCCAAGAGGAGCTCTGTCAAGGCTGTGTGGTGACCCGGAGGCGGGGGAAACACAAGGTGGGTGGACAGGTGACTCGGCCTCAAGTCTCCCCAGACTCGCCATGCTAGAGCACGGGTCCTCCCTCGTTAACACCAACAGTGCGGCGTGCACCCATCCCTCCTCGTCAAGCCCTCTGCTGTGTGCCAGGCCCCAGGCTGCTGAGGGTGGTCTCCTTGGCTCTGACTCACCCAGGCTGCTCTGGGCCCTCCCAAGGCAGCCCCACCCTGTGCCAACAAGAGGGACATTCAATGTCCTGCTGATGACGTCATCCACATGGTGGAAACCTGGCAACCCCTCGCCTACCCTTCCCACTGTCTCTCAGGACAAAAGTCAAGCTCTTTAATCTGCAAGGCCACTGGTTGGCATTCAGGTTCTCTCCTGTTTAAGGCTGCTGTGTACCAGGGGTACCAGGACTTGTTACACTTTGAGGACTTTTCTGAGATGCTTCTTCGGATGTACAAATAGGCTGGAAATTGAAAATCGAAGTAAGCTACTTTAGAAAACAGAAACACAAAACCCATCTAAGACGAGATAGAGGGGAGGAGTTACTAAAGACGAGAGAAGTTATCAAGGAAATAAAAAGCAGGTAGTAGAGGAAATCAGTAAATGTCAAACGTGGTCCTTTGAATTAACCGACAAAAGAGACAAAACTGCAAAATGGATTGAAAAAAAGTGGAAACAGTCTAAGTGCATAATATCAGGAGTGAAAAGATGGAGGCATCACTGCTGAACCTGAAGACATTCAAAATACGGGCAGGTTGTATCATTTCCTGTTGCTGATGCAACGAGTTGCCACATACCAGGTGCTGAAAGCATGGATCTGGTATCCAGAGGTGCAGGGGGTCTTAAGGAGTGGAAGGGGTAGGGGGGCTGCACGGCTCCTCCTGGAGACTCTCGGGGTGTCTGTGTCCTGGCCTGTTCCAGCCTCTACAGGCACTGTGTCCCGCAGGTGTGTCCGCTCTGCTTCTCCTCTAACTCAAACCCTCCTGCCTCCCCCTCCCACTTAAAAGGCTGCTTTGACAACACTGGGACCACCCACATGATCCAGAATAACCTCTCCGTCTTAAGGTCCTTAACATCATCAAGAAACTTCCTTTTCCCACAGTAAGGTAACATAGTCACAGTTCTGCGGAAAGAGAAACACAGGGTATTATGAACCAGACTTTGCAAATAAGTTTGAAATTAAAGATGGAAGACATTTTTAAAAAACAATTTTCCAGAACAAAAACAAGAAGAAACAGCTATCTTTATAATTCTATTTCTCAGTGGAGTTGAATCTACAATTTAAAACATCCCCAATAGAAAAATTCAAGTCTTAAAGAACTGCAGCATTAAATCACTAAAAATACTTAAGGAGGAATTCACACAAACTCAACCAGAAAACAGTAAAATGGAAGCACTTCCAGACTCTTTCTTTGAGGCCAACACAACTTTAAAGTCAACATGTAGCAAGGACACAATAAGATAGGAAAATCAGAGGCAAATCACTCTCATAAACAGAGGCACAAGAATGCTGGACAAGTAATAACAAACCAAATCAAAGAAGTATGAAAAGAGTAACACACCACAACCATGCTGGCTTTATTCTAGGGATGTATGTTCGATTTAAAACTGAAAATTAAAACAACGTGGCTTACCATAACAAAGTAGAAAAGTCACAAGAGATTCTCAAAAGATGCAGAATAAGCCCTCTATATTTTCAGTACACATTCATAATAAAACTCTTAGCACACTAGAAGGGCAATATCCTTATATAATAAAGGATGTCTACCAAAAACCTCAGAAAACGTTATACTTGAGAAAAAAAGAAGCATTTTGAGAACTTTATACTTTTGACTGAGAGTTCTGTTTAACACTTTCTATTCAGTAGTAAACTGGAGCTCTGGTCCAGTGTAATACGACAAGCAAGTGAAATAAAGATCCTGAGACTGGGAAAAGAAATAAAACTGTCATTCTGCATAGACAGCATGACTGTGTGGACAGATTCACTAGATTATGCAGATAAACTATGAGGATAGGTAAGTGAGTTTAACAACGTTATCCAAGAGGAGAGTGCAGAAATCCACAAACAGGTATTTATGAGAATGTTTATAGTAGCTTTATTCACAACAGCCCCCAAAAGGAAACAGCACCAGTCCCTTAACAACATAATGATAAATAATTTGAGTTACATTGATACAATTAAATTCCTAAAGCTATGAAAAAGAACAAACTATGTATGCACACCCATCACACATATGTATGATTTCAATTAAATGAAATACAAAGCTGGTAAAATAAATGTGTAATGGCAGTCAAAGTGAGAATAGTGGTCAACTCTAGAAAGGCTATGATTTGAAAGTTCTGAGTGTTGATAAAGTTCTATAACTTGACTGGAGTGGTGGTTATCTGCATATGCTCATTTCTTAAAAAAATGTAGCAAACCGTACACTTATAATCTGTATACTTTACAACGTGAATGTTGTATGTAAGAAAAAAGCTAAAATATTTTAAGACTAAAATGTACTAAATAAATCCATTAGTAGAGGAAATGTACTAAATAAATACATTCCATCTGTAAACAATTACATAGTTACGTGGAAGTACTGGTTTGATGTAGTGGCTGTAACTTTAATCACTATAATGCTGCTTAATTTTTTTTCAACACAGCTTGGGTTTTTCTGGAGTTTTTACTAAGGCTGTCTACACACGTAGACCAGGTACCTGAGCTGGTCCCAGGCAGGAGCTGGGGAAGCTGGGGGCTGTCTGGCTGCCTTTTCAGTCACTTTAAGATCCGTCATATGGGCGCCGAGATTTAAAATAAAATGACAGCAGAGTCTGAAATCTCCTGGAAACAGCTGTGACTTGGGATTGAGAAGATAAAAGCCGTGATTCTAAACACTGCTACCTGCTTTTGACTGGTGGTCCTTCTCAACCCAGGAAAGCTCCACTTCTGTTCTAGCCTGTGTCCCAAGGCTGCTGCAATAACATGGACTGAAGGAGCGGTTTACTGGAAAGAGGACATGTAAAATATGAACGGAATTTTGCCGATAACATTTAATATGCTGGTTACCACAATCATTTACCAACAGGGAACCAAGCCTACTCTGAAGTCCTCAAATGGAAATGACCCTTTGTTCCCTCAGGGACACACAAAGCCACTGTTTCCATAGCAACACTGCCACGTGACATCAGAAATCAGGGCTAGGCCTTGAATGATAAAACAAAAGAGAGTGTTGGTTAGCTGGCAAGGAAAACATGGGAAGATAGTGCCACGCTGCCATTAAAGGGAGGTTGTGTACGCATATGTACATACTGTGTAATATTTTTTATTCTTGATAACTATAGAAAATCTATTTGTTTTCAAAGAGCCTTTATTTTTTTAGACGTACTTCATTTGATGTGACAGATCACTTAGAAAATAAGATTTTTCTTTGTCTTTCATTAACACTGATTTTTCTCTTTCATGTAGTCAAGAAGATATTGGAGAAAAAAGAATTCATTTGCCCAGATCCTTGAGATGCTGCGACTTTGGCCCTTAGGGAACAAGGAGAGGACTGTTTACCAGAGATCTAAATGGGGTGAATGTGCATAAATTTTTTATGGTATCTTTTTGAGAATTCAACATAAGCAAGATGTTATTAATACATATTACGGATTTTTAAAATAGAAAATATTTTATGAAAATCCTAACTTAGTACACTGGCAGTGAGGCCTGACTTCTCTTTCCACAGCTTCCAGGGAAAGCACCAAAAGGCCACGGTTCCCCTGTGCCCCTTCCGCATCCTCAGTAATTGAAAATTTTATACCTGATACCATTCATCAGAGGAACCGGTTCTTCGTTCTGCTTCTTAAAAACAGATTCCATAGAGAAAATGAAATATTGATGAAAGGGAATCCTTAACCCCAAAGGACTTAAATAGCTGTTGAATTTGAAGATTCTTCAGTTAAACTACTGTGAATGACAAGATTTTTAACCTACAAAAGACTTATATCATCAGTCCCATATTTGCTAAAATGATATCTTTTGATACTGTAGTTTTGTTGACATAATAGATTTATTTTTCAGAACACATGATGTTGGAGAATCCAACATCAATGTATTTTGCCGAAATCTTTAAATGACTAAATTCACATACAAATACATATATGTTGTTGTTGTTTAGTCGCTGAGCCGTGTCCAGCTCTTTGTGACCCCGTGGACTGCAGCACGCCAGACTTCTCTGTCCTTCACTGCCTCCTGGAGTTTGTTCAAACTCATGTTCACTGAGTCAGTGATGCCATCCTCTGCCACCCCCTTCTCCTCCTGTCCTCAATCCTTCCCAGCATCAGGGTCTTTTTCAATAAGTTGGCTCTTTGCATCAGGTGTCCCAAATATTGGAACTTTAGCTTCAGCATCATTCCTTCCAATGAATATTCCAAGTTGGTTTCCTTTAGGATTGACTAGTTTGATCTCCTTGCAGTCCGAGATACTCTCAAGAGTCTTCTCCAGCACCACAATTTGAAAGCATCAGTTATCTGGCACTCAGCCTTCTTTATGGTCCAACTCTCACATCTGTACATGACTACTGGAAAAACCATAGCTGTGACTATATAGACCTTTGTCAGCAAAGTGATGTCTCTGCTTTCTAATATACTGTCTGGGTTTGTCATAGTTTTCCTTCCAAGGAGCAAGTGTCTTTTAATTTCATGGCTGCAGTGATTTTGGAGCCCAAGCAAATAAAATCTTCCACTTTTTACCCTTCTATTTGCCATGAAGTGATGGGACTGGCTTTCTGTGATCTTAGTTTTCTGAATGTTGAGTTTCAAACCAGCTTTTTCACTCTTCTCTTTCACTCTCATCAAAAGTCTCTTTTAATTTATTTTCACTTTGTGCCATTAGGGTGGTATTATCTGCATATCTGAGGTTGTTGATATTTCTCCCAGCAATCTTGTTTCTAGCTTGTGACTCATCCAGCCTGGCATTTCACATGATGTACTCTGCATGTAAGTTAAATAAGCAGGATGACAATATAAAGCTTTGTTGTACCCCTTTTCCAACTTTGAGCCAGTCAGCTTTTCCGTTTCTGGTTCTAACTGTTGCTTCTTGACACACATACAGGTTTCTCAGGAGACAAGTGAAACGGTCTGGTACTCCCATCTCTTTAAGAATTTTCAAGTTTGTTGTGATCCACATAGTTAAAGGCTTTCACATACTCAATGAGCAGAAGTAGATGTTTTTCTGGAACTCCTTTGCTTTCTCCATGATCCAGCGAATGTTGGCAGTTTGATCTCCGGTCCCTCTGCCTTTTCAAAACCCAGCTTATATCTCTGGAAGTTCTCAGTTCATGTACTGCTGAAGCCTAGTTTGAAGGATTTTGAGCATAATCTTGCTAGCATGTGAAATAAGCACAATCATACGGTAGTTTAAACATTCTCTGACATTGCCTTCTTTGGAACTGGAATGAAAACTGACCTTTTTCAGTCCTGGGGCCACTACTGAGTTTTCCAAATTTGCTGGCATATTGAGTTCAGCACTTTAAGGGTATCATCTTTTAGGATTTTAAGTAGCTCAGCTGGAATTCTGTCACCTCTACTAGCTTTGTTCACAGTAATGCTTCCTAACGGCCACATATATTATGTATATATGTATCAATGGTATAATAATATTCATTATTCTTGTGCTATATAAAACTTAGTAATAAATCTCAGTCAGCTTCAAAATTCATGGAACAATATCTGTTTCAAGCTATATGAGGCCAAGGGGAAATGGTTAAAATAATGCATCTATATTTTATATTTTAAAACGCTTTGCACCACCTGCTCACACTTAGGAAAGACCTAACTTTCACAAACTCCTGAGATGATTAAGGTAAGTGTGCAACAGTAACAAGGACGGCCTTGCTCACTGGCTGCTCATACCGTCTCTGGAGCTGACTGGATGCCTGTGAATCTGGGATCCCTAGTGGCTCTGAGAGTGAGTGCGTCACTCACCCCCCACTTAGAGGGGCTGAGATGGGTTGTCTCCAGCTGAAACAGGCTGACCTCACTGTCACACTCAGGTCCTGCTGATCCCAGAATTAAAACTTTTAAACATCTCTCCAAACATTGCCTCTGGGGTTAATGGCTGTCAGACACCTCAAAGACCCACGGGAACATCCTCCGTGGGCAGCCTGATGCTTAAATGGTGACTGAATGCATCTCATAGGGACAGCAGCCACTGCTTAGGTGCAAGCTGTCTGTGACTAGAAAGAGAAAACATGTGATACGTGTTTCTACAGGTGAAATGTGATCATTCCCCTTTGTTTCCCAGGTGGCACAGCCTCCAAGCATAATAGTGAATTCCCTGCTAAGGGCCAAAAATCGCTTGGAAAATAGGACTGTGACCTTTCTTTTGTGGTTGCCATGGAACGCTGGCATCCTGACTGCTAGTAGAAGGTCAGTAATTGTATTTAAATGGAGCAAACCCTGAACATCTATAATGCATGCAGTCTACTATTATTTCTTTGTGGGAGGTTTATTATAGGGTTTGGTATATAATCTAAATTAGATGTCTGAAGAAAAACAATGCTTTTAGATTTAGGACATTCTAGAGAATTCTTTGAGTGAGATTCTCTTTTTTAAGATTCCATGAACTTCCTTTGAAGTTTTTTTTATCTGAAACTGAGTCCTATTTTCTCTATTCTTTTAAGAAAACCTTTTCTTTCAACTGTCCACAACAAAATGATGTTCTTTTATGTTTTTGCAAAGTTGGATGCAATTATTTTATAATAAGTCCATCTCTGTAAACAACCCTATAATTTTAGAGTTTTAAATGTCATTATCATAAACACAAATCTGCTTATTCTCCCCCTGGCTGGCTTTGAAATGGCATTTGGAATTCGCATGACTCTGTAACCTCTGTCACCCAGATCACCTGGGTGAGTAAATCTTGCTAGCAAGTTACTACGCGTTCCACAGCACAGGTTTTCAAATTCTTGATAACTGCTGATATGTGTGAGCAGCCCACTGTGAAAACAGAATGTGCCATTTCATCCTGCTAGCCGTGGGTGGAAGGAGACACTCGTCTCAGTGTGGGTGTCTGTGCTTGAGGGAGGGCAGCCTGCTGGAGAGCCCTGCCTTGCGTGGCGGGGGTCGCTGCCACTGTTCCCAGCAATCAGAGCTTGAATGATGAAGGCTTACTATCACTAGATGATGCTTTAGTCCAAGGTACCTGCAGATCATTTGGGCCCAGTTCCCTCTCTGGATCCCAGAGAGATCACAGGGTGATGGGCCAGCTGTTTTGCCTCTCTGGACGCATGTTTCAGCCTGAGCCAACATGAGTTCAGGCACAGTCTTGACGACCATCTCTGATCTGCTGCTGTTATGCTAGTAGGAGGGGAGTTGGAAAGTGTAGGTTAGATAAACTTGGCTGACCCCTTTCTATGCTCTCTCTGTTGGATTCTGGGTCCATCAATCCACAGACAAATCACATCACCTCTCTAAGCCGAACAAGATCAAATACTGCTGACATCTTGTTGACAGCTGTAAGGACTGGATGAGGTATTGTTTATAAGGCACTAGACACAATACACAAAATATGCCCCAAATACTGGTAGAATGTGTGTTCAGTCCTGGTGCGTGTGTAAGCTGCTGCAGTCTGCCTGTGCTAGAGTGTGTTGTGATGGAGGTGAAGGCTCAACTGTCCCAGAGCTGAAGTGTCACCTGGTGGGTAAACCTATCAGCCCATCTACTGGCCCCAGGTGCACCCTTGCTGAAGGGTGGGTGGGGAGAACACCTGAGAGGCCAGCCTGGGGTGCCCCAGGCTAACCACGGAGTACGTGTCTGCTCTACATGAAATGCCTGATTCCTGGACACATAAGGTGTGGGAATCACTGAGCAGTATTGAGGTATGTGTTTGTATGTGTGTGTGTTTAGGAGTTCCTGGAAAATATGACACTTTTCCAGCCTTTCCAGCCTTGAAGACCTTCAGAGAATTCTCTCCATATTCTTTCTATAAATCCATTAGAGAGGCTCAAGAGACGTGGGTTTGATGCCTGAGTCAGGAAGATCCCCTGGAGGAGGAAATGGCAACCCACTCCGGTACTCTTGCCTGGAGAATCCCATGATCAGAGGAGCCTGGTGGGCTACAGTCCATGCAGTCACAAAGAGTTGGACATGACTGAGCACACACACACACCATGGGGAAAACCCCACATGTACAGGAAGGTCCTAGGATTCCCCATTGTCCTTCACGCACAGAGGCAGAGAAATGATGCACTGAGGGAGACCTAAGCCCTGGTCCTGGCCCTGCCATGAACAGCTGCCTATCCTCAGGCACGTCTTCTTAATCTCACCAAGCCTCTGTTTTCTCTTCTGTGAAATTAGTGAATTAGACCACATAATCTTAACAATCCCATCCACTGATAATGTTTTGAGACTGCAAAAAAGTCTTGATATGTATTTGGGAGCTGAGAATGCTTGTCAGCATCTGTGGGGCCATGTTCATGGCACTGCTCCTAACCTCTCATGAGCTCACCCTCTTGAGCTCAAATCCCAGCTCACACAGTCTCTGTTCTTATATATGGAAATCCTTCACATGTTTTCAGGCTCCCTGGACATGAACAAAATTAACTTTCTAGTGATTAAAATAGATGAGATTATAAATTACATTTTGAATTTGGCTTTAATGTATACTCTTCTGTTTCTGCATCTGCCTCTGCAGATCTAAATAGGAAGCTGTACTCTTCTTATATGACTGACATGAGACCTGAAATTCAAAGCCAACATAACACGGGGGAACATGTTATGATCTGTTTGGCTAAACCATTAAATCAGATGAGCAGAGCAGATAGGAACTTAATTTTCTTTTAGATGAGCATGATGTGCTCTCTGATGTCTAGTAGACTTTTTCACTTTAAGAAAGTACTAAACTTGACAATACATTGTCACCTGATGCGAAGAACTGATTCACTGGAAAAGACCCTGATGCTGGGAAAGATGGAAGGCGGGAAGAGAAGGGGACGACAGAGGATGAGATGGTTGGATGCATCACCGACGTGATAGACATGACTTTGAGTAAGCTCTAGGAGTTGGTGATGGACAGGGAAGCCTGGTGTGCTGCAGTCCATGGCGTCGCAAAGAGTCGGACATGACTGAGTGACTTAACTGACCTGAACTGAAAGTTTACAAGAGTAGCTTTTAGATAAATGTTCTCTACAAACGTGTGCCTGATTTTGTAGGAAATGTCGCCCGAGTTGTCTCCAGATCTTGAGGGGACAGAACTGGAACTAAAAGCAAAAACACTTTCCAGCCTCAAAGACCTGCAGAGAATTCTCTCCACGCTCTTTGTGGGTTTTGACCCACAGCTGATCTTCTGAGCATTCCGGATCTGAACTGGGATAGCCCAGATGCGATTGAGTGAAGAAGCAGAAGGGGGAGTTCCAGACGGGATGGGCACAGTGGACACACATGCACTCTTCCGTGGTCTCCATCTCTATTTTTGGGAAAGGTGTTTCTGAGGATGGGGTGGGCACAGTGGACACACACACTCCTCTGTGGTCTTGATCCCTATTTCTGGGGAAGGTGTCTCTGAGGGGGAAGGCGACTCTGAGGGGGGAAGATGTCTCTGAGGGGGGAAAGTGTCTTTGAGGGGAAGGCATCTCTGAGGGGAAGGCATCTCTGAGGGGGGAAGGTGTCTTTGAGGGGAAGGTATCTCTGAGGGGGAAGATGTCTCTGAGGGGGAAAGCATCTCTGAAGGGGAATGAATCTCTGGGGGGAAGGTGTCTCTGAAGGGGAAGGTGTCTCTGGGGGGAAGGTATCTCTGGGGGGAAAGCATCTCTGAGGGGAAGGTGTCTCTGAGGGAGAAGGCGTCTCTGAGGGGAAGGCGTCTCTGAGGGCAAGGCGTCTCTGAAGGGGAGGAATCTCTGAGGGGAAGGTGTCTCTGAAGGGGAAGGTATCTCTGGGGGGAAGGTGTCTCTGAGGGGGAAGGTGTCTCTGGGGGGAAGGCGTCTCTGAGGGGGAAGGCATCTCTGAGGGGAAGGCGTCTCTGAAGGGGAGGAGTCTCTGAGGGGAAGGTGTCTCTGAAGGGGAAGGTGTCTCTGGGGGGAAGGCGTCTCTGAGGGGGAAGGCATCTCTGAGGGGTAAGGAGGCTCTGAGGGAGAGGTGTCTCTGAGTGGAAGGTGTCTCTGAGGGCAGAGCTGTAGCGCAGGAGGGGTAGGGCCTCAGAACACAGAGGGTGACTCTTCATAACCCCAAGGAGGTCTGCCTGTATTCAGGAATTACTTAGGTCTGGTGGGAACTCCTTTCCTTTCCTGTTTCCCTTTTTGAATATGTCTGTAACTGTTCTCTTGTGCCTGTCCCACCACTGTATTTTGGGAGCAGATAACTTGTTTCTTGAGTGTCACAAGCTCAGAGATGGAGGAGAATTTCAGCATAGGTTAGAGCATACCCTGAGTCTCACCCATACTGGACTCAGTTGATTTAGATGATGAGATCTGGGACTTTTGAACTGATGTGTGTGCTTACTCAGTCACATCCAACTCTTTGTGACCCCATGGACTGTAGCCCTCCAGGCTCCTCTGTCCATGGAATTCTCCAGGCAAGAATACTGGAGTGGGTTGCCACGCCCTCCTCCAGGGGATCTTCCCAACTCAGGGATCGAACCCAGGTCTCCTGCATTGGCAGGCGGATTCTTTACCATCTGAACCACCAGGGATGCTGAACATGGTACTTTGGACTTGAGTTTATGCTATAATGGATTGAGAGTTTTAGGGACTTTGGGATGGGGTGAATATATTCTGCATGAGAGGGACATGCATCTGAGACGAGAGGGTGGTATGTGGTCTGCTGAGTAATGACCCACAGACATGTCCATCTTCTGATCTCCAGAACCTGTGGATGTTCTGTTTTACACAGCAGAAGGGACTTCAGAGTGGTGATTAAGTTCAGGATCTTATAATGCGGGGCTACCCTGGCTTCAAAATACCGTGAACTTCCAGATGTTCAAGCTGGTTTTAGAAAAGGCAGAGGAACCAGAGATCAAATTGCCAACATCTGCTGGATCTGTTTTTTGCAGAACATCTATTTCTGCTTTATTGACTATTCCAAAGCCTTTGACTGTGTAGATCACAATAAACTGTGGAAAATTCTGAAAGAGATGGGAATACCAGACCACCTGACCTGCCTCCTAAGAAACCTGTATGCAGGTCAGGAAGCAACAGTTAGAGCCGGACATGGAACAACAGACTGGTTCCAAACAGGAAAAGGAGTATGTCAAGGCTGTATATTGTCACCCTGCTTATTTAACTTATATGCAGAGTACATCATGAGAAATGCTGGGCTGGAAGAAGCACAAGCTGGAATCAAGATTGCCGGGAGAAATATCAATAACCTCAGCTATGCAGATGACACCACCCTTATAGCAGACAGTGAAGAAGAACTAAAAAGCCTCTTGATGAAAGTGAAAGAGGAGAGTGAAAAAGTTGGCTTAAAGCTTAACATTCAGAAAACTAAGATCATGGTATCTGGTCCCCATGGCTTTATGGGAAATAGATGGGGAGACAGTGGAAACAGTGTCAGACTTTATTTTTTTGGGCTCCAAAATCACTGCAGATGGTGACTGCAGCCATGAAATTAAAAGACACTTACTCCTTGGAAGGAAAGTTATGACCAACTTGGACAGCATATTAAAAAGCAGAGACATTACTTTGCCAACAAAGGTCCGTCTCGTCAAGGCTATGGTTTTTCCAGTGGTCATGTAGAGTTGGACTGTGAAGAGATGTGAGTTGGACTGTGAAGAAAGCTGAGTGCTGAAGAATTGATGCTTTTGAATTGTGGTGTTGGAGAAGATTCTTGAGAGTCCCTTGGACTGCAAGGAGATCCAACCAGTCCATCCTAAATGAGATCAGTCCTGGGTGTTCATTGGAAAGACTGATGCTGAAGCTGAAACTCCAATACTTTGGCCACCTCATGAGAAGACTTGACTCATTGGAAAGACTCTGATGCTGGGAGGGATTGGGGGCAGGAGGAGAAGGGGACGACAGAGGATGAGATGGCTGGATGGCATCATCGACTCGATGGACATGAGTTTGAGTAAACTCCGGGAGTTGGTGATGGATAGGGAGGCCTGGCATGCTGTGATTCATGGGGTCGCAAAGAATTGGACACGACTGAGCGACTGAACTGAACTGAACCCTGGCTTATCCCAGTGAGCCCGATATAGTCACAGGGTCCTTATATCTCAAAGAGGAGACAGAAAAGGAAGAAACAGAGAGAAGCCAGTATGAGGGGGGCTCAGCCCAGCACTTCTGGCTTCAAAGGTGGAGGAACAGGGCCAAGAGCCAAGAGAACACAGAGGGATTTAAGAAGTTGGAAAAGGCAAGGAAGCAGGCTCTCCCCTGGGGTCTCCAGAAAGGAATGAGCTCTGCTGACATCTTGATTTCAGCCCAGAGACCCAGTCCATACTCTGACCTCCAGAATGGCAGGATAATAATTTTGTGCTGCTTTAATCCACTGGGCTTCTGTTAGGCCAGCAACAGGAAAAAGAACACAGGGTTATTGAAGTAGGGTTGTCAACAATTATTAACATTGGTTGGTCAGATGCCTATCCTGACTGCTCCCCTACTCTTCTGTAAAACAGAGCTACTGACTCTGCTGAGGGTTATCAATAAGAAGCCATTCCTCTTCACAAGTGACTTTTTGGCCAACTAAAGGACTGGAAAGTAGTCTAAGCAGGCTGATGGCAGCCACGGCAGCGGCTTGTCCACAACACTGCCAAGGAGAGGAAACCACTTCTGGGTCAGCGCTGAGCTGCCCTGGGTACCCACACATCCCTCAGCCCAGGCCCAAGGGCAGCCAGAGAACCAGAAGACCAAACGGGGAATGTAGCAGGGATCCACCACCGGAGACTGAAAGCAAATCAGCACAGGAAGCACACACTGGGCCGGCGGGATCCTCTCACATATTTAAGGAAGAAAATGATTCATTTTCCTGACCTGAAGCACATACTCTACCTTATCTAAAACACTTCCTATTTGCTCAAAGTTCTGTGTATGAGAGTGTATCTTTGTTCAGTCTGACACAGCATCAACAGCAAATTGAATGCACATAATATATATGCCTGTTTGTGAAAGGGCAGAATAAATCCGTAGGATTAAACTTGAAAAGGCAAATAAGACAAATGACGTAGACAGCTCAGAGCTGGCGCCACTTTTATACGACACGTGGTTTAGGAGATGACAGCGACGCAGCTGTCGGGATGAGGCACTACGGAGAAGTGCAGCAGGGACAACGGCCATGGGGTTGGGTTTAATGATGGAGAGGTCACAAGTATGAGACAGTTCCTTCCAAGAAAACTGCAGAGAAAGGAATCTACAAACCATCTGCTTGTGAAACGCTGTGGGCAGGGCCCTGGAAAACGGCCAGCATGTTCAGTGCCTGAAGGTTGCTCCTGCAGCCCAGGTGTTGGCAGTGAGCCCGTAGGTGGCATGTGCTTCTGCCCTGGACCTTCACAGGAAGGCACACTGTGTTATCACACGGCAAACGCCACACACAAAGAAACAACCAGGAAAATGGCATGGGAAACAGCACAGGCAGCTGTGGTTTTCTATTTAGCTTTTGGTTTTTTCCCCAAACTTAAGCTCCTATCAAGCAAGACGAAAAGGCAGCACCATTCAATCATCCTTTGTTAACTCATCAGAAAAAACAAACAAACAAAAAAATGACTGTAGACTGTAAGCTCTTATTAAAAGGCCCGAGGGAGTAGGCCTCAGCTACTGTCTCTCCCTCTGGGGGAGCCAGGAGAAGCCGGACCAGGAGCTTGCAGCCGGCCCGATTCAGGTGCTGGCCTTTGTCTCCCAGACCAGTTACCTTCCACTGCACCGAGGACCCGGGACTCAGAGCCTGTGTTTAGCTTGTGAGTAGTTTACATGTGGCTGAACTTGAAAACAACTTACAATGAAACCAGTGTACTGTTTCCTGCCGCTCTACCTCCCAAGGACATCTGGGAAGATGTAAAGGTGAAAGTGCAGGTGAACTTGTCCTACCCTGGGCTCTAAGCGCCCACGACATGAGCGGATGCCCACGTGGGATCCCAGCGCCACTGCCGGTGTGCTGTTCTGACACCAGTGCTCGTCACAGAACCAGCCAGAAAGCTAGGAGCAGGTGGGTGTGTCTTCCCGGGCTGTCTGCTTACTGACTGTAGGATGCACTCCTGTGGAAATGGAGGCCTCCTCACGGCTTCCTCAACTCAGTCCACCTTCCTAACTGATGAGTTTCCTGTCTGCCCTGAAGCTGCTCAAGGTGAGGAGGGGGCGATCCGGCACCCACCGTGGATGCAGCCTCCTGCGGTTATACTATTTCTCGACTTTAATCTGGACCTACCACCCTTGCGTCCACACCTGCCTGGCTGTATCTTACAACTATGTTAATGTTTACATTGCATTCCACCTGATGCAACAACTGAATGTATTATTACCACTCAGAAAAATCCCTTAGCAGTAAGAAATAATACAGTCAGGAGTTTGCAAACCGGGAGCTGGAGTCTCTATTCTGCCAAGAACAGACTCATTTTCAGAAGAAAGAGGCCTGAAGAGGTGATTCACTCACAAATAAAACATGTTCACGACTTCCATCTTTCCTAAGAGCAGATCACTAATCAGATTTCAGGAGGGAAGGAACAAAGTGCTCTACGAAGAGTGGGCGAGAAAGATCAAACGTGTTTGGACTGCTGACCACAGATGACAAAACCGGCTACAGGGTTCAGGCAGAAGGAAGCACTGCAGACAGACACTGCCCTTGTGCATCGACCAGCAGCCACCGGCTGGTTCCCCTTCTCCATCCGCGCAGTTTCTGCCACGGAGAGGCGTCCAATTACCAGTCTACCTTCTGCCCTCAGCCCTGGCCTTCTGAAAGGAGCCTTTGTTGTCTCTGCCTGGGCTTCTGTGGTCGCTAATTGAGATGAAAGGATGAGGATCTTCTTTAGGACCAAAGCCATTACATCTTACTGACGGGTCAAAGAGGAATGTCCTTGACTGATTTCCTTCCTTAAATATACACGTATATTGTTCTGGACCCCATCGGGAGCGATTATTTCTGGACGCGGCTACTTTTATCTGCTGGGGCACTTCACAGTGATCTGCCATTATTATTCCTTTGCTTCAGAAGCACTCTGAAAACAGCTGTTTGTGCGTCGGCTGATACTCTAGTAAGGGAGCAGCAGATGTGGGATGCAGGATGGTGAGGCCAGAGCTTCATTGTTCTTCCTTCAATTATGGGAAATATCCACCTTGAGGTCATTAGCAGCAAAAGGGCTTTGAAGGCAAACAGAAAGGACAGAGGCATTAAAATGGAAGTATTTTTTAACAAACAATGAAGAGACTAGGAGCCTAACATTCACAGGGGTTTGTGGGGATGTCTACCTGAATCCACGGCATGGGGCCAGGCCGTTGAGATCCAGGGCTTGGGTCAGGGGATCTGGGCTTTGGTGGGAAATGCGAAGACACCCCTGGGTTCCTGTTGCCTTGGTGGGATGGCATCGGGGTGAGGAGAAGCTCATGTGTGAGAGAGATTAGATGTGGATGAACCTGAAAGGTGGGGAGGTCAGCTGGAGGCCACAGCCTGTGCATGTTAGTGGACTCTGCGGAGTGACAAAGGTGTCCTGAGGTAGAAAGCAAGGCAGGCATTGCACCAGTGCACATCTGTGGAGTGCATGCCCATTTCCCACTGCCTTCTGCTCTGAGTAAGTTCTGTCAGAAGACTAAAGATGACCCTCTCTCAGGTGGTCACTCCATCCCTGATTCTAACTGGTCCCAACCACGTATCTTTACCCTGTGCATGTGGGTGGGTGGCTGTGAAAGAGGCTCTAACTGTCACCCCATCTCTCTCCTCCTTTTTCCTTTCCTTTGGTGTGGAGATCTAGCTTCACCAGTTCTCCATCTTCAAAGTTAGTCTGTGTGAAGCCCCCTGCAGAGAGCACCTATGCAGAACCCTGTGTCACTGCCGGCTGCCAATCAATGTCCAGCAGCTGTAACTCCTAGTCCCTGATAAGTCTCCACATCATCTAACGGGGCTTCTCTGAGATGGATCCAGAGCTAGAAATCTTTACTATGTTGTAATGTCATCATTCTGGGTCAGTGTGGCTGAAAACCAAGACTTGAATCACGGAAAATGTGCCCACGGCAGATCAACCTCTCACTCCGAGGACGTCCCCTCTGCCAAAAGGCTCACCCTGCTTGTCTGTATCCAGTACCGCTGACCTTGTTCCCATCCAAGATCCTGCGGCTACTGCTTTACCAACCAGTCAACCAACACTTGACTTCAGCCAAACCTGGAGGCAGTGATACTTGGCAGGTGAGATGTCCGCTGTCTCAGCCTGCATTGGAAGGTGGCATGCAGAACGAGGGATCACGCCCAATGCCAGTAGCTGCACACGATGAAGGTGAGGAAGGGTAACACTGCAAAGGACCGACTGTCACCCTGAATGCTGAAGGACCGGTGCAGCACTCTCATTTTGTAAGAGGAGTGGACAGATGTTGTGGAGGGGACCAAGAGGGCTTTCTAGACCACCTAGGAGCTGAGGGGACCCAGTGGGGAGACAGGGCCGCCTCGGGGGCCATGCAACTGACACATCACACAGCTGGAGAGGGCATCCCTGGATGGAGAAGAAACAGTGTCTGAGTCACTGAAAAAATATGAGACCACTGATTAAGTGATTGACAGGCAGAACAAAGCATGAAATGCATTCCACAATGAATTCTGTCACTTTTTGTTGGATCAGACACTTCTATTACCCTAGGGAGCTCTGGCTCAACAAATGCTCTGTGAGTCTTAGGGATGCTCCATCTCAGAACTGGAGGAGGGCTCAGAGATGATCTACTTGAACTCTTTCATCTGATTGATGAGGAAACAGAGGCCCAAGGCCACATAGCCAGTAAACAACAGGGGCCAGACACGAATAGAAGGATGAAAGCCCACAGCGTAAGGGGCACTGAGGCTGGACAAGAGCCTGACCCAGCATTGAGCAGGTCTGTACACATGAGAAAACAAAGGCCACTCTAGCATGATGGTGAAAGAGGGAGTTTGATCGACCAGCTGCTTGCGAAATCGCCTTCCTTCCTGAAAATTCTGCTCCAGGTAGGAGACAAAGTCAAAAGTGTAGTCTCATTACAGATAGCAAAGTGATGGAGAAAACATTTAAATCAACTCAAAATGCATTTGCTTTGAATAATTCCATCAGGTACACCCAATATGGTTATTATTTCTGACACAACTTAAATCCTTCATTTTCCCCATGAAAAATGTCTCTGGAAGACAAAAGATATTCTCATACTCTGTTAGGCACTTGGAGCTATTCTGGGCATAGCATTTATCTATGAAACCATATAAACAGAGAGAACATGGCACCACTTATGTAGCTAATCTTCTAAATAAACTGGAGCTCAGCATATGTGATCTTCTTTGTGACTGAACTATGTTTCTTTTTGTTGCGTGTTTGTGTTAGACACTCTGCATGGCCACATGATGAGGTGCTCTGTAAACAGAGCTTTACTGTGGAGGACCCATGTCCACAAGCATAAACCTTGTGGACACTGTACTTACACGGCGACTTCAGCACAGGCTGACCAGTGCTGAAGCATCCTTCCCGAGAAATATCGTGCCATGGAAAAAACACTGCGCTGTGAGGAGTCATACTTCAGGGCTCCAGGGAGATGGATGAAAAGGAGGAGAGTGTCGCCCTACTGCCCATAAAGAAGCACCTTCCCTCTCGCCTACGACACTGTGCTCAATTAGCTAAGATGGGAAGGAACCACATCAAACAACAGGAGAATTCCATGTGGGTTATGAAAACATGGTGGGAAACCCACCCACGTCCTCACTTTAGAAAACCCTCTCATGTACAAGAATCACGAGCTGTCACCCAAGGCCGCCCCCGAGTCACGGCCCTTCAGTGCTGGTTTCCACTCCCTGCGCCGGGTGAAGAAGACGCACAGACGGCATTGCTGCCTCTCCTCCCACCTGGACAGCCTCCCGTTGCCGTGAAGCAGGGCGCATGTCCTCGGGGGGAGTTCCCGAGTCCTGTGTCATGCTGCAGTGGGGGCCACGGGGAGAAGACCTACAGCCTCCTGCTGTTCACAGGTCAGAGCCAGACCATGGGATGCCAGGCACCCCAGTCTCCAGAAGTGGTTTCTTTAGAGCCGAGTCCTGTCTTGAGGCCACGGCATACCCCATTTGCTACAAGACACCAAAGTGGCCAAGAACTCAAGAAAAGCCCACAACTCCAGCAAAATGCCTTCTAGACCTGTTTTGTAGTCTGCATGGGTTGTAGGGTGAAGACTGTCAAAGGTCAGGACACTTACATCTTGGTCTGGGGAAGGGCATGATTCCAGCAGCACTGCAGCACTCTTTAGAATGTTACACAACATGAATTATTAATAGAATGTGGGGATAATAAGTATCTTTGACCGTGGATTGAAGACATTCCTGGTCATCAGGAAAATGGGGAGCTCACAGGGGAGGAAAATGTGATGCCTGCACTCAAGCCAGTCATTATCTTTAAAAGGGGCACAAGATCTGGACCACAGGTAAAGTGGGAGATGGAAGGATGAGGGTGGGCTCTGCCAGGAGTGGTATGCTTGTCTGGAGAGAGAATTGCAGCCCCTCAGGGTCCTCGTGATCACACAGGCACATGCGTGCATTCAACACATGTGAACATGCACCTACTACGTGCCATCTCTGTTCCTGGCACTTGAGATACCCCAGCAAACGAAGGGGGATTATCTTCACGCTGACGAGTGAGGCACTCCTCACACAGGCATGCACACCTGTCAATCACACTGTCACAGGGAGGGTGTGGGAGGAGGGGAAGGAGAGCAGGGCCAGGTGGGGAAGACCGAGGGGCTAACTCGGAGGGCTCAGGGTGAGATGGCATCTGGCCAGGATGCAGAGTGACCACGCACAGAGTCACGAGACAAGAGGGAACAGGCACCAAGAGATCGCTGGGTGCTGTGGGCAGAACTTCACTCGACTCAGTGAAATGGGAGCTACTGAGCTACGTGGTAACTTGTATTTTCAACCTAAAGACTGTCTGATTGCTATGTCAAGAACAGACTGTTACAGAGCGTGGGGCAGAGCACAGAGACCTGCTAGGAGATGACTGTGATAATCTGGATCAGAAACCTAAACTGTTCATGTCTGTGTTGTCAGATGACAGTGAGAAGTGGTCGGATCCGGGTATGTAACAGGGTTTGCTGGAGCATCGAACGTGGGACATGAGAAATGTGGCAAGGGGGCTCAGGTTTCCGTCCTGAGCAACTAGAAGAAAGAAACTGCTACAGACAGACACGAGCGCTGAACCAAGAGGGGTTTGGCAGGAGAAAAGCATCAGTGAGTTTTAGACGTACTGGTTCTGAGATGCCAGCAGACCAGCTAAGTGGGAGCGTTGAACAGGTGGTGTGCCGTACCATCTGGAATACAGGAGAGACCCAGGACTGAAGCACCCACCAGGGGTTGTCCATATAGAGAGAGGCTTCACGTGAACCAGGAATTCCACTCCTGGGTATATATCCAAAGAAAACAAAAACACTGATTGGAAAAGATACATGCACCCCTAATGTTCATAGTACCACTATTTACAACAGCCGAGGCATGGAAGCAACTTCAGTGTCTATCAACAGATGAATGGATAAAGAAGATGTGTGTGTGTGTATACACACACATGGAATACTACTCAACCATAAAAAGAACAAAATTTTGCCATTTGCAACAATGTAAATGGAGCTAGAGTATTGTGCTGAGTGAAATAAGTCTGATAAAGACAGATACTTTGTCACTTATATGTGGAATCTAAGAAATAAAACAAGCAGATGTATATAACAAAACAGAAGCCAATTCACAAATATAGAGAACTAGTGGCTACCAGTGGGGAGAAGGAAGTGGGGGCAAGAAAAGGGTAGGGGGCTAAGAGAGAAAAACCATGTGTATAAAATAAGTAAGCAACAAGGATATATTCTACAACATGGGCCATAGCCATTATGTTGCAATAACTTTAAATGGAGTATAATCTATAAAAATTTTGAATCACTATGTTGTACGCCTGAAAGTAATATAATACTGTAAATCAACTATACTTCAATTTAAAAAAGAAATAAGACTCTCTTTTAAAAGAAGAGAAAGATGGATTTTGCATGTGGGCTTTGCTTGGTGTCTTACTGCCTTTTGGTTGCTGTGCTGGACTCGGGAGGACACCGAGACTACATGTCATTTGGGGCCAGGTGCGGTGCGTGATCACAAGTCACAGATGGGAGAGAGGCAAGGAGCTGGGGTGGGGGGCGGGAGAGGGCCAGGAACGGTGAGGCCTGGCATCATCTGGTTCTTCCACGGAAGGGAGATCCTCCTTGCATCCATTCCACAGAATAGCTGAATTACTCAGAGAGGAGAGAGGTGGGGTGAGCAGGCCACGCCCTTCCCAGGAAGCCACGGCCAGCTTTGGCCAAACGCCTACTGCTCTTGTAAAGAGCGAGAGCTTTCCCCACCCTGGCAGCGCTCCACCTTGCTCCATCTGGTGGAGATGAGAGGCCCTGGGGGGCTTGGGGGGACGTGGAGAACACGGTGAATCCAGGTGTAGGCCCACCGCTGCTCCAGGCTGACCAGGGCAGCCTCACTGGACTCTGTGCCTCCCCTCCACTGGTTAACTGGGGACTAGAGGATGTGAGGATGGACACAGAAGTCCTCCCCAGCTCTGAAATTCCAACATGCTATTCTCCAGGGATCCACATGTTCCTGGAGAACCGGCATGGCTGGGAGTGGGCTGCCATGGGAGAATTTCCACCCTGCGCCAGAGCCTCCTGGGGCAGAGGAGCCACACCCCAGGCCCACCCCGAGGAGAGTGGGACAGGAGTTCAAGCCTGCAGCCCAGAATGGTCACTTCTACACACCCCTAAAAATGTCATCTGCTGAAGACATTCCACGCTTTGAAAACTCCATGAACTTTACTATTTCTAAAAATATCATTCCAGCTTCACAGCCAAACAGAACACCCCTTCCAAGGATGAGTCAAACGCACTCTGCATCAATGGCTCCACTGCTTGAGGAACCAAGTGGTTTCTCCACTGGACTTATTTGTGGTGAAGATATTTTTCCATATCATTGCTCCAGTAAAGTTCATTTCTAAGAAATTTCTAATTTCCCTTGGAGTAAAATGAATGTTTCAAAGTAAAAAAAGAAGCATTTTTTAACTCTATCTTGACTTCTGAATCCTTTTCAAAGCTGGCTTTTTGCTTTTGAGATCAAACTTTGCCTTATTATTTCAAATATCTTGCCAGTCTCAAATATCTTTCCTTTCTTCTGTCTCTACCCAGTTCTTGTTAACTGATGCAAACTGAGTATTGTGCAAGCCACAAGCCCCATTTTTATCCCTTAAAACACTTCTAACATTTCTATTTCTTTATCTCCCCCAACCATAAGCTTTTCTCAAAATGAGCCTGTCCTCCAACAGCACAAAAACACCCCGAGTTCATCATTACCACTAACTTCCTCCTGGTATAAGTCCCCAGTGACTCCTGGCTCCACTGCAGACCCGCAGCTTTCCCGCCCAACAGGGAGAGGGGGGCCTCTCATATGGAACGAGGTCAGATGTTCCATACATGGCTTCTGTCATCTGAGCCCAGCATAATGCCACAGGAAATAACTGTTAGTTTATAATATTTTGGGAATCTGAGGAGAGTTAATGCTGTTATTTAGATAAAAAAAATTGAAATGTCATGAAAAACACTAAAAATGAGAAAGAGAAAAAAAAGAAAATAGTATAAAGAAATTCTTTAAGTTTTCAAAGGACTATTCAATAATTTAGTTTCCAGTTGCTCAACTGACCAGTATCACTGAGACCTCACACCCATGTGAGAAACAGTTGGGGACATAAATGATAAATGGAAACAAAATGTGACTTGACTTCCCTGCTCAAACTGTTTTTCCATAAGGCTGGGGTATAAGAAGGCTACAAACAAATGCAGCATGACATCACAAGAGCTTTGCCTTCATCCTGCATTCGCGAGAAGGAAACAAGGCAATTTTCAAAGAACAGATATTTCAGGAAAACCTCTCCAGTAACATGTGACTGGTATGACAGTATGTGTGCATGTGAGCAGTTCTGGGGTATTTCCATGCCTTTGGGGTACCATTCAGTTCCCTGTTAGAATTAGTAAGGGAGGGATCTATCACCTCACATTGGGTTTCCTGGTGATGGGTTTTCCCATAGTTAAAAAGAAGTTATGAAATTAATACAGTATAGTAAATCAGCTATTCATTGTTTTTCAGTCGCTCAGTCATGTCCGATTCTTTGCAACCCCATGGACTGCAGTACGTCAGGCTTCCCTGTCCTTCACCATCTCCAGGTACTTGCCTAAACTCATGTCCATTGAGTTGGTGATGTCATCCAACCATCTTGTCCTCTGTCGTTACTCTCTATTTCTGCCTTCAATCCCAGTGTCAGGGTCTTTTCCAATGAGTCAGCTCTTCAGATCAGCTATACTTCAACAGAAAAAGAAGGTACATCCTGTCAATCCTGAGAAACAGAGAGCTTTCAAGTCCAAATGTGAAGACACACTTAAACCCTGGTTTGTTTGATTTTTCACTTGAAAATTTTATTTCCCTGAATTATTCTGTTATACTTCTCTTTTTCCTTTGGTGTGCTATTTTTTTTTTTTTAACACATGCAAGTAGATTATCAAAGAAAGCCAGCAAAATGCATGTTTTCTTTAATTTGCATTTTTGGCTTTTCTTTGCATACATTATTTCTTTTGTTCTGAATACAAATGATTTATTCACCTCATCCAATGATCCAACTGACATACTAAACTAGGACATTCTATTTGTAGGAAGCTGTAGACAAAGTCAGGAAGGAAGACTGTCGGTGGCAGACCAGCTAGTTTTCCCAAAGAGGAGCTAGAGCCAGCAGCTCACCTGAGCAGAACACAAGCCACAATACAAGTGATTCACATCTACTGGGAATGAGGACAACACTCACAGAAATGAGTGAGCTGGATGTCAGAGGATGACAACTTCTAAGCAGTGACCCCAAACTAATCGCTTGTGGCTGTCCCACATATCTGCTCCTCCTCAAAAGGAGAACAAACGGGATGAGAACAGAGGAGGAGAGACATCCCCAAGGTGGCGCCAAGAGTGTAATACATTCCTTAGCCAGTAATAGATCCAGGTTCAAACGTATCGCTTTGCTTACTGATCCTTTCCATATACTTCCTGCTGAAATTTTATCAGCTCTTAGACACTTTCTAACTTGCTTTTCCCTATGGATTCCAAGACAACAGCAGGTTAAAAATAACCAACTGTTACAGCTAAGTGATTAAAAATGTCATTGTCACACAATACTTCCTAGATCTAACTCCAGGTTTTTCATGGAAGTTAACATAGACCCATGTTCTCTGGCCATAAGAGGTCAAGCGACGGATTCTAGAGACTTCCATGTGTCTCATGCCCTCATGGAAGAGAATCTGCTAAATCTGAGCTCCACCCAAAGGCCACACAGCCCTTCAGCCACTGTGGACAAGTGGATGGTCAGTCAAGAGGAGAAGGGAGGATGTTGTAGGATGTGTCAGAAGTGGAAGTACTAGGTTCATCAATTCTATGATATATTCTCTTAGGTCTTAAAGCTGCCACTTGAGAGGTCTATCACTCTTTTCTTTGCCATCTGTTATTACGTATTAGTGGCAAAGGCCTCCAAATTCAATTAACGTTCAGGCTATGTGACAACAGTCTAATTAGTTTACTGCTCAACAAGAGTCTGATGCATGTACCAATGTTTATGTGTCATGTAAACATAGCTCTTCTTTACTAGGCTTTTGGGCAAGTAAGTATTGCCTGGGGACAGGGTCTGAGAAGCTGTTCACGAAGTCATTCCTTTTCAGTTTGGAGAGAAGCTCAAGGCTTCTGGGATGTCGGGTGTGGCTAAAAGTCCACTTACAGTGTGTAGGGCTCTGCTTCCAAGGAGTTTCCAACCCGGTTCTAGACCTTCCTGTTGGTGATTTTGTTACCCAACTCAGGTTTGGCTGCCTGCAACTTGATAGCTAGTATTCAAGAGACAAGTACCGGTAGGAAAGGGAAGGTTGTTTTATTCAGGAGGTCAGCAACCTGGGGGGACAGTGAACTTGGGTTCCAAAGAACTAACTCTCTGCTGTTGATCAGAGGGCAAGAGCTCTAAAAGGAATTTTCAGGGGTGGACAAGTCGGGGCAGGGAGCAGAGCAATGCAGTCAGCTGCAACAATCATCTTGAAACTGGTCCCAGGGTGGTCTGACAAGCATCATCCTGATTGTTATAAATACAGTTGGTCTCCAGTTCCAGGGATAGCTTGCTTCCATTTCCGTGAGGTCAGTCCTTGGAATTGTGTAAGATGGAGCAGCTTATGTAATGGCTACAGTCTGGTCATCATGGGGTTAACTCTCTCCACCTGAAAACAGCTCAAAGGATATGGCTCAGAATATTATCTATAGCCTTTGAGGAGGAACTAGAGGTCCCTGACTTTGTTTAATAGTTAAATTATGATCATTTGTCTTGCTTGACTGTTTTCCTTTTTTTCTTTCCTTTCTCACTTCTCTCATTAAATTTATTCTTTGACTAAAGTTTTCTACAGACAAGAGGCAGGTGAAGGACAAGGGAAGGCCTTGCAGGGTCTGGCTCTCTTATGATTTAAAGTAGATGCCAATTCCATCCTGTACCCTTATAACCTGTGAGGAGTGCCACTAGGTTCCGCTCTGTCTCTTTTCATGTGACACGCCCTTGGGCCTTCACTTTACTGGTTGCAGAACCTTCACCATGAAAGCTGGTTCCTGAACCCATGCTGCCTAGTTGAGAGTTGCTACTGGGCACCCAGGGTACACAAGATACAATGCTTCCTGGCACGGAAGACACATTCCTGCCCATAAGCTTATTCTCCTTCATTCATATAAGAATCCCTGCCAGAAACAAGGTGACCAGGAGAGGGAAAGAGGTGGGAAATGCCTGCAACTTTCCATTTCTTCTGAGGGCCTGCTCACAGCCTTGACTCTTGTTAGAGGCAACGTCAGCCCGAGGCATTCTGGTTTTGTTCCATTCTGTTCCCACAGACCTCGCTCGCTCTGTCCTCTGAACTCAGACAGGAGGGCAGGCAGCGCTGTCCCAACTGTGGAGACCACCTGCAGTTTCTTCTCCTCGAATGTCCCCGGGGTGGCTGCCTCTGTCCCCTCTGCTCAGTTATGTCCTTTACACAATCTCAAAAGCTATTCAGCTTTCCATCTGGACAATTTCTTTCTCAAATATTCCTGCATCCATTACATCTCAGAATTATGAAATGAAATAACCAAGCTCTTCCCCAATTCTGTATCAGTTCTGTTTGCATCCATCTTTTCTGGGTTTAACTTTGATTATTTATGCATGCATGGTATGTACCACTGTGAAAAAAATAACTTATTCTTTTGTAGAAGCTTAGGGTAGGTAAGTCTTTGATGTATATCGGTAAGCTATTCTAATCCTTGCAGTCGCTGTATGAACTATCAACTCTTTTAATACTCACTCCTCTTGGAAAGCGGTACGATTGATCTTGTGAAGATCTAAGTAAATCTTGGATTTACTACTGGAATAAATTGATGCTCATCTTTTAAAGGATACTTATAATACAATTAATGCTTTCGTAACAGTAGCAACTCATTTGCAATGTCAAAGATGTACGATTTATTTACATCATTTGCATCAGGAGGTTTAAAATTCTGGTTGGGAAGTGTTGCCCTTTTGTTATTTCCAGCAGAATTTCAGTTGTTATATAGAAAAAAGATCCACGATCTACATCTGAACAAAACAGTGATCTGCTTATTTGTGACCTGAGCATTGAAAGGAAATTTCTTACAATGGTGAGTCAGTTACTCAGCACTCTGTGAATTACGCTGGCTGTTCCTCCTCAGACTGGAGTGAATGTTGAAAGGAGATGGTCTGCAGCTGTGTCCACATTGGCCAGTGGATGATGACCCTCCTTAATGGACACAGTGTCCTACTGTTCCGTTGAGGTTTGACTGGGTCCCAGAACAACTACTGAAGCCGCACTTGGAACCTCTGGGTGACCGGGTTGCAGGATTTCAAATGCTTCCCCCCACCTGCGGTTCCCACTCCATCCAGGGTGGCGCCTGCCACACCTCTGAGTCCTGCTCAGCCGTGCTTGGTGATCACAGTCCTCCACACCTGAGTTTCGAAGCTGGGATAGTACCTGCTGTTTGCAGAGAGCACTGGCTTCCCCTGGCTGAGTGTCCTTGGCTGACTGACATCCTCTTCATCTACATTTTTGGCAAAGGGCTCATGAACTCCTGCCACGGGAAGCACACAGCATGCCCTCAATCTCACCTGCATTCCTATCTTGTTCAGCTGATCTTCCTGGAGACATTCTCAAAGGCATTTATTTTTTTTTACTTACAGAGGAGTTTGGGCTCCCTGGATCACCCTGACAGGCCTCTCCTCCATCCCTCTTTTCCTGCTCTCCAAGACTTCCCTTCTCATTCTTAGCAGCAGGTCAGAGAGGAAAACTGGCTAGGAACAGATGGCACAGGGGAAGCAGAGGGAAGGGCACATCCCCAGGCAGTTGAGTAAAAGTGAGGAAGAGAGAACAGCAACATGGTCATCAAGGTCCAGCCTCCGGTGGGACCTGGGAAGTCCTGGGCGATGATCCTGGCCAGCTTCCACTGATGCAGGTTTCACACTCCAGACAGAAGAACATTAGAGACTTCAAAAGCTGTATGTCTATTACTGGTCAAGGATGAGAGAAGCCAATGGCCATGGGTAAGGAGCTCTCAAAGTGTGCCCACTCGAGTGTTTCTCCAACTGCAATGGTCCAGTGAGACGTGGGTTACACTTTCCAGAGTCTGGGTTCTCTTCACAAAGACTCAGACTGATGTAAAAACCCAACAGATCCCCTAGCCCAACAGTTACATTTATTGTGGCTGGGTGTTTTGAAATCTTAATCTGCAGTCTTATTATTTAAAGTTGCAAAATGCATACTTTCTTTTTAAGTCTTAATACCCACTAACCACACAATGGAAAGTGAAAACTCTGTGTCTTTTGCTGTTCCTGGAAGTGGCATGTGGTTGGGCCGCCAACTCCTTCCCCATGTATGCTGTAGGTATACACGCCTGCAGGCACCCGCCACTCTCTCTGGTCCCCTTAATCTACTTCTTCCTGTTCATCCTTTATGCTTCATTCAGAACTTCACACATTCAGAAATTCAAAAATAGAGGAAAGAGCCAAGTCTACACAATGCTAACCATTCTGACTAATGTATCAGAGTAGAACTCTACTCACATAATTTACTGGAAATTCACCCAAGAGATTTTGGCTGCATATTCCTCATTGCTCCGTGAGCTCACCCAGGACAGGCCTGTGTGTTGTTCTTCTTTGCATCCCCTCGCCAGTCACCAGCCTGGCCCTGCTGTGTGTTCCATAAATTTAGAGAGTGAACCTACTCACGTGAGGAGTAATGAAGACCCACAAATCACCCAGTCCTGTGGATTAGTCTCTAACTCTTTTACGCAAAATATTCTCATTATGTAGTTAAAACAAAGAGTCACAAATAAAGAAAAACCACATCCTCCATTTGTGTTCCACCTTGAGGAAAACCAAGATCTCAAGCTCAGTAAGTAATAACCTCTACCTCAGAATTCCTAAATTAGTGGACTGACCAAAACAACCATAAAAAGTGTTATTGCTAATTTACTGAAATGCAAACCTAACCTCTGCAGGAGCCCATGAGGTTTGGGAGAGGTGAGACACACAGCACAAGGACTTGAACCTACTAGTATTCACGGCATTAAACTGCCCCAGCAGAAACGGCCATAGGTGGGAGAGTAGTGCCTAGCTTTGCTGTGACACACGGTAAAATGTAGAAAAGAGAGCATCCTGTCATTCCTTCCTAGTTTAGTGACTCCTTCTGATCGGAAGACAGGATCCACCGGACACCAGACAAGCAGACTCACGGTAGCGGGTTCTCCGTCTTGCAGGTCTCTTGATGTTCACTGCTGCCCAGCTGTGACGCTCACCGTCCATGTCCTCAGCGTCGACAGGATGGAGGCTTCACTTGCCTGTCCCGAGCTCCTTGGCTTGTGGAAGCTCCTCGACATGTGGAGCCACCTCAGCGGTCCAGGTTATCATGGTCTAACTGGACGACAGCTTCTGCTGGGGTCACTTCTCCACTTACATAAAAGACAGAAGGGGGAGAACACCACTAAGACAAGGAGTCGACATAGAATCTGCTTCTCTCTGTCACACCACTGAGAACCCAGACATGGGGAAACGGGAGAGAAAGTCATGAATTCCCTATCCTATTTGTTCTGCACACATTTTGCACATGACTTTTTTTATATTTACAAGGGAATTTTAGTTTGTGACTATTTTATTTTTTAATTTATACCATTGGTTCTGCTTTCAAAACTGATCTAAAGAAGACTTGTAAAAAAGGCTTAAAATGAAACATGGTAGGATACTTTGAGAGAGGGTAGGGGACATGATCAGACTCTGCTTGAAGGTCAGCTGTCAAGCCTGAGTCCATACAGCTGTCTCGGGGGGCCAGTCTCAGGTGTGTGCAGGTGCCGACACCCTGTTAGGTACAGCCCGGCCGGATGAGCCATGGGATATTTAACTGTTTTCCTTTCCTCTGCTTTGATGTGAAAAACACTGGAAAGCTCTTGTTCAGAGCATGGTGCTATTACTATCTAGATCCTAGAAGCCTGACCCACCAACCAGCTCTGAAATAGTCACAGGGAACTGCTCTAAAGCTGGTCGTTGTTCCAAGCAGGGGCGCCCAGAGAGCATTCGAAGAACTGGGAATAGCCTGAGGTCACCGTCAGAACACGGTCTGTGTGGCTCTTTGAAGCCCCCGAAGGCGTCCCGCCTCCTCAGCGGCAGTCACAGGCCCCCAGCACCGGCCCAGGTACAAGCTCTGTGTGTAGAAGCTCTGGACCCTCCCGAGGGGCCCAAGGCTGCTACTCTTTTTACCTCTTAGTGTTTGGGCCCAGTTCTCAAGAAGAGCATTCCCCTGGATCACCCTAACCTCAGAGGTCAGACCACAGTAAGGGCAGAGCTCAAATCTAGTAAAAACGGATTTGGTGAAAGTACTCTTGACTGAAGGTGGGCTGTGGATCTGCGGGAACCAGGAGGTCAGGGTTTGCTGGCCGCCTCACAGCTGGTGCCACATGCATGCAGGCCTCCCAGGCGCCTGGGCCATCCTGGGAGCGTCACCTCATTCTGAACAGGCTCCACAACAGCGGGCCACCCTCTCCCCCAGCGGATGGCCATGGGTGTCCATCTTTTCTCTGCTTCAGGAGCCCATGGAGCGCACCTTAATGCTCACTTAGTACTTTTCTGCTACAGACTGAGTGTCTGAGCCCCTCTCAAACTCATATGTTGAAACCTAACCCCCAACATGATGGTGTCAGGAGGGGCTCCTCTGGGAGGTGATGAGATCATGAGGATGGAGCCTACAGAGTGGAATTAGCGTCCTTAGAATGGAGACCCCAGAGAGCTCCCTCACCCCTTCCTCCAGGTGAGGACACAGTGAGAAGAAACCATCTGTGAACCAGGAAGCAGGTCCTCACCGTACTGAGACTCTGCTGGTATGCCGATCTTGGACATGCAGCCTCCAGAGCCATGAGGAATCAGTGTCTGTTGTTCATGAGCTGCCCGGTCTCTTCCGGGTCTCTGCCTGGTCTCTGGTGTTCCGTCATCGCAGCCTGAGGGGATGAAGTCAGTGCCCTTCCCACCGCACCATGTCCTATCTTCCTGAGATGAGCATCCCAGACCTTCTGTCCTCAGCCTGCTGCTGAGACCCACCCTGCCCCCCAAATGCTCTAAAAGCCAGCCCCCTGCCACAGAATGAGCACCAATCGTGAACCCTGATGCAAACTATGGACTCTGAGCGATGGAGATGAGTCGACAATGGTTCATCAATTATAACAAACGTCCCATCTGGTGGGGGATGCTAATAATGGGCAAGGCTTGCATGAGTGGGGACATGGGGTATATAGGAATCTCTGGAACTTCCTCTCAGTTGTTTTGCAAACCTAAAATTGCTCTAAAATTAAAAAATATAACTTTATAACCACCACTTAAGATAATGCAGATTTTCTTGCTCTCTCAAGAGCCCCCAGAGATAGTTGTAAGAATAAATTAATTGACTTTTGCTGAAAACACAGAAATCCTAATAACTAAATGCATTCCCAGAAATGAAATAAAATACAAGACAAGTGTAGTTCTGCAACAATGGAGCAATAACAATAAAAACAATAACAATATTTTGAGTATGGAATTCCTAACCTTAATCCATGTGTAATTGCATCTCTGTAACTTAATATGCTTTTCAAGCTATTACCAAGATCACTTCAAATTGGCAGTTTGAAGCATCAGGACTGAATTCTTTTGGTTAAATTCTCCCACTTTTCTTAGTCAAAAAGAGAAGTGTCAAATTTATGTCAGGAATATCATGGCTAAGACCAAAATAGAACCCAGGGAAAAAAAGTTAATCCTTAAAAATATCATGCTTCCAAGGCAGTTGAGTATAGTATTTTTAAATTTGCATTTCCAATACTGGATTATTTAACTTGATTCTCAATTTTGGGATTGCCACCTCTTTGGTATTTCTATAATTTAACTCCCAGTACTGCCTAGATTCAGTATTCTAATTTCTGACCATATACCTTTTCAAATTACTTTCTTTCCAATATTTTACCTGCATTTCAAGACTTCATTAAAATTTTATCTCTTTCAAGAAGACTTTCCCAACTACCACCACCATTTCTAACATTTCTACTGTATCTGTCACACCAAGGAGCAGGCATTCTGTTGTTATTCAGTTGCTAAGTTGTGCCCAACTCTATTCGATCCCATAGACTGCAGCATGTCAGGCTTCCCTGTCCTTCACTATCACTTGGAGCTTGCTCAAACTCATGTCCATTAAGCTGGTGATGCCATCCAACCATCTGATCCTCTGCCACCCACTTCTCCTTTCGCCTTTGGTGCTTCCCAGTACTAGGGTCTTTTCCAGAGCTGGCTCTTTGCATGAAGTGGCTAAAGTAATGGAGCTTCAGTTTCAGCATCAGTTTTTCCAATGAATATTCAGTGTTGATTTCCTTTAGGATTACTGGTTTGATCTCCCTGCAGTCCAAGGGACTCTCACATCACAATTTGAAAGCGTCAATTTTTTAGCACTCAGCCTTCTTTAGGATCCAACTCTCAAACCTGTACATGACCACTGAAAAACCATAGCTCTGACTATATGGACCTTTGTCAGCAAAGTGATGTCTCTGCTTTTGAATACACTGTCTAGGTTTGTCATAGCTTTTCTTCCAAGGAGCAAGCATTTTCTAAGAATAGATCTATTCTAACAGATATATGGGATGTAAAATATATCTGGGTCCTCCCCCCGGGCAGATGGGATACTCTTAAGGTAAAGCTATTCTATCAGAAGAGTCTTCTTTTCTGGGGCTATTCTAAGGTAAGAATTATAATCATCTTGGATCCTAGCCACAAAACTTAGCAGACACTTGCTTGGTTTCCAGAAACAGCATCTTAAACATGCAGTTCTGCTTTGGTTTCCTCAATTATCAATCCCCTTGTGCTCCACGTTATCTCTAGGCTATTTCCCCCAGCCACACCCCCATTCTTGACTACTTGTCCCCATGGCGGCAGCAAACCCTGTTTCTGCATATTCTCTCCAACTGAGGCTTGCTAGATTCCAGAAACAACACAGCCCTTCATATACACTGACTCATAAAATCCTCTTAGCACTCAGAGATACATCATTTGCCCTGTTAGAGAGGAGGCAACTGAGGCATGAGAAGGACAGCCAGTTTCCAAAGACCTCTCAGCTGGTAAGTGTAGGCTGGAGACAGGGCCCAGGGACCTCTAGCCTCAAAGTGCTCCCACACGGGCAGTTTTGTTTTGATGTGCCTGCTGCTGTTGTACGTGTGTCCTGAGGTGGTACACACTCACTGTGTGGTCACCTGGCCTGGATTCTGAGGGCTGTGATCTGGATGGTCCTCAGGTCTCTCGGCAGGTCTAAAGCTCAGGCCAGGACTGTGAGCATGCAACTCTGTTATCTCACTGGAGTGTAAAGTGTAAATAAGGTGGGTCGCAAATATAGTATCATTATTACGATGATTATTACACAGTGACATCAAGACAAGGGCACTACTTTCCACATTTATTATTATTTTACATCAAAGATACAGTTTTTGTGTACGTTCAGCCAGTTGTTCAAGATATGTTTGTTGATCAGGTCACTGGATCTTCATGGGAGTGGGGCTGACTAAATAACACCATATTTTAGGAGGAACTGTATCATTTTTGAGCATTATTTTATCTTCGGAGAAAGAAACAGACTTGGGTTTGGACAGCTAACATAAAAAAGCGAGATGTTTTTCTTTTTAGCAACCAAATTATACTTGAATTACAAGTATAATTACAACCAAATTACACTTGAAAAACCCTTGAGGCATGAGCAGTTAATGCCAGGCCCATGCATAAGCATTTTACTCTCCCTGTTACCTAACATGCCCATCTCCCGCTCCTGTGAACCCAGTGCATCACTCAGAACATGAGTTTGTAGCACCTGGATTTCTGCACCTCAATTCCTGACCTTCTGAATCCACAAGGAAGTCAGATCAGGACCCTGTTGTATCAAAGGCTGTGTGAGTTCTTAATGAAAAGTTTCAGAGGGTTTATAACTATGTGGGCAGGGCACGTGGAGTTGGGGCTCCATGGTAGCCCAGCCCCCACTGCTTTCCCTCACTTGCTTGTTCACTGCGTCAGTCAGATCTGTATTCTACTGTTGTGACCTACGTGTGCTGTGCTAAATCACTCAGTCGTGTCCGACTCTTTGCGAGCCCCTGGACTGTAGCCCGCCAGGCTCCTCTGTCCATGGGACTCTCCAGGCAAGAATACTGGAGTGGGTTGCCATGCCCTCCTCCAGGGGATCTTCCCAACCCCAGGACTGAACCTGTGTTTCTTATATCTACTTCTCTGACCTAATGGCACTGTGATTTTTCCACAGCGGCCAGAACTTTCTGGACTATACTTAAAGCATTCACCCACTTGCTGTTCGCTGGCCTTCATTGGAGGGATTGGTGTCAGAGCTGCAGTGAGTCACACTTGCTGACCAAAAGAGTGATTCCTGCAGATGAAAGCTGTGGAGGCCCTCCTAGGAGAGCTGTGGACGCCCCCTCCGCCACCACCTTCCTAGGAAAACTGGAAGCCAATGCACATGCAGGTGCTGGGGACCAGAAGCTCAGCCCACGCTGACCATTTCTCAGGAGGCTTCATTCACCAGAAATCCCAGACTAGGCATACAGTCGGTGCCACTTACTTCTTCCAGTTTCACTGTCCCCGGCACCAGGAGGTGGGATCTGAGTAGGAAAAAAAGAGAACACAGTAGATGGTAGAGCTGAAATATCTCACACCCTGTAGGCATGCAAAAAGTTTCCTGGTAGTTTTCAAGCATTTTGGGGGTCATGGGTCCTTTATGAATCTGAGGAAAAGACATGTTTTCTGCTGTCTCCTCAAGGTAGCATTTTGAAACTCAAGTCAGAGGATATGCATATACTCTGACACATTGAAGTCTGTTTCCCAGTAAATGGCCAGACTCTGACAGACAGAACTGGTCTAGAGGTCACTGACCCAGGGCCCACCAGCTATGGAGAGACCACAATACCCAGACTTGGGCTCAGTCCCTTAAATTCAGTGGTGTGGAATCTGAAATGGACCATGGAGAGAGAGGAGAAATCAAATTGCTATGCCACAGTCCTTCTATTTTTGACACACAAAATAGACACGAAGCTCATACACAAATTAAACAGGAAAACCACACACCATGACCTTCCGGGTCCAGGGTTAAGTCAGATGTCAGAGCCGTCTTATTGGCAATGATAGCACAAAAGGAAAGAAAGTTTGTGGAATCAGAGTGGACCTCCATTTGAAGAGCAGTGCTAAATGACAAGCTGACTCCTAGGGTGGCCGTAACAACCTGTCCCAGACAAGGGTGGTCAAACAGAGAAACCAATTTCCCCCCAGTCCTGCAAGCTGGAGGCTGAGATCACCAAGTCACAGGGCTGGTTCCTCCTGAAGCCTCTCTCCTGGGCAAGTGGACGCCATGTGTGTCCTCACACAGTCCTCTCTCTGGCCTGTGTCCTCATCTCTTCTTACAAGGACACCAGTCCTAATGGGCCCACCCCATGACTTTATTTTAACTTAATGACCTGTTTGTATGTGTGCACACTCAGTCATGTACGACTCTTTGTGACCCCATGGACTGCAGCCTGCCAGGCTCCTTTGTCCATGGGATTTCCCAGGCAAGAATACTGGAATGGATTGCCATTTCCTTCTCCAGGAGATCTTCCTGATCCAGGGATTGAACCTGTGACTCTTATCTCTCCTGCTTTGGCAGGTGGATTCTTAACCGTTAGCGCCACCTGGGAAAGACCCCTATCTCCAGATACAGTCACATTCTGAGCCCCTGGGGGTCAGATCTTCAACATGTGAGCTTGGGGGGCACTCAGCTCAGCTCCCAGCAGTGCAAGCAGATGTGTATTTCTTTCCAAATCTCTCGGAAGGAGGATTCAGTTGAGAGATGGGACTGACCCCTCTGAGCCACACAGTCTCGTCCTGTCATTGGAACTTCATGTGTCTGTGCTCATGTATGGATCTACCAGATGTGAGCAGTTTGCAGGCTGTTTTACTGCTTCTCTCTCAGCTTGCACCATAGGGCTGGGCACATACGAGGTCTCACCCAGGACCCACTCTAATTGTTCTGTGTCTGGTGTGTCGCCACCTTCTCCTTGACTGGTCAGGAGCTGGTAAGCCTTATGCTCCCTGGGTCCTGGGCTAACACTAGCTGAACAAACCAGGTTTTCCAAAACCTCCATCTGCACCCTGGCTTCTCTTGAATCAAGGATGCATGGCTGAGCAGACTTGACATCTGATGCGATACTTCAAATGTAGAAAAGGTGTTAGATGAAGGTTTGTTGTGTGAGTTACTATCTTGAATTAATTATACTCATTTTATCTTTTTCTAACTGAGCTCTGCCTCTGCATCAAAATCTCCACAAATGCCCCACATGGGAGACCCCTCCTCTCAGAGGGCTTTCTCTCCGGCCACAGTCAGGGTGTACGGCTCGCCTCCTACTCAGTGGAGACTGCACACTCCAGCCTCTCTGCTCTCCCCCACTCCTATGGAGCAGCAGGATGCGACTGTGGGGATTGTCATGGGTCTCAGTCACTCCACCCCTGAAACCACTTTGTAAAAATCTCTGTATTGACATTTGTGAGAGAAATTGTGACTGGTCCTTTGAAAAAGGTTGGAAAATATGAACAAAATACATAGAAGGAAATAGGACTTATTTAGGAAATTAGTCCTGAATATTCATTGGAAGGACTAATGCTACAGCTGAAACTCCAATACTTTGGCCACCTGATGTGAAGAACTGATTCATTTGAAAAGACCCTGATGCTGGGAAAGATTGTAGGCGGGAGGAGAAGGGGACGACAGAGGATGAGACGGTTGGATGGCATCACCGACTCAATGGACATGAATACGAGTAAGCTCTGGGAGTTGGTGATGGACAGGGAGGCCCGGTGTGCTGCAGTCCATGGGGTCACGAAGAGTTGGACACGACTGAGCGACTGAACTGAACTGAACTGTGTTGACCAAACTTAGTGGTAGTTTGGCGGTTATTTTGAGGGTGGACTGTGTAACCTCTTCGTTGCTATGGTGACATGAGTGAACAATCCCCTCTGTAGAGTCAAATAAGTGTTTAATACACATCATGGTGAGCAGCCTGCCTATGCAATGTGATATACTGCTTTCACTGAGCATTTCCAAGTAATTTAAAATTCCTCAAAACTATTATGTTTAGTGACTACATAATGCTTTATCTTAATAATGTACCTAAATTATTTAGTCTTGCTCTGAGTCTTGACTATTTCTGATGTCAACAGTTCTGTGTAACTAGAGGGAACCTCATTGCACATAGAACTTTATGGATAAGTAAAGATATATTCCTGGGAATAGACTTACCAGTTCAAGGGGCACATATAATGTTTTAAGTTTCAATGTTACAAATTGAGAAACTCTTTCTGGGAATTCTGTGCCAATACAGACTCCGACCAGGAGCGAATGAGATTGTCTGCCAGGAATTCTAGCAGAAATGAGGATTTTATTAAAAGAAATAAAAGAAAAGAAAAAGGTTGTAAATTTGTCAGGCAAATGGTAATACCTCAATGTTTTAAGGATGTGAATTTTTTCTTGTTATTACAGAGGCTGAGGAATTCACCTTCACTTTTCAGTCCTTGCTTTTCTTGTTCTGTGAGGAACCCTCTGGCTATTTTCCTATTGGAAACAGTCTGCCTGTAATCCTTGAGGTACATAGTTCCCTAGTTTCTTATACACCTTAGTTATTTCACAATGAATACTGTTCAGCACACTGAAGCTCTGTGCTTCATCCAAGTGTATGAGAGCAAGGAGGGCACATGGGCTGCATCTGGTGAGCCAGGAGCGCTGTGGGCCTGGGCTGAGAAAGCCATGGACCAGCCAGGACCAGAACCTATGGAAGCAGGGACCAGCGGGGAGGCCGTGATGCAGTTGCTTACCCTGAACAGTCGAGGATCCATTCGGATCCTGCTTTCAGTGTCGTCCATTGACAGTCTTCCGGGAAAGTCCTCTTTTCTTTTTGTCATAATTAAATGTTCCTCAATTTTTAAAAATTGCTATTTTTAGTGTTATGGCTTTCTACAAATTCTGTTAAACTCTTCTTTAACTTATTTTTATGTAAAGTATGAATTAAGGATCTTCACTGACTTTCCCCCAACTATGTCTACATATTTTTCATCATCATTTATAGAGTTAATGACCTTCCTTGTCATCATTAAGTTTCTCTATTAGTATTTGCTTCTGGGAAAGCTAATCTTTTCCAGTGATTAAAATATTTACTCTTCTACCAGTACTGCAGGATTCTATTTCCTGTAAATCTAGTAGGGCCGGCTCTCTTTCATTACGTACTCATATTTTTCTTTTTTTCTTTATCTTCTTTGGAAATTTGTGTTTCCCCATGGCTGCCTCACATGTCCAGCCCAGTGCAACAACCTGCGCTGTTCTGAACACAAGCCACTGGCCACCTGTGGCCATCCCACATTGACCGGTATGTGTTTCCCCCACTCCTACTGGGGGGCAGGCGGGGGCTTTAGCCCACGCTTAGGCAAGTATGGAGAAATCATTACATTTCAGACTTGTTTTCAGTAATTCATCAATGCTTATACACTGTAAACTTCATTCAGAATCTCTAGCTAGAGTAAAGTTATAAAGTTAACAGCCTTCTAATATGTTCTGTGTAACTGCATGAGAGGTTGCTCTATTTTGATTTCTTTTCTATAAACTTAAGTTGCTACAGTAATTTTTCTATTTAGTCACCTGACAAACTAATGAAAATAGGGTTTAAACATTTTATTGTGCATATTCCTTTTACAGGGATTTTGATCTTTAAAAAGAAAACCATAAATATTAATATCTTGCATGCTGCTCTTTGTACTTTGGGGTAATGGAGATAAGAAAACTGTGTCACTTTATTTTTCCATCCCCTAGCTAGAAAAGGTAACCAGAATTCCAACCAGGGGATAGTAGCTAGTCTCAGCAAAATGCAGTCAGTTTCACAGATTAAACATGTGTTTAATGAATAAAACAATAAGTACTAACACAATATGGAATACTACTAATGCAACAGAGCTAATGAATTTTACCTACTTTGATTTTTTTTTTTTTAGTTTAAACAGCCATGCATGACCACTGGGTATCACAGGGGTAGACATGGTAAGAAGCTAATCTCCATCCTGGCCACTCTGCCTGGTCCCTGCAAAGAAGAATTCAGGTGCCCTGTTTGTCTCTTCCAGGCCAGAAGAGCAGCCCGAGGCTGGCGGTTGCAGTGATTAGAGCAGCTCTCCCATGGGGCTCACGTACTAAAGCATAATGACATTCCAGGCGAACACAGGGTGCTGGCAGAAGGGGAGACGGCAAGGAGAAACCACCTGGGCCCAGACGGACACAAGGCACATGGGGACACAGGGCAGGGGTGGCAGCTGGGAAGGGTGTGCTGAAGGGAGTCCAGAGCGCCCTGTCACTAGCTCAGATTCCAGATCCAAGCTCCCCCGGGGCAGCTTCACCACGCCTCAGTGGACAGAAGAGTGCTCTGTTCAGTTCAGTCACTCAGTCGTGTCCGACTCTTTGCGACCCCATGGACTGCAGCATGCCAGGCTTCCTTGTCCATCACCAACTCCCGGAGTTTACTCAAACTCATGTCCATTGAGTCGGTGATGCCATCAACCATCTCATCCTCTGTCATTCCCTTCTCCTCCTGTCTTCAGTCTTTCCCAGCATCAGGGTCTTTTTCAGTGAATCAGTTTTTCACGTCAGGAATCCAAAGTCTTGGAGTTTCAGCTGTAGCATCAGTCCTTCCAATGAATAGTTTACTAGTTCTGTTTACTTGTTCAGATGCAGATCCAAGTCCCCCCACCTCGGGCAGCTTCACCACACTGCAGCGGACAGAGGACCCCTCCCTCTGTGCGGCCAGTCAGCCCAGTCAGACACACCAAGGGGGCTTCCAAACCACCATCTGTGGGGACGATGAACCCTGCTGCGGCCGCACTGCCTTCTCTGGACGTGCCTGTAGCTAAGGGCTCCAAGTTGCCAGAACCCTGCACAGTGTGTTCTCATTTATTGTGCAACGCAGACAGTTTGGGGCTAAACCTATTTTAAAATGTCAGCCTACTTATTTGGTCCACGGGATGAGAAATCCAAGATTCTCAGAAAATGCCATGTTTGGTTTGGACTCTGTCCTGGAATGCAGAGTGGAACAAGTGCTAAATCCTCCTAGAGTGGTATGAGGATTAAAACAGAAAAATCGAGAAAAAGCAGCTGGTACCTCTGATATGCTGTATCTCACCAAGTTCCATTACTGGTATTTTTTGTCATCACTGCCGTGGTTAGAGCCATTAGACTGTACTGTAACAGATGTATTAAATTGAGAAGATGTGGAATCTGAAAAAAATAAGATCATTCTCAGAATTTCCAAACTAAGGAGACTGTGCACATAAATCCCACCCAAAAATGTTATAAAAAAGAAAGAAAAGAAAAATGAATGGGCCTCTCTTCGATGCCACTGAACCACCTGAAGGGATAAAAGATGAAAGCTAAGTAAGAGGCTGGGCCTGCTGAGGGGTGCTGGCTGTGGCCCACTGCTCAGGGCCCCCCTTCTATCTGGCTGGGGGCACGGGGAGATCACCCTCACCTGTGCACTCAGCTCCTGCATTTAGCATCGGCCACCTGGCTGATGAGGACACGTGAACCAGTGACTGCTGGTACCTGCTGGAGCCGTGTGGGGCAGGATCCAACTGTCTTCCCTGCCTGCTCTGCCTCCTGGGCACAGGTCTAGGGAGGCTGCAGATGGAGCTGGACCCCTGTGAGCCCGGCTTCTTCATGACAGCTGCGGCAGCACCTGCCTCTCCCAGAGCAGGTGAGAGATGCAGAGTCCCAGGCCAGCCCCCACCTGCTGACCTGTACCTGCATATGGCACAGCCCGATGTGAGCTGTGAGCACTCTGGCTGGTGACTGGTGACCAACCTGCCCAGATGTGGACTCTCACTGTGGTTGCCCATACCTGGTTTGAAAGTGAATGGAAACCCAGAGAAGGAAGCAACGTCTGTGTGTGCAAAGGCAATTTCCCCGTGTTTTCGTTTCATTAGAGACGAACATGATTGAAGTCGGCTCCGCCTGGGTGTGTTTCCCACATTGGGGAGCAACTCTGAGGCCAGCTGCTTCAGCTCTTCACACACCGACATGAGGGTCAGATAAAATCAGCTGGTGAGAGTGTCTGTGTAACTCCACGAGACCCTTCTCACGCTGACGACTGGGATGAGCTGGGAGCCAGTGTGGGTCTAGCAGCAGTTGAGGCCTTCCTCAGGTGCCGCAGGGCCTAACGGGCCAGTCAGGTCAAGGAGAGAAATGCCTCAACTATCGTAGGGGTCATTCCATCCGGAAGGAAGCCTGTGAAGGAGCGTCAGCTGTTGCAGACTCTCATGATCTCAGTTTCCAAATTCACTTCTTTGGGACCGTGACCCTATGCGGTTGTGCTGCTCTGCATTTGTGGCCAGACATGGGGGCCAGCTCTTATCTCTTGGTTATTATAATTCCACCAGGGAGCTTGGCTGTCTGGGTGCCACAGGCATCCTAAAAATGTCCCCATTGTTTCTGAACACACAAACTTAGAAGGATGGCGATTCCAGGAAGAAGTTATGCAAAAACATTCATAATGCCTTCAAATTTATTCCCAGATGGGCTAACTGCCTAATTCTGGAGATAGCAGCCACAGTCTCACATGAATGAGACGTATTTGCATTTACGGGAGGCACCGCGGAGAACTCACTGCTGCCCTGAGGGCCCAGGAGTGACAACAAGGCAGGGCCAGCTGCCACCATGGCACCATTGCCAAGACCTCCTGTTGGTGGCACTGTGCTTGCCCACGTGCTGGCCCAGGGCCCACCGTGCGTGACTGGTTTTGCCTACATGGAAGAGCTTGTCTCCTCCCCTACATAAAGTAATACTATTCAAGACTCAAGTGTGGGGGCGTCTGCTTCCTTCTTCAGGGAGTTTCACAGACGGGAAGCACACACATGAGGCATGGGGAGGCAAACGCCTGCCCAGGAACCAGAGAGAGGCAAGCCCTCTGCTCTGGCTGGGCGGACTGCTGCCCACACCGATCGGAGGCACCCTGGCACCGTACCCAACCGCTGTTATCCTCCAGAAAATGTGCTGGTGGATGAACCCTTCACAGTTCATGCCTCAACAGCAGACCCCTTCCATCTCTTCAGGGCACCGAGCATTGTGAACCCCTATTTTATTTCATGAGTGTGATGTACAGATGGCACCAGGAACGGTGGCAGTGTGGACACCACGTCATCCTTCCACTCACTGGAAAGGATCCCAGGTTCTAAACAGATAAGGCAAACTAGGGATTATACAGGAAAACGTGACGAGGTCGGTGGGTGCAGGGGTGACTGGTGTCTGCAGAGGCTGCCGGAATGATGAGCAGTGAGGGTGCCATCCTTACTCAAGGTCCACAGTGGTGCCACATAAAGTGAGTGGCTGCTTGGGGGGCATGTCAGGGAAGACCCCACATGCTACAAAGTAGGAGAGATCTGCCTCACCCTGGACCAAATTACAAAGGAGGCTCAGTGGCTGCCACGAGGGAGCAGAGTGAGGTGGACACTTAGGATGCTACCAGTGTCCGCTCTCTAGTCCTGGACCACTGCCTGTCACACCCTCCATCCACCTGTCCCCAAGGCTGACCATCATGGTAGGAAGGGAATGAAAATACAGACGGTCCATCAAGTGGTTCCATCCAAGCCTTGCTTGCCCTCAAGCAGCTGGCCCAGATACAAAGCGCTGAGAGGAGGAAGGGAGAGAAAGAAAGTAAAAGTGAAGGTAGCTCAGTCATGTCCGACTCTTTGCGACCTCATGGACTGTACAGTCCATAGGAATTCTCCAGGCCAGAATATTGGAGCAGGTAGCTGTTCCCTTCTCCAGGGGACCTTCCCGACCCAGGGATCGAACCCAGGTCTCCCGCATGGCAGGTGGATTCTTTATCAGCTGAGCCACAAGGGAAGTGCACAGGAAAAGAGACCGTGCTCTAAATTAAGCTCCTTCTACCACAGTCCTCTGTGTACTTTTTGCCACAGGGCCTGCTTTACAGTAAGTTGGATTCCACCCAAAATGGTACATCTAGGTGGACTTCTGGAAGACCCCTCTGCTCTCAGTTCTCTCCCCCAGTGGCCTACTGCAATGTCTAAATTATCCACCACTGGGGTCATATTAATGAGAAATTATTCAAACACACAGAAGTCTACTGCCGACTTCCAGTGTCCTGTGCTGAATTAGCTTCATGGCTTAGCCCTCTGACTTGCAAAGACTCAGAGCATGTCTAGAAGGGAGAAACAGGACCAAGCATTATCAGAGCGGGTGGGTATCGAGGAGGCTGGCAGAGCGCCAGCTGCGCGAGAGCAGAGAGCCCACCGCGGGCTGTGGTCTCAGAGTTCCGGGGACGGAGTGGCCTGTACAGCATGTGAGTGGTGGGGCCACAGCAAAATGCCTTAAACAGACTCTGGACCCTCTCAACTCCACTGCCTTCCAGAGGGCACTGCCCAGAAAGGGAGTTTCAGGAACAAAGAAGTGAGGTCAGGAAATGCAATGTACAGGGTCCAGGAGCTGGGCTGCTCCCCCTACACCCATCCAGAGGGACAGCCCCAGTGGACCCCAGACAGGAAGGAAGACCAGACAGGTCTCTCTCAGCTTTACATATAAACAGAGACCTGCGTTTATATAGTGACTTCTTCTAGCTTAACATTTCTACTCCTGTCCCAAGCTGGGGCCTGCTCATGTTTCTGTAAGAAATATGCCCTGGCCTTCGATCCTGAGAATTGTGTCTGTTTGTTGAGACACATCTACTGAGCTCACTAGGGAAGACACACCTTTCTGTCCTAATCAATGCCAGCATAAGAAGTGACGCTACATAGAAAGTGTCAGAATTGGCTCCACCATCTTAACTGAGCTCATCTGGGAGTAGATGACAAGGCTTTTTTTCTTCATAAGCCTTCATTGATCCCCTTAAAATAGTGCTGACACAAGTGGGAGTAATTCAAATGGATGGCAGGTGAAGTACTAGATGAGGTCAAGATTTCTGGAATGACCCAGGCCATAATCAGCATTAATCCACTCGGATTTAATGATCTCCACACATAATAATAATAAACAAATCCAGGTGTGGCCTTTTACAGAGGATTAAAGTGGGAGAGGAAACTTTTCAAACCATTCTTCCTGGTCCATCCTCAGGATGACTTGGCTGGGCTCAGTGAAGGACACACAGGCAGAGTCTGTTCAGATTTTCAGAAAACAAAACCAAACCAGGAAACAGGGCACTGAGCTTTGACTACTGCTGAGGGGTGCCAAGGACTCGATCTCATGCAGTCGCTGAGCTGGCCACAAGCATGTTCATCTCAAGTCCTTACCTACAATGGTGCAAGGGAATGGGACCCCAGGCTTGCTGGGGAGGCCAGTGACACCCGAGTGGGGATCATGGAGACAGCGATTAGAGCCACCTGCATAGGCTCATGGATTCTGTGTCTCCCTCCTTCCTGTCTGCCGCAACCTCAATACCTTTTCTGGAATATTTAAAGCCAAATCTAAGACTTCATATGATTTCAGATTAATCAAGGATAATAATTAAAAACTGTCATTGCATACTATTATTATATTGACTAAACTGTCAGCATTCTTATCATTACGTAATATGCTGTCAATTTTATATTAGACCCCCGTATCCCCACCACCTAATTTCAGTAATTATGAACATGTGCAGACATGTTACACCTAAAAGTCCCACTCGATCTTTGTCCTTTCCACAGGGTTGTTTTGAGGGAAATCTCAAACTTTCTACCATTTCATCTGTAAATAGTCTGTGTCTCTGGCAAGTAGGCCCTCTCTTAAAATACAACTAGGGGCTTCCCCGGTGGTCCAGTGGCTAAGAATCTGCCTGCCAAATGTAGGGAACATGGGTTCAATCCCTGGTCTGGGAAGATCCCACATGCTGTGAGGCAACATGGCCTGTGAGCTGCAATTACTGAAGCCTGCATGCCTAGAGTGCCCTGCTCTGCAACAAGAGAAGCCACCACAATGAGAAGCCTACACAATTAGAGAGTAGCCCCTGCTTGCCACAACTAGAGAAAAGACAGTGCAGCCAAAAATAATTAATTTTAAAATAAATAAAATACAGCCACAATCTCAAGATCAATAACAATAATTAGCAATAACTCAATTCTATTAAAAGTAAATATGTACATATAGATATGCAATTCAAATTACCTGATTTTAAGTCTGTGTGTATACAGGCATATGTATATATTTGGTTGGCTTGTTTAAATCTGGATCCAAACCCATTCTAAGCACTACGTTTGGTTGACAAGTCTTTTAAATCTCCTTAGCCTGAGGTTCTCTCGCCTTTTATTTTTGTAACTTGCAATTAGCCAGATTCCTTCCCCTGCAGAGCTTGCCCCAATCTGGGTCTTGGCGACTGCATACCTGTTCCGTTGTCTGACTCTTGGCCCCTGTCTCTTGTGCGTCCCTGCAGTCTGGGACACAGACCTACATCCGTGCTGTCCAACAGAGTGGCCACTAGCTCACATGGCTATTGAGCATTTAAAATGTGGCTCCTGTGACTAAGGAAACGAACCTTTAATTTATTTAAATTAATGTAAATTTAAAAACTGATACTCTTGTTGCTGGAAAGATTTCAAGTATGATTGGAACAGCTTGGAAAGTGAGCCTACATTTTAACTGTAAATTTTGTAAAACTTAAATACAGATAAAGTTTTTCCAATGAAAATTCAGCCACAAAAGTAACATAGACTTGCAAGTGTAAAATATACACAGCATTTCAAAGGCAGAGTAGGAAAAAATTTTAAAACTCTTGTCAACATTTTTTACATTGATAATGTTATGAAATTATATTTTGGATACACTGAGTTAAATAACATATACTGTTAAAATTAGCTCTTACCTATTTCTTATCTTTTAAACATGTTTACTAGAAAATATAAAATTCTAATCTGGCTCTCTTTACACTTCTACTGAACAGCACTGATGCAGAAGATTAATTAGACTGAGGTTGGTCTGAGGACGGGAGTTGTCTGTAGGTGGAGTGAACCACAGGCAATGCCGAAGATTCCTCTTGTTTCTCTTTGGTGCTATGATGTCCGAGCCCTCAGCACAGCCTTATCAAGCTCTATCAGCTCTTCAACCAATGGTTTTGGCAGCATTAATGACGACCACCTTGATTTTTGTGTCATTAACGATTGCAAAATTGTGATATTCTAGCTCTATGATTCTTTCCTCTGTTGATTCAATTTCTACTATAAAGAACTTTGCTGAACAACTTTTTTTCTTTTTTACCCAGAGGCAGAATTCATACAGGTAAAGTGGGATAAATGCCTGTTTTGTACCCTATATTTACTAGTTTTCAAAATAATCATTTAGTCTTAAACATGTAGTAAACATACTTTTCATTTTTCATTTCAGTTCTGTTTTCAGTTGTAGGATCATCATAATCTAATGGATTTTGGCAACACTGTGTTGCAATAAACCACAGTTATTACTTCTTTGATGCTTAACTGTCTCATTGTGGTTATGGGAATCCTTTAAAGTTGGCTTCTGATCCTTTCTGTTATGATTCTGCTAGCGTTCTCACTTTCTGGAACAAGAAGCTGGTTATCAAGATCATTTATATGTTTCCTGTCCCACATCTGGAATCAGCATTTTCTCCAGGGAGCACTGGATCCTTTTAACGGCAAATTATTTAGAATCATAATTAGAGTCCCAAACATATAAAGAGCCAATGCGTATCCTTTTCAAATTATTCCAAAAAAATTAAAGAGGACGGAGCAATCCCAAATTCATTTTATGAGGCCACCATTACCCTGATATCAAAACCAGACAAAGACACTACAAAAAAGAAAATTATAGGCCAATATGAATATATACGCAAAGATTCTCAACAAAGTATTAGCAAACTGAATCCAACAATATATAAAAAGGATCATATACCATAATTGAGTAGGCTTTATTCCAGGAAAGCAAGGATGGTTCAATATTCACAAATCAATGTGGTACATTATCCTAACAACAAAAAAAGGATCAAAAAACCACATCATCATCTCAACAGACTCACACAAAAAGAGTCACCTAGCAAAATTCACCATCAGTTCATGATAAAAACCTCTCATCAAAGTTGTTATAGAGGGAATATATCTCAACATAGTTAGGCCATTTATGATAAGCCCACAGCTAATATCATACTCTATGGTAAAAAAGTTGAAAGCCTTTCCTCTAAATTCAGGAACAAGGTAAGGATGCAGACTCTTACCACTTCTATTTAACACAGTATTAGAATTCCTAGCCCTAGCAACCAGGAAAGAAATAATAAATAAATTAAAGGCATTTGAATGATAAAGGAAGTAAAACTATCACTATTTTCAGATGACACAATGCTATATATAGAAAACCTTAGATTACCATCAACAAAGCTATTAAAACTAGTTAATACAGCAAAGTTGTGGATACAAGACTAACATACAGAAATGTGCTGCTCTTCTATCATAAAGAAAAAGAAAAAAAATCTCACTTAAAATCTCATCAAAAAGGATAAAATACCTAGTAATAAACTTTACTAAAGAGCTAAAAAACATCTACTATAAAAACTATAAAACACTGATAATGAAGGCAACTGAAGATGACACAAAGGGATGGAAGGACATCCATGCTCTTGGATTGGAATGTTTACTAGTTACTTCTAAAATGGCCATACCACCCAAAGCAATCTAGAGAGCTAATGCAATCCCTATCAAAAATCCCTAGATATTTTTCACAGAACTGGAACAAATAATCCTAAAAGTTATGGAGCCACAAAGATCCTGAATTGCCAAAGCAATCTTGAGAAAAGGAGAACAAAGCTGGAAGTATCATTGTCCCTGACCTTGGACTATACTACAAAGCTTCAGTAATCAAAAGAGCACGGTACTGGCACAAAAGCAGACACAAAAATCAACAGAACAAAATAGAGAACACAGAAATAAACCCATGAACCCATGATCAATTAATCATGATGAAGGAGACAAGAATGCACAAAGAACAGACAGTCTCTTCAGTAAGTAGTGCTGGGAAAGCTGGACGGCTACATGAATAAGAAAGAGATTAGGACATTTCCTCGCACCATATAAAAAATAAATTCAAAATGGATTAAACACCTTAATGTAAAACCAGATACCATAAAATTCCTTAATTTTTGTTTGTCACATCTGTCAGAATGGCTATCATTAAAAAGTCTACAAATGTTGGTGAGGATGTGGAGAAAAGGGAATCCTTGTACCCTACCGTGAGAATGTAACTGGTGTAGCCTCTATGGAAAACAGTATGCAGGTTGTTCAAAAAGCTGAAAATAGAACTACCATATGATCTAGCAGTTCTATTCCTGAGTATACATCCAGAGAAAATGAAACTGTAACTTGAAAAGATACAGGCATTTCAATGTTTATAGCAGGACTATTTAAAAGCAAACAAATGTATACAGCAAGACAGAAACAGAGTCTCAGATACAGAGCAAAAACCAGTGCTTACCTGTGGCAAGAGTGAAGGGGCAGAGGCAAGAGAGAGGTATGGGATTAAGAGAATCAAACTTCTAAGTACAGAATAGGTAAGCAACAAAGACTGTACAGCACAGAGAACTACAGCCATTAATTTGAAATAATTTTTAATGAAGTATGATCTATAATCCCATATCACTATGCTGTACACTCAAAATTGATCTAATATTATAGTTTAGATCAATTGTATTTCAATAAAAATAACAAAACAGTACACTGGCATGATTAACTTAAATTTATAAAGTTTTTAGTTTCTTAATCTGTATCAACTTTTTTCTTTGCACCAAGATTCTGGTTTCTAAAAACATTAACATTGATTTTACCTGTGACTATATAAAACTTTTCACAAATACCAGTATTATCACTGATACTATGATTACTGAAGAGTTCAAGACCTCTTCTATTTTCATGCAAAGCAGCACTACTGCCATTGTACAGTTAAATCATTGGGCTAAAGTTATCCAAAAGAGTATTTTATTTGCCAGTTAGTGACCACCTTCATATATAGCTAGGGTCACTTAGTTTTTGTTTATTTTCAGTATTTTGTTTTGTTTTTTTTTTGTTTTTTTTTTTTGAACTGTTGACTTCACTTCCTTTATTCATAAATACTTTTATTCATGCCTATTCATGATAAAGTAAAATCAATATTGAATAATTTCAATACATATAACTTTTTGAAGCACCATTGAATTCATTCAGAACCTTTTTATAGATTTTATGTTTGAGGACTCTTTTTTTTTTTTTTTATTTTTTTTAATTTTTTTATTAGTTGGAGGCTAATTACTTCACAACATTTCAGTGGGTTTTGTCATACATTGATATGAATCAGCCATAGATTTACACTTATTCCCCATCCCGATCCCCCTCCCATCTCCCTCTCCACCCGATTTCCTCTGGGTCTTCCCAGTGCACCAGGCCCAAGCACTTGTCTCATGCATCCCACCTGGGCTGGTGATCTGTTTCACCATAGATAGTATACATGCTGTTCTTTTGAAACATCCCACCCTCACCTTCTCCCACAGAGTTCAAAAGTCTGTTCTGTATTTCTGTGTCTCTTTTTCTGTTTTGCATATAGGGTTATCGTTACCATCTTTCTAAATTCCATATATATGTGTTAGTATGCTGTAATGTTCTTTATCTTTCTGGCTTACTTCACTCTGTATAATGGGCTCCAGTTTCATCCATCTCATTAGAACTGATTCAAATGAATTCTTTTTAATGGCTGAGTAATATTCCATGGTGTATATGTACCACAGCTTCCTTATCCATTCATCTGCTGATGGGCATCTAGGTTGCTTCCATGTCCTGGCTATTATAAACAGTGCTGCGATGAACATTGGGGTGCACGTGTCTCTTTTAGATCTGGTTTCCTCAGTGTGTATGCCCAGAAGTGGTATTGCGGGTCATATGGCAGTTTCTATTTCCAGTTTTTAAGGAACTCCACACTGTTTTCCATAGTGGCTGTACTAGTTCTGGCAATTCCCACCAACAGTGTAAGGAGGGTTCCTTTCCCACAGCCTCTCCAGCATTTATTGCTGTAGACTTTGGATTAGCAGCCATCCTGACTTGGCGTGTAATGTACCTCACTGTGTGTTTTGATGCATTCTCTAATAATGAGTGATGTTTGAGCATCTTTTCATGTGTTTGTTGCCATCTGGTATGTCTTCTTTGGAGAAAATGTTCTGTTTAGTTCTCTGGCCCATTTTTTGATTGGGTCATTTAAATTTTTTCTGGGAATTGAGCGTGCAGGAGTTGCTTGTATATTTTTGAGATTAATCCTTTGTCTGTTTCTTCATTTGCTATATTTTCTCCCATTCTGAGGGCTATCTTTTCACCTTGCTTATAGTTTCCTTTGTAGTGCAAAAGCTTTTAAGTTTCATTAGGTCCCATTTGTTTATTTTTGCTTTTATTTCCAATATTCTGGGAGTGGGTCATAGAGGATCTTGCTGTGATTTATGTCGGAGAGTGTTTTGCCTATGTTCTCCTCTAGGTTTTTATGTTTCTGGTCTTAACATTAGATTTCTTAATCCATTTTGAGTTTATTACTAGGCAATATCACTGATGCAACATAGATGCAAAAATCCTTAACAAAATTCTAGCAAACAGAAATCCAACAACATGATCAAAAAAAATCATACCAACACCGACCAAGTGGGCTTTTATCCCAGGAATGCAGGATTCTTCAACATCCGCAAATAAATCAATTAAATAAACCACATTAACAAATTGAAAGATAAAAACCATATTAATCTCTAGATGCAGAGAAAGCCTTTGACAAATTCACCACTCATTTCTTGATTAAATACTCTCCAAAAAGCGGAATAGAAGGAAACCTCAACATAATAAAGCTATATATGACAAACCCACAGCAAGCATCACCCTCAATGGTGAAAAATTGAAGGCATTTCCCCTGAAATCAGGAACAAGACAAGGGTGCCCACTCTCACACTACTGTTCAACATAGTGTTGGAAGTTTTGGCCACAGCAATCAGAGCAGAAAAAGAAGTAAAAGGAATCCAGATAGGAAAAGAAGAAGTGAAACTCTCACTGTTTGCAGATGACATGATCCTCTACATAGAAAACCCTAAAGACTCTACCAGAAAATTACTAGAACTAATCAATGAATATAGTAAAGTTGCAGGATATAAAATTAACACACAGAAATCCCTTGCATTCCTATATACTAACAATGAAAAAACAGAAAGAGAAATTAAAGAAACAATACCATTCACCATTGCAACAAAAAGAATAAAATACTTAGGAGTATATCTACCTAAAGAAACAAAAGACCTATACATAGAAAACTATAAAACACTGATGAAAGAAATCAAAGAGGACACAAACAGATGGAGAAACATACCGTGTTCATGGATTGGAAGAATCAATATTGTCAAAATGGCTATTCTACCCAAAGCAATCTATAGATTCAATGCAATCCCTATCAAGCTACCAACGGTATTTTTCACAGAACTAGACCAAAGAATTTCACAATTTGTATGGAAATACAAAAAACCTCGAATAGCCAAAGTAATCTTGAAAAAGAAGAATGGAACTGGAGGAATCAACCTGCCTGACTTCAGACTCTACTACAAAGCCACAGTCATCAAGACAGTGTGGTACTGGCACAAAGACAGAAATATAGACCAATGGAACAGAATAGAAAGCCCAGAGATAAATCCACGAACCTATGGACACCTTATCTTTGACAAAGGAGGCAAGGATATACAATGGAAAAAAGACAACCTCTTTAACAAGTGGTGCTGGGAAAACTGGTCAACCACTTGCAAAAGAATGAAACTAGAACACTTTCTAACACCATACACAAAAATATTTTCAGTATTTTGTACTGCTTTTTAGATTTTGGTTTAATTCTATCTTATATAAAAATACACAGGGTACTAAAATCAAATCTACAGAAAAGGATATATTCAGGGAAGTCTTTCTTCCCTGGTCCCGTGTGTGTCTTCCCTCCACTATGGATCCTTTAGCTTCGTTGTTTGGTTTCTCTTCCCATTTTACTGCCAGGCTTCATCACCTTGTTTCTGACACTGGCAGGGAAGACATCAGTGTTGCCCATTAAGTAACATGTTGACTTTTAGACTGTGGACTCTAAGACATGTTTTAAGACTAACCCTACCCTTGTGGCTCAGCTGGCAAAAGCACCTGCCTGCAGTGTGGGAGACCTGGGTTTGATCTCTGGCTTGGGAAGATCCCCTGGAGAAGGGAAAGCCTACCCACTCCAGTATTCTGACCTTGAGAATCCCATGGACTACAGTCCAAGGGGTCCCAAAGAGTTGGACATGACTGAGTGACTTTTACTTCACTTCACTACCTAGATATAATTTCAGCTCTACACTCTTCAAACCAGCCTGGGAGTTGGCTGAAGGTTGAGTTCACCCACAAACATATCCCCCAAGATGGCTGGCAGTCATTTGGGGTGTGCTATTCCTTTTTCCCTGCCATGTAGTAAGCACTGAAGTAAGGAGAGCTCAACGAGATATGCAGAATGATGCTTTGCACTTATCCATAATGTCTCCCCTGCCAAGTTCTGTCAAGTTCTGAGTATACATTAGCAACAACAAGAAATCCTCCTAACCCTAAGGACAGGAGTACTCACTTCTAGAGCAATGAGTTGACTTCCTCAAGGACTTGCTCTTCAGCACGGAGGCCACCTGGAGCTCCTGGGTCCCAGAGCTCTCTCCTTCCTTGGTAAGAGAAGGATCTCTTGAAAAGGATCCTGTTGGTGTCAACAGTTCACAGAATAGAGGCAGTGGCATGGGGTAAGTTAACCCTGCAGGATCAGGAAGGAACTGTTATAGAAGAAGGACCCAGTGGTGTGGTGATGAGAGCAGTCACAATCCTGGTAGAAGACGCAGAGAAACTGGCTGCTGGGCTCCTGACTGGGCGCTGAGTGGAGTACCAAGTGTTCTGCATACATGGTCTCATTTAATGTTTATCTGACTCACAGCCACCTTGCAAGGTCGACAGAATTGACTTTTTGTCATAGATGATAAGCAAAAACTGATTACTTAGAAAATTTGTCTAAAATGTCATTCAATGGAAATACTATAAAATCATTCTTTGTTGACAGACTTGGTGAGTGCTGAATATATATTAAAACAACCACAGAAATACCTTAGTTAATCATCGTGTCCAAGGAGTAGTGTGCTCTGACTAACTGAATTGTTCATCTTATTTTAAGTTGAAGATTTTACACTCTAAAATCTGCTTTGGCAAAACTGTGCTTGGGAAGAATGCAAAGACCTCCAACTTCAACAATAATTTTCAAACTAGTGTGTGTTTTCAGTAAATTATTTTAATAGTATGAATTTTGAAGACTTTTGATTTCGTCTTGTTGACAGTGTTAATAAGTGTCTCATGTGGTCGTCTCAAAGCACCTATGACTAAATATGGCTTCTGGGTTTTTGAGTGTACACTGTGCTGAACTTGATACCCAAATGGGGTAATAATTATTGCTGTGGCATAATGCTTCAACTGCAGAAGTATACTTAATGCCTAAACGCTGCTTCCCCCAGGTGAGATCAAGACCATCTGACAATACTGGAATGACCCAGGGGCTAAAAGGCTCGAGAAGTTTAAATACAGAAAAGCGGTGGGAGACTTGAGGCATACACCAGCAGCTCTGGTGGACAAACTTAAATCATACTTACATCTGAAATGGAAGTTTCTTAACAGCAAAACTGAATTTGCCATATTAAGTTATGTTAATTTGAATTTTATTGGTTTTAAATCTTGTATTTATGTATAAATGTATATGTTCTTGTTTTACTGGATTTATAAGTATAAAGTATTTATACCTAGGATTAGAGCTTGTATATACTTTTATAATACTATAAGCTGTTTAAATCAACACTGTGAGTCCATGAGAACTCATTTTTCTTTAAACGCATATGTATATAACCCAAGTTTGAGAAATACTAAACCAGAAAACTCATCCCCAGCTATACTCAATTGAACTGTAGAACTGCATTTTTAGAAACATCCAACAACAAAAAAATCTAGCTCTTGTAAGTGGAACTTCCACCAGTACAAGCATCCAATTACCTGCAACAAGCATGAACTGAGAGGTTGCCATGAACTACAGGGGAATCCGAGGCTGCAGGTGTCCAGTAGCTGACACACAGGATGTCAGAGGACAGAGGTGTTCACAGAGTGTGGCGGACACTCCCTGTGCTGGAGAGAAGCCTGGATCTGAAAGGGAAGTATCTGGTAGGTGACCATGATCAGAAGTGTGCTTCCCAACACACCACGCATAGATAAAACGTGAAGACACCACCCAGTATGCAGACAAGGATAAAATACAAATAATATCAATAATTAATCTCCATTATCTCCACCCAAAACTCTGCAGAGGAGAGACCAGAAAGCTGTTTATGTCCTTGAGAAATAATAATATTTCAAGATATTAGAAGACTGAATGAAATATAAATGCCAAAATTAAAGTATTACCTGCTCAAAGAGGATTTTCAAAATTAATAATAAATACATAAGCGTGAAGCTGGTTCTAGATGTCACTGGCATCAGAACTAGCCGAGACTTGACGTTGTTGAGGAATGTCGACTGTCCGGATTCCAATGAAATGGAGCTAATTCATCCGTTTGCATATCTAGTCAGTGCAGCATCATGAAGAGTCCTTATATGCATCAAGCTGAAAACTGGGCAGTTCATAGTGAACACTCCCGATTCAGGGCGTCCACACACAGGAAAGCGACACAGAGCTGTCCTCAACGGGACATGGCCTGGGTGCCACCTGTATTCAAAACACTCTACCACCAGGAATCTGAACATGTATTCCCCAAACAGACACAGTCCCATGACAGACAGGTCCATTTTATCAGCAGTGGGAAGCCCCCAGTTATTATCTCTGGGGGGAGACTAAGCCATCTTTAGTATACTAAGGCTCAGAGACTCCCTGCAGAAAGGAAATCTGCTTAACTGTGCTAAACCCAGGCTTTCTCACATTTTCGGATCATGGACTTCTGTCATTGTTATTTTGAGTATGGTCTTCAGCACCCACACCTTTAGGAAATGTAGCTCTAACACACAGTGTGATGTCCTAGGAGAGGCCCCCACAAAACTCCACAGGAAGTATTTCCATATACTAGAGCTTGGTTGGCATAGGTATCCTACTGAGTTAGTTTCTCTGTGCTGGAGGATATCAATTATGTAATGTATTAGCACATTCTTCATAGTAACTGGAAAGTGATCTCACCACAGGAAAAAACAATCTCCTTAGTTTGCTATTCTTTATGTATATAAAAACATATACATATATATACATTTCAGTGTTACATACACACATATACACATACATACATATATAACGATGTACTGTGGTGGTTGGTTGTACGTTGTCAAGCTGACTGGGCTAAAGGCTGCCCAGATAGTTGATAAAACTTGATTTCTGGGTGGGCCCGTGAGGAGTTGCTGGGAGAGAGTAGCATGTGAATCAGACCCCCCTTCATTAGATCGAATGGGCACTACCCAGGCCACCGAGGCCTGAACAGAACAACAGGAAGGACACACAGTGCCTGAGCTGGGGACGTGCCTTTCCTCCTACCCTCAGACCTTGGTGCTTCTGGTTCTCCCGCCTTTGGTCTCAGACTGAGTAACGCCAAGGCCCTCCCTGGTTCTCCAGCTTGCAGGTGATAGACGGGCCTCTGTAACTATAACTATGTAAGACAATCCCTGTATTAAATATCTCCTTCCCTCCATACACACACACACACACACACACACACACACACACTAAAGACTCTTTTTCTGGAGAACCCTCACTAACACATCAGCCTATATTCATGTCCCTGAAAGCACAGAGAAGTCCTGGAACCTCTGGAACTCTAACCTACTGGGAATGAAAGCACCAGGAGACGGACAATGCAAGAGAAGGAAGCTGCAGATGGAAACGGACCCACCTGTGGACCAAGACACTTAGAGGCCTCTGCAGCCCCGCCCCCGCTGCTGCCCACAAACTCAGGGCTCCATTCTTTGTTTTCAGTCAAACCGGAGCACATCTGCATGCGTCCTCCTCAAGCCCTCTGACTCCATCCCTCACAAGACACACATGGCTCAGCAAGGACTATCACTGAGCCTTATTATCCATTTACTTCCTGCATGGACCTCCTTTAAGGTCCTTCTCTGATGCTGGGACGGAGCGTGAAGAGGCGCCTTCCCTGTGTCTGGCCGGTATAGAGCCAGCCTGTCTGCCGAGGGTGAGCCACAGTGGATGTGAAGGGTGTCTGTGGGCCAAGGGTCTACAAGTCACAGCCCGTGGGCCAGGCCTGCCTCCCTGCCTGCATTACTTTTCTACTGGAACACACTTTCCATACAGCCCAGGGCACTTTTGTGCGGCAACCGCAGAGATGAGCAGCTGTAACAGAGATATCAGAGTTCATAGAGCCAAAACTGTCTACAAGCTGGTGTTGGGCAGAAAAAGTTTGCTGACCCCATTCTGGGGTGCTGCAAAGCTGCCCCTAGAGCCGCTGGATAAACATGAAGAGGAGGATCAGTCTCAAGCTCCTCAGTCCATCTCATATGGCCAGCACTCAAACAGATGCTATGGGAACGTTCACTCTCCAGTTGCCCTCTGTCTTCTAATTATATAAGTGAATGTGAAAGTGCTCAGTCATGTTCGACTCTTTGTGACCCCATGGACTATACAGTCCCTGGAATTCTCCAGGCCAGAATACTGGAGAGGGTAGCCTTTCCCTTCTCCAGGGGACCTTCCCAACCCAGGGATCGAACCCAGGTCTCCTGCATGCAGGCAGATTCCTTACCAGCTGAGATACCAGGGAAGCCCATATATGTAACTACTCATTATTATGCGGGCTCCAAGTCCAGTGTCCCTTATGATCAGGAGCCAGAAAAAATAACTGATCAGCTGAAACGGACACTGCATTATCAATGACTCGATACACAAGATTTAAAAAAATTTTAAAGGAACCCTTCTAAAGTAAATTTATCAAATTTTATAATTTCTAGAACAGTGAGCTTACAGGTACAAGAGGTCAGAGATGTGATATTAATAATACTAGCAAAAGACCCCCATTCCGATGCAGCACTTCTAAAGAATAAGGATCATCCAACTGTATCAAGTGCTAATTAAATAAACTGAAATGTCATCTAAAAATATCATGTTCTAGATGAAGGTGACGGATATTAAATTACTGGAACACACGGAACAAACACACCTATGAATGGGTGTGAAATTGATTCAGGAGCTTTTCTATTATTTTATATCTGATTCAAAATTAGATATAACTTTGTGAAAAAATTAAACAGTGAAAGTTTTTTCTGATTCAGACGTCCCTCTTTAAACACACACATACATGCACATATGCTTATGCATAGAAACATACATTTTCAAATTTTAAGTAGAGAACAAAGTGATCTCCTAGAGTCATGGGAAGGAATTTTGAGAATTCAGTGGTGAGCATTAGAGATGGCAGGAAAGCACTAAGGGCCAAGGCGAGTTGTGTAGTCTGTGGGGCCCCTTTGTTAAGGAACTATTCTAGGTCAAGCTGGTAAGAGTGGAACACTGAGTTCATGTCACAAGCCATGGAGCAACGGGTCCTCCTCTCTGCTCCCCACCCCCGAACACGTACCAGTGATGGGCGGACGGACAGGGGTGGCTTCAGGAACTGCTGTGGAGGCCACGCACACCACGTTGTGATGTCAGCCACACGCTGAACAGAGGAAGTCTGAAAGCAAGCCCCATTTTCTTCCCAGGCAAAAACAATTTCTCCTTTTGTTCTGCCAGGACACTTAACTGCACACATTTTTCAGTTGCACCAATAACCCATGTCCCCCCAAGGCTTCAGTGTTTCTGTCTTTAGCTAAAGAATCATCAGAAAAGATCATTGTTTTCATTCGCATGAACAAAAGCCACAGGTAGATAAGTGATGCCTCACAGACAGACGCCTTGAAAACCAGCGTCCAAGAGCGCAGCAGCCTTGGGCAGCATCTGGCATCTTACCCATGGGTGCAGGCGTCCCACCCATGGGTGCAGGCGTCCCTGTAAGCGCCCAGCGACACCTCTGCAGGGCTGGAACAAACCAGACACCACCGGGGGAGGAGAAACCGCAGCAAAAATCAGGCGAGGCCTCAAGCACTTCATTTTTCTTTTAAAAAAAAAAAAGATCTTCTAGCCTGAGAGGAAAATGGCATCATTGTTCTGCTTCTGATGACAGGGCCATGCGCTGCGGCTGCCTGAACAGTGACATCACGGCAGGGTCGCAGTCCCCAGTTCAGCACCGGCGGGGGCGAGGCCAGGGGACAAAGGCAGCGGGCCCAGGCCGGGGGGACATCACCACCCAACATAAAACACCTCTTCACAGGGGACGTCTCATTTCAGAGGATGCCGATGTCTTCAAGGAAAGTGTGCAAGCCTTGTTCGTTCACTTCTCATGCCCCCACCCCACCACTCAGCCATCCATGCCTATCCATCAGGCTGAGGCCAGTCCAAGGTCATTGGGAAGAAGTGAGTCTTTAATAGAAGAATAAAGTGGTTGACCTGAAAACTGTCCTCCCCAACCCAGGCTCCCTTCCCACAGCAGTAACCCTGCGGCCACAGCTGCGTTCTCAGGGGGCACGGTGATGGTGACTGAGCACGAGGGGAAAAGGGTCTGAAGTCGGGAGCCTCAGATTTGGTGCTTGTCTCAGCTGCTCTTGAGCTCTGTCCCTCGAGGAGACACTTGCTCTCCTGTTGTGAGCACCGCTTTCTCCATTTGTAAAACTGGGATCAAGCCTGTTTCTCCAGGACCAGGCACACCATCGGCAGGACCCAGGACGACTTGAACACGTGGGACCTCGTGTACAGAGACGGTTATGAATGCCAGCAGGGAGCCCTTCTGAGCTGGGTCTGTGGTAGCCCAGGAAGCTTACCCTGTGACTTCCCAGGCTCTGCACTGGAGGGCAGAGCCTCCCCCACACCTCACCCTACTCTGCATGGAGCTTCACTGATGCTCCTTCAATTCAGATGGATGACAAAGAAGGAGGAAAGAGGATTTCTGCAGAAATCATCTCAGTCAGGATGCAAAGGCCAAGTGCAGAAAGAACCAGTTGTTAAGAAGCCTTCATTTCCAGGCAACTGAATTACAATACAAAAGGAAAACCAAGCGGAAATGAATGCCTCCCTCAAGAGAAAATGTAGTGGAAACAGGAATTTGTCTGTCCCCTTCCCTGAGGAGGAGGGGAAGGTTTGACCGTGTCAGTGTCCGAGGAGTTACAACTGAAGGTCAGAAGACACATGTTTTCTATGGAAACAGAAATCTCACTGACCCCTATTGGACAGTACTGTTCTCTTTCAGGAGGAGGAGTTCCAGACATCTCAGTCCAGTTGGGCATGACGGAGGGCTGTCAGTACTTTTACACTAACTCTGTACAGTTCAGTTCAGTTCACTTGCTCAGTCGTGTCCAACTCTTTTGGACCCCATGGACTGCACCAAGCCAGGCTTCCTTGTCCATCACCAACTCCCGCAGTTTATTCAAACTCATGTCCATCGAGTCGGTGATGCCATCCAGCCATCTCATCCTCTGTCGTCCCGTTCTCCTCCCACCTTCAATCTCTGTACATGAAAACCCATTAATGACTATGAGCATCTTAAAATAAGTAATCTTCTCTCCATGTATATTATGATTCAGAAAGTGAAGCTAAGAGAAAGTCTTGAAGAATATGGCTGCTCTCTATAAACTTAGTTTCGCACGCCCCCTCCCCCAAGCTTCCCTCGGTCAACCTTATTTGGAGCTATTACTCCCCCTGGAAATGTTTACATAGCATTTTCACCCTGTCACTTCACAAAACTTCCATTAATTTTCTTCTCCCTGTACCAAAGTACTTCTTTTTCTCTACCCTAAAACTACCCTGCTGAAACTTCAAAGACTCCCCTGTGGTTCAGAAGTCCTGGAATTGGGTTAACGGGTCCCTGATAACGTCAGCAGAGGCTTTCACGAAATTTATGAACTTTGATCATATCTTCACCTCAGCCTTCGCCTCTTTCCAGACAAAAGAGACCTGATTTTTCCTACTTACACTGAAGACACTCTGTCCACTCCATCCTGACATCTGCTCCCCTTCCCATCAAGGCCGTAATCATCTGCTATCCATCTACCTATTTATTTGTATAATCAAGAGGAGAACTCTCTGTACACACAGTACTCTGTATCCAGACTTGATATGTGTGTTTGAAGAGTAAGAAAACGTGCTTCTATTTTGAAACACTAGATCTCATCATTCTAAGAACTGTGGGCCTTCTCCCCTGAAGCAGTAGCACATTGGACCGATTTCCTGATAGTGTGGAAGACAAACAAATGACTCATGTAGCTCTAAGACCACAATTCAGAGTGGTTGTTCCAAGAACCTTCCCTCTACCTGACCACATCAAAGGTATGGGCCTTTTTTTTTTTTTTTTTTCTACTCATTCTGGCAAGAAAAACTAGCTCCTGATAGCTTTATCTTTCAGAGTAAAGCTATCAATGTATTTATAATCAGAGTTAGAAGGAATGGTCTAGAATTTTTTAAATTACTGATCATCTGCCATATACAAAGAACATCATTCTAGGCCTTGAGAGTTAATGGGAGGGATGGAAATAACATGAACACAACACATGTGTTTTATCTGACCCCGGGGTCCTTTCAGGGACTTCATAACAGGAGCCTGAAGTCCACAGTCTTGCTCCTCCTGGCTCATATGGGACTTCCGGCACCTTCACCTTCTGAGGGCCTCGGGAGGCAACTCATTCATGAGCACAGAGGCATCTTCTCCCTTTAGCTGATGCTGCTCTTTGGCAAAACATGAGAGATCTGGCAAAGCTAAATAACATGTTGATTGCTGACCAACTAGTGGGGAAAAGTTTCTCCCCTTCATGTTGTAGTCATCTGAAGGGTTCCAAATCAGTTACTTGTGCCCTGACATTTCGAAGGGTCTCACTCTTCAATTTTTGCTCACAGTCTATGCTCTTCATAAGAGCCAGGGAATAAGCCCTCAAAATCACACCCTGCATAAGAGGCGGCTCTGTTCCTGGAGGGCGTGCCTAGCAGGGAGCTCCCAGGGGTGAGATATGTTCAGATGTGCTCCAATGCCAGCAGGTGACATCCCCTTGCCTGAGGCTCAGATCCCCTTGCCCAAACAAGCCCAAGCCCACGAGAGGACAGGAGAGGGTGGGGGAGAGCAGCCTCTAAGAACAATTCTAAAATGATCAAGGAAAGAGAAAGTTAGCTGGTAAGATGTTACAGATGCGATGGAATTCCAGATTCCCGCGGGCTGTGTCTAGTCATCAGGGGAACGAGGCTAGGACCACCGCACAGCTTGCTAACTCTGACTTTCTAAATGACAACATTCACACACCAGTGAATTAGACTTTCTCACTGAGTTTAAAAGACTGATGGTGACAGAATCTGAACTAGAAGAACACTCCTACATCAGATAATTTGTTAAATATATTTAACTCATTGATTCACCATCTCCTAGAAAATTCTTTTCTTCATATCCTAACCAGAGAGGAGCCTCACTTTTTCTATATCTCCGCCTGTTCCTTCGGCACAACTGATGCACTTGGCACTAAGTCTATAACAACCTTCCCCTCAAGCATATACTCCTCTCAAATCATCTTAAAATATGAGCTTTCACATAACAAGCTTAAAGATAAAATAGTTACTAAGCACCTACTGTGTACAAAGTAAGACATATGTACTGTGGAGAATATCAAGGTAAGAGGTTTTATCTGAAGATCAAAATAAATTACATAAAGATATAAGGAACTTATGTCCTTTCTTTTGACTGTGTGTGTATGTAAGCTCCCCCCAGTTTTGATTCATTTACAAGATATTCTGTTATGGAAGACATTTTGACTTTAACCGCCAATAGGGTTTGTCTTCTCCTCAGTAAGCCTAACCCTTATTTTGGTTTTCATCAGTTTCACGTGGATGGAACTGAGATTAATCAACTTGGAGTTGTAAGAGTTTTTCAATCTTTTTTTTAGGAATGTGGTCATCTTAGCAACCATTCTTCCTCTGGACACCAGATACTTAGGCTCCCTGGTACACATTTCCAGTGGAGACTGCAGCTCCATCTCTGAGTTCTTCCTAAGGGCCTGCCGTGGGCTCACCTGCAGCTTGCCATGTTCATGGTCAGGCCACCAGTGCCCTGAGCCATCCTGGTTGCTAAGCCATAGCCTCTATGCATCTGCTGGAGAAAACGCAATGGTCTGAGAAGAAGAGGGCCATGCTGTTTAAGTGAGTGATCAGTTTAAATAACTGTTTGCCAAAGAGGAACATGCTGATATTAATCACACCTAGATTAAAGAAGAAAATATTCCCAAAGTAGTTTTTCACATATTTCTGGTAGAGTCAGTGGTTTCCCATGAATGGATGAGCCAACAAATAACAGGCTCCTCTCCAAAACAGTTACCATTCTAGCCAAGACTAAGCAGGGACAGGCACTCAGAACTGTCAGCTCCTCTAAATGCATGTCAAAGTCTGGCTAAACCTGTCTCTTTCCTCTTTCTCCAATGTCATGTTCACCAAATCCTGAAATCCAAATAACAATCAAATTCAAAGAATTACCCAAGACGTAGCCATTCCTATCTTACACTGTCATGTTCATTATCAGCTTAGCTTTTGAAAAAACAAAGAAATAGGAGACTGAATGAAATAAAGGGTGCAGTGGGGCTCAAAGTGAAAGATAATTTAAAAGGGGTCTGATGACAAGGCATGTAAGATGCATTACGGCAATTTTTCAGAAAGTTTAGAGCTTCCAGGCCATTTAGTAAGAAAAATAACTAGTGTAAAGATCCACTAATTTTGTTGAATCATCAAATATTTGTTAATACTACTCAATGACAGAAATTGTGTTCATCATTATAAAGTGGTTTTGGACCACAAAACTCATGTCTAGTAGTGGAGAGAGAAACAGTATCGAAGCGTCATAAATAAAGTACTTATAAAATGCTGTTTTTTGTAAACACCTACAACTATTAGAATCTAATTTTTCATGGGCACACACAGAGAATACACATTTCACAGATTCAATTTCAATAAGAAATCCTACCTACCAAGGGTGTTCAACCAATATTTATTAAAATTCAAAGTGCATCTCTATCATTCCTTGAGAAACTTGAGAAAACTTTATGAAGAATATGACATGTGTATTAAGATGCTATTTTAACCCAGTTACTGAAGATGAAAAATCTGCAAGATAGCTGCTGTTCATTAGTTAAAAGATAGAATATTTCTTTTGACTCAGAAAGAAAAAAAAAATCTGTCAAGGACAAAACAAGATCATCTCTGATTCTAACCTGACATCTGTTTCTCATGCAGTTATTTTTTAATTGGTTCAGTAGTTTTGCTGAAGACAAAAGTAATTCCAGGGTAAGCTGGTAGTTCTGGAAGAGGGATTATTTGAAGAAAAATATATCTTTTCAGAGTATGGTAGTACAGACTTGGGTAGGAATGTAAATTCAGAAAATGTGTAACATAAGACAGCAGACCAGAATCAGACAGGAAAAACATGTCTAAAGAGAGTTAACCTCAATGCATTACCAATATTTTTTAAAAATTTTGTCCACATAATATTGAAAAGGAAAGGTCAAAGCAATCAAATTATTAGTGAGATACCAAATTCATTTTGTGACTGAGCTTGTTATTTGGCATATACAAATTATAAAAAGTAATGCTTTGTCTCCACTTTTAAATTTTCATTCAATTACTATTATACATTCACACACATCAGAAAGTACCAGATCATTAGGGGAAAGCCTGGTGAATAAGAATAAGAGGAAATGTTTTCATAAATTTTTAACTTGATTGAACACATGAAAGAGAAGCCTTTGGGAATATGATTGAAAATAGGAAATCAAAGTACATCTCAAAATTCATAAGAATGCAGTATAGTTTTATAGATTTTTTTTATTATTATGGAAGCTTCAGCGTTTCCTCTTCAATCTGATGATCATCATTTTTCTGGGATCTCCCTGGTATTCCACCTTTCTCTAGTAGCACAGTACTAAAAAGGAGATGCATGAAAGGGTCATAGAATTGTGAAGCTAAATTTATTTCTAAATTTTGTTAACAGTCTATGCTATGGGTATAATAGAGTAATAAATTAAGAAAAGATGAAAAATGAACATAAGGTTTAATATTATTAAATGCAATGACCATTACTTCCTTGGTGGTATATAAAAATTATAATTATGTATTTTACTTCATAATTAAAATTTATACAGTAAAATTATATAATGAAGCTGTATATGTTCATTCAACTAACACAAAAGTTGAATCTGAGAGAGAGATAACAATTTATTAATTTATACAGTTTACTCACTATACAGTTTAATCAACCTGCCCAATTCTCTCTACATTTCCATTCAGTGAATTCTGTCCTGATTAAGTACAAATATGAAGTACTTTGGGTATACATCTGCTATGTTACCCATTTCTATTCTTATGTGCCATTCACAATGAGAGAATCTCACTGTAATAACTATGTTTTAATGGCCAAAGATTTGTTTGCTTTTTAACCTAGCGCTGGCTTCCCAGGTGCCACAGTGGTAAAGAATCCGCCTGCCCATGCAGGAGATGTAAGAGATACAGGTTCAATCCCTGGGTCAGGAAGACCCTCTGGAAGAGGAAACACCAACCCACTCCAGTATTCTTGTCTGGAGAATCCCATGGAAAGAGGAACCTGGTGGGCTACAGTCCATGGGGATGCAAAGAGCTGGATGCTGGATGAAACTGAGCTCAAATGAGGGAACCCTCTAAACGCTACCCCATTGCTTCATCTGGTCCTTAGTCAATGAAGAACACACAGTCAGTTCAAAAGTCACCGGGGAGGACTTCCCTGGTGGTCCAGTGGTTAGGAGTCCGCCAGCTAGTTCAGGGGACAAGGATCCAATTCCAGGCCTAGGAGGATCCCGCAGGCTGTGGGGCAGCCAAAGTTGTACTAAGCCCGTGCACCAAAACTACTGAACCTGTGCTCCACAGCCCATGAGCTGCAACTGCTGAAGCCCTCAGGCCCTACAGTCTATGCTCCTCAATAACAGAAGCCACTGCAATGAGAAGCCCACGCACCACAACTAGAAAGTACCCCCAGCTCACCACAACTAGAGAAAGCCCACGCACAGTAACAAAGATCTAGAGCAGCAGAAAATAATAATTAAATAAAATTTTAAAAAATTTTTTTTTTAAAGGTCGAGGGGAAAACTGACTGTGTCAAAAGTTACTAGGAGACCAGCCATGAATGCATTCCAACACAGTTCCTTCCTAAGGAATCAGTATACACAATTCCTTCTTACGTATACTGGCCTCAGACAATAAGCATCTTGAAAAATACGGAGGTAAAACCTATTCCAGATCAACTGTGACCACGCTGAAAAGGATTTTCATTTCAGTGAATCTGTTTCACAACCACAGGAACCTCATTTATATATTATTTTTAATGTGTCAGGACTGACTACATCCACCAAATTCTACAGTTGGTTTGGTTCATCCAGCACACACTGGCTCAAAGATAATGACAGGCTTTGAGTCCTTCCTGCTTTATTCTTGACAAACTCCAAAAAAAAAAAAATTTATAAATCTATTTGCTCTTACTTCTCAGGAGAACCCATTAAAAACAAAATCTGTTTCCTAAACTGTCTTTAAAAATACAGTGTTAGTTGTTGGTCATCATGATGAAGTTGTAGGCTCCAGAGACCTTCTTTACCTGTAAGTGTCTTTAAAGATGCCTTTACTGGAAAAGACACTGGGTGTCTCACAGAGCCCAAAACAAACTTGACAGCCAAACTTCACCCAACTGAGGCTGAGGTAAGACTCAAGCAGGCAGACCTAAGACTTGGAAGGACATTTGGACTCCTTCCCACTCTCATCAGTTTTCATCCCGACCCCCTCCCCTGCCCCTCCCGCACTGTTTACATTCGTTCTTTCTCCAGAACGGTGCCTCCGCGTGGCTGCTGACCAACCTTGGGCATCACTACACTCCTTATGTTACTATGCTACCGTTACTATCACAGTCTGTGTGTTACTATTCTAGTGTCATCATTTTTATTACTGTGACTGTGTTGCTATTCTGTGTTGCCGTTCAGTCACTCAGTCATGTCTCTTTGCGACCCCATGGACTGCAGCACGCCAGACTTTCCTTGCCCTTCACCATCTCCTGGAGCCTGCTCAAACTCATGTCCATTGAGTCAGTGATGCCATCCAACCATCTGGTCCTCTGTTGTCCATCTGGTCCTTCTCCTGCCTTCAGTCTTTCCCAGCATCAGGGTCTTTTTCAATGAGTTGCTCTTCGTATTAGGTGGCCAAAGTATTGGAGCTTCAGCTTCAGCATCAGTCCTTCCAATGAACATTCAGGATTGATTTTCTTTAGGATTACTGGTTTGTTCTTGCTCTCCAGGGGACTCTCTCAAGAGTCTTCTTCAACACCACAATTCAAAAGCATCAATTCTTTGGCACTCAGCCTTCTTTATGGTCCTACTCTAACATCCATACATGACTACTGGAAAAACCATAGCTTTGACTAGACGGACCTTTGTCGGCAAAGTAATGTCTCTGCTTTTTAACATGCTGTCTAGGTTGGTCATAGCTTTTCTTCAAAGGAGCAAGCATCTTTTAATTTCATGGCTGCAGTCACTATCTGCAGTGATTTTGGAGCCCAAGAAAATAAAGTCTAAGTGTTACTATTGCTTATACCATTCTGTTACTATTATTATTACCTGAGTGTCACTATTATAAATTTGGTCAGTAGTGAGGTACTGATTTGAGTTCCAAATCCAAAAACTTGTTGTGAAAAGACACACTGGCCCAGCAGTGAGTCAGATGATCAACTCTGAGCAATCAGGTGTGGCTCAGCTTCAAGCAAGTGAAGAATAGGGAAGCTGCCTGAGAAACAAATCAATGGAGTGGGCAGAGGTACTGGAGAAATGTAGGCAGGTGCATCAAGACAGACAGGTGATAGACAGATGTATCTCCAGTTTTCTTGCCTGTAGAATTCTATGGACAGAAGAGCCAGGGGGCTATAGTCCATGGGGTTGCAAAGAGTCAGACATGACTGAGAAACTTAGTATGCACTTACAGATATGGGTCTTCCCAGGTGGCTCAGTGATAAAGAATCTGCCTGCCACTGCAGGAGATGCCAGAGACCTGCTTCATTCCCAGGGTGAGGAAGATATCCTGGAAGAGGGCATGGCAACCCACTCAAGTACTCTTGCCTGGAGAATCCCCAAGGACAGAGAAGCCTGGTGGGCTACAGTCCATGATGTTGCAAAGAGTTGGATAAGACTGAGCAACAGAGTACGAACAGAGAAACAGATGACAGATGGAAGCTCCACCATAAACAGAAGTAGAATAGCAAAACAAAGATTAAATGATTATCTAACGAAATTTCTATGGAAATGTGAATCGAGAAAAGATAAGCTATAGCCAAGAGTGAGTTTAACAGCAAAGAACTGCATTCATGTCTCATCAACTCATCAGCAGATGTGGGATAATAATCTGGCCGTCCGTTTTCTGGCAGCCCTAGTAGATGTAAATGGGAGAGGAAGTGATTCAGCATCCTGACGTGCTGCTCTGGAGAAGCCCAGCTACTGAGGGACAAGACAGACAGAATTTCTGCTGAGCTGCAGAGAGAGTCAGGGTAGGGTGTAGAAATGTTACCAGCAGGAGCGAGCATAAAAACCCCAGGTGATAGGTTAAAGGCAAAGAGCAGTTCCACGAGCTAAGTGCTGGGCTAGCTGGTCTGCTGCCTGTTAGTTTGGCTTCTACGCTGGCCTCCATGTTGAGCCCCTGGAGTGGAGATGCAGGCAGAGGCAGGCAGCAGGCACTCATGGAGGTGTTGGACGTGGCACATGGAGGGGCATGACTTGCCCGCAGATGCTTGATGCATTGCTGTGTCTGGAGTTTTGTTTACAATGCCAAGCTGTCCAAGCAGAAGTCAGCTGCAGGCTACAGGCTACATTTGGGTCAAAGGACTTTTAGTTGATGATCTCTGAATGGACAAAAGATTACTACATTTCAGGAAATCCTCTAAATCCTCCAAATATCTTTTTTCAAAGGATATTTTGAGAAGTGAGCAGCCATGAATCTGCACATGGCAAAGCACTCTTCTAAAGAATGTTCTAGAAATGCTTTCTTGGATCTCTTGTTCTCAGGACTTCTTGTGAATAAAGGGTCCAATGTGGCAATGCTTTGCACGAGTACTTATCTACTTAATTCTAACCATGAAGCACCTAGCACAGGTGTGTCCAGGCACCCATGTAGGTGCTGCTAACTCCCTCTGATATCATTAGTTCGAAGTCTAGAGCCACACCTTCCAAGACAGGGCAGCCCCTGCTTCATAGGGTTACTGAGGGCTTGGACTGAGATTTGCTGTCAGTGTAAAATGGACACCGGAATCCAGAGACTTTGTATGAAAAAAAAAAAAAAGGAATGTAAACTATCTCATTAATAATTGTTTACACTGACTACATATAAGAGGACTGGCTATAAAAAACTTTTGGATTGGATTAAATATTAATATTTTATATAATAAAATATTAATCCAAACTATGTTGGATAAATAAAATATTAGTATAAAGTTATTCTCCTTCTTTTTATCTTTAATGTGCCTATTAGAAAACTTTAAACTTGAGACACAGCTCACATTATACTCTCACAGTACTGTACTAGACCACATTACAGGAGCAGGTGGGTTTGCGGCCTGGGGATTCTTTCTGAACTCGACTCCATCCACACCTAGTAAGTCCTTCCTCTGAGGTCAAACCTCAGAATCCATTTTCTCCTTTCTCTTTCATCTCCTCCAGCTATTTACTCGTCTTTTGAAACACTCAGATCTGTCTATTCTCACAACCCTAACAAGAGGTCAGCGTCCTTGGTGTATGTCTCGTCTGTCACTCAGTCCTGATACATCGGGTTTCTCTTCTCACTCACTTTTTCTTCATATAGGACCACACTGATTTTTTCTTAAAAATGTTTCTCCAGATAACAAATTTCTGACAAGGAGTAAACTTCAGTGAGAATAACAAAAAATAATAATTAGAAAATAGTCCCTCTAGAATTATGAAGAATGATTCCTTAGAGCTTTCCACTGTAAACAGAAAAATCCCAAGTTCATTGGTTCAGTCATCAAAGACCCTCACAACAGGGTCTCTGCAGAGGCACCTGTTGCCAGCTGACAGCTTGCAGGGCCAGGCCAGGCCCGCTCACCAGCAGAGCCATTCCGCCTCTTTTCCTGTCCCCCTCTCTTCTCCGTTAGCCCACACCCTGACCGACTGCAGGAGGCACCCACTTGTGGGCTCTCTTTTTGCATCTCACTATCATCACAGCCTGGCATGCAGCTCACCAGCGTTCCTCACGCCTATGCACAGCTGCTTTCTGGGGCTTACCTGGTGGCTCGGAGGGTAAAGAATCTGCCTGCAATGTGGAAGACCTGGGTTTGATCCCTGGGTCAGGAAGACCCCCCTGGAGGAGGGCATGGCAACCCACTCCAGGATTCTGGCCTGCAGAATTCCATGGATTGTACAGTCCATGGGGTCACAAAGAGTCGGACATGACTGAGCGACTAAGCATAACACACACGCAGCACTTCTTCACCAACTGTGGTGCATTATTATTTAGTTCACGTATGTCTCGCAAGGTACTGATAACCCAAATCTCCATCTCTTGTTTCATTCTGTCTCCACTGCATCCAGGACAGTGCAAGCCTTCAAGGGGGTCTCAGCGTCTCCTCAGTCAGCTGTGTCTGCACAGCACAGACGCGGCAGTAGATCTGTGCTTTCCTCGTTCTCCCGTGGGGCGGGTTGGACTCCCGTTGCAAGGACCTGCTTGCAGGCAGACATTCAGCTTTTCCCCCTGTAAGAACACAACATTCTGGAGCAGGTATCTGTGGGCAGAGCACCCCAGTGAAAACATAAAGGCCCCTGTCTAACCTGTACCGCTCAAAATTTCTCTAAATCTGTGAAAGCTCTTCCAATGCAGAGGTCTGCTCCCACCATGAACCCTGGGCAGTTCCCTGCGGCTCCTCAGATGCACTGACACTGTCCTTTGCATATCAGTCTCTGGAGTGAATCTGGCTGATTCACAAATAAGCAACTCTGTGAGAATTCAACATATACTTTTCCTGAGAGTATAAAAAATAACTCCCACTTTCCAGAATAAAAATGCTGTATAATCAGATTTAAAAGCCATTTCCCAGGAAAACAATGGATGAAATATTTTTGTCTAAAGCATCATTATATTTCAACTTCCTAATCTTGACACTTGACTCTCTGTGTTTCTCTCTCTCCCTTTATTCCTCTCCTCCTTTATTTTCTCCTGCATAATAATGTTCAACTAAAAAACTATCCTTTCAACTTACAAAGACTTATACATATAGAATGGTATTATTTTCTTCAAAATCCACTCAGAAAGTTATAAACTTATTCTGAAGACCATCACTAGTAAAAATAGTTTGGAGGGTCCCTTTCTAAATCGCCTGCATCACTTCAATGACATGATCTTACGTTCTCTAGTAATGTAAAAAACTTTCTCAGTTAAAGATGGGTTTGGTCAAGAAAATACAAACCAGCTAGAAGTTGAGTCTCCACAAAATGCTCAAACCACAGAAGACTGAACAGTATTTAGAGAAGACTGATGGTCCTTCAGGGGAATCTTTGGAGAACAGATACCACCTACCACTTATCAACTTGCATTTATTTATGTCATCTATCATATGAGATCTTCTGTTCTTTGAGGATACAGTCTGGTGTTTCTCAAATGCTTCTGTGTACTTTCTAGTTGTACTAAAGTCCTTTATATATATCAAGCACTCAATTATCATTTGAAGAAAGAAGATAAATTGGAAGGAGACAGGAAGACTGTAGTTGACCCATCTCTCATAAAAAGCTATATCCTGAATGAGACGGGAAAGAGTATGAGTGGGGGAAGTGCTGAAGGCTCCCTAGACAAACGGCCTCTTCAGAAGGAACCTCAGATAAGCTCATCAGATTGGGCCAAATCACAGGACACTCAGCAACAAGGAGCAACATGGCAGAGAGAGATCTCTAAGGATGAGTCAAAGACACGCAGGAACACAAGGGGACATAAAATAATGCAAAGTCACATGCACTAACTTGCAGCGTCTTTCTGGCATGTGCCGGCAGCACAGATGGCCTGTGCAGGTCTGCAAAGTGACAACTTCTGACCAATAAAGAAGCCCAAGGGCACAGGCTGGACAACCCCAGCATTCAAAGTCCAGCTTACAGGCGTCAGCGGGACTCCTTATGCTACAGAATTCCCTTAGCATGTTACAAATGGCCTAAACACTGAGACACTCTGAAGAAGTAGCACAAAGTAGGGGCACATGTCTAACATAAGGACAGCAGAGATGTTTCATGTTGAGGCCTCGAGGCCCCCGGCAGCTCCAGGTCCCAGGTGTGAGGGTCTCCTCCCTCCCGATTAGGGAGGGACAGCGAGTAAGAGGAGCTGGCCGGTGCCTGCGCCGCCTTTAGCTCAGAGGATGCCCACCACACCTCTGCAGAGGTTCTATATTTCAGTAGCTCTACCTGGATCCATCTGGGTCGAGGTCCATATGCTGGTGATCTAGGGAAGCCGGTGCTCCACACAGAGGGTAAACGTGATGCTGGTAAAGCAATTACAGGGCTTTGATGGAGAACATCAGGTGTCTCAGACTAACTGATACCATTCTCAGCCCGAATCATTTTCTGTCCTCCTGCCACCTCAGCCTGCTCCCTCGGGCTCCTGTTTCTGTCCCTGTCACTTCTCTGCAGTCAAGGCATAGCTGACAGCCTCTAACTAAACTTTTCTCTCACTCTGCTGTATTTCTGATGTGTGCACATTTCCTTTCTCCCATTACACTGTAAACTCAACAGTTTCCACCTCCTCTTCCATTTTTATGCCTTTGTAGCATCTAGAAGGGGCTTCCCTGGTGGCTCAGAAGGTAAAGAATCTGCCTGCAATGTAGGAGACCCAGGTTCCATCCCTGAATTGGGAAGATCCCCCAGAGAAGGGAATGGCTACCCAGTCCAAGGATGCTCCACATCCAATAGACTGAGGAAGAGAGTAGAATCAAAGAATGCTAAAGGTGAAAAATTATCACCCTTTAATGCCATCCTTATCATTTTATCAACAAGTGAATTCAGATGTGAAAATTCTGCAATCTATGCAGGGTCATTCACGAAGTTAGCAGCAACGTCTAGACAGGAGTCTAATTTTCCTGATTCCCAAAGGAATGGCCATTTTTACTCCATCCATACAGTCCATCCATAAATGCATATGCTCATTTTATAAAATGAATACGAATAGCCACTCATTACATCTGTCTTTCAAATTCTTTCTGACAAAAGATATAAGATAAAGTCACGTGACTGAATATGAGGTGAGACGTTTATCACCCCGGAGGGAAGAATAAAATGAAGAATGCTGCACTCATTTTCAGCTGAATTCAGCAACATGTGTGAGTCTATTTTTCTTTCCTTTTGGGGTCTCTGGGCTAAAGATCACTCACTCCACCCTGCAGAAGGTCTCCAAGGCAGAAAGACTCACCCTGAACAGTGACTGCAGGGAAGCAGTGACCTTGGCCTACAGGAGCAGAGACAGCGGGTGTCGGGGGGCTGGGGAGCCCCAGAGAGAGCCGGCCACCAGCAGCAGGAGGGCCACCACTGGGCCCTGCGGCCTGCTGCCCTCCTGGCAGAGGGAGGAGGCTGATCTACAACCAGAGCCTGAGGAGAGCCGGCACAACTGCACCTGACTTGGTTTCCTGACATATCTTTACAATGGGCTCCAGGACATGGGGCAGGGGGTGTCCTCCCCAAGTAAGGGGCTGAGAGGTGTCAGGAGTTAGGCCGCAATTGCCGCTCCCAACAGCGTGTCAGCACAAAAGCTGACTTGCTTGCATTAATATAAATAAGAACCTCTTTTAAAGAAAAGAGAACTGAGCCCCTCACGAATCCACATCACGGCAAATATTTATGCTCTGGCTGCCTGGCTGGCACTGGGGCACTCTGAAGGGAGAAGGGGCGCAAGCTTTTGGAGACACACATAACGCCTGACCTCCTCTGATTCTGACTCTGAACAAGACTCACAGTAAACTACTTTAAAAAAAAGTCTGCACCATACTTTAGACTACAAAATGCCTTCTGTAGAGTCCAAGACAGGCTCACCAATTACCATTGCAAATGATGATCTAGCAAAGTTCCAACACTGATGCCAAAATATTACAGATACAAAAATAGTGACTCAAGTGCCTCCATACAGCTCACTTTACATTTTCCGTTCAAGTCATTTTTGTAAGTAATGTTGAAATTCCTTTTAATTGCTTCTAAAATTGTGTTCTGCACAATTATTTGTGTTGTGTACTTTTATTTTGAAGATACACCTGATGGAAATGTCACATGTGCTTCTTTTCTCAGAGGAAAAAAATCAAAGAACAAGTAATGAGATAGAGACTGACACTGATTTAAAATCAGTCATGGAACACCTTAATTAGAATCCTTGCCATTACAGTATCTAGCATATAATGTTTCTAAGTTTATGACAGCTGTAAAAACCATTTATAGCCACACAACAAATCAACTTCTGAGTTGTCTTAGGTAAATCTGACAGATTGCAAAGCTCCTTTGGAAAAGAGTAGTAAGAACTTCTTAAAAGCTGATGAATTGAAATATTTTATTTGCGTGTCTTGCAGGCAGCCCAGATTTCAGGCATAATTACAATTCATCACACACTTAAGAGCTATGATGTAGTAATCTGTGACATTTCTAAGCTTATTATTTTATTTCCCCTTTTCCCCTTGACATGTAGTTGTCATCAAGAATTACGGAAGCCTGTTGCTTTTTAACAGAAATGCTGTTTCTCTTTGGCACATATCTCTATGTAATCCACAAATTACTGCCATAAAATTCATACACTTGTGTCAGTTTGATGTAAATCAAGATCATGACATTGAAATCTCACGTTTTGATTAAGGAAAGAACAGTTTTTTTAAAAAAAGGATTCTCAGAAAACCAGAGTAAATTCTCCTTTTCTTTTTCAAGCCTTGGGGAACACATGCTTATTTTCTCTCTGATGAATTTAAAGGAGGAAAGGTATACACATGATTATTTTGGAGTTACTTTTATTTCTGATAACAATGCAGGCCATTGCCTACTTTGGAAGAACAAACAGTTTAACTTCAAGTGTAAAATTTTTGTTAAAATGTCTTGGAGGAGGCCTGCAGAGAGGGAACGTAGAGGGGAGAAAGAGACTGCTGGCTGAAGAAACAAAACTCAGAGTGACACTATTTAAATGTAATTGGTGACCTTTTATTCTAAATTCATAGGCTATGTAGTTTCATGCATATAACATGTGTCTTGTGAGTAACACACTTTTTGGAGCATAACTAGAGTGACCACCATGAATCTGGTGTGAGATTTATTCAACATTTTATCACCAACTGATGGCTAAGTCTCTAGAAATTCTCCCACCCTCTCCTGATTCAGGGCTTTCCAGGTGCAAATGAGCAAAGACAGCTCAGCTCCGGAAGTTCCAGAAGAATCACAGACAAACGTCACTGTTTAGTGCGCTTTCTCCAAATACTTGCACTGCCTTTCCTCTGACCGCCTGCTCCCTAAATCCCATAACAAACCACAGATGTACTGAGAGGACTGAGAGGTGTGAAGGTATCCGATGAGGCCAGTGGGAGCACGGTCATCCCACAGGACACATGGACACTCCTCCACGGCACCCAGGTCCCATCCCCAGGCTCCCAGGCACCTGCCTGCTCGTCTCTGGGAGAGCACCAGCAGCTGGGTGGACTCACAGGTGCAGTGAGTGGCCCCTTCCCACCCAGCACCAGCCACTGGGGTTCAGACTCTTCCAGAGACATGTCATCTTTGACATTCTACCCTCCTTCCAAGGACTCAGCAATCCCCCAGCCTCTACCTTGAATGATCACGTACTCCTCTGTGGCTTTTTACATACAGCTCCTTCCTCGTCCTCTTTGTCTCACTTGCAGACAAGAGATTATGGTCCTTTAATAAGTGTAGGGAACACAAGAATGAGAAATGTTGCATCTATCAAGGATATGGAGTAGCCTTTTTCTACATGTCAGATAGCATCCATTGCCATAGAAACTGAACATTGCAGCTAAAATACACAGAAAGGAGGTTAGTTACCCGTAACTGGGAGAAGGTGCAGCAAATCAAGTGTGGAAGCCAGAGGCGCTGAGGGATGAGAGTGAGTCTGCAGTCAGATCCACTCTAGAGTCACAGCGGAGAGAGCAAACAGGTCCCACACACACCATGTACCTTCCTCCACACCTTGGAGCACTGCCCACCCCCCGCTGTCAGTCTCCCCACCCATCCAGCAGGTAATTTGGTCCTTGCCTACTTTATCTCTGGCCAGTGCTGTCAAACAATGAAAGTGCTCCTGAGAGAAGAGGCATCATTTGCATTTAAAAAGCATATTAAGAATAACTGTAGTTACTGTTTTTTCTCATTATAAACGTGTTATAGGTTCACTGCAAGAATCTTTTAAAATTCAGAGAAACTAAAATAAGAAAATAAAGCAAATACATATCCCCACCACCCAGAATGAGTCTCTTTTCACAGATTGGTGTCCACTCTCCACGCACTAATGAGCTGCAGCAAACTGAATAATGTTGGTAAGAAGAAAACCCCGCTACTTTCTTACTGTGCATCCCAGTGTGGGTACTTCACCCCGGCACCTCCATTTTCTCATTTGTAAAATGGGAAGAATATCAGCACACAACCCATAGGATCACCTGGAGAACTGTATGAATCAATTTATATGAAGTTCTCAGAGAGTGACAACACCGTGATTGCTTAATAAACGCTAGCTTGTATTACTATTGTAATATATTGCTTTTAGTTTTTTGGTCTTTACTTAGTAGTCATTTAATATACCTTAACATCTTTTTATATGAGCTGTAATTATAAAATATATACAGTATGTATAGAGAATATATACAAAGATAGATAGTTCTTAGAAAGACACAGCTGCACTCAAAAGCCAGTGGTTGGTCTCTGTGGACAGAAACAGAGCGACATGTCTCACTGTAAACTGGAACCATATGTGAACATTCAGGGCTGGGGTTTCGATTCCTTTACAAAAGGAATCCCAGGTCTGGCAAGGGGTTGGAGTTGAACTTCTGGAGGATAGCTATTGATTAAGACCTTAATCCTTCTCGTGACAGAAGCTGAACTGTCTCCACCCAGCCATCTCAGACTGTGGCCAAAGCCACGTGCCTCTGGATGAAGGAGGAAGCAGAGGCGCTCAGGAATGGACCCAGGATTTGGTAATGCTGCATCCGTGCAGGTGGAAAGCCTGAGCCACTAGCAAGGTTGACTCAGGGCCATATTCCCAGTGAGCAGAGAAAACGTCATACCTATCTGGGCAGGAGGGTCACTAGTTTGCGGGAATATATTCACACGCAAGAGTGCTTAACCAAGACGGCAAAGCAGATGAAGAGCTCCACACCCACAGTCAGGAACTGCAGAAGCATTAAAGCTGAATAAAGAGCAAATAAACTTTCTGTTTTAAACAAAAGCTGAATAACAAAAGTCAATTGAGAAACTGAAAAGGATATTCAAACAAGTATGTACAAAATATTCAGGTGATAATGGACATTCATAAAACAACAGCAAGGAGAGGTAACAACGGAAAAGAATGGAGTGCAAATTCTGGAAACTAATGACATATATATATATATTTTTATAGTTCAATAGATGTGAAGAATGGCCAGCTGGACACAACTGAAGGGATAACCCAGAACACAGTTCAGAGAGATGAATAAATGGAAAATATACAGAATTGTTAAAGGATGTTAAAGACAGGTTGAGAAACTTTTAGTTGAAGAAAACCCGGCAAATATAGGATAATAACTCAAAAATATTCAGAATTGAAGAAACTCATGAGCAGTCTAATATAACTGCTATAATCACATCTAGTGCTTATAAAAACATAAAATCCACTTGTGCATTCATCACTGTGAACCTACAATGTACAAAGGATAGAAAGATTATAGTTTAGAATATATAATGGGAAAAGGAAAGATTTTCTACCAAAATAAACATATAAAAACGCTACAAAATATGTGACACTTGATGTCTTATCAGTTGCAAAGGATGCAGAAGCCAGAGGGGAGCAGGTACCTTTAAGCACTCAGGGAAGGGAACTGCAAACCTGGAATTCTTCCAGGAAATACAAATATTTTCAGACATTCAAGGATAAGACAGTTTACTACCTATAGTTCCTTATTAAAAAAAAATAAAGCATATTCTTCAATAGGGAAAAAACAACTCACAGAAAAAATAGGATGGAAGGGCCAGGAGTGAGCAGTAAAGACATGAACAGGCACAGTAGACTCTGTTTATTGTCAAGAAATAAAGGGATTATGATGGTGACAGCGATGATGGTGGTGATGATGACTTGTGTTAGAAAAACAAGTTCTGATTAAACCTGAAACAATAACAACACAGAGATGGGACAAGTAATATCTGAGGGAAAGTTAAAGCACACGATGCTCTTGTTGAAGGAGAAATTAACTTTAGACATACCCACCAAAAAAAGGGAAACAAGCTAAACACTGAAGTGCAACTACCATATTAACGTAACTGGTAGAAAGGTGAAGGAGAATTATTTCAATTCAACGCCAATTAGGAAAGGAGACCCATTTTTTTAAAAAAGCTGAAGAAAAGCATGGGAATTACAAAACCATATGGTAAGAACTAATTCCAACTATCAACAGCATAATACAGTGAACTCAATAAAAGACCATGTCTGTCTGGAAAGCAACATCTTGGTTCCCCCAAATAGCTACTTCCTAACCGCTGGAACTTGCAGATGTGAACTTGAAATGGGAGATTACCCTGATTACCTGAGTTAGCCTGAGATAATCACATGAGTCCTAAAAGTAAGAGACTTTTTCCCAACTGTGTCCAGACAAAAGTGAATGAAGGCGGACTAAGAAAGGCCAGTTCTGAAGACAGAGGAAGCGGCCACAAGCCACAGAATGTGGTGACCTTGAGAAAATGTAAAAGGCAAGGAAACAGGTGGTCCCCCAGTCTCCAGAGAGGAGCCACCTTGAGTTTAACACAGTGAGAGTCATGAGAGACTCTGAACCCATGGGATGGCAAAATGACAGGTCTGTGCTGTATTAAGCCACTTCTCATATTTTAATATTCTGTATTCATATAAGCAGTGTGATAATGAACGAACATGTCTGAACATATTTCTTTGCCTGCTTTGCTTTCTGAAGTAGAATGAGGTGGAAATTCTGAGTCAAAGGGTATGAACCTGTTTTACTTAAGAGTTTAACACTCATTGCCTTATTGCCATACAGATACAGTCTACACGTTCTCACTCATTTCAGGGACAGCTCGGAGGGAGAAGGAAGAAGATAAGAGAGGGGGAAGCCACAGAAGAGGGAGGAGGCCTGGCGCTCCTGGGGCACCATCTCCCTCCTTCTGACTTCTGCTCCTTTGGCTTCCGGAAGCCTGTGAGTAAGTGTAACTCTGGGAGGCTGCCCCCAAGTACAAAGGGAGCCCCTGCCCTCAAACACCCCCACACCCCCCTCCCCTGTCCCTACCCCTCGCCCGCTTTTCTGTAGGACGGGATGCAGCTCAAAGTGCTGACTGCCCCAGTCAGGACCTCTACCAAAGCAATTCAGATCTCCGTGCAGACAATAAACAAAAGGAACACGTGAACAGGTAAATAATTCAAATTAGTCTCTTCGATGCAAATAATTTACCATTTGTCTTAAAAATAAAGTCACCTAAACATCTTATTCACATGAATCTGTATTTATAAATACAACTTCTAGGAAGTTGCTTTATTTCTCTAAACTTCAGTCTTAGCTTTCTCATCTGTAAAATGCAGGTAAAAAATAAAGTAAATACAACTTACAGAGCTTTGGTAGCAATGAATCATCTTGTCTGCAAAGAACTTACTAGAGGCAGGGCTTGGCCCATGAGAGGCAATCAGTAAATTCTGGCTGTTATTGTTACTGTTACTATACAAAACTGTGTGAAATGCAGCATGAGCATTCCAACTTCAGGGAAGTCTGCTTCTCTTCCAGGCTACAGTGTTCTGGGGTGACAGGACCTGGGGGCTGGTGGGGAAGCCGCCTGTAGAAGCCCTCACTGCAATTTACAATTGCCTGTCCTCCGGAAGCCTTAGCAAAGCACAGAGATTTGGATGGAGCAGTGGACACCACCTTAGGGCATCTCAGGGATCTTGTTAATCATCCACCAAACTCTTGTGATGGGTACAGTATCTTGACTGGGAAACCTGAACTGGAGAAGTAGTTACTGTGCCGTGGGAGGCCTTGGTCTCAGCTACTTGGGCATTCAGGCATGCCCACCTTCTCATCAAATGACAGCAACCACCTCTGAAGATCAGCACTAACTGTTGTTGTTGTTCAGTTTCCAAGTCATGTCAGACTCTTTGTGACTCCATGGACTTGCAACCCACCAGGATTCCCTGACCCTTCCCACCTCCCAGAGTTTGCCCAAGTTCATGTCCATTGAATTGGTGATGCAATCCAAACATCTCATCCTCTGTTGCCCTCTTCTCTTTCTGCCTTCAATATTTTCCAGCATCAGGGTCTTTTCTGATGAGTTAGCCCTTAGCATCAAGTGGCCAAAGTATTGGAGCTTCAGCTACAGCATTCATCCTTTCAATGAGTATTTAGGGTCGATTTTCTTTAACATTGACTGGTTTGATCTCCTTGCTGTCAAAGGAACTCTCAAGAGTCTTCTCCAACACCAGAGTTCAAACACATCAATGCTTTGGTGCTCTGCCTTCTTTATGGTCCAGCTCTCACATCCATACATGACTACTGGAAAGACCATACCCTTGACTATACAGATCTTTGTCGGCAAAGTGATGTCTTTGCTTTTTAACACACTGTCCAGGCTTCTCATAGCTTTCCTGCCAAAAAGCAATCATCTTCTGATTTCATGGCTGCAGTCACCATGAGCACTAACAGCCTCTGCAAATACTGAAGGGCTCTCTGAGGTCAGCCAGGCATCTCCCTGGAGACACAGGAAGTCCAGCTAAGGACAAGGGCTTGGGTAGGGCATGAGAATCCAGCTCAGTGTTTTTATGGCCCGTGAGTCCATTACAAATAGTGCTCCAACAGATAGTGCTTCCTCTGCAGCTCTTCACAAGAGGACTTGTAGAGGAAACAGGGGAGGTGCACAGCCACATCAACGTGGAGGCACCTCGGAGCCGTCTCCTTCCCTGTGGGCATTTCAGCTTCCCAAGACCTTCCAGATGGACTGTGTGCTCTCACCGTTCCAATCCTGCTGGGAGGATTTTCATATCATTCCCATTTCAGGTTGAGAAAACAAGGGTCAGAGAGGCCAAGTGACCTGGCTGAGTGACCCACTTGGAAACCGAGAAGCTCCCCTGAGCTGGATGGCAGCAGTGGTGATTTGAAAGGGATGAGCTAAAGTCCCATCCACTTCTCCTCCATCCCCTCCCTTAATGGAGGACTGGGTACTCTAAGACATCCTGCAGCGGAATCTGAGCCTTTAAAGCCCTCAGCATGTGAGGGGCTCTCTACACTGAGAGCTCTGCTCTTAGAAGAACAACATGGATGGCCACCATGCTGCCAAGTCCTTAGCCTTGTCACTACGAATTCCAAGGCTCATACAATGACAAACTGCTCACTGAGGTACTTTAAGTGTTCAAAGCAGCGACGCCCAAATGGTTTTACAGAACTGATCACTCACCACATTATATCTGTATTGACACTAATTCTGAATTCCAACTCAGGGTGCCCATCACATAGCTCACTTGGATGTGGGAGAAGTGCCCTGAGCAGTCTTAGCTGCATGTGCCTAAGAGTGTATGCCTCTGCGTGGGAATGAGCACATGTGTGTTCATGTGGCTGCACGTGTGCACGCATGTTCTTCCGCCTGTGTCTGTGCATGTGTGCACATGTGTGCACGCTCCTGTGTGCACCTGTGTGTGTGCCTGTGAGCGTGCTGGGGAGCAAAATAGGTTCTCTCAGAACAGAAGCTGAGAGCTGCTCAAACAGGGGTGGGGAGAGGGTGGTCTGTGAGGTCCTGGGAACATGGGGTGGAAGGGAGGACCCCAGGCTCCCAGTGAGACTGGAAGGGTTCGGAGCTCGGCTCAGGTCTACATGCCGTCAGTGAGTAGGGGTCCTGGGAGGCTGGCCCCCAGGCCAAGAGCAGGCCTTGCAGCAGAAATCTGTCTGATTTGCTCTGAGAAAAAATAACATCAAGCCCAGGTTTTAATATATGAAGGCTGACAATGTTTTCCATTTCTCCCCCAAAAGGAATATTTCAGCTTTTTAAAAAGTGAAAATTGGCCTTTCAAAGAAGTTTTGAAGATATTTTGTAGAAAAACTGTCTACAGCTATTAAAATTTCAACCAAGTTATGTCAACTTTAGTGAGAATTTCATTAAATGTGACTTGTAATGACACTTTTGCAAAACAAGTCTTTTGTTCCTCTAGTAAAATGAAAATAACAAATATGGTTGAAATTCATATTTCATTTCCTTCCTTTATAAAACCTTATTCCTTACCTCACTGAAACAATCAATAACACAGTGTTATTGATTAACTACATGGAATTCAATCCTAGTCCCTGGTGGCTCAGATGGTAAAGAATCTCCCTGCAATGCAGGAGACCTGGGTTTGATCCCTGGTTTGGGAAGATTCCCTGGAGAAGGAAATGGCAACCCACTCCAGTATTCTTGCCTAGAGAATCCCATGGACAGAGAAGTCTGGTGGGCTACAGTACATGAGGTCGCAGAGTCGGATAAGACTGAGCAAGTAACACTTTCACTTTCATCATGTTTTCAAGAAATAGTCAATGGATGGAAATATAATTTTGATATTTTTATGTTAAGTAAAACATGTAAAAAAAAAATTAAGAAAAAAACATGTAAGACAAGATAACATAAATCAGCCTCAAGTTTGTTTAAATATACACATATGTATATAAATACAGGCATACAAACACACATGCATACTGAACTGTTCTTTTGTTATGAAGCTACAAATCACTGGAATTTACTGAGTAATTACAAACCAGGGAGTCGGGGGGGGGGGTGGGGGGCAGGCGGTAGGAGGATGGAAAGAGAACACAGCACTTAATAGTTTTTGTGGTTTTTTAGTCCCATCACACGCCCCTGGCTGAGAAGATCCCCATGGTGCAGAGATTCCCTTGGAGAAGAGTTCGACCAGTCCCAGGGCCGGCAGCCTCCTGGGTGAGAGAAGGGGAGTCAGCGTATGCTACTTTGTCTCCGTATGACACTGCTGTTGAATCAACCTGGTATTCTTCTGTGGAATCCATCTGGAATGCTTACAAAGGAAACATGCTCTTGACTGAGTTATTAATGGAAAGACAGATTGACACCATTACAGTAACTGGATCTATTTCCAAGTGTGGTCATGTTTTTCTCACAGAGCTTCTGCTGTCTGAAGGCTAAATATTCACAGGCATGTTTGCTGATAATATTAAAACAGCCTATAATTCTTTTCTGCTAGGGAATCTAAGCATTCTACTCTCACATCAGCCAGCACTTACGAAAACACTAAATAATGGTGGCTATGGATCTTAATGGGCCATCAGAACTGAGTCTGATAAAAACTGGCTTCCAGGCCATGGATAATTAAATGGCCATATCTAGAAGTCAAAAATGCTGTGTTTTTCCTGGAAAATAATACTATTACAGTGACAGAACTGTAAAAACCTTAATTCTGCATCTCAAAGACACTCAAAACAACCATGCACATGCACTTTAAATAAACAAGGTCGGGGGAGGGAGGAATGTTCTTGCTTTACTATCTTCAAAATGTTTGCAGGTCTAACAAATTCAAAATGAATTCAAACCTTTCATAGAAAGAAAAAGTTGAAATGCTTTTGTTCATCAATGGGGGTAGTCACATTACATTCCGGAATACAACAGAATAGAATTGAAGATCAGGAAGCCATAATGATTAAAAACATAACTGGAATAAAAACGTATCACATCTCTTCACCTCTCATGGGGTCAAATTTGTAAGAAAGAGGAGGAGAGACAGAAACCACCAGGTAATTTCTTTTGGGGCAAGAACACCATTTGTTCCTCACTCACAGACGCACACGACCTGACACAGGGAAGCTCGGGGGACACCTGAGAGTGCAGCACAGGCGTACCTCCTGCCAGGAGGGAAGACATTCTCCTTCTCGGGAGCACGCAACCTCCCAAACGAAGGGTGCGTTCTTCCTGCCCAAAGCTAAGACACGCTATGCAAGCTTCCCCTTCTCAGAAAACCTGAAACCACACTCAGCTAATGCTGCCAAGAGAAGCAGCACTTGGTGGCACACAGAACAGAGCAGGTGACCTTCTCTGAGTTCGGACCCTTCACAGGACAAGTAGGAACAAACTTCAGGGACGGGATGCACCTGTCCATCACTCACTGCCTGATACGTGTTGGCAGGCAAGACTGAGCAGTGGTACATTGGCGCTGGAACAGAACACTTTGCAGGAGCCAGAATTCACCAATTCAAGGCCCAAGATTGCTCAGGAGGAAAAAGAAAAGCAGCATCACAGCTGGTGGTCTCCTAGCAAATATGGGAAGCAAGCCTGGGACTCCCGCCAACCCGACGGAGGAACACAGGGTTCTCAGCACTTCTGGATTATTGCTCTGGGGAAGGAAACACCAACCGAAACTGCCTGGTTCTTCACAAGAAACCGGAAATCCTCATTTTAGGCAAAATACTCTACTTCTTAGTTGTTAACAAATAATTCAAATAATAATAACTTAAATTATTTATTCTAAAGTAATTGTTAAATAACTATAATTTCAAAATATGGTGCAGGGCTCAAATATTGTGGATCAACTGGTAAAGAATCTGCCTGCAATGCGGGAGACCTGGGTTCGATCCCTGGGTTGGGAAGATCCCCTGGAGAAAGGAAAGGCTACCCACTCCAGAATTCCAGCCTGGAGAATTTCATGGACTGTGCAGTCCATGGGTCACAAAGAGTCAGACATGATTGAGCAACTTTCATTTTCACTTTACAGTGCTAACTTTTAAAATATACATAAATATATAATCACAAACAAATTATAGAGTCCATGGGATAATTCCAGATTCGTAAACCCCAACTAATCCTTTCTGTGGTCCTCATAAAATTATTAAAGGCGAAAGCAGCTTCGTATACTTTTAAAGACATGACTAACATCCAGTTAAAAACCCAATAAACAACTGCGGCCCAGATGAGATGCCTGAGGGGGCTGATCAGAGAAGACCTCCCCTCGTGAACCTTGGATGTATAAGGCTGGATACGCACAGATGTCCCAAACACTTCAACTTCAGGAAGCCACTGGGTCTGAATTTAGAAACAATGGAAAAGACGTGGGGCTTTTAATATCTGAAATCATTTTCCCTAAATTGTAATTATGTGTTCAAAACAGTCCCACAGGCTTAGAGGAAAGTCATCTTTTTTTTTTAAAAAAAAAAAAAAGAACATTCATATATATTTTTATTTCAATGAAGACATACTGGCTTTTATTTTAAACATAGTACAACGGTAGACAACGTGGGAAAATCCAAGTGCAAGATTATAAAGTATAATACAAGGAGTTTTCAATCTCAGGTGAGAATCCAGACTAATTCCCTGGGGAGGGGTACGAATGTGACTATTGTAGGCACATAGGTGGAGCTGGAAGCCACTGGCATCGTGGTCATGAGAACGTGCAGGGAAAGCAAAGAGAAGGCTGGAGGACAGGGTCAGGAGAGAAAGGGGCCTTGGAGACGCAGCCTGGAAGCTCTTCCAAGAGCTTTGCCCAGAAGAGCAACACGGAGCGGGGTTAGTCAAGGGAGCATGGTGCTTCAGTGGCAGACAGGCTAGAGCAGGGGGGACGCCTGTGCAGGAGCAGGAGACCGAGGTGAGGGCGATGATGGAGCCTCACAGAAACCAAGCGCTTGAGTCAGCGAGAAGCTGGGATCGTGTCCATCAGCAGATGGTCTGACTTCCATGAAAACAGGACATCCGTCTTTCTTAAAAGGAGCTGAGCTGGTCACAGACATGGAGACATGAGGACATTCCCACACGGCTGCTGGGGGCTGCGATTCAAGGGCGACGTGAGCTGTTGGGATGAGAAAGACTTGCTCTGTCTGTAGCTTTTTGGGATACTGGTTCCCTAGGTTGTCGATATACGTGGTTATTTCTCTAGGCTTTCAGTCAAGATACCGTTTTTTTCCCACTGAGGACTATCTACCCCAGTCTGTGGCCTCAGGGCATCCCATGTGACTATTCACAGGGCCTATGTGATCACACCCTGAAAATGCCTCAAGGGAGGCTTTGAAAATCAAATTCAGGTTGTCCCCCAGAATGTGAAGACTGGGCTTTTGGCTCACAAAGTGAGTGGCAGCCCCCTGACCTGTAATAAATTTGGGCAGGTTGTGAGCAAAGATGCATGGGGTTGTTGCCGGCGATACTGAGGATGCGAGGTGGGCTGGGCTGGGAGATACCTGGACAGCCTCCCTGCTGGCCATTGCACTCAGCTCAGATCCACAGGCCGCGTTGAGGTAGCGAAGGCCTCCACCACTCAGCTCCACTCAACCTCCACATAAAGACCCAGGCGCTGGCAGTAACAGCATTCTCCTTCTCAAGTCCCAGGAAGCAATATAAGGGAAGCCTTTTGTTTTTTAATTAAAGGAATAACAAGATAAAAAATGTAAATTAAAGGGATAACATGGGATTCCCTGATAGCTCAGTCAGCAAAGAATCTGCCTGCAACACAGGAGACCTGGGTTCAATCCCTGGGTTGGGAAGATCCCCTGGAGAAGGGATAGGCTACCCACTCCAGTATTCTTGTCTGGAGAATTCCATGGACTGCATAGTCCATAGGGTAGCAAAGAGTCGGACATGACTGAGTGACTTTCACTTTCTTTCATGGTTAAAAAAAAAAGCGGACTTTTAAACATCACAGGCATATGACACCTGCACTGCCTAGAATGTGCTCACAGCCCTGCTCCAAGCCAGTAAGATGCTCTTGTGGGGAGGACACGCCACTGCACCAACCCAGCGAGGCATCAAAATATGACTTCTCTTCCTGTTTCCACTGACTCCACCATCCAGTGGGAAACTGCTAAGTTTGTTTGGAGAAACATGCTTTTGAAATTTTGAATACAGTGGGATACTAAAGAAAGAAGATTCTATCTCACCATGAACACACTTCAAAATGCAAGTAATTCATGAGTTAAGTTAAAACAATAATGCAGATCTTCAACAAGACATAAAGTACAAATTCTCAGGTTCCTTGCTTTGCCCACTGGGGAGGAAAGACATACTCAGATGTTCTTTCTTTATGCGAAAGTAATTACTGATCTTTCAAGTAAGAATGTATTTATTTGAAAAACAAATTCACAAGACCTAAACTACCTGATTTCAAGATTTATGAAGCTACCATAACCAATGCAGTGTGGTACCAGCATAAGGATAAAAAGTGGGTTACCGTAACGTTACAGAAATTCTAGAAACAGACCCTCACAAGGGTGCCTGGATAGTGCAGTGTGGTGAAGTCTTTCAACCAACAGTGCTGAAGATCTTGACTAAGATGATCATGGGAGAGATGAACCTCAGATTAGCATCTCACACGATAAAAGAAAAGCATCATGAGCTGAAATCATAAAACTTCTGGAAGAAAACCTAAAAGAACATCCTCACAACTTCAGGATAGGCAAGGATTTCATACATAGGATACAAAAAGTACCACTGTAAAGGGAAAAAAAAACTAACCTCATCAAAATTAAGACTTTGATGCATCAAAAGTTAAGAAACTGAAAAAGCAAACCAAAGATCGGGAGAATATATAAAAATACACGTATCTTCAAAAAGACTTCAATCCACTAGCAATAAAAGTGCCACATATACAGAAAGAACAAAAGGCCTGAAAAACTGAGGTAAGTATCCAATAAACTCATTAAGGTGTTCCACATAACTAGCCATCAGAGAGATGCAATAATGTTGAGCATGTAAAATGGTACGACTATTCTGGAAAACCAGCAGTTTCTTACAAATTTGGGCACATACCTACCCTATGATTCTGAAATTTCATTTATAGGTATTGGTATTTGTTCAAGAGAAATGAAAACAAAAGTCTGCAAAACACTGGTACAAGACTGTTTATAACATCTTTATTCATAACAGCTTCAAGCTGGGAACAATCCAAATTTTCATCAACAGGCAGACAGATGAACTGTTTGTAATCATACCATGGAACAATGATCAGCAATGAAAAGAATGAATTGCTGATATATGCAACACCATAGATAAATCACAAAAACATGTTGATCTAAGATGCTGGACACAAATGGAAATGTTCTGTATGATCTCATTTATAGGAACTTCAAGAACAGACAAAATGAATTCTGATGATATAAATCAAAACAGTCACTGCCAGTAGAGGGTGGAAATTCACTGGAAGGGAACAGGGAATGAGATTCTGGGATGATGGAAATATCCTGTGTCTTGACTGGGTTACTAGTCACAGGCATATATATTCACCAAAATAACATGGAATTATACATATATACATGGATGTATATATACATACATCCATGAATGTCACTGTATATAAAATTTAACTTAAATTTAAAAACATATCAGGTAAATCTTTCCATATCAAGGCAAACACATCAATTTTGTTTGTTAAAGCACTTTAAAAACACCCTCTAATGTTAATAATTAGAAATTGGTTTAGAATCAAGAGTGATAGAATTCCCTCCAAACCTAATTTTATAAGATTCTGAGATATATACTCCATTTGATTCTTTCAGAGAATTTGATATTTTCTGATTTCTGTTACTATGGAGTAATATGTCTTATAAAAATTTACCTCAATTCTTAAATCAGCTGTCGCCTTAAATTCTGACAAATACACAAAAGGGAAATATATAAACCCATTTCACTCAAACACCCTTCACCTTTTTTGATGGATCTGTCTCTGCCATCTCAGGATGGTACTAGAAGATGAGTTCAATTGTGCCTCAGTGTTACATGTAGAGAGACACAATGGGATTCAAGGGAAGAAACAGACACAGCACAACAGAACTGATTGCTTAAATAAGTCAGCAACCCAACTAAGAGCTTCTGGCATGCCTTTCAAGCTATACGTTAAAGGTAGAGATCTGTATAATTTCAGGTGATTGAGGTGAGGAAACACATAGAAGACGAAGAGAGGATTACTAAAAGTGGAACAGACAGAAACTGCAAAGTCAGGGCCAGCTGCTTGCCAGAATGAACAATTACAGTAATCACTTGGATTAGTTGGAAGCCAGAGATAAAAGCACAATAAATTCCCAGAAAACTAGATTAGAGAAAGAGCCATTTTAAATTAAAAAGCTACAGAAATCACAAATTTGGACTTAAATGTATTTACTTTTTATTAAACTTAAAAAGTTAATGCTCATTTACCCTAACGCTCTTATTAAAAAGTTATATATAAAATGAGTTTTATATATGTGTATATAATTTATAATAACTATATATCATCTTATAGATAATTAGTATATATTTATATATAATGTATAAAGCTTTATATAAAGATAATTTCTTGCTCTATATGTTTTTATATTCTTGTTGGAATTATATACATATATAATCAAGTAATCCTAAAGTTACACTCAACCTTTGATTTTTCTCCCACAGTGAGCTTAGTATTTTTGTCACCATGACAATATGCCTGGTAATACCTTTTCTGACAGTGTACTAAGGGTTGGCTGGAAAGATATACTAAGAGCCATTTTCCACTTAATTACATAGACTCATCTTCTTTCAGATCAAAGGGTTTTTTTAAAAACTATCACCAGTTATCCAGATTACAAAGAAGGGGACCTTGCAAGAGTGTGGTGGTTCTCTGGGTGTGGGGATTTCACTCTGAAACATCTTCTGAGGGAATGGCTGAGAAAGCAGGAGCTGACAGAGTTAAAGAGGAACTGCTGTAACTATCTCTCTCATGACAGAATTGTGCCAGAAGGGCAGGAACACACTGTCAGTGGAGCCAGCAGATCAGCACTGGGTACAAGCTGAGAACATTTCTGAAAAATTCTATTCGTATAGATGACAAAGACACCAGCTGAATAAAATGAAAGGATGATAATATTCTCACATCTTGATATTTTCCCTTTGAATCTAAACTATGACTCAATAGAAGAGAGGTGAAAACAGATTATTAAGCAGGAAAAGGTTCTTTGCCAGTTTGTCCTGAAAAAGAGCATTTCTCTGTTCAATGCTGTCATTTTTCATAATCACTGATAATGAGTCAGAGGCTGCATCTATATTTCCTGCATAAGTGACCAGTGATTATAAATCAGGATAGCTAAACTTGGGTTGTTTTGTTTTTTTATAGAGAAAATTCTGGAAAATATTAAATGAACCAGTAAGATTATACCATAACTGCAACAAGTAGCATCAGCATGAAATCTCTGGTAGAAATGCAAGCATCCTCTCCTCTGGACGCTTCCAAGCTCTATATTGTGGGGATCATGCATAATATCTTCAGCAAATGGAGCCAATCCAAACTTACCTCTAGTAAAATGCAATGTTAGGGAATTCACAATAACCATGTTCCATTTAAACACTTTCCAAGCTGAAAATGTGGTTTGTTTCATGATAAAAAGAACATCACAGTTTATGATACATCTCTTTTCCTAAAATCATGCTCCATGTTAATGAATCAAAATATATCCCAATCTGTTTTGAAATGTGAAGTGCCAAGTTGCTGTATAATATTCCCAAGTTCCAGAGAAAGAAAAACATGAGTAAATGCTAAACTCTAGCTTAGGAATAGAACTTGTTTTGAACTTCTTATTGCCATAGTAGAATAAATCAGACCTTTGGTGGACAATACACATTATAATATAAAAATATTTCATAGATTGTTTTCAGTAGGAAAAACGACAGCAATAGAGAAAAAGGAACGATGTACAGCCAAGACTTAGACCTGTTATGTCTGGTTGCAGAAGTCCGAGCTCCTGATATGGTCCCCTGCCTCTGTCTAAACACAGTACAGGAGGAAGGACTGCTCCTGGTGGGGTAGGGGTGGGGGCAATGTCGCTTCACCAGTGCCTGAGCAAGCAGAGCAGAAGAGGAAAGCCAGGGCCTTGGATGACCACCTGAACCTTGGGTGACCACCTGGCCACTTTCTTCACATTCAGGACCAGCACTGCCTTTGGATGATGTTTAAGAGGCAGGAATCCCTTTGGAGCGTGAATTCTGGCAACTTCCAGGTCTCAAAAATGACCATAAAGTAAGTCAGAGAGAGAAGGAGACATATCATATGACATCCCTTACATGTGAAATCTAAAAAGAAATGATACAAATGAAATTACGAAACAGAATCAGATTCACTGGTTTAGAGAACAAATTTATGGTTGCTGGGAGAGGGGGGAGGATGGGGGACAGGACAGTTAGGAAGTTTGGGAAGGTCATGTACATGCTGCTATATTCTAAATGGATAATCAACAAGGACCTGCTATATACAACAGGAAACTCTGCTCAATGTTAGGTGGCAGCCTGGATGGGAGGGGAGTTTGGGGGAGAATGGATACATGTGTATGTATAGCTGAGTCACTTCCCTGTTCACCTGTAACTATCACCTATCACAACATTGGTTGTTAATCAGTTATACTCCAGTACAAAATAAAAAGTTAAAAAAACACCATACATTATTGCTCTTAAAATCCACTCAAATGTTTCAGGCACCTTCCTTAAGTATTCCCGTCCCTTCCTTCTAATCCAGAGCACTCTAACAAGCACACAGCTTGAAGATTTTAAGGAAAGAGATCGTATGTATTATAAAACCATGGTGTATGCCAACAAATCTCTGGGATGCGAGAGCTCTGAAGTATTTACTCTTCAGCTGGGCCTTTCCATGTATGAATTTTCAAACACAAACCTGATAGTCAATATAGCTCCTTTTGTTGAGACTCGTTTCCAACAAGTTATAGAAACTTAATCTCGGCCAATTCGGATGATTTCAGCAATGTTAGCTGGATTTATGTCTACGTTTCAGGGATGCACGGAACAGCAAAGTCTAAGTCTGGAGTAGGGAGGGAGGAATCTGGTTTTGGACAAGGTTTCCTATCCATTCTAACATACTGCAAAAAGCCCAGCTCTGTTCTGTCTCTAGCCACTGGGTCACACAGACTGTTGCCCTCATCATGGCAAATGCATTCTTTCCTTTACAAATATTTGCCTGTTTCTCTTAGACTGCAAGGGAATGCTGACAGCTCCCTGTATTTTGCTGGGTGCAACAAAAGTACACCACCAGCTCTCCTTGAGGAACCCCACCCTAGACGTGGTCCCAGACGGGGCAGGTGAAGCCCCATCTCTGGAACACACCTATGACATCAAGTCCAACCTCCTCCATCTTCCCTCCTTCTCTGCTTTTTTCTTGGGAGCAAGAAGTTTTCAGCTCCTTTACTGATGGAAACCAGCTCTTAATAACCAAATACTTATATTTTACTCAAATGCCATGAAATTTGAAGGCTTTTTCATGTCGACTTTATTATATCTTACTAATATTCTTTAAGGGATAACAACATAGATGAATAGGCTACCATGAAGAAAACTCCCTTTAATAACAGAATTAGGAAGTCAAGAGGATACCTCCAGGGACTACCCTCGGTGCTGCCCCTTATCTTTACTCCGGGAATCCAGGTCGTGTTCAGCCCCTGACAGCTATCACCAGTGCAGCAAATTCACACCGAACACCATGCACAAGCAGAGAAGCGTTGTTTACAAAGCCGCAGACGCATTTCCTGGAGCCCTGTGGACCTTCCAGCAGCCCGTTCTTCTGGGGAGTGTCTAAGCGTAGCCTTTTAATCTCCCCAAGACCATGTCCACATCCACGTCCACACCTGACCATAATCTGACTCTTGGAACTGATCCTGACATTTTAAAGTCAGAAGTCAAGCTCTTACTTCCCTGAGGTCAGTGCCCACTGAATGGCCATGGTCACACTTCGTCCGCATAAATCTTTGTGTCCCCTAAGACTGTACACCAGTCCCCACACTCTAAGACGGTGCGAGGCGGCTCTCAGGGGGCAGTGTTGACACACAGGACACCACAGGCTGTGGGGCAGCGCTCCGTTAGGGGCTCTTGGCCGCTGAAGGCAACCAGACTTGCGCTGGTCCCCCCACGCTGCACTGGGCTCCTTCCGCTTCCCCTCAGGGCGTGACCATCTCAAGGAGCGCCCCACCTCCCTGGAGCTCCCAGCCCGCCATGCTCACCCAGGAGCCCACTCTGTGCTCAACATCAGAAAGGACAGGTTCGGATTACGGCATGGACCCCTGACCCCAGCGAGGCGTCCTTGCTGCCCTGCAGACTCTCTCTCTGGGCCATGACCGGGCCATCCATGAAGACAAAGGGTCTCAGCTGAGCCTGGATCGGTGAGCTCTGGTGGGTCTCTCTGCAGCATGGAGGGCCCCCCTCCAGACTTCCACGGCACACACACAGGGGGTCTCTGTGGGTAACCTTCTCCTGGGAAAGTCCGCACTCTCTCAGAGACACACAAAAAGAAGGGTCCCTGTGCCCTGGGCTCCGTGCCACCCCGCCATGCTGGGCTGACCCAGGTCCTTCCCAGGCGCAGGCTCCTACAGGCGCCCAGGCCATCCCTTCCAGGAAAGACAGCTGATGACAGGCCCCTCTGCTCAGGGGACTCTGGAGTCATGCTCTCCTCACGAGGAACCCCCTGAGCAATAAGAACAGCAGCACAGAGTACTCTCTAGTGCAACGCAGGGAGGCCATGTCTCTGCAGGATATCTGTCAACCCTCCTAGAAATGCAAAGCATTCAGCAATAATTTTCACTGAGGTACATTTTGCTATACAATATTATGTTAGCTTCAGGTGTACAACATAGTGATTTATAGTGTCTATAGCTTAGACTCCGTTTACAATTATTATAAACCACTGGCAGATTCCCTGTGCTGTCCAGTGCATCGTGCAGCTTACCTACCTTACACACAGCAGTCTGCCCTCTTCGTCGCCCTCAGCAGTATTTTTTAAACCCAGCTCAGGAAATGAGCTCCTCAGCTTTCTTCAGTATTCCCAGCTGAGCCTTGGGGTCATGGACATTGCCTGAATGTTGCTCTAATTTTAGTCTAGGGTTTTCATCAGCTAAGGAGAGGCATGCACCCCGCAAAGAATTTGAGAGATCCTAAGTGGCCCCCAGCACAGCAAGCACAAGTATCAGGCCACAGAATTCAGGGGCAAGAGAAATGTCTTTTATTTCTCTAATATTATTTGCAGTCTCCATTCCCCCAGTGGGAGAACCACTTCCAGCCCCAAATCACAACATTCCTTAGGTCTCCTTAGACACGGCATGAGGGAAGCAATCTGTTCCAACTTCCACTCTCTATACATAAAACACTGCAGAGAAGAATATTGGGGAAAAAAAAGATCGCTTTTCAGTCTACTGACACATAGTGAGCTACATGAGGTATTTTAAAAAACGAAATGGGGATTGGGGGTGAGGGGGTTTCAGTAAACATTAACTAATTTCTGTGCATACTCAACAACTTGAAAACTATGTTTGGGTAAAACACAGAATGTATTAAATACATAAGCTATGTGGAACATTTTCCTCCTGAGTGAATGGTCATTAACAGGAAAACAGTAAACCAGGACCAACACAGAACACACTGCTGCTGTAAGGTGCATCATTAATGCTCGACTGGTAACACAGCTCAAAACCCCAGCACGTGAAGGGTGACCACCATGAGTGGAGAGAACTGAACATTGTTACGTGAAGTGATACTCTACTACCGCAGTGCTACAAACATCTCAACGTGTCTGCAACGGGACTGGGCCAGGGACATTTACTCCCAGGGGGAGTAAGCCGGACAAGGCCAGCACCTGCAGGGACCCTGTCATTCTTGTCCAGCCTCACCCAGAGGAGGAGGCCGGGGTGACAATGGTGATGCTCAAGGCAGTCGGGATCAGGACTCGCGTCCCCACACTCTTCACGGACGGCGCCTCGCACTTCTCCCCAAAGTCCTTTCAGTAGAACACTAGGTCCCATGAGATCCTCCTCGAAAAGTGGCCTCATGGTCAAACACACCGAGGGCTCTCACAAGCTACAAGTTCCTCACGGGACTGGGGTGGGGGGCAGCCGTGGTGTGAAAGCCCTGCCCACATCATTCCTTTTGCTTTGTTTTTAGCCCAACATCACGTTGTCTTCTTCCTTTTATGAACATTCTGAAGGACTCACACCCTGAGACCATACTGGAGATACCGATATCTCTGTCTTAAATCTACTTCTTAAGACATTCAGGCAAATCTTTTCCTTTGTTCAGTAAGTTTGGAGTTGACCTCTAATTGCTGTAGTTTTGTTTTTAAAATTCTGAGCAGAATGAAGCCCAGTGGTTGGTTATTATAAAGGACATCTTAGCTGCTCCGAGTTTATGCAGTTAGGATAAAAGGGTCTGTAATCCTCCACATCCTGGTTTTTCGGGGACGTAAGTTGCTGGCTCCTCTGGGTAACTACCAAGGACTGCGACTGCCGGAGAGTACGGGGACAGTGTTCAGACTCTCCCACAGGGGAGGGGCTGCACCATGCTGGGGTCCCACCACCATGGATAAGTGTGCCTGCTGCCACACGTCCTCCCCAGCAGCTGGCCGTGTCGGTCTTCTGGGCTCTGGCCCTTCTCCTGGGCTTCTAAGAGAAGAGCATCTGTACTGACAATAACCAGCCTGGGTGCAAGCAGGGTGTATCTGGCTGCTGGAAGAATAAACTGGTACAGCCTTTGTACAAGGAATTTGCAAGGTATATCAGAAGACCTAGTACACTCACAGGCACTGACCCAGGAATTCTATCCCTAGGAAATAAGCTTCAGGAACAGAGATTCACTGAAAGTATGTGGGCATATACAGAAATATTTATAAAAACAAAGCATGGATATAATCTATATGATCAAAGAGACTGACTAAAATATGTATTATACAGTAATAATAAAACCTGGACCGCCGTTATTGCTGTTGCTGTTCAGTTGTTAAGTCGTGTCCGACTCTTTGTGATCCCACAGACCACAGTACGCCAGTCCTCCCTGTCCATCACCAACTCCCAGAGCTTGCTCAAACTCGTGTCCATCGAGTCAGTGATGCCATCCAACCATCTAATCCTCTGTCATCTCCTTCTCCTCCTGCCTTCAGTCTTTCCCAGCATTAGAGTCTTTTCCAATGAGTTGTTTCTTCTCATCAGGTGGCCAAAGTATTGGAGCTTCAGCTTCAGCATCAGTCCTTCCAATGAATCTTCACAACTGATTTCTTTTAGGATTGACTGGTTTGATTTCCTTTTAGTCCAAGGGACTGTCAGAAGCCTTCTCCAGCATCACAATTTAAAAGCACCATCACAAGATATATTATGGAAAAATATTTAATAATTTAATTATTAAGTTAAAAAGGTAGGTTATATTTCAGAATGACCCATCATATAGAATGTGATTTCTCTGTGATGAGATTATGTAAGATTTTTGTCTCTTTGCCATTATTTCTCTCTCTTATCCAAATTTCCAACAATTAACATGTGTTACATTTCTATTTATTAAGAAATTATAAAGGCATGTCAGACTTAGACACAAAAGAAGATTTAGGTCACTACTGCTGGCTTATCTTTTTGATAGCTTTTTAAAAACTCATTTGATATTCTGGCCATGTTTAAAGATCAATTTTTGATGTTTTGTTGGAAGAGTGGGTTGTAGAACTCTAAAGAGAAGTAAAGTTTGTGTGGCCCAATATAAGACTGACTCAAACTCAGGTCTTTGATCTGTAATATTTTAGGGCAGCTTACAAGTTTCAAAAAACAATAAAAGACTAATCTAAGTGATGTACTACTGTGGGCAAGAATCCCTTAGAAGAAATGGAGTAGCCCTCATAGTCAACAAAAGAGTCCAAAATGCAGTACTTACATGCAATTTAAAAAATGACAGAATGATCTCTGTGTGTTTTCAAGGCAAACCATTCAATATCACAGTAATCCAAGTCTATGTCCTAACTAGTAATCGTGAAGAAGCTGAAGCTGAACAGTTCTATGAAGACCTACAAGATCTTCTAGAACTAATACCCCTAAAAGATGTCCTTTTCATTATAGGGGACTGAAATGCAAAAGTAAGAAGTCAAGAGATACCTGGAGTAACAAGCAAATTTGGCCTTGGAGTACAAAACGAAGCAGGTCAAAGGCTAACAGAGTTTTGCCAAGAGAATTTACTGGTCATAGGAAACAACCTCTCCGAACAACACAAGAGAAGACTCTACACATGGACATCACCAAATGGTCAACATCAAAAGTCAGACTGATTATATTCTTTGCAGTCAAAGATATAGAAGCTCTATACAGTCAGCAAAAACAAGACTGGGAGCTGACTGTGGCTCAGATCATGAACTCTTCATTGCCAAATTCAGACTTAAGTTGAAGAAAGCAGGGAAAACCACTAGACCATTCAGGTATGACCTAAATCAAATCCCTTACAATTATACAGTGGAAGTGAGTAATAGATTCAAGGGATTACATCTGATGGACAGAGTGCCTGAAGAACTACGGATGGAGGTTCGTGCCGTTGTACAAGAGGCAGTCATCAAGACCATCCCCAAGAAAAAGAAATGCAAAAAGGCAAAATGGTTGTCTGAGAAGGCCTTACAAATAGTTGAGAAAAGAGAAGCTAAAGGTAAAGGAGAAAAGGAAAGATATACTCATTTGAATGCAGAGTTCCAAAGAAGAGCAAGGAGAGGATAAGAAAGCCTTCCTCAGTGATCAACGCAAAGAAATAGAGGGAAATAATAGAATGGGAAAGATTAGAGATCGCAAAAGAAAATTAGAGATACCAAGGGAATATTACATGCAAAGATGGGCACAATAAAGGACAGAAATGGTATGGACCTAACAGAAACAGAAGATATTAAGAAGAAGTGGCAAGAATACACAAAAGAACTGTACCAAAAAGATCTTCACGACCCAGATAATCATGATGGTGTGATCACTCACCTAGAGCCAGACATCCTGAAATGTGAAGTCAAGTGGGCCTTACAAAGCATCACTACGAACAACGCTAGTGGAGGTGATGGAATTCCAGTTGAGCTAGTTCAAATCCTAAAAGATGATGCTGTGTAAGTGCTGCACTCAACATGCCAGCAAGTTTGGAAAACTCAGCAGTGGTCACAGAACTGGAAAAGGTCAGTTTTCATTCCAATCCCAAAGAAAGGCAATGCCAAAGAAAGTTCAAACTACCGCACAATTGCCCTCATCTCACATGCTAGGAAAGTAATGCTCAAAATTCTCCAAGTCAGGCTTCAACAGTATAGTATGTGAACTGTGAACTTCCAGATCTTCCAGCTGAATTTAGAAAAGACAGAGGAACCAGAGATCAAATTGTCAACATCTGATGGATCATCAAAAAAGCAAAAGAGTTTCAGAAAAACATTTACTTCTGCTATATTGACTATGCCAAAGCCTTGGACTGTGTGTATCACAACAACCTGTGGAAAATTCTTAAAGAGATGGGAATACCAGATCACCTGACCTGCCTCCTGAGAAACCTGTATGCAGGTCAAGAAGCAATAGTTAAAACTGTCAGGACATGGAACAATAAACTGGTTCCAAATTAGGAAAGGAGTACGTCAAGGCTATATATTGTCACCCTGCTTATTTAACTTACATGCAGGAAAGTACATCATGAGAAACGCCAGGCTGGATGAAGCACAAGCTGGAATCAAGATTGCTAGGAGAAATACGAATAACCTCAGATATGCAGATGACACCACCCTTACAGCAGAAAGCTAAGAACTGAAGAGCCTCCTGATGAAAGTGAAAGAGGAGAGTGAAAAAGTCGGCTTAAAATTCAACATTCAGAAAACTAAGATCATGGCATCTGGTTCCATCACTTCATGGCAAATAGATGGGGAAACAATGGAAACAGTGAGAAACTTTATTTTTTGGGCTCCAAAAATCACTGCAGATGGTGATTGCAGCCATGAAATTAAAAGACCCTTGCTCCTTGGAAGCATGACCAACCTAGACAGCATATTAAAAAGCAGAGACATTACTTTGCCAACAAAGATCCATCCAGTTAAAGCTATGGTTTTTCCAGTAGTCATGTACGGATGTGACAGTTGGACCATAAAGAAAGCTGAGTGCTGAAGAATTGATGCTTTTGAACTGTGGTGTTAGAGAAGACTCTTAAGAGTCCCTTGGACTGCAAGGAGATCCAACCAGTCAGTTCTGAAGGAAATCAGTCCTGAATATTCACTGGAAGGAATGATGCTGAAGCTGAAACTCCAATACTTTGGCCTCCTGATGTGAAGAACGGACTCATTTGAAAAGACCCTGTTGCTGGGAAAGATTGAAGGGTGGAGGAGAAGGGGATGACAGAAGATGAGATGGTTGAATGGCATCACTGACTCGATGGACATGAGTTTGAGTAAGCTCTGGAGTTGGTGATGGACAGGGAAGCCTGGTGTGCTATAGTCCATGGGTTTGCAAAGAGTCGGACACGACTGAGTGACTGAACTGAACTGAACTGAAGCTCAAGGGACAGAATACCATGGGACATTCTGGCTTCCATCCCTGACCCACCATTTCTTTCAATCCTGTGATTGGAGGTTGATACAACTTCCCGGTACCTGACTGTATCATCAATGAAGTGGGGAAAGTAAAAGAACATCCCCTCTCATGGCTGTTGGGAGAAGTCAACTGAGTACCAGACGCATAAGCACAGTGTCCAGCCCATAGGAGCCCTAGATTCATGTTAACTGGTGTTATTCTTTTGCTTTATATCAGTCAGTTATGGCTTTTAATCATTAAAAGAGTTTTCTGTTAATGCATTTACTTCGGACCTTTTCGAACATAGATCATGGTAGGCTTGTGACTGCAGTAACAATTAACTGTCCCATCAACCTCAGAATGAGTTTTCTTGGGGTATAAATTCAGTTAATTTGCCTGCAAGCCTCTGTGCAAAGAAGAAAAGCGTTTGCTGGCATGCTGCAGTCCATGGGGTCGCAAAGAGTTGGACATGACTGAACAACTGAATTGAACTGAATGTAAGTGAAATTTGTGTTGATATTTTCTATTCCAAATATGACAGATTTTCACCATACTATTGGGCTGCATAAAAAGAAGAAATATTTTAAGTAAAGAAATCTTGACTTATTATTTTTTTAAAATCAGAATAACCTCCATTTCATTTCAGCCTATTTGAACCCACAGGAATATTGTACAGCTTCCTAAGGAAACTCCTAAAAAAAGGAGGAGAGAAGGAACAACTGCTATCTTGGGATTAAAGAACAAAGAGATGAAGGCAGAAACAAAGACCCCTGCCTCTTCCTCCTCAGCAAGCACCCCCTTCAGCTACCAACTCATGTCTACTCACAGCACTTAAGGACGGTTCACCTCCATTTGTTCGGCCTTTTCTCTACTGCGGTCTTTCTTCTAGAATCTCATTAAGTCACATGAACAGCTACACCAGGTTGTTATGGCAACAGGAATTTTTAAAGTAAATTAATTTCACTACAAGATGTCATTAAGACCAGGTGAGAGTGGCCTTGAATCATTATGGCTTCCCTCTGCTGGCAAGAGCCACAATAGAAGGAAAATCTTTTGACTTATCATCATCTTTTCACAGTGCTTATAGGAAAGTGATCATAAAATGTGTTGGTTTTATTGCAACTTTGTATATTCCATTTTAATTCTCCATAAAATGGGGGTAAATGAGGGAGTTACGAAACCATTGATCCATTGGTCTCTGATGAACTTAAACAACAAAAGGAGTTGTAATTTAGACAGTGCCCCATGTGGGCTGACAACATCCTCAGGAGCTTTCGAGGAAAGGGCTAGAAAAAGTCCTGGATGCAAAAACAACTGAGCTATCATGCAGATGGGTTCTGAGCACAGAGGGAAGAAAAGATTGTGCCAGTCCTTTCTCCAAGTTCTTTCACACTCTTGGTAGCCTCCAGAACCAACACTCTGGGTTCTGGAGGCTCAAATTTCCCCAAGTTACTTTTTTAAAAAAAACACTATTCCTAGAAAGGTATTCTGCGGTGAAATAATCATGGACTACAGCCCATAATGTAGGCCCCCTCCCCTTAGAAAGTCACAAACCAATTCAGCAGATGAAAAGCCGAGCCAAGGTGGAAGGAAACCACCCTAAGCATGTTTAAGCCAGCATGTCACAAACATTTTCTGTCACTGAGCCTATTCTTAAACATCTCCTTAGTTTTTAGTAACAGTTTATTTACATCAGGTGGACACGCTTGAGAAATGCTCCTTAGATTAAAATTTTAAGGTCAAAATGAATAAAAACTAAACATTCAAAAAACTGCTTTCAAAAGGTCACTTCAAATATAGGGATACTTGTTTCCTTCTTACTACTTTCTAGCACTAACAAAACCACTACCCTTCTCCCTGTGTCTTTTTAAAATATTTATTACGTGTCACACACTCACCTAATAGCTTTGCAGGAGTCCTACCACAGAACCCAGCCACTTGTCTTTACTGACACAGAAGCACAAGGGTGCCTGCATGTGCAGGGGCATACACGCACGCACACGCAGCCACACGCTCTCACACACGCACGTGTGCCCACATACTCTACGAGAAGCAGAGTGACAACGGCAGTGACCATCCTGACGTGCACCCTGAAGGATGGGTTTATACAGCAGCAGTCTGGGATTTCTGGGAGTGGAACAAGCAGCAGACAGAGCCACAGGGGAGCAAATGAGATGGCTGAGACACACAGCAGTGAAGCAGAGGGCGGAAAACCAGGCTCCCCCGTCTCTGCCAGGAATGAACAGAGACCTGGAAGCTGGCCGGGACAGACAGAGAAATTTGATGAGTTTGTGAGATGCCTCAGAGGCAGCAGCAGCAGGAATCTAGCCAAGAACAAAGACCACAGTGCCACGTTCCCTGATGAACGTATGGCTTCAAATTCCTCATTTTTCTTCTTAGAATCTATCCTGTTCATCTGTCCTTTTTAAACTTTGTTTTCAGCACATTGTAAATCTGAAAAAACAAAAAAGGTAATTTGAAACGACTTGGAAAAGCACCAAACCAGTAGTCAAAAGGATTATTTCCCATGAGTATCTGTGCACATTTAAAACAAAATTATATATTACTATTCCTCACACTGAGGAGTAGATTTAAAAACAGGTAGTCTCTGCAGTGTATACACAAGTCAGGTCTAAATACAAGGTTTACGCATGAAACTTACAGTATGTTATAAACCAACGTTGTCCAAATAAACAAACTGAAAACCAGGTGGTCTAAAGACGTGTAGAGAAGTTGTTTTCTGAGCTCCGACTTTGAAGCAGCACGTGGATGCATCCTCTCATCTCCAGGAGCAAGTGGCTGAGGTCCTCTCCGCCAAGCAGACAAGAAGTGACACCCAGGTGCCAGGGGCTCCAGGCCGTGCCGTCGGTGTGCTGCCATGGGTGTCCTTGGTGGGCTGGGGTGAGGAGGAGTGGGAAAACCGGGAGGGGGGGGTGCGGGCAGCAGCCGGTAAGGGGCTGGCAGGCAGTGCAATGGAGACAGTCAGCACCCCCAGGTCAGCTGCGTATGACCCTGGAGCCAAAGCAGACAGGGCAAACACCGGCCACCCCTCCATGCCAGCCTGAACAAGGCATGGGAACCCAGAACAGCTCATCTATGGTGCTTGCTCCCTCCGAGGTGCTCTGCAAGGGGGACAAGGACACTTAGACGTGGATGGAGACGCCTCCCTCACAGAAAGAGCCTCTGAGGCACGGTCAGCAGGAGGAGAGGGGGCTGGAGGAGGTACCCCAGTACAGGTGACACCCTAGCCAAGGCCAGAGGCCAGGGAAGGCAAGTGTCCCAGGCAGGCTGGGACACCTCTGCACAGAACAGGAGGGAGGACCAGAGCGGGACCAGACTGTGGGGAAGCTCCATGCCGACAGAAGTCAGCTGCCCTTCAGAGGCTAACACGGACGGATGAGGATGTTTAGAGCCAGAAAGGAACAAGATCAGTTGTCTCCAATCCAGAACACTTAATTTAGCCCAGGAACCCTGGACAGGTCACACTGCTGGAATGAGCAGAGGGAGTGGCAGGGGCCTAGCCCAACGTGGCCACTGTGGAAGTGGCTCTTCCATCTGTGCTTATTTCACTCGTAAAAGAAAGCTCCTGCAATAATCATTTCCTTCATTCTAATTTTTCTTTTAAATGTCTGCTTGGGTTAGACATTACATGGCTTGTAATGAGAATGGTAAAATGCCTTGTTCTTATTATGGTGATTTGAATAACAAATACAGAATGAAACAACAAAACAGCCCAGACAATAAAAATAATTGTTAACCCATTTTACTAGCTCTGCAGCCAAATTATATTTTTATAGATTATAGCACTGACAGAGGTAACTGTGCTCACAGGTTCCTTGCTAACAAGGTCACCAGTTTAATTTGAATATTTTCCACAGCAGCTGCCCTCACACCTAAAGAGGGAAGCAGCTCCAGCTATGTAGGGCAAGCGGCCGGGAATGCTAATGAGTCTGACAGATTGGTTCAAAATAGAAGCATAAACCTTCAATTCATGAGGACACGACAGTTACGAAACCAAAGCCGAGGAGAAATAATCTGTGTTCAGGAATCCAACCCTGCCGCATTGCTTGAATTTCTGACATAGTTCTGACCCAGGCTTGGCAAATTGCATGCACTGTAAATAGAAGGACAGGGGAAGGGTTACAAGAGACCATATAATTCCATGGCTGTGAGCTCGCTTTCACAAGAATCAACAAAGACTACATTGAAAACATGCTTCGTTTCCTTGTCTGTAACAGACTGACTATAAGAGAACCTACGGCCAGCAATGCCATGTGCTACAGGACAAAGCTGAAATGCAGAATTCACAATACAAGTGGCATGAAGTAACAGAGACAATGAAATTTCAATTTGAGGGTAAGAATCAGTCATTGTTTACTCTTTTTTTTTAAAGTAGAGATGTGGTAAACTTTATTAGCAGTTGGAAATCATTAACCTTCATGTTTTTAACATTCCTTCCGCTCTCCTGTGCCTGTAACTTGCAATCCTAGTTACAGGAACTCTGTGCGGGTTAGAAAAGCACAGTCCCCGGGGCTGACGGGCAGGCACGGCCATCCCACTGGCACAGGAAGCACAGGTCCCTGAGGAGGCCCGGCCCAACGAGAGAGGCCGCGACTTTCAGACTCAACCTTCGAATGGCACCTTGGGGCCCGGGGAAAACGCCACCAAACCCTGCAAACATGCAGCGTGAATGTGCGCCTTACACGGAAGTGGGTAACAGACAGAGACGCGCAGAGCGGGGGCGCCCGCAAAGTCTGATCCCTTGGGAAATGTCATCCAGAAGCTGATTCTCAAACCAACTCCCTAGCATTCAGAGGAAAAAGGAGTTTAAAGACGTCACAGAAGTATGTAACAATACTCTAGGTGACAGGTGCAGTTACAAAAGTCTCAGAGCCAGCCTGGTCCCTGGATGGGCCACGCGTGGCACCCAGCTTACTGGTAAACGCCCTACAGTCCCCTGGAAGGGGGCAGGCACTGGAGAAGTCCTGCCTGTCTTCACAGCCTAGAGATCTATGAAGGGGCAAATGGAGGTTATCACTGAAAGACCCCAGGGAAGAATGAAGAGATAAGCTATCCTAAAACACCAGTGATGATCTACCTAATTCATCTTTGACAGCTTGGAACGTGTCCTAAAGAAAATGGTAATGTGGCAATCTGGGAGACGTTTGTGTTTAAAAAAGCTAGATTATACCATCCAATTGGATTATATAATTTTACTCGGTATTTCAGGATCTTCAAAAAGTCTCTTAGAGCTAAAATTTAAGAAGACTTAGCCTAAGTTTTGCACCAGGCTGAATATTTTATTTACAGAGGACTTTTTAAAAAATTGTAAGGCTCTATTTTTTTTTTTTTTTTCTTTTCTGATGTGGTACCAAGGGTGTGAGGGTAGGGGTAAATGAACATACAGAAATTCTCTAACAATTTGTTTCAATTTAACATTCAACAAGGGAGAGATTTGTTTCTCTGCAAATTTTAAGAGATTCAACTAGTGTCGTTTATGTTCAGCTCAATTAGGCTACTGATCATTCCATTCTTTTAGCAATAAAGTGTCCTCAATCCATTATGACTTCAGAACAATAAAACAGCCTGGCTGTCCAGGCCTTCATCCACACTGTGCATGGTCCACACAAAGATTACTAACATGCACCTGCAGTTCTACTTCTAGTGGGAAATGTAAGAGGGCCTGATGACCTAGACTTCTTCCTTAAAGAAAGCTAGATATCTAGCTCACAGTGGAAAAACCAGGAAATCTGTTTTAAAATTTTTTCAAGAACTAAATGAGTGCAAGTTTTAGGACATTAAGAAAAACAAAATCACACACACACACACACACACACCACACATGGCTCCAAGGCATCCCAGGAGAATTCTATCACATCTAAGACAGTGCCTGTGGCCTCTCCCTCACCCAGATCAGCCGTTTCTTCACTGAGATAGCACAGACAAATGGCAGTGTTAGATGGGCGTGTACACAGTATCAAGTGCACCATTTAATTCATCTCCATCTGAGCACATTTATTCTGAGTTCTTAGCATGTCAGGCACAAAAGGAACAAGGGTGAGAAAGGCCCGTCCAGTCCGGTCAAGCCAGTTAAAAACTTCTGTCAAAAGCAGGAAGAGTTCTTTTCCAAGCAGCGCCCAACTAGCAGGTTGCTGACCCACCTTCCACCTCAAACAATGAGACACACTGCATGTTAAATATTACTAATAACACAGGCATTAAATAAAACCTGTGTGAAAATATTGCAGATCTCCCTAGGTAGGATCATCTGATTTCACTAATAAAAATATAGGTTTCAGATAAACAGTAAACACTTTTTGATACAAGCATGTGCCATTGACTATTTGAGACACACACCAAAAATCACTGTGGTATTCATCTGACATTCATGTGACAGCATCCTGTATGCTTCTAGCGACCCTGTGGCAAAGCAATGAGAACCTGTCGGCTAAGACGTGAAAACGCAGTAACCTACCTAGGTGGGGCTTTTTTTCTCAAGGCACCAGCTTAGAACCAAGAGAAACTAAACAAATTGAAAAGCATGTACAGACTCAGAGAACAAAAATGCAGCATTAGGATCCACCAAGGAAGCTCAGCTGTGTTCAGCCCTCCTTCAGTTAAAGCGCAGGAAAAAGGACTGACGTGAGTGGAATTTTATCCCCAGAGATGTGGAAGTTCTGATCCCAGTGCCTGTGAATGTGACTTTATTTGGAGATAGGGTCTTTGCAGATGATCAGATTAAGATGAAGTTGTTAGGGGGGCCCAATCCACTACGAATGTCTCTTTATAAAAGGGGGAGGGTTTCCCTGGTCGTTCAGTGGTTAAGAATCTGCCTGCGAATGCAGGGGACATGGGCTTGACCCCTGGCCCGGGAAGGTCCCACGTGCCTTGGGGCAACTAAGTCTGTGCCTCACAACTAATGAGCCTGTGCTCCCCAGCAAGCAAGGCCACGGCAATGAGAAGCCTGCACGCCACAGCTAGAGAAACCCTGTGCGCAGGAACAAAGACCCACCGCAGTCAAAAACAAATAAGCACATCTTTCTGAGAGGGGAAACCTGGATAGAGATAAGACACACAGGGAGAATGCCAAGTGAAAATGAAGACGGAGACCAAGGCAAGGCTACTCCTATCCAAGGAACAGCAGAGATCAGCGACAAACCACAGACGCAAGGAAGGAGCCTGGCAGTCTCCTCCGGAAGGAACTAACCCCACAAGCACCTGGATCTGGGACGTGTGAGACGCTGAGTTTCTGCTGTTCTAAGCCACCCAGCTTGTGGTGCATTTTCACAGCATCCCTAGCACACTAACACAAGTATCAACTAGAGAGACACACCTGGCCTGGGGGCTGAAGGCAGCCTGGGACCATCACTGCCAGCCCCATCCAGCTGTTCTCCATGTGACAGAGCACCTAGACACCCAGCTATCAAAAATGGTAATGAACCACCCCACGAGGAAGATGACCACGCTCAGGACCTCAAGATTATTTCTACATGCGCAATGTTCAGCACCACTCAGGAACAACCGGGCACAGGATAAAACAAGACAGAAGCAATGACAAAACAGTTATAAAAATGGGGTTATCAAAATGGCTAATAAACATATTTTAGGGTGTGCAAAGTATGTACACATACATATACATATATATATACACACACCATGTTCTGCATGTTTTGATGTTACCACTTTAAAGAGCATTTTTAAATGTTTTTAAAAATGAGCTTTATTTATCTAAAAAAAAATCCACTTATCAGAAATACAGAATTATGAGATGTCAGAGTTGTATTAGTCAATGTTCTTTAGAGAAACAGAACCAATAACCAGTAGGATCAATAGGAGATGGTTTACTATAAAGACTGATGCTAGAATTATGGGGCTGACAAGTCCAAACCAAGTGTGGATGAGTGGGAGGAGACTCAGGAGAGCCAATGGTGCACACAAAACCTGGGGGCTGGAAGGCGGCGTGCTGGAGAACTGGCCTTGCTTGAGAAGGCCAGTCTTTTTATTCTACTCATGCCTTCAACTAACTAGGTGAGGCCCACTCACACCAGGGACTCCAATCTGCTTTATTAGACATCCCCCAATTTAATGTGAATCTCATCCATTAATACCCTCCAGTTTGACACACAAAATCAACCATCACAACAGCACACAATTTATAAAGAAGTTCAGTTCAGTCACTCAGTCGTGTCCAACTCTTTGTGACCCCACGGACTGCAGCATGCCAGGCTTCCCTGTCCATCACCAACTCCTGGAGCTTACTCAAACTCATAACCATCCAGTCAGTGATGCCATCCAACCATCTCATCCTCTGTTGTCCCCTTCTCCTACCTTTAAGCCTTTCCAGTATCAGGGTCTTTTCAAATGAGTCTGTTCTTCACATCAGGTGGCCAAAGTATTAGAGTTTCAGCTTCAGCATCATTCTTTCCAATGAATATTCAGGACTGATTTCCTTTAGGATTGACTGGTTTGATCTCCTTGCAGTCCAAGGGACTCTCAAGAGTCTTCTCCAATACCACAGTTCAAAAGCATCAATTCTTTGGCACTCAGCTTTCTTTACAGTCCAGCTCTCATGTCCATACAAGACTACTGGAAAAACCATAGCTTTGACTCTACAGACCTTTGTTGGCAAAGTACTGTCTCTGCTTTTTAATATGCTATCTAGGTTGGTCATAGCTTTTCTTCCAAGGAGCAAGTGTCTTTTAATTTCATGGCTGCAGTCACCATGTGCAGTGATTTTGGAGCCCCCCAAAATAAAATCTGTCACTGTTTCCATTGTTTCCCCACCTATTTCTCATGAAATGATGGAACCGGATGCCAGGATCTTAGTTTTCCAAATGTTGAGTTTTAAGCCAGCTTTTTCACTCTCCTCATTTCGCTTTCATCAAAAATCTCTTTGGTTCTTCGCTTTCTGCCATAAGATTGGTGTCATCTGCATAGCTGAAGTTATTGATATTTCTCCCAGGAATCTTGATTTCAGCTTGTGCTTCATCCAGCCTGGCATTTTGCATAGAGACAAAGTAATCCAATGGTATGGTGGGCACTGGAAACACTGACGCCTGTGGGGTTTCAGATGAACTTCAGCAATAATACTTTCAAACCAAGACATTAGTAGAGATGCACAGAGTTTATACAGCAATTCAAACGTTATTGGGACAGTTACTAAGACTAATGCAGCTATCAGCCCTCATTTACCCACATACAGCACAGAAACAGTAACCTTCACCTTTTTAAAGTATATATGCACTATTACATCTCCACCAGTATTCTGGCTCAACCCTGACTGTTTTGGTCTTTTGGCATCAGCCACTGTAATCAGAGCAGTATCTTCAAATCCAAGTCCACATGTGTTCACATTAGCCCTAAGTTAAAAGCCCGTCGTCAGTTCCCCACTGCCTACACATAAAGAGCCCAGATTCTACAGACCTTCCAGTCTCTCCTGTCCTTCTCGCCCCCTACTCCCCACACCTGCCCTCACTGCATTTTGGACTCACCTCTCCATTTTCGTCTCTTTTACGCATTATGCTACCTGCTTCTTCCATCCACTGGATCCCTGGACATGCTTTGTTTTCTGATCTCCATGATTTCCATCATGGTTTTTTGGCTATTTCCTCATGCTGGCATCTGCCCCACCTCTCCACCCAAAGCCTGAACTGAGTGTAAAGGCCTGCCTGGACCTTGCTACTGAGCTGTCTGAACCACAGCAAACCACATCACCTCCCAAACTCTTACTGATCACTATCAGGGCGCAAAATTCAGCAATGGACCAGAGACTCTGTTCTCAAGCCCTTCTGTGCATGCTCTGCTTCCGAAGTCTCTTCCATCTTACTATGAATATGAATGTGTAGAAGGACACACGGTGCACACACTCCCTTTCTCCATCCTGCTCTCTCCAGAGGCAACCCATGCTCTCAAATTCTCATTTAGTTTCTGAGCCATGTTCTCCATGTACAAAAGGACAGATTATTTTCTCTTCTCTTGTATAAATAGCAACATATTGTGTTGCTAGTTGCATACTGAGTTTTTTTTTCCCCCACTTAACAGCATAAACCAAGAGATAGTTTCATATACCCACGAAGAGTCTGGCCATTCATTATTGCTATATAGTATTCTACCATATATATTTTTCCAACTTATTTAACTAGTGACCTAGTGATGGCCATTTAGACTATTGCCAGTCTTTTGTTATGACCTTTGATGCTGCAATAAGTAACCCACTCAACAATCTACTTCACAGGTGCATGGATTACATCTATTGATAAATGCGTGAACGTGGAAATGCTAGAAAAAAATGGCACAGACATTAGTAATTTCTATACTAGTGCTAAATTTCACCCCAAAGAAGTGCCGTCATTCATACCTCTATCAGCCATGTAAGAGATTTCTACTTCCTCCATGCATTTGCCAAGATAATGTGCACTAGACCGTAGCTCTCTAAGAATATGGTAGAATATGCTCCCATTAAGTTTTTTTTTTTTGGTACGTCTACTCTTCTAAGTGAGCTCAAGTATGTTTTTGCCTATTTAAGATCTCCTTGTATTCCTTGCCCTTAAACTATTTGATCATAAAATATGCCCTTTTATCTATTGAGCTGCCTGCCCTTTCTTATTGATTTTAGGAGCTCTTTATATACTGATGAAAACAGTCCTTTGTAATATATATCACAAATGTTTCTTCATTTGTGTTTTGACTATGGTAGTTTTTTAGCACAATTCAAAACTTTTTTTCATAGCTTTTTGATTTATGCCATATTAAAAAGTGTTCCTCCTTCTAAGATTATTTTTAAAGCATCTTCTTGTGGTTTCTTCTTATAACTTTATTTGCATTTTGCATTTATGTCTTGGATCCATCTGAAATTTATTCTGCTTTAAGGCATGAGGCATGAATTCAGACATATCTGTGCGTCACAGAGACAGAGAACAGACCTGTGGTTGCCAAAGGGGGGCGGGTAGAAAGTGAGAAATGGACTGGAAGTTTGAAGTTAGTAGATGTAAACTATTATATTTAGAATGGATAAACAACAAGGTCCTACTGTATAGCATAGGGAACTGCACCCAATCTGCTGGGATAAACCATAGTAGAAAAGAATATTTTAAAAAGAATGTATACATGTGTATAACTGAGTCACTCTGCTGTACAGTGGAAAGTAGCACAACACTGTACATCAACTATATTTCAATAAAAAATAAAAATAAAATGACAAATATATCTGGGGAGGATATTAAAAAATCTCATGAACCAACTCATGAGAGTGGTTGCATCTTTTGCAAATGTTTAGTAAATGTCATTTTAAAAAATATATGATTTCCAAATTCAGCTCTAAATGCTGTGGTGCTTTTAAACGTAAAGGAGAGGAACACACATCTGTGAGATAATGCATCTGATGCACGGATCTGTGGCCTTCTGTTTATAACATGATGTACTCTCCTCTCCCACATATATTCCTTTACAGCTATCAGGAACCCACAGGTTGGCCATCACCATCACAGGCTTTTCTGTTCCAAAGTGTGCATGATTCTACATCTCTTATTTCCCCAGCCATTATCCTATCATTTCAAAATACGATTTATGGTGACATAAAAGGCAACCCTCATTGTTATTCTATCTTGCATTTACAATGAGAAGAGGAAAAGGTATTTGATCCAGATTATTTTTAAAAAGTGCTGACCCAGTGGCACAATCAAACCTCCAGGAAGAAACTTAATTATATCCCATTAAAAAGCTCAATGCTTTCCTGTGATTTGAACAAATTAACGAAATTCAGAGTTCAGTTCAAGATTCTTCCCTTTATGCAGCTCACCTCTGAAAATCTAAATGGAGATCATGGCTAGGTTTCTTCACTTGAAATAGCCAACTGACATAAGCAACCACTTCTGTTATTTTTAAGTATAGGCTACTACTGAAAGTATTTTACTCTCTTAATTGGATACAAATTGTCAGCATTATAACTTTTCCACTTCAGTCACCATGTATAATGGTTTTGGAAGTTTTCATATAATTCCACTTTAGTTAACATAAATTTTTGCTTAGAATTTGTAACACCTTTATTATACATAGTCTTATTTTCCTCTTAAAAATATGTATGAAAGAAGATGTGAGAAATGTTGAAAGAAGTGAAATCAAGATGGAAACTTTGGTTTTTATCTCAGAAAGTGAAAATGGAAAAAACCGTGGAAGTGATTTTGGAGCAGGGAACAGAATCTGAGAGCTCCATGTTGAAATACCGTTTCTGAGATGTTTATTATTCATGTAGAAGGAGTTGTCAAAAAGAAAGTCAAGGGTTTCTGGCTGGAGACAGAGATTTGGAGACCATCAGTACAGAGAGAATAGAATGAAATTGCTTACAAAAATGTGAAGTAAGGAGAGAGAAGAGAGCCCAAGACCACGATTTGGAGTTGGAACAGGAGAAAAGAGCATGAAGGAGAGAGGGAAAATTCAACAGCGAGACAGAAGAGCAGGGCTCCAGGGATTCCAGACAAGGAGGCGGTGGGGGAGCGGTCCACAAGCTGACTGTGCGGGAAGAGAAGCATAGGGAGTGGCTCGGGGCACGGGGAGGAGGTCTGGGTGATGACTAGCGGGGACAGAGCTCAGACTGCACTGGACAGGGATTCGGAGATGCTCACAAGAAACTAGAGACAGCAGGGTTAGAAACTCACTCCAAAACTACCAAGTGATGAAATCAGGAGAGGGCATGGGCTGGAGAAGAGAGCAAATCATGGGAGTGCCACGTGACCCAAAAGATCTCACAGACTAAGAAGGCAAACAACAGGACTGCTGGGTGATAGAAAGTGCCTGCCTGAGACCTGTGGGTAAACTGACAAGGAAGTCTTGGGTGACTGTCCAACAGTGATCAGCATCTTGGTGGCTGCTAGTAAGAAAGAAGATGGGTGAGCAGAACCAGAAACAGGCCTTTCCAGGTGAGCAGCTGGTCTTCAGAGAAAGAGAGAGATACTGGAAGCACGGGAGATGGTGATCACGTACCACAAAGAGGCAGAGGGCTTTGAGGGAGAAAGGAAAAGAGATGGTTTAAGGTGAACTATTGCCTTCCTCTTTTTTGTAAGCAGGAACATGTCCGAAGAGGGCTCTGGTTGGATATACGCTCTGCCTGATGCAGAGGTGCAGCTTACTAAACATCTCTAAGCTTCCATACTTCACAGCTCTCACAACCACCTCCTGTTCTGATCACACTGATCCTCAACTCTAGTTCTGATCGTACTGATCATCAGTGCGAGGATCGTAAAGGGAGACTTTATCACTAGATGAAGATGAAATGGCAAATTTTATAACCTGGCTGATGGCAAAAATTTCTGTCCTAAGCTTTCTGGACAGTATTCTAAATAAATTCTAATTCAGGAAACAGGATAAGATCACTTTACACAAATTTCCCATTCGTTCAGTATAAGTTTTCATGTTTGAACCATGATACCCTATCAAGTAAGTCAGGCATGGGGTGGGAATGGTGGGAGCACCTTCTGAGATTTTGAGTATGAAGTAACTGTCTGCACACTTTATAAATAAGCAGCTGAACTCCATGCCAAAATTCACTCCCAAGTCAAAATCCAATGATTTGACTGTACACTGATAAAATACACTGATTACACTGATAAAATACAGATTTTTACACTGATAAAATACTGATTACAATACACTAGCACTAAACGCCTACGTAATGAGGTGGGCGCTGAAATGCAGAAGAGCACAGAGGGAAGGAAAGCCACTGAGACACTGGGAAGCAGTTATGCTAGAAGCATCACATGGAATAAGCCTGCTGTAAAGAAAATCTTTCACAGCAATTAAAACAAAACAAATATATGGACGTGGGGAGAGGGGAGGAGTGGGTGAGATGTATGAAGAGAATAACATGGAAACTTACATTATCATATATAAAACAGATAGCCAATGGGAAAAACAAACAAAATAAGCCTAGTCACAGATCTTCTAAACCACATCTTGTTTATTCAAGTGCCTTATTTCCACTTTTGCCAAAGAATCTTACATCTTGAATTCTGACCCCATGCTCCAAACCCTGAGCAGGATGTTCTCGAAAGTTTTAACCAATGTTCCCCAAATCCTGGTCCATGGAATAACATCAGGATGGCTGCCTCAGAAGTCTCCTCAGAAGCTTTGGGAAAATGAAGATTTAGGGTCCTATCCCAGAAATCTTCATTCAGTAGGTCTCAGGTGGGCCCCAGAAGTCTGTAATTTAAACTAGATTTGCCCAAGTGATTCTGATACCCAGGCAAAGTGGAGAATCACTGCTCTGGACTATCTGCTGGGTAGTATCGATTGTCACTGTTTAGTCACTCAGTTGTGTCCGACTTTTGCAACCCCATGGACTGTAGCCCACCAGGCTCCTCTGTTCATGGGATTTCCCAGGCAAGTATACTGGAGAGTGTTACCATTTCCTTCTCCAGGGGATCTTCCGAACCGAGAGATCGAACCCGCATCTCGTGCATTAGCAGGCAGATTCTTTACCACTGAGCCCCCTGGGACATCCTGGGTAGCACTGACAAAGATCTTTCTATTATAATGAAATATATCAAACATAATAAAATTAGAAATTTAAATTTCTAAACGCTGATCTTCTCTGGGGTCTAACATTTCAAGGACAACTCCACCAGGAGCAACTGCCACAATGTGCCCGCCCTCCCTTTGACGGCACCGAGGTAGGTGCCCACTCGCCAGCCACACTGCTCCCATGCGCTCCTCTGTATACAGACCACCGGCGCCCTGCTTTTACAGAGTGATGATGGCACATGACCACTCACACCAACTGACTGTCTGATCTCCAGTGACTCTTGATCTACTCAGCAAGGTCAAGAATTCATGCGGCAGTTTATCATCCACACACAGAGAACCTAAACAGAATAATGGTCATGATGATTGTGGTGGTTGACTCTGATGACTCAAATAATAATTAAAAATGGTAACTCCATTGACAAGTCAAAAATTACCCTCATAGATACTTCTAGAAACTCTAACTCTAGAGAAACAGATGTCAAGTATATTGGGAAGAGGGTTTGGAAAAGAGTTTTGTTTTTTTTTTGAAGAGTTTTTTAATGATTGTTTCATAAACTGTAAGTGGAAAATAAAGAGCACATTCTCCAGCCTCCTTCCAGCCAGATGTGGCCAGGTGGCTAAGCTCCACCCGACAGGACAAGGTGGAGAGTGCGTGAAGGTCCCAATGACCCCCTTAGATGGAGCAGTGTCCCTCCCCTCCCCTCCCCCTCCCAACTGGGGGAGAGCCAGTGTGAGGACTGCAGGGTCATGAGCCAACTTCGTGACCGAGCAGAAGCCACCTGCCATACACGGAAGCCCTACAAAAGGGGAGCATCACAGCGGCTTCAAGTCAATCCTGGTGGAGGGACCACCCCAACTTCTTCCCTGTAAGACAGAAACAAACCCTACTCACTGCACTCACTGTTATTTGAGGATTTTGTTATTTGCCCTCAAACCTAATCTTAATGATTCTGTTTTCTTCTAGGTTGACCCCGCAGGCACTGGTACTTAATCTGGCACCCTTCATATTACTTCCCTTGTGTGCACAGTCATTTCAATCATGTCTGACTCTTTGCAACCCCATGGTCTGTAGCCTGCCAGACTCCTCAGTCCATGGGATTCTCCAGGCTAGGATATTGGAGTGGGTCGCCAGGCCTTCCTCCAGGGTATCTTCCTGACCCAGAGACTGAAATCCTATCTCTTACATCTCCTGCGTTGGCGGGTGAGTTCTTTACCACTAGCACCACCGGGGAAGCTCTTAAATTTAGCCAAATGAAAAAGCAAAGCAAAGCAAATCTAAGGCAGATTTCCATTGAACCAGTAACTGCTTCTCCCTGTGTCTCCACTCAGGGCCACAAAAAAGCAATGGTGGAAGACAGGTGTCCCGCTAGCAGCGTGACAGGAAGGGGCCCCTGGCGTCCTGAGGCCCATCTGCACATCACTAATGTTGGCTGGAACAAGGAACCTAACCCACGGCCTTCCGTGAGGCCAGAGGTGAGCTACTTCCACAGTGAGTGCTATCTACTGAAGAGCGAGACGAAGCGTGGAAACCCTGATGTGTCCGATGAAAGGCACTCCATGGCTGTGAAATATTATTGTACATATTACTCATGGAAATGGTCTGTGGCAAAGACTGATTCTTAGAAGCAACTGGCTATAGAGTCTCTTGTTTTTAATAACATATGTGCCAGCCAAACAGACATATGCCTCAACAGCTTTTAATTATTTCTGCTGTTTGCTTACTACTTTGCATTAAATATAACTTTTGCCATTGCATATTCATCTGAAATCTCCATTTCCTTATCCTCAGTAATTACTTATTTAATAACTGCTGCCAGGTCTATGGAGGTTTTTGTGAAAATAATCAGCCTTTCTTTAAGCTGAAACTATTCTCTGTACCTTGAAGTTGTGCCTTTTGTTTTTCTATTCATAGTTTCTGCTGATCTTTCCTGGCAGGAGGGAAGTTTCGATTGCTCCGTACTAACTTGTTTTCTTACCTGCGGTTCAAGCATAACCCTGTTTTACAGCCACCCCCTGGCAGCTCCACAGTGTGAGCATGTCTCTAAGCAGAGCAAGTCACCCCTGAATCTTGAGCACCACCTCTGTTCATTTCATGGGGGATTCTGAGAATGGCGGGGAGCCTTTCACCGTGACTATGCTGGTTTGGACTGAATGGACAGCGTGTGTTACTGGGGAAGCACAGAGATGTTTTTTTGTGGTTTCCCACCAAGTTTCATGAGAGTCACCCAAAAGACCGATTCTGAAGCCACCTCACAGTGTCTGCACTCTCAGTCTTACGTTTCCCCAGGAAACAAGCACAGATTTGAACAGCTAAGAAAAATTGGGTCTTGCTAGCTCATCTGTGAAATACCTACAGCACTCTCCATAAATAATCCAGATGAAAAATGAGAAAGATAATGCATAAACCTGATAATACAGGCCCCGGAGGGAAAGGAAAGCAGAGATGACGGACAAGGAGGCTTGTCTCAGAGCTCCATGTTCCAGGACACTGGAGAGAATCAAAGGCAGGCTGCCAACTGGACCAGGAATTAGCAACTGGCCGCATAATCTTCAAGTGCGTCAGATGCTCTTCCTCTCCCAGAGGGGGCACGCTCCCCTTAGGCGTATCCTGCATGCACTCGCATATCTGGGGCTCCCCTCCCCACCCTCCCGCCGAGCTCACCTGCTTAGACTTCTCAGCACTTTCCTTCTCCAGAGCAGCATGATCCACTGGAAAGAGTCCTGTGCTACCAGACCAGGATTTTCATCCCAAGTAGAGCGGTCTGATAAAAGACATGCTGCCCTCTTAAAGCTGAATTTCAGACAGACAACAGGTATTCTTTCAGTGTTATGTCCCAAATATGATTTCTTATCTAACTGAAGTTTAACTGAGTGTCATATATATATATATACACACACACACATATATATATATATATATTGCCAAATCTGTCAGCTTTAGTTCAAATTTAATTTCTGCTATTAACTCACACATAACATTTAACGTCAGAGTTTTTCAGTTTCTTCCTGGCTGAAGGAAGGAGTGAGGCTGCTGGAAGAAAGGATCAAGGACGAGGGTCAGTGCTAATCTCCCAGTATCTGGCTTTGTGTTAATCTACTCAATGGATGTTGTTAATTTGCCAGATTCTTACTGAAAATCTCCTGTGTGCCAAGTGACATCTTCTGTTGCTGTTGCTTACTCACTAAGTTGTGTCCGACTCTTTGCAACCCCATGGAATGCAGACCACTACAGATCTCCTCTATACAAGTCATCAGTGATGACTAAGATGTGGGGCTCAGGAATTAACAACAGTGGTTCCATCTTACCTTTACAGTCATCCTGTAACAAAACAGTTATTCCTATTTTATACGTGAGGAAAATGAAACACGGAGGATTTGTCACAGAAACCAGTTATAAAGGAGTTAGATACTGATATGACCCTAAACCTGAACATCTTCCCTTACACTGTTCTGGTTCCAAACAGCTTGCAAACACCAAGGCAGGATGGAGTCTCAACACCAAAGTACTCCAACTGTGACCAGTGGACAAGCCTGTTTATTCTTTTCCCATGTGCGTGCTTCAAGGCCTCCTGGCATCACAGAATAGCCAGCGGTGTGTCTGTAGCACAGTTGCTTAGCTGTTTCCAGTGTGACCGTCTCAGTGATGCTCCAGAGAGAGCTCTTTCAACGATTACGAGGCCAAATGCCCACCAGCAGCACCAACACAGGGTGTCATATTTATGAGTCAACTACATTCTTCTTTCTCTTGCTGACCTTGCCCTGCAGTCATCCTTGGATGGGATTTGGGGAGCTTTAGGAAGGGCTGAGGCCCTGGGGAGATGGAAAGATGTTTGCTGAGGACATTACTTGGAATAAAAATAGCTGAAACCTTACTGATGTCTCTTTAGGTCCTGGCAGAAGCCCCTGGAGTCAGCAGTGGTGGCAGGAGCTATCCGAAGACATCACACTCACCCAGCTGGAGCAACGGTAGGTTTATCCCTAGCCGTCCAGGTACCACTTTCTGAAGCGAGGCGATTCCCTTCTGAAGGGTGTCACCAGGGCACAAACAGGAAAGAGTTCCCTGTGCAGGAACTGACTGTAGCGCACTGAAGAGGCCTCTGTGATCATGCGCCATCTGAACACTTGTCCATATGATGCAAACATTTTGTTGGTTTGTTGGTTTTTATTTACATATGAAAAATACCTGCTCATGGTTCAAAAATATAAAGATGTCTACAAAGCTTACTAGAAAAAGATACTACCCCGAATCCTTCCTTATTTCTCATAGCAACCAATTTCAATTTGGGGGGCTGGTTCTTTTGTGTATTTGTTTCTGTTTCTTAAATAAAATGGTTATATTGCTATTTTTTGACTTCTCAGATGTAGGCAAACCTATGGACTAGCCATTCTGGAAAACAGGGATTAGTTCTCTTTCACCCCAGTGTTCAACCATCTACAAGCACCCTAACTACCCCCATTCCTCCTAATAGAGTTGACTTTGGTTATATCAGTATTCTTTGTTTCTGCTATCATTTAGTGTAGTGATGTTAGTCACTCAGTCATATCCAACTCTTTGCGACCCCATGGACTGTAGCCTGCCAGGCTTCTCTGTCCAGGCAATAATTCTCCAGGCAATAATATTGGAGTGGGTTGCCATTCCCTTCTCCAGGAGGATCTTCCCAACCCAGGGATCAAATCTGGGTCTCCTGCATTGCATGCGGACTCTTTACCATCTTAGACACCAGGGAAGCCCTCTGCTATCATTATGTAAACATTAATCACGGCTGAGGCAAGCAGTATACTATAATGATTTTTTTCCTTTCCAGTATATTTTATTGTCCCTGTTTTAAATAATTATCTCCCTTCCAGTTGCTTAGCTATCTGTACTTCCCATAAATTTAACTCCGAACATCCTGCTCATTGTTTAAATCTTCTCTCCATCACCTCAGTTGTATCAGGTAACTTGTCAGTTTTGCCTTTCTGAAGAACACCTCTAGAGCCTTCTGACCTGCCCCAGCATACACAGGCCATGCTCTGTGCCTGGTCACCAAACATCCTGGGAGCCCACCCTCTCTGATGCATCAGGATCCCTACTTTTGATCCATGATCCTGTCTGAAGGAGTAGATTATTCAGTACTTCCTGAGAAAGGATTCTTGAGAGGTAAATATTGAGAATTTGGAGGTCTGAATGTATGTTTATTCTAAACTTGTTCTTAATTAACAGTTGGGCTGGGTATAGAATTCCAGGCTTAAGAACACTTTCCTTCAGGATTTTGAAGCTGTTTTTCTATCGTCTTCCAGATTCCAGTGTTTTGTTAAGAACTCTGCACACCTCCACCCTTGTTGCTGTATGCTGGCCTACTTGCTCTCTGAAAGCTAGCAGGACTTCATTTTTGCTCCCAATGTGATGCCCGCGTAATGTTACATGTGTATTGAAGACAATAAGCACACAGCTTTCACTTGCTGGGCACTGTTCTCAATGTGGAGGACTCCCAGAAAACAGGACAGACTCCAGACAGCACTCAGACTTCAAAGAAGTGCATCAGAGATATGGAGAATCAGAGATGCTGCTTTCTAACACAGACATCTGCTGTGGATTTAGACAAATGCTCCAGAGGATAAGCTAGGAATCAGCAGAGATCTTTGGCTCCTCTGCATCTGCGAAGACCATTTCCTGTTCAACACATAGACATGCATGAAAACCAGGGCCAAAATCTGAAATAGAGAAATACAGATCAACTATTCAGCCATGAAGCAGCCCTGGTAAGCAGATTATAACAAGAAAGTTTCCTAATAACAAGAAAGGAAGTGATACAGAAAACCTTTGCCCTTATGACAACAAGCTGAAAAACAAATTTAATAAAAATGAGAGGGAAAAAATGGTAGGATCCAATTCTAAATGGTTCCTCCTCTTTATCAATTGTTCACTGACACTTCTAGAGTTAAATATCAAAATATCCAGGAAGGTTTGTTCTTTACTTCATTATTAGAATAAGCATCTGCTGATGCCAACAGGAAGCAAGGTTGTAAACACCTAGTCACACAGAACAGAACTCTGTAGTCATCTCTGTCTCCACTGCCAAAGCTTCCAGACATATTAATAAATTCAGTGGGGGAAATAAGGCCAGAACATTTACCCACCTGTGACTCATCAGCTTGTCCACCAGCAATAATTTTTTCCAAGATAAAAATAGGAGATGAGGTTGGGGAAACATGAAACTCAGAACTTAAATGATGGGGGGAGAAAATGATGGAAATAAAAGTGTAGAAAGAGAAAAGTCTGAGGTTAGCCTGGAACATTCCACTTTCACTTGATATGTGGAGAAAGCAAAAACCAGGATCTCAGACATTCACTGTGGCCCTGAGTTACTACGGCTAGTCAGTGGGTCACACACATCAGAGTCAAAAGGGCTCACTTAGGACCACAAATGCCTGGGCCTATCCCAGACATACCCTATTGGAAATATTTTAAATAAATTCATGTGATGATCCAGCTGCCAACAAAAGTTTGGAAGCCGCCACCTGACACTGGCCTTGGGAGAAGCAGCAGTAGCTGGAGCACACACCTTGCATGCAGGGCTATGGCTCCTGGAGGGGCCTCCATGTCAGATTTGGGGCACATATTCAGGATAAGGAGGTGACCGTCACCTAGCCCTTCCCTCCTGTCTCTGATCTCTCCTCACCCACAGGAGGCTTCAGGATGCCACACTGCCATTCTTTCCCGGTTTAAGACTGTTTACCAGCACACGAGTGTCTCTGTGCATACAAGCCTGTATATGTGCGTATGTCTGAGGAGGTCTCACAGTAACAGAGAAAATCCTTCAGTCTTTGGTGAACAAGGAAAGGGCTTTTACTTAATGACAGGAAGCAATTTATAACCTTCTATTCATTTCTGCATGTAGTTAGAAACTTGTAAGATTTTGAGCTGGGGCTGGAGGCAGGACAAGGCTGACTTACAACCATTTAACATGCGGAAGATAATCTCTCTGCCAGTCCTCCACATCAGCTGTTCTCAACTTTTTCAGCACCAGAGACTGGTTTCGTGGAAGAGAATTTTTCCATGAACCAGGGAGGAGGATAGTTTTGGTTTTGCTCACCGCTTACCTCCTCCTGTGCAGCCCAGTTCCTAACAGGCCATGAATGGTACTGGTCTGTGACCCAGGGATTGGTGACTCCTACGCTACATCACTTGGCAGGTAAACCACTTCAATAATACTGGCTCTAACTTTCAATCTTCCGGTCACCATAAAGCTGAGTCTACGAACAGAGAAAACCATGAGGTTCACATCCCAGCTCTGCCCATAGTCAGGCCAGTGTGCTGACTGGAAATGACAGAAATCCACTGTCAGCTTAATCAAAAGAGGGAGTCAATCCCTGCATAACTGCGATGAAGGTGGCCCGAGCATTTTGGGGAATGAGTATTCTGGATCTCTCCTCCCTACCTCTCTCCTCCATGTGGCGGCATTCCCTTGAAGCAGAAATAGTAATAGATGGTTTCCTTCAGGCCTTGGAGGTGGGATGGTGGCTGCAGCACATGCATGCTTACTTCACTCAGCTTGACAGATCCATAAGCAAGAACACACAGCTTTCTCAAGGCCATTTATAAAAGCCCAGGGAAAACTTCTCATTGGCTAGACTGGGGTCACTTGCTCATCAAAGGACCAACCATTATAGCCAGAAGAAATGCAGAGCTAGTCAGTTTCTGAGGATGTGAATGAGATGGTGACAGGATGGCGAATTCAGTCAGAAGTCCCACGGGGTAGGAAGACATGATTCCCCAGATTAAGAGGTGACAGCAGCAGGGAAAGAAAAAGAAACACTGAGCAGATACAAGCATCCATTACTGTCATCTGCCAGCTTTGTGACTTTGGCAAATTAATTCATTCCTCTGTGCCATATGGGGTTGTTATGAGCATTAAATAAGATGAATTATACCAAGCCCTTAGCATGTAGTGATAATCAATACACAGTTACTACTACTGCCAACCTGTTTCCTTATAGGAATTTACAAATCACCCAACTATATGAGCATATTTAAACCCACTTTTACTTATATGATCAAAAATCCCCAGGAATTCTAATTTAAGCATTTTAAAGATGGCGTGGCAAGAACACTAGCATCTACCTCACCAGCTAAACTGAGAATAAACTGGTAGATTGGCCCACTGTCCAGTAGAACTATTGCGTATCACAGGCATATTATAGATTTGAGGAAATTAAATCTGGAGAAAGCTCCCTCTGCTAGAGTCTAACAGTCCTCCATCACAGGCTAGGGCTCGGGCTTTGTCGGAGGTGGGCTAATTGGGCCCTAGAACCAGGCCTGGCTCTCAAGCACGATCACTGACTTCCAGATGCTTCTCCACTTCAACCTCCCAGGCAGCGTGGCCAGGACAAGAGAGCAGACACAAGTGCCCCAGGGCAGCCACTCAGTTCCTTTCACAGCAGCCGCCTCATCTGTGTCGTCCGTGAAGAGCAGTGAAGAAAGGAGGCATCCTCAGGATACACAGACCCTGCAGTTATTGGCCCCCTGGGAGCTGATGCCAAGGGAGAGCCCTGAGATGTGCCCTCTCCATGTGCAGCACCCCAGGGACTCTTGAGGAAGCCAGCCGTCACCCACTGGCTGGGCGCCTCCTCTGTAGGATGCGCTCTGCACTGGCCCTCTCCAGGGGTCCATGGCCAGCTCCCTCACCCTGCACGGAGGCCACCATGGTGTCCACCGACCCACAGCAGCCCTGCCTGCCCGCCTGCTGGTCCCTCCTTCAGGTCTTGTCACCTTCAACCACATTCCCTACATTCGTTCACCTCGTTTTGTTCTGACTAATCCTTCCCCACCAGAAAGCAGAGCCCCATCATCATTCCCTCTTGGATCAATTCAGTGCACACAAGAAAAATGTGTATTGTACAGACACAGTGCAGCGAAGGACACAGACAAGGAGATGGACTTGGATTCAGTGTCTGCAAGTCGACTACAGGTGCACAGTCCTCCCCTGAAACACCGCCCTTCTATAGCTACTGGGTAGCTCAATTATAAAGCCACCCTGCTTGCAGTTCAGGCTTGATCACTTGAGGGGGGCATCACACCCCCAATGCCAGGTGGGAGCAATTTTCCCAGATGCTCCAGGTCACTGGCTCCTTTCTCAATTTGGCAGTGTAACAACCTAGGAGGGAAAGGCCTAGCACTTTAAGAGAAGTGAAAGAGATCTTGAACTTCTTTTGGACACCTCAGGCATCCATCAGCAGTTACTCTGCGGACATCATAGCTACAGAGCCACTAAATTAGATGAGCTGTGTGTTGGAGAATATCATGAATTATTTTCATGGATTTTAGAGTAAGAACCACCTGAGTCTGAATCCTGGTCTTGGAACTTACCAGTCACATAACCATGGGGAAGTTAAGCCTTTCCCCTAAAATCTCAATTTCAGATTTATGAAATAGGGATACCGTGTCGTAGGGACATTATTTCATAGAATTAAATGAGATAAATTGAGTGCAATGCAGGGCACACAGGAAGCACCTGGAACATGTGGTAGCAGAGGCCTCTGCTCAGTGACACAGGAACATGGAGGATGCCATGTGTGGGACACGGGGACGTGGAGGGTGCCACACATGGGACACGGGGGGCGTGGAGGGTGCCACGTGTGGGACAAGGGGGCGTGGAGGATGCCACGCGTGGGACACGGGGTGTGGAGGATGCCACGTGTGGGACATGGGGGCGTGGAGGATGCCACACGTGGGACACATCAAGGGCCACACATGCTGCAGGGGGCAATGCCATGTCAGGAACCCTCAGGACCCTAAAAAAGGACTGTTTCCCACAAGGTGTAGGAAGACACTTCAGTCAGAGGCTCCGAAGGGTTTGGAAATTCATGTTGTAACTAACATACTAAATATTCTAAAATAGTGACCACACAAAAGAAATGTATCAAGTAAAGAAGATACAGGGACTGTTATGAGCCTGAACAGATGGCATGAACCACTCAGAGTTGGGCCTTCTACCCGATGGTGGGAACTGGGACTTGATTTTGTGGGTGATCAGGAGCCTTTAAGGGTGACACTTGGCCAAAACTGATGTCCCTGATGCTTGGGACTCTGGGGTTCCCTCTCTAGGCTGCATACAAACAAAAGGTTTCTCCATCTAATAAACATTAGACCTTGATTATGCTCGAGTTCACACTTTTTAAAAACAGTCCTCTTGCCATTCTAGCCACAGCGATGTGGTTAGCCTTTTTGCCTCCATGAGTACAGTTTCTCCTTTCCATTTGAGATCACTGTGACAGTAACATTGGGGAGAGGGAGGGAATCTTCTCCATTCCAGAGAGACGAATAGTCAGGAGTAGGAGGGGAGAATTACCAACTGCGTGACCACAGGCACCTTCCCCAGGTATACCTTGCGAACTGTGTAGATGCAGGATCACTTCAAAATCTCCTGGTGGTTCTGATTTTGAACTCGGTTGTTTGAGTTCACTCCCACTGCCATGCTTTGTCACCCTGAACAGGTCACTTAAGGAGACTAAGTTTATGAAAACTGTCATAGTAATGTCAATGTTACAGGACTATTGCTAAAGAAGACTATTAAATTTTATATGTTCTGGGCATATAATCAGAGCTTGAGAAAGAGTGCTTATAATGAAAGGACTTTACATTTTATTAGCAAAATAATCCACTGGGTATTTCGTTCATGAGGGGTCTCCTGGTTTAAAGCAAATGACACATCAACACATTTTCTATCATTCAGTTCAGTTCAGTCGCTCAGTCGTGTCCGACTCTTTGCGACCCCATGGACTGCAGCACGCAAGGCTTCCCTGTCCATCACCAACTCCCAGAGTTTGCTCAAACTCATGTCCATCAAGTCAGTGATGCCATCCAATCATCTCATCGTTGTCCCTTTCTCCTCCCGCCTTCAATCTTTCTCAGCATCAGGGTCTTTTCTAGTGAGTCAGTTCTTTGCATCAGGTGGCCAAAGTATTGGAGTTTCAGCAGCAGCATCAGTCCTTCCAAAGAATATTCAGGACTGACTTCCTTCACAATTGACTGGTTTGATCTTCTTACAGTCCAAGGGACTCTTAAGAGTCTTCTCCAATACCACAGTTCAAAAGCATCAATTCTTTGGCGCTCAGCTTTCTTCACAGTCCAGCTCTCATGTCCATACATGACTACTGGAAAAACCATAGCTTTGACTAGAAGGACCTTTGTTGGCAAAGTAATGTCTCTGCTTTTTAATATGCTATCTAGGGTGGTCATAGCTTTTCTTCCAAGGAGCAAGTGTCTTTTAATTTCATGGCTGTAGTCACCATCTGCAGTGATTTTGAAGCCCAAGAAAATAAAGTCTCTCACTATTGCCATTGTTGCCCTATCTATTTGCCATGAAATGATGGGACTAGATACCATGATTTTAGTTTTCTGAATGTTGAGTTTTAAGCCAACTTTTTCACTCCCTTCTTTCACTTTCATCAAGAGGCTCTTTAGTTCTTCTTCACTTTCTGCCATAAGGGTCGTATCATCTGTATATCTGAGGTTATTATTATTTCTCCTGGTAATCTTGATTCCAGCTCGTGCATCATCCAGTCCAGCATTTCACATGATGTACTCTGCATAGAAGTTAAGCAGGGTGACAATATACAGCCTTGATGTATTCCTTTCCCAATGTGGAACCAGTCTGTTTTCTATGTCCAGTTCTAACTGTTGCTTCATGTCCTGCATACAGATTTCTCAGGAGGCAGATCAGGTGGTCTGGTATTTCCATCTCTTGAAGAATTTTCCACAGGTTGTTGTGATCCACACAGTCCAAGGCTTTGGCATAGTAAATAAAGCAGAAATAAATGTTTTTCTGGAACTCTCTTGCTTTTTTGATGATCTATCGGATGTTGGCAATTTGATCTCTGGTTCCTCTGCCTTTTCTAAATCCAGCTTGAACATCTGCAAGTTCTCGGTTCACGTACTGTTGAAGCCTGGCTTGGAGGATTTTAAGCATCACTTTACTAGCGTGTGAGATGAGTGCAACTGTGCGGCAGTTTGAGCATTCTTTGGCATTGCCTTTCTTTGGGATTGGAATGAAAATGGACCTTTTCCAGTCCTGTGGCTACTGCTGAGTTTTCCAAATTTGCTGGCATATTAAGTGCAACACTTTCATAGCATCATCATTTATCATCTTTCAGGATTTTAAGTAGCTCAACTGGAATTCCATCACCTCCACTAGCTTTGTTTGTAGTGATGCTTCCTAAGGCCCATTTAACTTCACATTCCAGGATGTCTGGCTCTAGGTGAGTGAGCACACCATCATGCTTTATCTGGATCATGAAAATCTTTTTCTTCTGTGTATTCTTGCCACCTCTTCTTAACATCTTCTGCTTCTGTTAGGTCCGTACCATTTCTGTCCTTTATTGTGCCCATCTTTGCATGAAATGTTCCCTTGGTATCTCTAATTTTCTTTTGAGATCTCTAGTCTTTCCCATTCTATTATTTTCCTCTATTTCTTTGCACTGATCACTGAGGAAGGTTTTCTTATCTCTTCTTGCTATTCTCTGGAACTCTGCTTTATTCTATCACTGAAAACGTTAATAACCAGGTAACTGCCTGCTACTATGCAACACAAGGGAGGACCCCGGACAGGTCGGACTCAAGGCTAGGACAGAGGCATGTCAGTGTGGGGGTCAGAGTACATCAGACCACAGGAGCATCGAGCCTGGGAAGAGTTTCAAGGGGAGGAAGGTGACAAAGGAAGGAGGATGAGTTGGATGGGGGCAGGGGGCGGTCCCACAAGAGGCAAAGGCCCCCTCAGACACAGCTGTCTGAGGCTCCCCTTGAGGCACAGGGTTATAGCTCACTTCTGGGACAGTCAGATAAGCACACTCTTTGGGTCACTGGGGTGAAAAAAGAGAGAAATGAACAATTGGCCACAGCAATTCATTCACCCTGGCTGCTGGCCAGCCAGACTCCATACCACCTCTGTTCTTTTTATATTCTTGGAGGAGGGGGTCGGCTTCACTATTACTGAAAGCTTCTATAGTGTGCTGACATGTACAATTTTCATGCACTGATGGGGAGACAGGATATATGAGAGTTGAGTGATGTTATGATACTTATCTTTCTAAGGATGGAAGGAGCCAAGTTATAAGATTATAAAGCAAGAGTTGAATTATTGGCTATTCTTCAGCAAAGAAGAAAGGAAGTCGTAAAATAATTTGCTGTGTAAAAGAAAATTTATTTTCGAGAATGAATAGTGTTTTGAGAATCCCTGAAAGGTTAACAACAAAGCTGGGAATGGAAAGAATTCATAATACACTGGTCTGTAGATAGATGTACTTTTCTGTATGTTATGCTGTATCTCAATAAAAAAATTATGTAAAAATTTAGACATCACATTATCCTGGTACTAACTACCAGCACTTCCTGTTAATAGACAAGGAAATTCTCCCTGAGGCACAACCAGCTCATAGGCTGAACTATTTTAGGGAACCCCCTAATTCCGAGATGGAGCAAAGGTGTAGATAAAAATAGCTTCAGCAAACATAATTTTATTAAATGGTTTATGTGCTTGAAGACTTATCTGTTCCTTCGTGAAAGCATCTAAGTAAACCTGAGGTTGCTCTAAAATAGCACATCCTACCGAGAGCGATTACTGTGAGGTGTATGAGAGCACTAGCCCAGCGTGGGGCCTGTGTGCCAGGTAATCACCCTGTTTCAAACGTGATTAAAAAGAAATCCATGCTTAGCCAAGAAAAAAGCCTCAAGAAAGGGCCAAGGTCTTTTTAAAAACATACTGATGCGATCCTTTGCCTGAATATGCAAAGCCAGGCGGTACCAGTTTCGCCTGTGATTCAGGGAAGTTAATCTTTGAGATTAAAGCCTGTCTGTGGAGTTAGCCTCAGTCTGCATGGGCACACACACACACACGTGCACACACACACACACAGAGGCATCAAATGTCTATTAAAGATACTGGCATCATGCAGACACTAAAGATATTAAAGATACTGCATGATGCCAGGTCAGGAAAGAGAACTGTCACTCACGGCCAGTATCAGAATTGACCCTCGGGACATGAGAGTCCAGATGAAACTAGGTCAGCCAGGTTCTTTCGGGATGAACACTGGATCTTCTGAAAAAATGTCTCTGAAATGAAACTGACACGGTGGTACAGCCATTCAAGTTTATGTCCCTTCTCTGGCTATTTTATTTGCTGCAACTAGCCACTTTATATGGATAATCTGTACATTCTTACATACCACTATGTTTTTATTTTATGTAAGGCAAATTTTATTATACATCATACATTTAACTATTATAGGACCCAAAATCAATTAACTTAAATCCCAGGTTGCAGTTCACATAAAACAGCAGTTTGTCAAAGCAGCATGACTCTTCAGACTTCCTGCTAGCTTATTTTCTTCCTTAATTTTGTAAACTTGCCTTTCCTCATTTTCTATTTTATTCAAATTCATCTTTCCCCTAAATCATGCCATCACACACACACAGACACACACAACTTTCCTTCTCAAATTAATGATTTGTTAAATATATATTTGGTTCCTGGCACACTGCTCCTAAAACCCTTATACTCTCTGGGGTGATAAGAGTGTCTTTTGTATGCTAATTAGATGAGTGACGGCTGGGGGCCACGAGACAGAGGCATGATTCAGGGGTGGAACTTAAGAGTCCTGTCACCAACTCACGTCCAGGGAGGGAAGGGGGCTGGAGATTCGGTGATTTAATCAGCCATGTCTATGTACTAAAACCTCAGTAAAAACCCCACTATGACAAGGACAGGAGCGCTCTGGTTGGTGGACACAAGGCAGTGCTGGGACAGTGGGGCACCCAGGAAGGCCCAAAGACTCTATGCCCCCACCCCGTTCTCCCCACTACACACCTCCTTCATGTGGCCTCTCCTGACTCGCATCCTCTGTAATGAACTGATGACAGGAAGTGAACGCAATACTTTTCTGGGAGAAAAATAAATATTGTATATTAACACATATTATGGAATCTAAAAAGCATGGTACAGATGAACCTATCTGCAGGGCAGGAATGGGGACGCAGATGTAGAGAACGGACTTGGGGACACAGTGGGGGAAGGAGAGGGCGGGACGAATGGAGGCAGCAGCATGGACATACACACACTACCATGTGTGAGACAGACAGCTGGTGAGAAGCCGCTACTCCACACAGGGAGCCCAGCCCGGTGCTCTGTGATGACCTAGAGGGGTGGGGTGGGGAGGGGAGGGAGATTTAAGAGGGAGAGGACGTGTGTGTAACTGTGGGTGATTCACGCTGTTGTACCACAGAAACCAACGCAACATTGTAAAGCAATTTTCCTTCAAAAAACAGATTTAAAAAAATACTTCTTTGAATTCTGTGAGCCATTCTAGCAAATTATCAAACCTGAGAGGAGGGGATTGGAGGAAGCCCTGCAGCCAACCTGGACAGAAGAGCAGTACTTGCGAAGTGCATCTGAAGTGGGCCAGTCCTGTGGGACTGAGCCCAGAATCTGTGGGATGTGGGCTAAATCCGGGTAGTTCAGCGCTGAGTTGAATTGCAGGACATCCAGTTGGTGTCCAGAGAGCTGGACAACTGGCTCTTGGTGTGGAAAACCCACACATAAGGTGTCAGAAGGGTGGCAGACTGTAAAAACAGTGCAGCGACTATAACTTTTTCAACCCCATCTCATCATGGGGCTTTTACACCAAAACAGTCAGCCCCAGCTCTTTAGTACAGTCAGTCTATTCCTACCTTCATGCTTCATGTGTGTTCCCCTTTATTTGCATCGTAAGTTTATCTCTTACTCTTGATTTTATAATAACTAACAATAATAGAAACAGAAAAAACAAGGAAACAAATAAATAGAAACTGGTAACTTACTACATACCACACACTATGTTGCATGTTTCTTAAAAACTATCTTTAGTTAAGCTTCACAAAAGTCCTTCAAGGTGGACATAAATATCTCATTTTACAAATGAAATGCTGTTTTATCACCTGTCACCCGTCTACGGCCCTGAGTGTTTCTTCACAGACAGCTGGAGGGAGCAGAACTAGGTCGTCCTGCCCTCTCGCTCACCTTCCAGTCCCCCTCAGCCCTCTCCTTTCCACTCAGTATCCTCCCACAGAAGACCCCCAGACACACCCTCATCACCTGCTCAATGCCAACTCTTTGGCTACCATCCTCCACAGTTTCTTACCCTGTTTTGAATTGTGAGCCCCCGTCACCCCTCGATTCTCCACTTTCCCTTGGCTTTCCCCCCACCTCTCTGATCTTTCCTCTACCTCCTAAGTAGTCACCTTCTATCTTCTCCTTAATTGCATTTCCTATGACCCCTTTTTTCTTTTCTCTTTCTCCATATTTTCAGAGCATTTTCAACAACTTCCAAGACTCTGAGGCTCATCTGGACTGCCAGTCCTAATGGCTTTCCTGAAATCAAGACCATGTTTTCAACTGCCTGCAAGATATGGGCACGTGGATTATTTCATAGGCACATCAGATTCCACATGTGCCGATTTCCCTGCAGCCTGCTTCAACAATGCATGTCTGACGTGATTAATAACATCACCGACCACTGAGTTGCCAAGGCAGACATCTCCAAGTAATCATTTACTTCCTGCTTTCTCCAGACATCCTAATTACAACACATCACCAAACCTGTAGACTGTCCATTACTTCATTTTGCCATTCCTGTTTCCACTGCCCTTGTTTTAATTCAAGCATCCAATATCTCTTGTCAAATAACTACTCAAATGCCCCCAAACTTCTGATTTCTCATGTTAGTTAACATTTACACCATCACCCCAAAAGATCTGTTTATTTCATGCCTCTTGTTTTAAAACCTCCTATATATCACCCTTGCTTGCAGAAGAAAATTGAAGCTTTCTATTATGGCATTCTAGATTCTTTGCGTTTTGTCTAGATTTTTACCAATATTTCTGTGACTCCTGTCCTATTCCCCCTATTACATAATTAAAACAGATTTTGATGCAGGTTTTCTTTCATGTTAGATTACTTTGCCAAGAATTCATTCAGCTTGAGTATAGATAAGTTTCCGAGATGAGAATCCCTCAAAATCATAGTTTAACTTCACAGCCAGTTAAATGACTTGTGAGTATCAGAATCACCTTATTTCTTACTGCAGTCTGTATGTGTACATAAGTTGCTCAGTCACGTCTGACTCTCTGTGACCCCATGGACTGCAGACCACCAGGTTCCTCTCTCCATGGAATTCTTCAGGCAAGAATATAGGAAAGGGCAGCCATTCCCTTCTCCAAGGGATCTTCCTGACCCAGGGATTGAATCCAGGCCTCCTGCATTGCAGGCAGACTCTTCACCATCTGAGCCACAAGGGAAGCCCTTACTATAGTCCAGAAGATACTTAAAATTTACTTAAAAGCCTTTGAAAATGTATAGGCACTTCTACTCTTGTTATCATCCACTATTTTTATATTTATCATCTACTGGTTTTATTTGCATAAAAGCACACACTTTAGGTAGCAGCCTGTTATACTTCTGGTAATTCATATGAAGGGTACTGACTCTGTGCTTCTAAGGGGACAGGAAGTCAGCTGTTTCCTGCAAGGCATCCCTCAGATGGTCATCTAGAATTGATGACTGTGGATGGACCTCACCTAGTGACCCTAACAATGTCTATGTATTAATATGTACATGTAAACTGTAACAGGAGACAGTGCTTGATGGTATTAATACCACATGGCTAGAATGATGTGCTCCCCTCCAAAGTACTGAGTTCCCATGTGAGAAAACAGAAATGACGATGGAGTGGGGGTGTGTCAGTCAGGGTACTCCAGAGAAACAGAACCAATATGAACCGTGCCTTCGGAGATTTCTTATAGAAATGTGCTCACATGATTCAGTTCAGTTCAGTTGCTCAGTCGTGTCTGACTCTGCAACCCCAGGGATTGTAGCATGTCAGGCCTCCCTGTCCATCACCAACTACTGGAGTTTGCTCAGACTCATGTCCATCAAGTTGGTGATGCCATCCAACCATCTCATCTTCTGTCATCCCTTTCTCCTCTGCCTTCAATATTTCCCAGCATCAGGGTCTTTTCCAATGAGTCAGTTCTTCACATCAGGTGGCCAAAGTATTGGAGCTTCAGCATCAGTCTTTCCAATGAATATTCAGGACTGATTTCCTTTAGGATGGACTGCTATAATCTCCTTGCAGTCCAAGGGCCTCTTAAGAGTCTTCTCCAACACCACAGTTCAAAAGCATCAATTCTCCAGCACTCAGCTTTATTTGTGGTCCAATTCTCATATCCATACATGACTACTGGAAAAACCACAGCTTTGACTAGACGGACCTTTGTTGGCAAAGTAACGTCTCTGCTTTTTAATATGCTGTCTAGGTTAGTCATAGCTTCTTTTCCAAGGAGCAAGCATCTTCTAATCTCATGGCTGCAGTCACCATCTGCAGTGATTTTGGAGCCCAAGAAAATAAAGTCTCTCACTGTTTCCATTGTTTCCCCATCAATTTGCCAAGAAGTGATGGGATCAGATGCCATGATCTTCATTTTTTTAATGTTGAATTTTAAGCCAACTTTTTCACTCTCCTCTTTCACTTTCATCAAGAGGCTCTTTAGTTCCTCTTTTCTTTCTGCCATAAGGGTGGTGTCATCTGCATATCTGAGGTTATTGATATTTCTCCCAGCAATCTTGATTCCAGCTTGTGCCTCATCCAGCCTGGCATTTCGCATGATGTACTCTGCATAGAAGTTAAATAAGCAGGGTGACAATATACAGCCTTGACGTACTCCTTTCTCAATTTGGAACCAGTCCATTACTCCATGTCCAGTTCTAAGTGTTGTTTCTTGACCTGCATATGGATTTCTCAGGAGGCAGGCAAGGTGATCTGGTATTCCCATCTCTTAAAGAAGTTTCCAGTTTGTTATAATCCACACAGTCAAAGGTGTTTGTGTAAACAGAAGTAGACGGTTTTTGGAACTCCCCTGCTTTTTCGATGACCCAACAGATATTGGCAATTTGATCTCTGGTTCCTCTGCCTTTTCTAAATCTAGCTTGAACACCTGCAAGTTCTCAGTTCACGTACTATTGAAGACTGGCTTGGAGAATTTTGAGCACTGCTTTGCTAGTGTGTAAGATGAATGCAACTGTGAGGCAGTGTGAACATTCTTTGGCATTGCCCTTCTTTATTGGAATGAAAACTGACCTTTTCCAGGCCCGTGGCCACTGCTGAATTTTCCAAATTTGTTGGCATATTGAGTGCAGCACTTTTACAGCATCATCTTTTAGGATTTGAAATAGCTCAACTGGAATTTCATCACCTCCACTAGCTTTGTTCATAGTGATGCTTCCTAAGGTCTACTTGAGTTCACATTCTAGGATGTCTGGCTCTAGATGAGTGAATACACCATGGTGGTTACATGATTAAGGAGGCCAAAAAGGCTTCCTCTGCAAACTGGAGACCCAGGAAAGCCAGAGGTGAGATTCAGTTTGAGCCTCAAGGTCTGAGAACCAGGAGCCCTGGTGTGACAGCAAGAGAAGATGGCCATCTCAGCTCAGCTCACTCCTCAGCCTTCTTGTTCTACTATTCAGTCCTTCAAAGGACTGGTTGATGTCGTCCGGCATTTATAAGCTGATCTCCTTTACTGATTCTGATGCTAATATCTTCCAGAATCTTCCTCAAGGCACACTTAGAAAGAATGTTTTGCCAGTTATCTGCATATCCCTTGCCCAGTTCAAGTTGATACATATAATTAACCATCATGGGGGCTAACAGAGTATCTATTTCCAAAATAATAAGAATTTATAAAACCTACTGAGCACAATAAAACAAACAAAAAGATTAAAATGACTTAATTAAATTTTTTCTTTCCACCTAGAAAATTTACCAGTATTCTTTCTTTCTCACTCCTAAGAAAATAAAATCATAAATTTGTTTTGGCTCAACGTGACTGGGTGAGTCTTTGAAGAGATACATTTTCAAACATTAGGGAGGTAAGACTATTTTCAATATTTTCAAATAATTTCAATATTTTCAATATTTCATAATAACTCTTTCAATATCTCCATATCTGAAAAGGAGGTTCAACCCCAGCATTGGCACATTGGTCATCTCTAGAGCAGAAAGTGAGTTGAGCACAGAGAGGCAGAAAATACAAAATTCTTCCAGTGTGACTTCAAAATGGACGCTTACATTTTAAGTTACCATAAGCACTTCACCTGTTCACAAAGCTCACAGAAGACAACCTTTTGGAGGAGCTTCCTGAAGCCCAGCTCCAACCAAACTCCTTCTGGTCCTCCATGTGGGCAAGAGATGGCATCACTTGTGAATCAGGCGAAGCAACGGACCCAGTCAAGATCCAGTTGGCACAATGCTGCGCAGACGGGGGCTGACCAGACCTGGGGCCGAGTGGACTCAGGCATGGTCGCGAGGACTCCTCTGAGAGTCGAGCAGAGGAGAGCACAAGGGGTGCAGCTGCAGCAGGGCTCCAACTGCAGCAACTGTCAGGGGGCAAGGCGGAGGCCAGCTGGTGGGAAGACACAGCAGAACCCGACTGCTGGTGTCCTGGGGGCAGAGTCAGAACGGGCACCACACAGGGCACCGTGAATGCCACTGCCCCAAATGCCTTCCCTCGTGATGCCCGGAGTCCACGATGTACTCTGAGTCCTCCTGGGCAGACCAGGGCAAGGAGATGTAACACCACCTTTCTTAACCAAGGCTTCCCGTTGCCTATTGCTCTGGCCTATGTTTTCTCCAAACTAGGAAATACAATTAAGGGCTTTGGTTTAACAACTTCTTTCCTTTTACATTTTGTGAGCCTGAAAGCTATAAACGAATAAACTGAAATAGTAACAATGTCTACACACAGAAAAATAAATTCACTAAAAAAAAAAAAAAAAAGATGACATCAGCAGGAAGGTGAGAGCACCTAAACTGCTCTTCAGGTGCTGTCTGGGGCTGCCATATGATACAAGTCCAGCACATTCCAAGTGTCCCTATGAGGGACAGTTGCAGAATGAGTTACATTTTCCTCTGAAATATGACTTCACTATTACAGTGGTGTTTACAGGGAAGGTGTGCAAAGAGATTGCTACTTTTTGTCTTCAAACTAGAATTTATTTCCAATTCTAACTTCAAAGTTTCCAAGTGAAGGGCTGTTAAGAATAGCATTTTGCCATAAAATAAACCCTTGACTATAAGAGGAATTTAAAGAAGCAGAATATAATTTTCCTTCTACCCATTATTTTTCATCCACAATTTTGGCTTTTTCATCCAGTACTTCTCTCTGCAATGGAAGAAGTGACATTTCCATTGTGGCATAAGGATGCTCCTGTGGAGTGTCTGGAATCTAATTTTGATAGTTTTTAAAATGCCTATTGGTCATTATTTTCCCATTTTGTCTGCCAACCTTATCACGGTGAAATATACGCCATTCTAGAACTCTTTCCCACATACCTTTGCAACCTGTATTATGTTTGGATTATTTCCCTTTGCTGCTAACATTGCCAAATTCTCAGAGATCATCTACATGTTTCGGCAATGTGAGAAGAGGTTGAAACTGCCATTGTTTTTGCCCTAACTGGCCTGAGTCAGCCGATGGGAATTCTGATTATATGCTCTTAGGCCAAAATGAGAAGCTGGTTTGGAAAACTTCTGGAAATATCAATCCAAGAACATTTCTTTCCTATTTATGTATATCAGTCATTTTATTTCCTACTGAGAATTATTTATATCATTCAGAATTTCCAAGTACAGAAGAACATGACTTTGAAATCCCATGGTTTATGGAAATCTTTCAGAAAGGAAAAGGAGATGAAATGGATCAGTAATCAAGCAGACTTTTCTCCTCTGCCCCATTCTCTGCTTTTGAAAAAAGCAGGCATTCTTTCCCTCTTACACGTCAATCTTTTCCCTCTTACTTGTAGATATTTCATACACTACGATTCGTCTCTTATAAGTTTACACATGATCAGGACACTGGTTGAAAGACTGTGGTCTTAATACGCTGGGTATTCAATACAGCATGGAAAGCCATAAAAAATATACCACATACAAACAGATACACGAGTCTGCATATACGTGGATGGGGGAAGGGAGGGGGTGAGAGAGAGGTGAAAATATGGCTGAGTCAGGGACTAACTATCAAAAGCAGAACATGAGTGAAGGTTATCCTTCTCTCCTGTGTTTACCCAACTCTAGATTCTACTTAAATTGGAGAAATAGTCATCAATTCATCTGCTCACTCTCTACACAGTTTGTGAGCCTCTGGTAATATGAGACACTATTCTGGATTCCAGGGCTGCCATGATAAGTAGCCAGAGCAGTCTAACTCAAGGAGCTTCCATTAGAAGGGAGAAAGAAGGACAACAGACAAATGAAAACTTCAATGTCAGAAGCAGAGCAGGGACATGATAAAAACAGAGCGAAGCAATGACAATGATTCAGCAAACTGCTTTAGACTGTGTCATGTGGAAGGGCCCCTCTGAGAGGTGACATGAAGCCAAGCCCTGATAAAAGTCAGCCACGTGACTCATTTAAAGGCTCGAATCCAAATACCAAGCATGAAGATCAAGAAATAAGAGTTAGAAATGGACATGGAACAATGGACTGGTTCAAAATTGGGAAAAAAGCATGTCAAAGCTGTATATTGTCACCCTATTTATTTAATTTACATGCAAAGTACATCATGTGAAATGCCAGGGTGGACGAATCACAAACTGGAATGAAGATTTCCAGGAGAAATACCAACCACCTCAGATACCACTCTAATGGCAGAAAGTGAAGAGGAACTGAAGAGTCTCTTAATGAAGGTGAAAGAGGTGAGTGAAAAAGCTGGCTTAAAACTCAACATTCCAAATAATTAAAAAATAAAATAAAATAAATTAAAAAATAAAAATAAATAAAAATAAAAACACCACACATAGTAATATTTTCCACTGTAAAAAATAAAAACTTTAAAACTAAAAAAAAAAAAAAAAGATCACTGCATCTGGTCCCATTACTTCACAGCAAACAGATGAGGAAAAAATGGAAACAGTGACAAATTTTCTTTACTTGGGCTCCAAAATCACTGTGGATGGTGACAGCAGCCATGACATTAGAAGACACTTGCTCTTTGGAAGGAAAGCTACAACAAACCCAGACAATGCATTAAAAAGCAGAGATATCACTTTGCCAACAAAGGCCCATACAGTTAATGCTGGGGTTTCTCCAGTGGTCATGTTCGGATGCGAGTGTTGGACCATTAAGAAGGCTGAGTGCTAGACGATTGATGTTTTCAAACTGTGGTGCTGGAGAAAATTCTTGAGAATCCCTTGGACAGCAAGATGATCAAACCAGTTAATCCTAAAGGAAATCAAACCTGAATATTCATTGGAAGGACTGATGCTGAAGCTGAAGCTCCAATACTTTGGCCACCTGATGCAAAGAGCTGACTCACTGGGAAAGACCCTGATGCTGGCAAAGATTGAAGGCAAGAGGAGACGGGGGTGACACAGAATGAGATGGTTGGATAGTATCACCAACTCCGTGGACATGAATTTGAGCAAGCTCCAGGTGATAGTGAAGAATGGAAGCCTGACATGCTGCAGTCCATGGGGTCGCAAAGAGTCAGACACAACTTAGAGGCTGAACAACAACAACAACCTAAGAAGCAGCTTAAGCTGTTTTAGAAACACCAAAAAGTCCAGTGTGAACAGGATGAGAGTGGACCCTAAGGGAGCAGGGGTGCTGGAAAAGAACACAGGTGGGAGAGGGTGGGTGCCCCATAATATATGACCACTTAGGTACAAATAAGCAGAAGCCACTAGAAGGATATGAGAAGAAGGTGGTACTATCTGATTATAATTTTTTTGTAGCTCACCTCTGCGGCTGTGTGGAGAAAGGTATGCAGGAAGAATAAAGAATAAATAAAGAAGACCCTGTAGGAAACAATGTGAGAGGGTTCAGGCAGAGATGATGCTGTACCTGAAGGAAAGATGGGAGGAAGAGGGATTTGAGATTCTAGAAGCATGCTGTTTCCAGTGTTCTAGCTTCAGCAACTGTGTTTACTGATGTGTGTTCTGAGATGGGGAAGATGGAGTGACAAGATAGCATTCTGGTAAGTTTAAGATGCTGATAAACATCTAAGTGGATCTGCCAAATAGGCAACTGAATAGAAGTGTGTAGAGATGGGTTAGGACTGGAGTCAGAAAGTGCAGAGTCACAGATTAGGAGACACCAGAAGGTCTTGGAGAGCTGGTCCTATCAAAAATGCCCTGGAGCAGACCGGTCCCTGACAAATGGCCTTTGATAGTTGGTCCTGGCAAACATGTCTACACTTGGCACATATCCCTGGGTTCAAACAGCCCACAACTGTATTTACACATAAAAATATTATCCTGTTTCACTATCCAATAATTTCACTGTGGCTATATTGCCAATAAAAATCTTTCTGGTATCTATTTGGTAACAGCACATGGGGTTAGGTAGATGGATTGGGATCAGATCTTTCAGAAGGGTTTATAACAGCTCCATGTACTGAGAAAAGTCCTACAGTCAGAGAAATGCACAAAGGACAGGTTGAGGATGTAACCTCACAGTGTATGGTGCATTAATATATCCCTGGGCATGTAGCTGGATGCGGTTGGGTGGTTCCACAACGGCAGAGTTTGAAAGGAGGAGCCTGGTCCAGCTGCTACAGAATACAGGCCGCTAACCTGGTATAAATATTCACAAAGTGTCTTGCAGGCGTGAGAACTGGTGTGGCTTTCTAAGACATACTAGACAGGTGTAACAGCTTCCATGAGGGGAACACCAGGCCTCTAATTAACTAATTAACCCATTTTCCATTTGAGGGGCAGAGACCAGGCAGATGGGAGTTGCTGCCAAAGAAACAACACCCTTCCCTCCTGTGCCTGGCAAAGTTGCTCAAGAGCTAAGGATGCCTTGTTTCTTTAAAAAGCAAGGTTTTCTTAATGATTGGTACAGTCACAGAAATTCATCAAAAGAATGGGGAGAAAGGATGAGCCCACGCTGGAAAGCATTTTTAGATGTGAAAGAAAGTCTAATTTGGGTTCATTTAAAAAAAAAAATAGCAAATTTAGCACAAAAGCAATGGATCATGCCTAGAATATTAATTTTCAGGCGTTCCATTTAGACATGAACCTTGCTGTATACCTTTCTCTAAACCACCTCACTGTTCTTTTCCTCAGAAAATAACTGTAATGAAATCATGAACCTGGAGCACCTTGGTGTGCACGTGGTCCTTGAGAGATCTTCCATAACTGGGGCCTCCAGGACACCACGGGCTGTGAAGCCAGACAAATATAAACAGAATTCATCTACGAAGGTTTGCACGCATCCTGATCCACCTCCAGCACAAGCCTGGGTGCGAAGCCACATTCATAGGTAGGAAGTCCTATTCTACATCTGACCTCCGTGTCTCACTTTTTCACATTTAATTAATTCTCTTTGTCCTACCCTAAATGAGGGCATTATTATCTTGACATTTTTACACATAATTAAAGATACTGAAAAACCTTATTACTTCAGACTCCACTGTGATCATTCCAACAAGGCCTGCACTGCAAAAATAATCAGATCAGCAAATGAACAAATAGGATTATAGGTATATCACTGCACCTGCCTGGGAAAATTAATTGTTCCTAAGCACTTGAGAAGCTATCAGTATAAGTCTGTCTGAAGTGAAGGCTTTTTCTACAAAGTAAGCCCACAGTACACATTGTGGGTAAGAGTGTCTGAACGGGCCTCGGGCCCTTAAACCAGGGAGAGAGGCTCTTTTAAGAGCTCTGGAGAATATTTCTTCAGAAAATCTGAGGTGGGGCTGGGAGGCTGGGGGCTAGGAGGGCATTGAAGGCAATGAAAGTGTATATACTGAAACATGTTCTAAAAATTACCCTTTTGTGGCTGCACAATTACTTCTCTTTCTGTTATTTTCATCTCTATGTTGTCAGCTTCCTTTGCCTTACAATTTCTCACTGACTGGAAGAGGGTCCTTGAACAGGGTATACAGATGAAAGATGCACAGTTGTTTGCATTTTATTTTTAAATAATTATTCGCATCCTCCACTTGCAGGCCCTGTCTAAGTACATTTCAAAGAGTAACTCATTTAATTTACATTCTTCAATGAACTAACAGTACAGCTGAGGAGACATTTTATAGTAAAGGAAACTCATGGCAATACCCATGAGAGGAGCTTGATGTGGCTTGGAGAGTCTGAGGTCACACCTGAACGCATCCTAATGGAATTTTTCAGGTGGATACCTGAGGCCACTTGAGAAGCCAAGGGGTGGGGTTGGTGAGGCCAGAGACCCAGGGGAGGCAGCCTTGCACATCCTGGTGGCACATAAGACTGTACTTTTTCTCTAGTTCATACACAAGCAGGGAAAAAGGACAGAGTGTGTCCTGACAGACTGACATTTTAAAAGGACGCTTAAGAAAGATCCCTGGGAGGAGGAAGCCTCAGAGCAAAGAGCAGGAGGAGACAGGAAGCTCTGGGCAGAAGGAAGGCGAGCTGCCCACTGTGAGGGGACAGTCAGGGGACTGTGAGGAGGAGCAGAGCTGGAAGGGGAGGCTCTGAATTTCTGTGAAGACTTGGACTCAACTCAAGTCACTGGAGGGTGTGGACAGGAAATGGCTTCATCCACTCCTGATGTACATTTTATAACACTCATCTACCTGTTGTTCTGAAGCTTTCTGAAGAAGCAAGGGCAGGAGGAAGGAACAGTCAGGAGGCCATCCTCCTGCAGCAAACCTGGGGGGACACGGTGGGCTGGAACCAAAGGGACCAGAGCAGGTGGGAACAGTCACGTTTTGGGCACCACCCTAAAGCAGTATCAGCTCTATCTGCTGACAGACTTGATGTGGGACCTTAGTGTGGGGAATGCTTGGAATTCTGACCAAGCAACTGGAAGGTCAGGATTCCCTCATCTGAGGTGGGAGACTATGGAAGGAGGGTTTTTTTTGGGTATGAGGGCCAGCTCGGGGGCAGCCCTGTGACTGCTGCCTCCCAGTGTTCACACCCTGTATCGTCCTTCTTCCAGTGTAAGTTCCTTCTAACCAACAGAGTACGGCCAGATACGGGTGACTGTAGGCGTGTGATTAAGCCTAGGAAACCGAACTCGACCTGTTAGAAGACTCCCTCTTGTTGGCCTTGAAGAAGCAAGTCGCTGGGCTGTGAGCTGCCATGTGGCAGGAACATGAGGGCAGCTACCAGTTGACTGCCAACAAGAAGCAGCGGTCCTCAGTCCAGAGTTCCGGAAGGAACTGAATGCTGCCAACCTCAGAGAAGATGAGAAGCAGATATGCCCCTAGGTGAGCCTCAGGTGAGATCACAGCTCTAACATCTGGATTAAAACCCAGCTAATCTGGGCCCAGAGTCCTGACCCACAGAGATAATAAATGTGTGTTGTGTTAGCTGTTAAATTGGTGGTAATACTGTTATGCAGCAACAGACAACAAATATCTCAGGAGAAAGACTGACCTTGTATTGATCATATCTGGTTTGAGATATATAAGATCCAGGTGGAAATGTGAGTATGCAACTTGATACAGGAGTCTGGATTCAGGAGAGAGTTCCAGGCTTGCTGTTTATAGGGAGGATCACCAGCTATGGATGGCACTGAAGGCATGCCTTCTCCCTGTGTCTTCTGCATGGCTTTGTGCATCTATGTCCTCATCTCTTCTTACAAACACACCAGTCCTGCTGGACTGGGGCCAATCACACAACCTCATTTTAACTTAATCTCCTCCTTAATGACTCTATCTCTAAGGTCACATTCTGCAGTCCTAGGGTTTACAATTTCAACACATGAATTTGGGGTTGACACAACTCAGCCTACAACTGCCAAGAACTCAGCTGAGGTCCAAGCGACCAGGAGCAAAGCCGCAGCCTGTCAGAAGAGACTACTCTGGCCCTGGGACGGGCACCCTCTCCCAGACACACACTGAGAAGCCTTCTGCCCGTGTCAACCCCCGACTTGCACAACCTGTGAGCTCAAGCTAGCACTAAGTTTATGTCCACTGAGCTCAGGGTCCTGATGACTTGGACCCCAGCAGCAGCAACTGCAATACAGTCGGGGAGGGGCCATATGACATATCAACCTTTACATCCATCAGGCCCACTTGTTATGGGGGGGAAACTGCAAAGTGGTGACCAGTGATCTGAATCCAGGTGCTGACTCCCCCAGGGTGGGCCCGGGATGACCGCTGAGCTCAGCGCCAGTGACCACTAGGATCCCCGTCTACCCAGATTTGCTGTCGGAGCATCCCTGCCCTACACATTCAGCCAGCTCAGAGGATGCCTGGTAAGGACGTGTCCTGCAGTGGCCTGTAGCATGCACAGTACACGCTTCAGCAGCAGCCCCACCTCAGCAAGCGCGAGGCTTCCACGTAGGCCACTGGCTCTCCAGAGCGCACGCACATCGGGGAGCAGCCCTGAGTGCAAACAGCAGGGTCACACTCAGGGACCGAGGACAGTCTCTGGGACCAGGGCGCCCACTCTGCAGGCCCCCAGAGAGTCCTGTGTTGTCTCCTGACCTTGATTTCTGAACACATGGGCTAGCCACAAGGCTTATTTGTCAAAGGGAACAGGCTCTTCATTCCAAGGGCTGGTTTTTACTGACATGAGTGGGCAGCAAGGCACAAGGGGAAATCCAGCCGAGGTTTATTTTTAACCGCACTAGCATACTGGCATTTTTTTTTAAAGGGAAATGGATCAAGCATTCTTCCCCTTTCCTCTCTCCTGGTCAGAAACATCTGGAGGATACACTGCTTCTACTCTGGGGCTCCCTCTTGGGGGAAGTCTTAATTTTTACCAACTGCAACTGGCAAAACTGAGCTAGACCCACGGTGCCTCGTCTCCTCACTAGCTATTGCCTTCTTCCCGACTGGAGCGGGGCCACAGGCAGAAGCCGTGCATTCAGTGCCTCCCGGGGGCTCTCATCACTTCATTCCACACCCACAACTGCAGGTATGACGCCACAGTTCAGCGGGGAGCGCTGTGCTCTCCGCCACCCCCCCTGCCTCGCCCACCGCCCTTCTTCCCCTTACTCTGCAGGCACAGGAGAACTTCTCCTTCTGCAGTACACTCATGTGTTTCATCCTGTTGGTGGTTTCACAGTGTCCAGTCCAAGACTGACCTACATCACAGAGACAGGCCGCCACCTGATCAAGATAAATTGATTTTTCTGGCTTCCTTGATGTCAAGGGAGATATATCACAATGATTAATAATTTACCTCCTAGATAAAAGCCTTTGTCGTCTTTGTTCCACAGGAAAGTCCAAAATTTTCTTGTCCCAGTTTCAAGCAGTAACTGGGGAGGTATGTGCTGAGAACTTGGATAAAATTCCACAGGAAAAGGTTCATGGCCGCCCTTCTCTCCATCTGTCCCCCAAAAGGAGCAGTGGAGGCAGTGACTGAGGCTACACACATCATGATAGAGGGGAACGTGCTGTTTTCAGAATCCCTCCCTACTCTACCTACACTGGCGGTTCTGGCTTGGGAATGCCTGCCTGCTTTGTTTCATTTCACTGACAGGGTATTTAAACTATGTTCCTCTTTTTCTTTTCTGATCAGTTTTTCCCAATGCTCCACTTCTTTTGCCACTCCCCTTACACCAGTTCCCCTTAAACAATCAGGCATATTACATCCCGTGCTGTTCTTCCAGAGTGTGGGGAGCTGGAGAATCAGATAACATAATCCGATGGGCACAGAGCTCAGAGGGCTGGAGTACAGCTGGGTGCTGCACCATCTTGCCCGCTTCTTGGGCGTGCTGTGGCTCAAGAAAACCAATAAAGCTGAACTAAGCAGTGATCTATGCTTTAACTCTTGGAGAAATTCTGTAACAGATCAAGAAAATGAGAAGACAAAAGATACTAATATTTTCACACCATAAAATTGTACCTGTATCCTTGGAGGCATGTCAAATGGGGTTTCTTGGAGAAATGCACAACACAGGAGACCTGTGCTGTTTAGTATTTAGATGCCATGTGAGCAGAGGCCTGAGTGCTTGCAGACCTTCACTCTGTGTGTGCTCTGTACTCTCAGAAGGTAGTACCAAGACCTTCTGAAGGGTCTTGTAGTGCCTTCTGAAAACGCAGAGAGGACCTGAGATGTTCTGCGTGGCTATGTACAACACGCTTAGCCAGTGGGAAGCTAGGATTGATTTTAAGTTATCTGATTCTCAGATCACAGGTCCTTGTCAAACTACAGCCTAGAAAAATAGTATATTGATTTTCTGAGACAAAAAAAGTTATGTCAATATAGAATTAGTCACATACTTGTAACACCTTCAGAGACAGAAAGAAACACATTTTGGTGTAGGTCCATCAGATGTGCATGTGGTCCCTTTATCACCTGCTCCTTCTGTTCTTACCACCATCTGAGCAACACATCTAGTACTGTTAAATTACAGCTTGAGAAACTACTGTGTATGTAAACTGTATATCAACATGTTTTCATCAAATCCTAGAGCCTCTCTATGCCCTTTATTACCTGTTCACACAACATTACAAGGCAGAATTCAAATCCTGGCTCGATTGTGTCCTACTTATATAACCTCAGACAAATCACTTTACCTTTATGTTCCTGTGTTGTTGCCTCTAAATTAGAAAAATATGATATGCCTCAAAAACTCACAGTACGGAATAAATCAGGTAACAATGTGTAACTAAGAACCATATTCGGCACCTAGGTAGCACCATACACGGCTTGCTGTTATCACTATCTAATACGCAAAGATACTGAGAGTCACTGCGAAGTTCAATTTCAGTTCTGTCACAGAGAAGCAATGTGATACAGCCATGGTCACACAGCCAGTTAGTGACAGAGACTGTGTGAAAGCACAGTACTCTTTGTCCCAGTCCTGTCTTCTTTCCGTGACACCTGCAGACTTTGTGGGCAAATTCTGTTGGAGCTGCATTCAAAGGAGATGCAGACTCTGATGACGTGACATCCCCATTTAGGGACGAGCCCCAGTGACCTGACACACTGCAGTCATCCCCTCTTATACTTCTTCAAACACTCCAGCCGCTCCCGAGAGCTCTGGCGGGGCTCTGTCTTCCTGGAGCCTCCCTGCTAATCTGTGCAGTGCCCTCCTTCCTCTCTGCAATCCCACTCAGTCCCCCACCCTTTCCCCACTTTAGTCTCTATTCTGTTTATTTAACTGATTTACCTAAAAATTTTAAGAAATGAACATTTTTAATTGACTTTTTACTGGTAATTTCTTTTAAGTCTGCATAAGAAGTTTATTCATCCCTTCTTCTTATCCAAGAAGTCAGTCACTTGTAGCAAACTACAATATTACTACTTAAGATATACTACAGAATAAGTACAAAGAAATATTATGAAAACTTCATGCCCATATATTCAAGACTTTAGGTGAAGTGGACAAATTCCTTGAAAATGTAAGTTATTTAACAAAATGATATAAGAAGAAATAGAAAATATGACTAGCTACATATCTACTAAAGAAATTTGTTTTGCAATTAAAAACTTCCCACAAAGAATACTCCAAGCTCAGATGATTTACTAGTGAGTGCCATGAAAACTGAGAAGGAATAATGTGGCTCATGGGGTCGCAAAGAGTCGGACACAACTGAGTAACTGAACTGAACTGAATTCCAATTCTATGCAAACCCTTTAAAAAATGTGTGTAACGGGATTATATCTCAACCCACCTTATGAATCCAGTAGTATCCTGACATAAAACCAAATAATAATAAGAAAAGATGAGAAAATGATAAATCAATATTCCTCATGAGCATATCTGCAAATATCTTCACAAAATATTTGCAAATCAAATCCATCAGTATGTGAAAGGGACAATACATCATGACCAACTGGGGTTAATCACAAAAATGCAAGGTTGGTTCATCAATCAAAAATCAATGTAATTCACAATATTGACAAAATAAAAGATAAACATCATATGATCAGCTCAAAAGATGCATAAAAAACCTTGACAAAATTTAACATTAATTAACAATAAATACAAACAACAAACTAAACAAAATGGAACTTCATTAATATCATAAAGGACATCTATGGAAAACCAACAGCTAACATCATATTTACTTTCATGATGGAATTATTTCCCCCATATGGTCAAGAACAAGTTTAGGAAATCTGCTCTCAAACCCTTCTACTCATTTTACTGTAGGTATTAACCTGAGCTAAGAGAAAATAAAATAAATATAAGGTAACCAGACTAGGAAGGAAAAGCACAACTTTATTTAATCACAGGTGACTTTCAACAAAAATAATTGCTAAGAATTCCTTTAAAACTATTCTCAAATGAATAAATAATTTTACAAGGTCACAGGGTAGAAGATTAATACTTCAAAATGACTTGTAATTCTATATATTAGCAATGAACAACAAGAATAAATCTGTTTTAATGTTATTGACAATAATATCCAAACAGTGAAATATTTAAGGATACATTAACAAAAATGTGTAAAAACTGCACACTGGGAACTATCCAACATTGCTATAAAAAGTAAAGGTGAGTTAAATAAAGAATAATACAGGTCGAAAGACTCAGTATTTCACACATGTGTATTCTGTGCATCTGACTCAATCATGGGCAAAGATGTCATGAGTAGAATACAAGAGAATAAATTATAAAGTATTAAAGTTGATAAGTTGGACTACATCAAAACTCAAAACCTCTGCATTATTAAAACAATGAAATCACAAGCACAGGTTTGGAGAAAATATTTATAATAAAAATACCAAACTTCACAGAAAACGCAAGAGATTTAATCAAACACTTCAACCCAAGCAGACACAGGATGGTGAGAAGCATGTGAAGATGATCCACACTGCCACTAGAAAAAGGCAAATTTAAACCACAAGGAGATACCCCGTATCAGAGAATCCATCAAATGATCCAACACACAAAATGCTGACTATCCAAGGGCAGGCTGGGATGCAGAGCTCCTGGAACTTGCACACATTGGAATGCAGATGGTGCAGTCGCCTTGGGGAGCAGTTTGGAATTTTCTTATAAAATTAAACAGGCCCCAAATGGAAACCACCCAATCATCTGTCAAGTTGTGAATGTATGAACAAGCTAATACACATCTATCTATACAGTGGAATACAAGTCACTGACTGAAACAAACAACAAACTACTGATAACATGGAACAGCATGGGTGGACTGTGGTACATTTACATAAATGAAAGAAGCCAGAAACAAAAGATCACACCCTATGTATAACTTATTTATATAAGATTCTTCTTCTTGTTGTTCAGTCACTAAATCGTGTCTGACCCCATGGACTGCAGCACACCAGGCTTCCCTGTCCTTCACCATGTCCTAGAGTTCTCCCAAATTCATGTCCATTAAATTGGTGATACCATCCAACCATCTCAACCTCTGTCATCGCCTTCTCCTTTTGCCTTCAATCTTTCCCAGCATCAGGGTCTTTGCCAATGAGGTGGCTCCTGGCATCAGGTGGCCAAAGGATTGGAGCTTCAGCATCAGTTCTTCCAGTGAGTTTTCAGGATTGACTTCCTTTAGGATTGACTAGTTTTATCTCCTTGCAGTACAAGGGACTCTCAAGAGTCTTCTCCAACACCACAGTTCAAAAGAATCAATTCTTTGGCATTCAGCCTTTTTAATGATCCAACTCTCACATCCGTAAATGACACTCGAAGAATTATAGCTTTGACTGTACAGACCTTTGTTGGCAAAGTGATGCTTTTGCTTTTTAATACATTGTCTACGTTTGCTATAGCCTTCCTTCCAAGAAGCAAGCATATTCTAAACTCATGGCTGTTGTGGTCACCATTTGCAGTGATTTTGGAGCCCAAGGAAAGAAAATCTGTCATTGCCTCCACTTTTTCTGCATGTGCCATGAAGTGATGGGACTGGATGCCATGATCTTCATTTTTTGAATGTTGAGTTTTAAGCCAGCTTTCTCACTCTCCTCTTTCATCCTAATCAAGAGGCTCTTTAGTTCCTATTTGCTTTCTGTCATTAGGGTGGTCAGTCAGCTCAGTTCAGTCACTCAGTCGTGTCCGACTCTTTGCACCCCATGAATCGCAGCACGCCAGGCCTCCCTGTCCATCACGAACTCCCAGAGTTTACTCAAACTCATGTCCATAGAGTCAGTGATGCCATCCAGGCATCTCATCCTCTGTCGTCCCCCTCTCTTCCTGCCCCCAATCCCTCCCAGCATCAGGGTCTTTTCCAATGAGTCAACTCTTTGCATGAGGTGGCCAAAGTATTGCAGTTTCAATTTCAGCATCAGTCCTTCCAATAAACACCCAGGACTGATCTCCTTTAGGATGGACTGGTTGGATCTCCTTGCAGTCCAAGGGACTCTCAAGAGTTTTCTCCAACACCACAGTTCAAAAGCATCAATTCTTCGGCACTCAACTTTCTTCACAGTCCAACTCTCACATCCAAACATGACCACTGGAAAAACCATAGCCTTGACCAGATGGACATTTGTTGGCAAAGTAATGTCTCTGCTTTTTAATATGCTGTCTAGGTTGGTCATAACTTTCCTTCCAAGGAGTAAGCATCTTTTAATTTCATGGCTGCAATCACCATCTGCAGTGATTTCAGAGCCCAAAAAGATAAAGTCTGACACCGTTTCCACTGTCTCCCCATCTATTTCCCATGAGGTGATGGGACCAGATGGCATGATCTTAGTCTTCTGAATGTTGAGCTTTAAGCCAATTTTTTCACTCTCCTCTTTCACTTTCATCAAGAGCCTTTTTAGTTCCTCTTTACTTTCTTCCATAAGGGTGGTGTCACCTGCATACCTGAGGTTATTGATATTTCTCCCGGCAATCTTATTCCAGCTTGTGCTTCTTCCATCCCAGCGTTTCTCATGATGTACTCTGCATATAAGTTCAATAAGCAGGGTGACAATATACAGCCTTGAGGTACTCCTTTTCCTGTTTGGAACCAGTCTGTTGTTCCATGTCCAGTTCTAACTGTTGCTTCCTGACCTGCATACAGGCTTCTCAAGAGGCAGGTCAGGTGGCCTGGTATTCCCATCTCCTTCAGAATTTTCCAGTTTATTGTGATCCACACAGTCGAAGGCCTTGGCGTAGTCAATAAATCAGAAATAGACGTTTTTTCTGGAACTCTCTTGCTTTTTCGATGATCCAGTGGATATTGGCAATTTGATCTCTGGTTCCTCTGCCTTTTCTAAAACCAGCTTGAACATCTGGAAGTTCATGGTTCACGTATTGCTGAAGCCTGGCTTGGAGAATTTTGAGCATTACTTTACTAGCATGTGAGATGAGTACAATTGTGCGGTAGTTTGAGCATTCTTTGGGATTGCCTTTCTTAGGGATTGGAATGAAAACGGACCTTTTCCAGTCCTGTGGCCACTGCTGAGTTTTCCAAATTTGCTGGCATATTGAGTGCAGCACTTTCACAGCATCATCTTTCAGGATTTGAAATAGCTCAACTGGAATTCCATCACCTCCACTAGCTTTGTTCATAGTGATGCTTTCTAAGGCCCACTTGACTTCACATTCCAGGATTTCTGGCTCTAGGTGATCATCTGCATATTTGAGGTTGCTGATATTTCTCCCTGCAATCTTGATTCCAGCTTGTAAGTCATCCAGCCCAGCATTTCACATGATGCACTCTACATAGAAGTTAAATAAACAGGATGACAATATATAGCCTTGTCATACTCCTTTTCCAATTTTTAACCAGTCCATTGTTTCAGGTAAGCTCCTAACTGTTGCTTCTTCATCTGCGTACAGGTTTCTCAGGAGACAGGTAAGATGGTCTGGTATTCCCATCTCTTAAGAATCTTTCACAGTTTGCTGTGATCCACACAGTCAAGCGCTTTCAAGTAGTCAAAGAAACAGAAGTAGATTTTTGGGGGGAATTCCCTTGCTTTCTCAATGATCCAATAAATGTTGGCAATTTGATCTCTGATTTCTATGCTTTTTCTAAACCTAGCTTGTATATGTGGAAGTTCTCAATTCAAGTACGGCTGTAGTCTAGCTTGAAGGATTTTGAGCATAACCTTACTAGCATAGGAAGTGAGCACAATTATCTGGTAGTTCGAAGAATTTTTAGCACTGCCCTTCTTTAGGAGTGGGATGAAAACTGGCTTTTTCCAGTCCTGTGATCACTGCTGGATTTTCCAAATTTGCTGACATACTGAATGCAGCACTTTAACACCATCTTTTAGTATTTCATATAGCTCAGTGGGAATTTCATCACTTCCACTAGTTTTATTGGTAGTAATGCTTCCTAAGGCCAATTCCAGCTGAAGTCAAACTCATTTAAATGACAGACAGTAGGACGTGTGGTGACCAGGGGCCAGGAAGGCACAGAGGATGGAAGAAGTGCAGAGGAGCACAGGGCACCCTGAGGCAGATCTTGACAGGACAGGAATCCTAAAGTTCTGTCGTATGTAAACTACAACCCAATAAAACTGAAATCTAAGATTTCAGAGCAGGTCTGAGAGCTCTCAGGAGCAGAGAATTCTCATTCCTAGTGCTGGCACTCCCTGGGTGTTGCACAGATGGTAAAGCACCACTGCTCACAGCAAGAGAAATCTGTGGTATTATCACGTTCATGCCATAAAGAAGCAAACTGAGGCACAGTGAGAACAGAGGTCATCCAGGGCCACTGAGCAGGACCCAGAGATTTTGTCAGCTGGGTTCTAATACCAGCTCTCACCAGAGCTGAACTGGGGTGACTTTCTGCTGGTGTTTATAGAAGCAGAGAGGTAGAATCTCAGGTGGGACATTACCCCCAGGTTTCTATAAGAACATTAATGTGTATGTATGTGTATATGCACACATATATGTGTATATTATAGAAATACACATGCTACTAGTTCTCTGAGTCAGGCCACCAACATTTAAGCCACGTAAAGAATTCCGTGAAGCAAATATATGCCTCCAACCACTCAATTTGGTAGGTGAATCTTCCAGATCTCCTTAATTTAAGTTCTGCCTCTAGCTGAATAGATATAGAAACCTAGAATTTACACATTCCATAAGGATAAAGTATAACCCTGTCACTCTGCATTTTTGAAAATGAGTCTCCTTGACAAAATTGCCCTCCACAGTCATTCAGAAAGTTCACATCAGCCATTCTGACAATAAACAATTGTCAGTATGAGGAATTTGGCAAGATGGCTAATAAAACACATAATACAAATAACTGATAATTCTTGTTAAAGTTATATTTGCTGAATTTTTAATGAGAAATTTCGAAATATGCCGAAGCTGAACACATAGTACAATGAACCTGCAGAGGCCTATTTCTCAAACTGATCACTGCCCCAAATGTGGCCATACTTACTTAAGCTACCCTCCTTTTTTTTTCTTTCTTTCTTGATGCATTTTAAAGCAAATCAGAAACACCATCATTTAATTCCTAAACACTTCCCTACGCATCTCTTAAAAAGAGGACTGTTTAACATAAACACAATGTTATTTTTATACCTAACAAAATTAACAATTCCTTGTTAAGATCTAACATACAATCCATATTCTAATTTCAAAAGTGATTTCAATAAGGTATTTTTAAGAGTTTTCTTTTTTTCAAACTAAGGTTGAATAACACCCATGCAGGAATAGGTAGACATGGTTCTCTGGTACATTCTAACTTAGACCAACACTTCCTTTTCACCCTTCTTTTCATGGCCCTGACATGTTAAAAGAACCAGTTGAGCTGCCGGAAAAACCCTACATTCTAGATCTGTCTCCTCACGGTGTACTTTAGCTGTTCCTTGACCTCACATTCTCGTAAACTGGAAGTCATTCAGAGGCCCGAGTCAAATTCAGGTGCACCCTCTTGTCCAGAGAAATCTGTTCCTGGTGCTGTATGCTTTTAGGGACCTCATCAGGAGCTGTAGGGCCTGACTGTCCCCAACCTGTCATCTAAATACTGAATCAGGTGGGAAACCTCTGAGTCAAACATTCTTGCTCAAGTGAGGAGCCGCACCACTGAGAGTCTAGGTCCTAAGTGTCTCCTGTCAGCTCCCAGCAGGATTGCCAGTCCTGGCAGCAGAAAACGCCCCCTCCCCTCCCAGCAGGACCAGGCCCTGTCTTTGGCCAGAGATCCATGTGACTTTATATGCTGCCTTTCACGCTTTTTTTACACAGAGCTCTTCACCCAAGAGGGCACCACTTATCCTAATGAGCAGGAGAAAAGACAAGCTGGATAATAATCATTTCTAATTGGATTACAGATCCATCGGATTGATTCATTATTTCCGCCCACGGCTGTCAATGTTTCACATGGCACCCCTATTAAACTAATATCCTAACTGCCTGCAGTGCTGTAGCTGTCAGATTAACTTAGGCCCAAACTGGCAGCCTCAGTCCTCTCCCCCTGAAATCAGCTGGAGGGTTTATAAGTGAAAGTGTGTGTAACCTTGCCCATCCTCTCCTCCATCTGGGAATCCATTCCACGGCCTCCTCCCACCCACACCTTGAGTTTGCATCTACGGAAATCCTCGTCTCTCTGATCCCTGTGAACGGCAGGCTTTCAGGCTTTCACCAGTCAGAAGACAGCAAAAGTGTTGTCATTCAGACTAAAGTGTTAGGGACTGACTGGGCTGTTTCCTTAACAGGGAAGAAGGCACAAATGAATGATATTAAGCAACCAATCATCTATAATACTCTGCTGGAGGTGGGTTTGGTGGCAGGACTGCCTGTCATGCACCAATGGCCATCTTCCCTTTTCCTTTACTCATAAAGCAAGTGGTTTATATGGGGCAGCAAAGTGCTCAACTCAAAGACTACATTCCTCACCTCCTAGGGGTGGTGTCAGCCACAGTTTCTGGTGGGCCCGTGCTAGCATCTTCTTCAGCCTGATGAACGGTCACAATTATAAGTAATATTTTACATGGCTCTCTCAAAAGTGCTCTTAGACAGACAAAGCATACGGTCACCCTGGGTAGTAGCAGTGACCCCAGAGGTGTTAAGAGGAAGTCATCTGGGAAGCAGCTTCCGGAAGGCTCATTAAAGGTGTCGCATTCAACTTCCATCACATCTAGCACCTAGATCTCTTCCACTGCTGTCCTTCTTCCCTCTCACTACCTGGTATCTTGGAGGAGTGCCCTCTGTGTGTCATGCCTCCCTCCTCCCGCCCATAGGTCCTGTCTGTTGCACTTCCACACTGGGGAAGCACTGTGAGCTCCCAGAGCACAGATGAGCCTTCTCAGACTGACTTCTTTCTATTCATTCTGGTTTAAAATTTCTATTAATATAATGAGCAGGAATTTTAAAATTGTATTTATTTTTTACTGTGCTGGGTCTTCGTTGCTGCATGCAGGTTTTTTCTAGTTGTGGCAAGCAGGGGTTACTCTTCATTGCTGTGCACGGGCTTCCTCTTAACAGTGGCTTCTCTTGTGGAGCACAGGCTCTAGGGCGTGCGGGAGGCACTAGTTGCAGCACGCAGGCTCGGCAGTTGCAGCTCCTGGGCTCTAGAGCACCGGATCAATAGTTGCAGCGCTCGGGCTTAATAGCTCTGTGGCATGTGAGATCTTCCTGGACCAGGGATTGAACTTGCATGCCCTACAGCGGCAGGTGGATTCTTATCCACTGTGCCACCAGAAAGTCTGAGAAGGGACTGTTTTAACTGGTAAAATGATATGTTTCTTTTCTAGCAGGTCATTTTAACTTGTCTTCTCTACATCCTCCTTTCTTGAAACGTATTCAGTATTCGGTAATTTCGCTCAGCTCTTCAGTCTGAACATCTCCCTGTTTTCAATAGTTAAGAAACTGCTCTGCATAAATTCCTTCTGTGTCTTCCTCTTCTTTTGCCAACAAAAGGTCCATCTAGTCAAAGCTATGGTTTTTCCAGTAGTCACGTATGGATGTGAGAGTTGAATCATAAAGTAAGCTGAGCACTGAAGAATTGATGCTTTTGAACTGTGGTGTTAGAGAAGACTCTTGAGAGTCCCTTGGACTTTAGGAGATCAAACCAGTCCATCCTAAAGGAAATTAATCCTGAATATTCATTAGAATGAATGATGATGAAGCTGAAGCTCCAATACTTTGGCCACCTGATGCAAAGAGCCAACTTATTAGAAAAGACCCTGATGCTGGGAAAGATTGAAGGCAGGAGGAGAAGGGGATGACAGAGGTTGAGATGGTTGGATGGCATCACCTACTCAATGGACATGAGTTTGAGCAGGCTCCGGGAGATGCTGATGGACAGGGAAGCCTGTGCTTCCCTGCAGGCGTGCTGCAGTCTATGGGTTCGCAAAGTGTCGGACACCACTGAGCGAATGAACAATAACAACTTCTTTTGCATATTCTTCTTATTAGGTTGTGTCCCTTACCGTTTTACATTTCAATACTTGAAGCTTATCACCTCCTTCCTTCAGGAACAGGCATATTTCTCTCTAGTCTCTGCCTTCAGGAAACCCGTCCAGTCTGAGGGTCATAATCTGTGATCAACAGGTCAAGCAAGTCTATGGACAGTTCAGTTCAGTTCAGTCACTCAGTTGAGTCTGACTCTTTGCAACCCCATGAATCGCAGCATGCCAGGCCACCCTGTCCAACACGAACTCCCAGAGTTTACTCAAACTCATGTCCATAGAGTCAGTGATGCCATCCAGGCATCTCATCCTCTGTCGTCCCCTTCTCCTCCTGCCCCCAATCCCTCTCAGCATCAGGGTCTTTTCCAATGAGTCAACTCTTCGCATGAGGTGGCCAAAGTATTGGAACTTCAGCATCAGTCCTTCCAATAAACACCCAGGACTGATCTCCTTCAGGATGGACTGGTTGGATCTCCTTGCTGTCCAAGGGACTCTCAAGAGTTTTCTCCAACACCACAGTTCAAAAGCATCAGTTCTTCGGCACTCAACTTTCTTCACAGTCCAACTCTCACATCCAAACATGACCACTGGAAAAACCATAGCCTTGACCAGATGGACATTTGTTGGCAAAGTAATGTCTCTGCTTTTTAATATGCTGTCTAGGTTGGTCATAACTTTCCTTCCAAGGAGTAAGCATCTTTTAATTTCATGGCTGCAATCACCATCTGCAGTGATTTCAGAGCCCAAAAAGATAAAGTCTGACACCGTTTCCACTGTCTCCCCATCTATTTCCCATGAGGTGATGGGACCAGATCTTAGTCTTCTGAATGTTGAGCTTTAAGCCAATTTTTTCACTCTCCTCTTTCACTTTCATCAAGAGCCTTTTTAGTTCCTCTTTACTTTCTTCCATAAGGGTGGTGTCACCTGCATACCTGAGGTTATTGATATTTCTCCCGGCAATCTTATTCCAGCTTGTGCTTCTTCCATCCCAGCGTTTCTCATGATGTACTCTGCATATAAGTTCAATAAGCAGGGTGACAATATACAGCCTTGAGGTACTCCTTTTCCTGTTTGGAACCAGTCTGTTGTTCCATGTCCAGTTCTAACTGTTGCTTCCTGACCTGCATACAGGCTTCTCAAGAGGCAGGTCAGGTGGCCTGGTATTCCCATCTCCTTCAGAATTTTCCAGTTTATTGTGATCCACACAGTCGAAGGCCTTGGCGTAGTCAATAAATCAGAAATAGACGTTTTTTCTGGAACTCTCTTGCTTTTTCGATGATCCAGTGGATATTGGCAATTTGATCTCTGGTTCCTCTGCCTTTTCTAAAACCAGCTTGAACATCTGGAAGTTCATGGTTCACGTATTGCTGAAGCCTGGCTTGGAGAATTTTGAGCATTACTTTACTAGCATGTGAGATGAGTACAATTGTGCGGTAGTTTGAGCATTCTTTGGGATTGCCTTTCTTAGGGATTGGAATGAAAACGGACCTTTTCCAGTCCTGTGGCCACTGCTGAGTTTTCCAAATTTGCTGGCATATTGAGTGCAGCACTTCACAGCATCATCTTTCAGGATTTGAAATAGCTCAACTGGAATTCCATCACCTCCACTAGCTTTGTTCATAGTGATGCTTTCTAAGGCCCACTTGACTTCACATTCCAGGATGTCTGGCTCTAGGTGAGTGATCACACCATTGTGATTATCTGGGTCATGAAGATCTTTTTTGTACAGTTCTTCTGTGTATTCTTGCCACACCTCTTCAACCAGCACTGTGGCTTCTTTTTAGTTAGCTGCTTGGATTCATTCAAGTCTGCACAGTTCTCACCCCTCCCTGCTGTCCTGTGCCTGCAGGCTTTGCAGATCTGAAGTGCCTGCCTGGCCCCATCAACTGGGTGGGGCCCAGCACTAGCTAGGCAGCGGCACAGCCAGCAGGGAAAGGGCTCTGCCAAAAACACGAGCCCGCAAAAGAGAGACCTGACCAGCTGGTGAGGAAAGCGTCCCAGTCAGCTGAGTCCTGAGAAGTGAAGACCCAGATGAAGAAGGGACATGCTCTCTCCACGTGAGCAATGGTACACACTCGCTGGGATGGGGAGAGGATTAGCAAGTCAGTGAGCAGGAACCTGGAGTGTGAGGAAGGCAGTGGTAGACGGCAGAGGAAGTCAGTGACAGCTCTGCCAGAGGAGACACCTCATCAGATACATCGCCGTTTAAGTAGCAGAGTAGAGAATGGCTGCAGGGAGGGGAAGACCAGGGGGCAGAGAGACCAGTTCTGTGTTTGTTACAGTAACCCAGGAAGAAAAGAGGAGGCTTTGAACTAGATAGAGAGAGGGCACTGGGCATGGTGAGGTCAGGCTGGGTCTAGGGTGGACAGTAACCACTCGGTGAATGCATTCAGTCTCAGGGTTTCATAACTGTAGACTGGTCTCAGTTCTACTCAATGACCTTGGTCTCTCTTGGGAGATTCAAGCCTGAACTTCCAGAAGCTTCCCAAACACAATTTACCTGAAGCTAAATTACTATAGCCCTGTCGAACCCTGGACTACTGCCTGGCCCCATGATTTGTGCTACTGTAGTGGTACCCTTGTGATTCTCCGGCTCGACGACAAGGTTAATGCAGGACTAGTTACACAGAACATCACAAAGGATTTTGCCAGAACCAGGATGGTTACTTACAGGCAGCTACAGGAGCTATGACCTCATCCAGGTGATTGACTTCAATGCCTCCTTCTCATTTGGCTCCTGCCCCCAAGTCTAGTGAGGGGTTGTGTCATTTAAATGCCTCCTTCTTCCACTACACCGTCCCTCTCAACTTCACTATTTCCTCCCTTGTTGGGGTAGGTTATCTCACCTCTTAACCATTCAAATCATCTCCTAAGAATCTTTCCTCTTCATCCCGGTTTAGTCACTCACGCAGCTTGGATTGAGAACTTACTGTGTGCCTGGAGGTCCACACCTGTCCCACTGTACTCGGGAGTCCACTGGGATGCAAATAATCCCTGTGGGGGCGCCCAGGTTGTCTCACTTACAGATGAAGGAACTCAGAGCTCAGGATCACTCAGGGAGGCCCTGGTCACACACAGAGTATGGACACACAGAACACAAACCCATGTGCTTTATGACTGCAGGCCGCACAAGCTTCTTCCACATCCTAATGAGAACACTGCCATCCCATCTTGCTGTGAGACTCATGGGTCTTCCAGAGCACCCAACAGGTCTCTCTGGTGGTGCGTGGAGTCCTCCAAACTGCCCCCTCCTCACAGACACAGGGGACCGTAGGTCCGTCCAGAGGGTCCCGCTGTCCTCAGTGTGCCGGCATCTCCACACTGCTGCTGAGCACGCTTCCCTGCCTGGCTCTATGCTGGCCTGATCTTTCTCCTCCTTCACAGGGCAGTTAAACCCTCTCTCCCCACTCTGTGAGGCATCCACCAACCCAGGACCCCCATTTGCTGCCCCAGCGACTGGACCGTCCTGAGTTCCTCTTACCTCCAGCCTTGCCTGGTCCTCAGCCAGTGTGGTGGACATGGAGCTGTGCCCCCAGATGCCCCTTCCAGGAAGGAGTGGGGTCAGCAGGCAGCTCTAGCTGGCCATTCCATCCAAGGCAGGACATGAGGCAGTCTGGGTCCTCACACCCCACCTCCTACTTCCCAGGTGCCGAGACTCACACCCTGCACTCCAGAGGCTGTCTCAGCACTGGAGAGAACTCAATATGGATGCTTGTGAACAGGCACACACACGCCTGGGCAGGCCTGTAACGCTAACACAGCCCCTCACACGCAGCACCTTCCTCTCTGTGCTCACAACTGTATCTGAGTGATAAATGAGGCTCAAGATAGACCCTGTTGTTGCTGTTCAGTTGCTAAGTTGTGTCCAACTCTGTGAGCCCATGGACTGCAGCATGCCAGGCTTCCCTGTCCTTCACTATCTCTTGGAGTTTGCTGCCTTCTACTCTTCAGCAGAGGCAAAAACTCTATTCTTCAGTGAATATACTAGTACTATTCTCTGGATGTTTGCATCCCCCAGTTCAAAATTCACATGTTGAATCCTACCCTAAAAGTGATGATGTTAGAAGGTGGGGCCTTTGGAGGGGGGCGTGATGAGACTGTCAGGACGAGATTAGTGTCCTTATAGAAGAGACACAAGAGAGCTCTCTCGTCCCTTCCTCCTGGTGAGGACACAGTGAGAAGATTCCGCCTATGAGCCAGGAGGCGGTCATCACCGGACACTGACTCTGTAGGCACCTTGATCTTGGACTTCCAGTCTCCAGAACTGGGAGAAACTCATGTCTATTGTTTATAAGCCACCCAGGTACAACAAGTATTCTTCTATGGCTTCCTGAAAGGACCACAACAATAAGCAAATACGAATAATAATTTGTGATTAGCTATTCAATGCCCCAGAGAGAAGTCAGAGGAGCCTGGCATGCTGTAGTCCATGGGGTCTCAAAGAGTCAGATACAACTTAATGACTGAACAACAACAAACTCTATGCCCTACCATACAGATTCAGCTCTATTTGAGTGTGGACAAATACAAAACATCATAAAATATCAAGCATCAGCAGTATGTGCATACTTAGCTAAAAATTAAAATAATAGTGAGTGCCTTCTTTTTCACACCCACATCCTTGTCCTCCTGTCACAGTCCACACTTTTAGAATTGCTATTTGGGGTTAACTGAAACTGTTAGCACTTTAAGGACTAAATTCAGGAAGCCACTGGGGATGTATCATAGGCAGAGTTTAAGGACAACTGAATGGTTTCTGTGACTGTGTTACAGGTCTCGGCCTACCAACAATTAGTTTGGTTTGACTTAGTTTGCCAAGAATTCTGAGTTAGCTCAGAAATCTGCATCACCGTCTCCATCAATGGCAACTTTGCAATAGCATGACCCAGCCCATGTGAACATTCTGAACCCATGAAAATGCTAAGGACTCAGCTGTCTGGTGACCTGGCTGTCTTCTGACACAGTATCTGAACCAGAATTCGAATCGGTCTGAACTCACTTATCTACTAATGTCCCTGGAGCCTGTGCTCAAAAAGTTGAGGCCCATTTCTCCCGACCATCCCCGCTCTGAGCCATCAAAATCATGTCAAAATCACACCAAGGGCAGGAAAAGAATGTCCTCAAAAGCCACATTTACATTTCCTGCCTTTATTTTTTAAAAAAAAAGAAATAATGTTATCCTTAAATTTTTCTACAGTAAACACAATGGACTTGGGGAGGTTTTGGGACAAGGAGGCTGAAAGCTCTTTGGCCTGGCCCCTGATGAGTCAACAGGCTGCTGACTCCCTCTGAGGAAATCGCTGTTGAGGACTGAAGAGTGGAGGAGAGACTGGACACCGCAGGAGAAAGAGGGGAATAAAGAGCTCCCTGTCAGCGGTAAATGTCAAGCGTGCGGGTTCTGCCGTGAAGCAGGCTTTGTCTCTGAGAAGGCTGGTATGTCACTAGGAGACCGGGGTGCCAGCTGAGGCCAGGCATCTTACAAGCTTGCATCCACACTGCTATGACCCCAACACCCTATGGCTGGCTCTAAACAAAGCGAAGGGGTGAAGCTCATTAGTAGTAAGAGTGAGAGTTAAGAAGAAAAAGACCCAAAGAAGCCCTGCCTTCCTCCTCACTCCCGGCGTCTCACTCTGCTTTCCCTTCTCAACTCCAACTGTACAGTGGGGCTTGGCCCCTGCTCTCACAGGGGTGTCCATGGGGAGCTGCGGAGCCACCACGGCTAGGCAGCTGTGCTCCGGGTTCCGCCTGCAGCAGCCGTTCTGTGGGGAGTGGAGTCAAGGAGAAGCAGTCTGATCTTTCCACTTCTTCCATTTGCTACAGGGGCAGGGAAAACAAAAGGAAAAGTGTCCCGTGGACCAGGCGGCATTGTCACAGGGCACAGGGAACTAAGATGCCCTCAGGGTCACACAGCCGGCAGGGCTGCAGAGTTGCTCTGGGATGTGCTGCGCAGTTGCTCTGCGCGCTGACACGCGCAAAGACAGATCGATCCTGGGTGGCCTGTCTCCCCCGCAAGGTGGTCACGGTCTGCATATTAACACACAGCCCCAGACACTGTGGCCGACAGAATGGACAGCAGCATCTGGGTCTAAGAACACTGAGAGCTAGAATTAATTTCCACTTTAGAGGAAGCTACATGGAATGCAAAATGGTACCACCTCTTGGAAGTCTTACCATATAACCCAGCAACTGCACTCCTTGTTAGAAACCGAGAACTAATGTCCACATAAAAACCTGCACTGTGATGTTTGCAGGAGCTCTATTCATAATGGCCCAAACTTGGAAGCAACCAAGATATCCTTCAGTAGGTGAATGGATAAATAAACTGTGGTTCATCCAGACAATGGTGTATTTACTCAGGACAAAAAAGAAATGAGCTATCAAGCCATGAAAAGACACAGAGGAACTTTAAATGCATGTTACTAAGTCAAAGAAGCCTGTCTTAAAAGGCTACATGTATGATTCGAACTCTACAACATTCTGGAAAAAGAAAAACTAGAGACAGTAAAAAGGTCAGTGCCTCAGGAGGTAGGAAGGCCTGAACAGGTAGAGCACAGAGGATTTTTATAGTATGATATGACAAGGACGGGGACATATCATTACACATCTATCCAAACCCATACTGAATGTATACACCAAGTGTGAACCCTGATGCAAACTGTGGCGTCTGGTTGATGACAATGTGTTAGTGTGGGGTCGGCAATGTAATCGGCGTACCATCTAGTGAGGGGTGCTGGTAGCAAGGGAAGACGGTGAAAGAGAGAGGGATACATGGGTAACGTCTGTACCTTCCCCTCAATTTTGCTGTGAACCTAAAACTTCTCTAAAAAATAAAGTCTTAAGAAAAATAAAAGAAGCTACACTGGACCCAACTATACCAAGCAAAGATTGTAGGGCTCATACCTAACTCCAACTGTTCCTAAGTCTAATGTACATTACCTCAGAAACCAAAATCTGTAATCAGCCTGGTCTTCACTGGTTACAAGAATGTTCTGATGTATCAGCAAAACTAAAGAAAACTTTCTGGCATTTCTTTTTGAGAAAAACACAGAGTATTAAAGTCAAATCTTGATTTCATCTTAACATAGTTTAGATACCAAAAAAGCATAAGACACTTATTTAAGTGGATCCTTCTAATATATAGAGATTTTCACCCATAGCTCACATAGTATATCTTCCTAGAAGATATGATTTGTATGCGGTCATTTCTAACTTTAAATGTGACCAAGCCAATGTTGGTACCACAATTACATGCTTTGACAGAATGCCAACAACTCAAAATAATTCACTAGGCATGTAACCAAATGTTTAGCTTATAGACCCAAATCACTCCCATACATACATTAATAGGTATTCCAATTAATTCCACGTGGTGAAGCTAAATACACATTTGGTAACAAGAGACTTCCCCTGCAGAAACTCAAGGTATATTTAGCATGGAACGATCTGACCACAGCAAGCTGCCATGATTTTAATCAGTTTTCCTCTGGATAACTGTTGGATTGGCATTTCATATTTGTAACTGAAAGAAAGAACAAACTGAAAAATAAAAGATACTATATTTAATTCTACTCCACCATTTAGAAAGAAAAGGTAGAAGAAATAAATTGAGGACAGAAACAGAGGTGAAGAGAGCAGGAGGAGGAATAAAAAGAGGACGTGAAAGAAAACATAGGCTCCAGAAACTTGGCGATGAATGCTATTTCAATCTGCTGTTTTCTTGGGCATCAGTATCAGAGTGACTTACCATCTATCACCCTGGACCTTTAAAGAGGCCCATTAGTCACCATCTAACAAGGTTTCTCACTTCCTATAGCAGTGTTGGGAGGTTCTGCTCTGCAATATCCCCATCAGTAGGAAAATTATATTCTCAGAAGCTACTTAGATGAAGAACTCTGTTACCTCATCTACCAGGTAAGGAGTTGAGGTTGAATTCTGACACTCAGGAACTAAAAGATTCCTTAATCAGAAAAGACAGAGCTTATTTTCACACAGCCTTTCAGTTACTTCCTAAGGGTCACCTGCAGCACTGTGTCCTAGAGAACACTGTTCTGCAAACAGTTTTTTAACTTAGCAAATTCTTTGATTGCAGGTGTGTGCCTGCATGCTTACTTGCTACAGTTGCATCTGACTCTTTGTGACCCTATGGACTATAGCCCTCCAGGCTCCTCTATCCATTCTCCAGGAAGAATACTGCAGTGGGCTGCCATGCCCTCTTCCAGGGGATCTTCCCAACCTGGGGATCAAACCCTCGACTCTTACATCTCTTGCACTGCAGGCAGATTCTTGACCCACTGAGTCACCTGGGAAGCCCTGAATGCAGGTAATAAACTCAGTTTAGCCTCAATCTCTGTTACTGCAAATTCTGAACTAGTGTACTGAGAATCTCAACTTTTACAACATTGTAAGTAGCCACCATGGCTCACGGGTAACCTGCAGTGTTTGTGTGCACAGAGCTCATCTTCCCTTGGATTTTTCTCTTGGTCAACAGAGACTAATATTTGACTACCTTTCACATTTTTCTTTCTGTGGTCATGACTACACTACCTAGAAATAAAATCAAGAATGATATACTTGGGCTGAAAATTAACTTTTCCATAATACCTTACATAGATAAGACCACTGGAAAGAATTGTGTCCGCAAAAGTAGAGGGGGGAAAAAAGTTTGAAGAATTCTCAAAGGGCCCAGGAAAGAAGGGAAACACAAAAAATTAAACAATTAGATTAAATAATATTATCTACTTAAATTAACTTGTAAAGTGGAGATAGGGCTGTGATATCAACAATCTAAAATGTTTTTAAATGATATGTGGCTAAAGATAGGAAGAGACTGCTGAATTTCAGGAACAACAATATAACACAACTTATCCTTTCAAAGCCTTTATATTAGGATTAAAAATATCAGTCAGCAATCTGGACTATGGGAACTTCCTCACGTCCTTTCCATTTTGCCATTTTTATTGTTCATCAGTTATGTACAATTCTTTACAAGGAGATAGGAGAAATTGCTTGCTCCTTCCAAGGAAGCACCAGAAGTCAGGTGTCGATAGGGTTTTGATGAGTGCAAGGTAGCTGGGATTACTGCAACTCAGAGTCTGAAAGAGCTGCGAGTCCTGAGTGTCATCAACGCCTCTGTGCTACACACTTCTTGTAGAGCCACATCTCTGGTGGCTATCCAGAGATGAGTCAGGCTGAAAAGGCTGTGCTTGGTCAGCATTTCTTGCTTTGTCTTTCTAGCACTCATCCTCCCTTCTCCTGGCAATCAGAGCTGCTCCTTCTTAAAGTTCACAACAAATGCTTTGGATGGAATGCATTCCTACTCATTTCTAAGAGTAGGCATTTAACCAGGCATCATTCTTTTTGGCAAACAACCCAATTCATTCCAGTTAGACTCAATCTGGGGGCCTTTGCTGGAATCCTTAGTGGATGGGCTCTCCTTCAAAGGGTTGCCAAATGTCCTTATGAACCTACTGTAAGCCATCTCTTTACCATGCGGGGATAACCCATCTGAGCATTAACCTACATGGAAGAAGTACAAAGACAGGTCAATTCCTTGAGCGTCTGGATACACTCATGACTGCACTGCTCTACTCCTGGGCTTTGTGGCTTCACAAATCAGTTTATCTCTCATCCTGGTCTTTGTTTGGCTTTCATTTACTTCTGTCAACTTAAAGTGAGGTCCATTCTTTACATCTGACATTCTTAATTAAAATGCTATATTTAAGTGAAATATTAGTAAATTTTAAAACTACATTAAAAAATACTAGCCTGACTAAAGAGATCTGCAAATCAAGACACTAGACAAATAGTTGAAAAAGCTGAGGCTCCTTGATTTGGGGAAGAAAAGAGTAGATGTATTGCCCTCAGTGTTTTTGAGGAATGCTATTCAGAAGGTCTGAATCCACGGGACCTCTTAAGGCATGCAGTGCCATCACCAGAATTATTCAGGTAGGGCTTGGTGACAAGCAGTGTTGCTACCCAGGAGACTCCTCCCCAGGGCAATTCTGAGGTCTAACTGACTCTCAGGTACTCTGAATGATGAGCCTATGACTCTGTAATTTGAAATGGACATTTCTTACTTATTCTACAAGGCACCCTACAAACAACTAGAATGGTACATCAAGAAAACTCAGACTTACTCTCCAGTGGTCCAGTTGGGGTGGGAGCAGTGAAAGGGGCAAGTAAGAATAAACTGTATCTTGAACAGATTTCTGGAATACCACTACAGAGCTCCAAGACATATCTGGCAGTCATCGACATTCTACCCAACCTCTTCTCGGCTGGAAACCTTTCAGCAGCTCCACATAGCTGTGGGACAGCAGTTAAGTGCTACAGTCATAGGCTGACCTGAGGAAAGCCCACTGGAATTCAAATTTGTTGACATCTTCCTACCATTTAGGAGGAGTGGGAATAGATGCCATCTACACTGAGGACCCTGGGTGAAATACAGAGCACTCCTTCTTGGCTGTTGTTAACATAGCACTAAGCAGAACCTAGTGAAGAATTTGCACATCTTAAAAATATGAGAAGAGTTACTCAGTTGTTCTAAAAATATTCTGTCTCCTTTGTTAATGTTGCCTTAGAATATATTTGTTGTTAATTATTTCATAATTAATTCAAATTCTGGAATAAATATACTACAGTTTTATAACACAGGAATAGTAATATTCAACTTCAGGGTCATATTAAGGTAAACTGAAATCTGTAACTAGAGCATGCAGTTGATGAATCACCCCATGTGTACTGCATTTTATTTGCCAATGATATTAGTGTATAGCTGGCTTTCTCTGGTGGCTCAGATAGTAAAGAATCTGCCTGCAAGGTGGGAGACCCAGGTTTGATCCCTGGATCGGGAAGATCCCCTAGAGAAGGGAATGGCTACCCACTCCAGTATTCTTGTCTGGAAAATCCCACGGACAGAGGAGCCTGGCAAGCTACAGTCCATAGGGTCGCAGAGAGTCAGACATGACTGAGCAACTAACACTTAAATGTATAGCTAGGCAGTTCTTCAGAACTTTCAAAACACTCACACTTTTTTTTTTATTTGCTTATAATAGAAATTACATTTGATATTTGAGAAGAGGAATTTTTATTCCATTTTACCTCTAGAGAAGCTAGGATTTAAAGCAGTTTACAGGTGCTGGAGCTAAAGCTAAAATCCAATCTTCGAGCCCAACGCATTTTCACTTCCTCTACCCAATGCTCCCCTTAACTGTGCGTAAGCATTGAAAGCAAATGAAAAATGATAGAATTCCACTGGCTTTAGAAACATATTACATTTTGGGGACTTCTCTGGTGGTCCAGTGGTTAAGATTCTGTGCACACAATGCAGGGGGCCTGGGTTCAATCCCTGGTCAGGGACCTAGATCCTACCTGCTGCAACTAAGATTCCTCATTTTGCTACCAAGATTGCTTCTGCCCCAACTAAGATCCAGCACAGCCATATAAAAAAAAATTTTTTTTAATGCTATATTCTTAAAGATAAAATTCATATATAAAAGGTGCTTGTGTTTAGGGTGATCAAAAATAAATGGGTACACTGTTTAAAATGTGCAACAAAGAAACTTCTTATTGAGGAAAAGGATATCTGAAAATTAGAATTCTGAACTGTTTTACTTTCATTTAAAGAGGAACTAAAATGGTGGTCAACAAGGCCTTCATTCATTCATTTATTCATTTACTCGTCAAACTCTGGCATGCAGTGAACCACAGCTCTTCACAGCAGCAGATGCTCCTGTTTCAAATATTTTAATACCAGCCCATATACCACAGCACAACAATGCGAAGTGAGGAATCTTCCAGGGAAAACAAAGGTGAGTTGACCATATAATTTGCAAACAAGGGCAAGCTTGGTTCATATGCCTGATGTAAATAACTGTAAGGAAAGAAAACACCTCTCAGGCAAAAGATAAAGCAGGATGTGTATCAGGTGACATGCAGGGCGACAACTTCCTTCTTTGCCTATTTGTACCATCTTTTGCCTAAATATTTCACCCACTACTAGACCAGGAACTGCTATAGCACAGCAAAGGTAGTAGCCCCAGCAAACTGTACATGAAGCCCCAGGAGCACACATGTCGTTAGCTAACCACACACCTTTTGACTGAAATGAACAGTAATACAGAAATTCACAATGCATGGGCGTCTTAGCAAAAAGAGAAAATAACATATGCGGAGTTAACTCTTGTTGAGGCTACCAAGGGTGCTTTAGAGTGCTGCTTCATCTCTAAACAATCCCATGAGGCTAAAAGGAATCGCAAGATGTGAATGGGGATGAGACTCACCGAGCCCATCAACCTGTTCTGCCAAGGACACTGGGTAAGAGGAGAACCAGAACGTGAAAGTCCTGAGTCCAGAGTCGTGCTGCTTCCCTGAAGAAGCCACGTGCTTCTTGTGTCCACAGTGTTGCAGTAACGTGCAGGGTTTATCAACAATACCTTACTTTTCCTCCAAACACAAGTATTTTGTCTACAATGAAAAATGCAATAAGGTAATTTGCTAAGATGGTTGTCTAAACAATCAGAACAGTGGCCCAAAAGCTCTTTATTCCTCAACCCAAACTTCTCAAAGAAATGCTGACCTTTCACTGCCCTGGGTAGACCCAGACTGATGGATGCTTAAAGCCGACTAGCTCTAGCTAATGCTCCCTCTCCCTTCTTCAAAAAGTCAATGTTTTGGTTCAAGTATCCTGTGTATTTATACCAGGGGGTAATGTTCTACATAATTAATAAAACTTTGTTTTCAGTTGAGAAGACAGCAAATAAATGAGGGGCCCAGGCATGAAAGGCAGCCAGCTCTGGGTCATGCAGCCACTCGGCAGTAGCAAGGTTAAAGCCTGCTCTGGGAGTCTCGGTGAGGTCAGAATAGTCTGCACAGCGGTTCCAAAGCTTTCTCAAGACAGCAGATAAATATTCACAAGGGGAAAGGGCAGTAAGAAATGTCATAGCAACTTCTGTCTTCAAGAGAGCTGCAAAACAAGCCAGAGAGACCAATAATTCTCTGAAATGATGAATAAAAAGGCTGTGTCTCACTTAAAAAGCAGCTTCCTGAACAACAGAAATTTCAGCTCCAAGAGGCCATCACAGATACAAGTATTCTCAGTTTCTTCACAAGTGATGGAACCTGTACATGTAAGTCAGATTTAGATAGATTAAACCCTCCAGAGGCCATTACTACCTCAAACCACTGACTTGACTTTTTGCAATTTTCATTCTTTAAATAATCAAGTAAAGGCAGCTTACCCACTGCCAAGGCAAGTCTGAGTGACAAGAAATCTGATGATCTATGTGATCCCTAGCACATATTTAAGAAATTCACCACATTTTTCAGGTACTTATTGTATTAGCAAAGTTATAATATCTACAGAAATTTTTCTGTGATTTTAGTAAGACGAATCAGAAGTCAAATTCACCCCTCTAATGTGTTCCAATGTAAAAAGTTTATTGAAATATGAAGTTCATTAAATGTGAAGCACTGGACTTCACACATTCTCTCACTGAATCGAATTGCATGTAGCATTACCAATGTGTCCCGTATACAGTTTAAACAAATGCTGACAATTTCCAATTGATAGGGACTCACAGGGCTAAAATTTCAACAATCTGTTGTTTCTAAGGCTTGTCTCTGACTCACTGGGGGTTTGTACCTTTGCTTTAGTAACTTCCCCATTTCCCTGCTAGGGGACAGGTGACTGCACCTTGTGCTGGGGTCGTGCTGCTACGAAAAGTGAATGTGAAAGTGGCTCAGTCGTGTCTGACTCTTTGCCACCCCATGGACTATACAGTCCATAGAATTCTTCAGGCCAGAATACTGGAGTGGGTAGCCTTTCCTTTCTGCAGGGGATCTTCCCAACCCAGGGATCAATCCAGGTCTCCCGCATTCCAGGCAGATTCTTTACCAGCTGAGCCATTAGGGAAGCCCTATAGCCTGATGGTAACTTCTCATCCACAGGCACCGTTCAGCGCTGTGTACTGCTGCTGTGGCTGATCAGCCACCCTGCCTGACACATGCAGTCCCTCAGAGGACAGCAGAGAATGGCCGCTCATTCCCTTCCCCGCTGATGCGACGATCCTGGCAAACAGACTCTACGTTCCATAAAACAATACTCCATCTAAATGGTATTGGCAGCTCAATTCCTGCCAATAGAAACACTGTTAGAAACACTTGGCTTGGTTCAGATATCATCACCCAGAACTCATTTAATATTTTGCCCAGTGGTCACCAAAGTTTTATAAATCAGAAAACTCCATCAGGAAACATCCAGTCACTAGGTGTCTTGGTGCAGTGACATGCATCCCTGTTTGTATTCAGACCAGAGAAATAAGGAGGCAGCTTCCAGAATAACAGGCCAGCCTGGCCCATCTGCTTTGTTGAGTTTGTCTTTTGAACAATAAAGACTGAGTATTACAGCCTTTCAAACTCATTTTTAATTTACTCTTCCTTCACCCTTTGTCTTTGTTTTCACAGAAAGATATAGGGAAAAGATTGGCCTGGTTTCTTAGAAGTAGCTGAGAAACTTGAACTAACTTGAAATACTCCAGTCAGCCCCAGGCCCTAAAACCAGCTTCCAGAGCTTACTGGCAAGTTTGTGTAAAACTTCCTCCAAGAATACAGCAGTTCTTTCGGAGTCCCACACAGTGGTGCCAGATTTGATTGCTAATTACAGCACCTGTGGAACTCCTTAAAAAATCCACATTCGTGGGTGTCACTGTATGATTATTACTGTTTTTGGGGCTGTCTATCACCACCAAGGGGGTTCCCGGCAAGCCCCTCCCACAGAGACAGTAACTTTCCTCACCTGAGGAAAAGATCTTCCTCTTTTCTTCCTTCCTTCCTCCCTTTCCTCTATTTTTTTTTCTTTTAAAATATATAATATGAAGAAAATAGAACCAGTTGCAGGTGTTTTACATACACTTTCTCATACATCCACCCAACAGTCTTTTGAAATAAGCAAGACAGATGAGGAAGCAATTACGGAAGCAGAGGCTCAAAGATGTTCATAACCTCCAGTATCACATAATCAATGACTGGTGAAGTGGAGATTCAAGTCTAGACCCGTGTAATTTCAAAACTCTTGCTCTTTCTATTCCATTGTATGCTTAGTCACTCAGTCTCTCAGTCCTGTCTGACTCTTTGCGACCCCATGGACTGTAGCCCACCAGGCTCCTCTGTCCATGGAATTCTCCAGGCAAGAATACTGGAGTGGGTTGCCATTTCCTTCTCCAGGGGATCTTTCCCACCCAGGGATCAAATCTGGGTCTCCTGCATTGGCAGGTGGATTCTTTACCATCTGAGCCACCAAGTTGCTCCAAATATGAAGAAACTGAAATATTTTTTGTTTAGAAAGGCAAATGGCTATTAGCAATTTTGTTCTATTTTTTTCTTTCTAACTTTCCTCTATGTGTGACCTTTGTCTATTCCATACATAACTGATAACCTATTCCACTTAATGGCCTACCAGATCTCATGTTATAGCCATTATAACCTCCTCTTTGTTTGTCATACAGGCCACCCTGGAGGCTCAGCAGTAAAGAACCTGCTTGCAATGCAGGAGATGTGGGTTGAATCCCTGGGTTAGGAAGATTCCCTGGAGAAGGAAATGGCAACTCACTCCAGTATTCATGCCTGGGAAATCCCATTGTCAGGGGAGCCTGGTGGGCTACAGTTCATGGGGTTGCAAAGAGTCAGATATGACTCAGCAACTAAACAGACTTGTTGTCATATAACAGTCTGTGACTATGACACATGTTAGTAGGTTACTTACAAACTCCTCAGCTGTTAGAAGTTACAACTTTCAGTCACGCACTCTGAGAAGCACGGTGATGGGGACCTGTCCGAGGCTGCAGGCAGCGTCGGGTCGGCCCCTGGTGCTGATCTCACTCCACAGCAAGCCAGGGCCGGTACTTCTCACTGGATGGTCAAAGTCCGAGTGGCCAGAGCAGCTCACGATAAGTGCCTCTTCAAGTGAGGATCTAAAGCTTTCCACTGGTTGAAGCAAAACCAATGAGATGGGATTCGTACTTTGTACATTCTGCTGGGAGGCCCTGCAAGCAAGAGTGACCCCCCTGATGGAGAGGAGTAGAGCCTTGGAAGCGCTGATCAGCCACCACACACGCTCAGAGAGGGAAGGTGCTCAGAGCACAGCGCACATCAAATAGCAGCACTAAGAGCAGAGCAGGTGCCACATCGCACAGACTGCAGGTGGTAAGAAATGTGCTATAGACTGAATGTCTGTGTCCCCAACACTCATACATTGAAGCCTAAGCCCGGGTGTGGTGTGTCTGGAGGTGGGGGCTTTGGGAAACAATTCATTCAGGTGAGGCCATGAGAGTGAGCCCCCATGATGTCAAAAGAGAAAGAAACACCAGAGCACTCTTTTTTGGCTCTATGACAGTAAAGAGGTGGCCGCCAAGGAAAAGTGTTCTGACCAGGAACTGAACCTGCATCACCCTGATCTACAACTTCCAGCCTCCAGAACTGTGAGAAGTAAGTGCTTGTAATCTAAGCCACCCAGCCTCTAGTATTTTGTTAGAGTAGTCCTAGCTCACTGTATAAGCAGAGACTGAAAAAAGTAGACAGATTAAAGAGCTATGTGTTAAGTGCATCAGTGTCTTGGCAGGAAACAGATGATACAGATGGTACATTAGCAAGGGTTAACTGACAAGGTTTATACAAAGAATATTTACAACAGTTATAGAAAGGGTTAGAAAATCACCAATGAAGCTGTGAGAATAAGCACTAGTAGTAATGATCCCTTGGCCTGAAGCCAATTTGACCAGATTCACTGATGGCCCCATCCAGGGATGAAGGTGTGCTTCAGACAGTTTGCCTGAAAGTTTTCAAGCACTGCCAAAGCCATGGCCCAGCAGAGAGGGAACGGGGGGATTAAAAACCCCTACCCTCTCTCCTCTATGCCTCTTCTTGGCTGTATTCTTCAAAGAGGCCAAGAAGACCAGCCAATGCCATTCACAGAGGTGAGCATCTCACAGCACAGACAGAGCAGAAAGCAGCAGGAAATGGATCTGGAGGGACGTGAAGACAATCACCGGCATAATCTGTCCTTTTCACCATTTAGCAAACAATTTCTCCTTCTTTCAGATGTAAAACTTAGCATACCCAGCACAAGGAAACTCAGTCTCCATCAACCACTGTATCCTGATGGAATGCTATCCACTTAATCATACTTCCACCAGGAACCAAAATGATAATATGATGCACATCCAGAGCCCTTCACGGAAAGCAGCAGGAACAGAAGGGAATGGGGAGGAAAGGAAGGATAAACAGACAACACCGATGCTACAGACCCTCCTTTACAAGGACCCTCCTTCACTTTCCTAACTTCCTTCTTCCACTGGACGTGCATGGCCCCCCTCCCTTTTAGCTGGCATCTTGGCTCACAGAACTGTTCACTTGCTTGTCTGTTTGTTAGTATGAGGTAACTGGTATAACTGGTGTTTTATCCTACTGGATAGTCAAAGCATCTGCAGGCTGGTGTCAAATAGCAGGAGGCTGGGCTTGGCTCTGTGGTGTGGCATTAAGGGTTTATGGCTTCCCTGGCAGATACAGGTAAACTCTGTCTGACTATCTTTATTAACGGGCACTGTAAAGAAAGCATTTACTCAACCAATGGGTACATGGCAGGTAGCAGTGGCCAGAGGCTATGCTGATTTATTCCAAGAAAGATACCACATCTGGTAGAGCAGCTGCGATTATCATCACTGCTGATTACATCTGTGATAATCCAAGTCACTCTGCAAGATCCATCTGGCTTTTCCAGCAGCCAAATGTACGAGATAGAGGGGAGTGAGATAGGAATCCCCTCCTCCACATCCTGCCATCTATCTCCACGAAGGTACAAATCTCTAACTCTCCCTGATAATCCAATTCACTATTTTGAGGATACTTCCATTTGGGGCCTCCCACCATAACAGTCCTCACTCCAGTGGTAATAGGACCCATGTGGGGTTCTGACAGTTATTAAATGTATTAATAGCCTCCAGGGCTTTGGAAATAGCCACAAGTGAAGCCCAATGGCCTAGCTGGACCCTCTGTGAACAGATTCATGCTGTGAATCTATCACCTGCTACTTTAAATCCATTTCTGGTCAACAGAAACAAACTGTGTCTTTAGGATTAATGTCCTGTCAGAGGAATTACCTAATAATCCCTAGAAAATTTGGATATTCCCCCATTTCCCAGTGCACAGTTGTTCCGTTAACAGATCACAAGTCTTTCTGGGGGAGGCTTGAAATAGCCATGGTCTGCCATGTGGATGAATGGCAAAACAGGTAGACGAAGGAACCCTTCAGGGATCAATGGGAGCTTAAAGCGGGCTGATGGGGACACAGTGGGTGAGTGTAGGGGAGAGAGGGCAAGGAAAACCCAGCTCCCATACATGTTATGCTGAGATTAAGGTGCTTTGAAACACTGAGTGGCAATGCTTAATAAACATTTATATATATGAGTCTGAGCCAGAAATTTCAAATGGGAAGTATTAGCCGTTAGGTGGCAATTGAAGCTGCCAACATGGATAAGAGCCTGGTGGAAAGGCAACACTTAAAGGAGATCCTCCAGCATGGTATGAGAAAAATTACAAAAATAGGGTATTCTGGAGCCCAAAGGAAGAAAACATTTCAGGGAAGAAGTGGTTCACTGCATCAAATCCTGCCGGACTTTCAAAACAGAAGGAAGAAAAAAATGCCTCTTTGATTTGGTGACATAGAGATAACCAGTGACCTTTGCAGAAGCTGTTTCTGTGGAAGTCTGAGGGCAGAAGCCAGACAGGGTATTCACCCAGTGCTTCAAACCCCTCCATATATCAAGTGATTCTGTCCTTCAAAAACAAGTGACTTTACATTTTGGGGCTTATTTCATGTGTTTGACTCGGATTCCTCATTATCACATTTTTATGGCCCATATTCCAGTGACGATTACCCACTGGCAATTCTTTTGTTTAGCTTGATTCAATAAAGATTTGGCTCAAGCTTCACCCACATACCTGTGAGGCCTTTTCTAAAGGGTTCAGCTTCCAGAGTTGTTTGTTGCTTTGTGTGCTTTTGTGATGATGAAACAGAATTAGCAGGGAGACAATGGTGAGGCTCTTAGCATGCTAAAACGGATGCTCTGTCATTAAACACAGCATCATCTACTGCAAATAAAAACCAGCCTGGAATTCTTCAAACCAAACATCATAGCTTTAAATTCCTCCTTAGAACTATTGCCAGAGATTCATAAATTTGCGTGTTTTGTAATGTTTAGGTTTCTTGGGCATTTAATTTGCTTCTGAAATATTCACCTGTGCAGAGCAATCCTGTCTCTCTCCTATGAGTTCCTTCAGACTTGGCTCTCTCTATCTGCTGACTTCTGACAAAGCGATTCATAGTTGAACTATATTTGGAAATGAAATTGATGTATTAGGCTCCTTCTGGAGTTTAATTATTCCAGAAAGATAGGCAGGTCAGAGTAAACGTGTTACTTACTCAGTGACATAAGCATTACAGGGTCGACAGGATCACAGTGTTGACCTGTAAAGACCACTGATTAAGCATAGAGAGTTCAGCTAACTAAGCACTAACCAGGGATTCAATTACCCATAATTCTATGATTAAGGTGAGTCTGAAACAGTAAACTAGGAGAGTTAAACACTGACAGCACCAAGAGTCCACTAAAATCGCTTCTATACAACGATCCTGAGGACACTTAGTCAAGAGATTCATTCCCACAGTCATCTCTATACATAAATGTCATTCTTATAGTCTCTACAACTCACACTTATTACAGAAGCTGTCTGGTCTTTCTGTAAGCCTGAATTGTTTCCATGCGATAAGAGTGTACACATGGTATAAATTTCATGTTTTGATTCCTGGTATGTAGATGAGTCAGTATTCCGGCAGACAAATCCATCAAACCGCTGACTTCTCTGTAGACACAGCTTTTCATCTCAAAAGGGAAACAGAAGCACGTTTTTCACATGGAAGACAGAAGTGTGAAGAAGACTCATCCAACAGATTTAGAAATGATAATGGATTACAACTGAATAGAACCCCAGGCCAGGGTCAGCTGATTGGCAAACAAAGAGCCAATACCAGGCTCCCCTCATGGGCTGCACGTAAGAACACAGGAGAATTCCTGGACCATATCCTCCCCTCCCTCTCCCCATGTCTGATCTGGTTCTCTGTAGGCAGTACATGCAAATAAAGAGCAGCTACTGCACAAGGAGGGAACAATGACACCAGAAAACTACCCGCAAGCAGTGTGCTAACCGCTCTACAGCAGCACCTGGGTCAGTGCCATGGCTCAAGCGCTGCAAGGTGGCGATCAGGGACCCCCTGCGCATCAGAGGCTAGGGGCTGACGTCTTTATCATGGCCTCTCTGAGCAGAGCTGCACCTGAGCTCACTGCACCAGACCCAACTACGTAACAGATCTGATTTCTGACAATGTCCTGCATTTTTTTTGCAGTGTCCTACTCCTGGACCTTGTTTCATAGCTTCTCTAGTTATTGGCTGAGCATGAAGGCAATGTGGAGGAATTGAAAGTGATCTCTGCATTAAAAATAATTTGCATTATGACTGCAACACTGTCAAGTTACATGTAAAGGTAAACAAGGTCGATAAAAAAACAATTTTTACATTTAGTGAGGCAGAAATTGAACAAGTATTTTTCCTTTTTTAATTAGAACTTTAGAATGTCCAGGCACTTATTTTTCTAAATTAAAAATGCTGCACAGTTTCATATTAAAAAATCTTATCAAACCAGAATGTCCCTTTTTTGAGAACTTAATAACTAATTTTGAAGGAGACAAACTCCAGTAGACTCAGAAACACAGCAGCATAAACACTGACACAGACAAATCACGAGTGCTTTTGTCCAGTGGCCTGAAAATCTTTCTCAAGGTAAGAATGGAGGTATCAGGCTAAGAAAACCAAACAGAGCAGAGAACACCGAGAAGACAGCTCTGTGGGGAAAGTAAAATGACTCATCATAGGAAAGAAGCTAGAATGAGAGAAGAGAGAGAGAAAAAAAAAAAAAAAAATGTAACTCTAGTGTCAGGAATGTCTCCATCATTAGAAAAGATCCAGACAAGGAAGAAGGATGTGAGATGGAGAGGAGGTATGCACAGGGTTTTTCGTCCCCACTTTTGTATTTCTGAAATGTGTTAAATATGCACGGATTTTTAAGAACAAAAATTTTAAATCAGGCATTCAATTTGCACAGTGCTGAGATGACTGAATGGACCTTCCGACAAGAAAACACCTGAAAACAGGTGATCTTATTCACAGTATGAGCACTTGTACTGACAGTACTAGCAGTGCTCGCAGGACCCTCAGGGTCTGGACACTGAGCCGGCTTCCTGGGCATCTTGCCGCCCATCTTCAGAGTGGCTCTGTGAAGCAGGTGCTACTGTTCTCCCAGCTGAGGTAGATGAGACTCTTGCCCACTGGCAGAGGGCTAACAGTCTGGGCAGGAATACCACCCCATGTCACCCCCAGAGCTCACCTCCTAACCATTATGCTAGACTGCCTCCTGCAAACTACTGCAAAGTTTCATCTTCAGTCACTAAGAGGAAATAATTTCAACACTACTTCACGCAAAACGTCTTGAAAAACCAAAATGTTCAAAACACACAACAAAGTGGTTCTATTTCACTGCTTTTAGCAAATTCTGAATTAGAAATGTGAATTTCTCAGTGCTTTTTTCATATTAAGGTGTGGTAGAGACGTCTAATGATTTCAGGGGCATGCCAGTGTGCAGAATACTGCTTAGACAGGTTTAAATACCTTTTCTTTCCTTCCAATATGTTGCTTTATTAAAGTGGCCTATACTTCAGTAAACTCTTTAACAATCCAAAAGATAATTGAGATGGTTAAAAAAAAAAAATAATCATTCTCAAGTTGGCCATGGTAAAACACAGTTATATGCTTTTTTCTGTTTCTCTATTATGAATCGTTTTCCAAATGCATCATGGGTTTCCTTAACAGATTTAGACATTAAATAAATGAGCCACTGGCTAAAGTTCACAGTTAACAGTCTGGGATTTGGTTGGGAAGGTGCTCTGTGCAAAACACAGCAAATCATCAGAGCACATGAGGGTCTGGAGGACGATGTATTTCTTTCTCTAGGATGTACTTGGTGTGCTTAGTCGCTCAGTCATGCCCGGCTCTCCATGGACTACAGCCTGCCAGGGATTTTCCAGGCAAGAATACTGGAGTATTGCCATTTCCTCCTCCAGGGGATCTTTCGCACGCAGGGATCGAACCCATGTCTCCTGTACTGCAGACAGATTCTTTACGCACTGAGGCATTGGGAAAACCTTTGGATGTTCTTCACTTGCCTCAGCTACTAGAAGTCGTCTGACCTATAAGATAGTGATGTTGATGATCACTGTCAACATCAGAGACGTGCTATGAGGGAGAAGTAAGAGACTGCACCTAACGGCCTTCAGTAAGTGCTCAACAAACTGACCACATGAACAAGCCTTGAAGAGTCTGGAAAGGAAGAGACAGTGAAAGCCCAAGACCTAAATGAAAAAATGCATTCAACGAGGATTTCATGATAATGCAGATGGAAACTGATGAGTTAAAATTTGCAAAATCTATTTGAAACTCTAACAAATATTTCAATTTTCCAAAATGTTTTCATTTTAGTGAGTCAAGAGAAAACATCAATAAAATGAACATCTATACTCAGAGAAGAATTTTTCCCCAATTTATATGATTCAACCAACTCATCACCAATACAGTGAACCCCCCTCTTGCAGGTTTTTACTTGTTTGTGTTATGATCAGAAAATTATTCCCTGTTCATAATGGATTTTTACTGAAGCTGTTTTGTTTGGGGTTTCATTTCATTCCTGGAAAGTTCACTGCTTTTTTTTTGGCCACACCACATTGGTTGCAGGATCTTGATTCCCCAACCAGGGATGCCAAAGGATTGAACTCAGGCCACAGCAGAGAAAGCACTGAACTCTAATCACTGGACCACCAAGGAACTCCCTCAAGGCATTTTTTTTTTCATCTGAGTGTTTTACAATTTTGTAGACTCAGGCAGTGTCTCTTACATAAAAGTGGCTTGTTTTTTCATAGTTTCTATTATTTTTGTAGATAATTTGTGTTTAATTTTCTTTTTATAGATACTATTTTTAACAAAAAATTATAATTCTCTATTTCTTCATCTTTAATTTGGTTGGTGATTAGTGAGTAGTGAAAGTTGCTCAGTCGTGTCCAACTCTACGATCCCATGACCTGTAGTCCAGGGAATTCTCCAGGCCACAGTACTGGATTTGGTAGCCTTTCCCGTCTCTAGGGGATCTTCCTAACCCAGGAATCGAACCCAGGTCTCCCACATTGCAGGTGGATTCGTTACCAGCTGAACCACAAGGGAAGCTTCTGATTTGCTATTGGTAAATTTACTAAGACAACAATAAGTAAGGCAAAAACACTGAAAACAAATTTTTCAGAACAGGAGCATGTGATGTGTTATCAAGTATCTCCTGTGTGTGTGTGTGCTAAGTTGCTTCAGTTGTGCAACCCTATTGACTGTAGCCCACCAGGCTCCTGTGTCCATGGGATTCTCCAGGCAAGAATAATGAAGTGGGTTGCCATGCCCTCCTCCAGGGGATCTTCCCAACCCAGAGATCAAACCAGCATCTCTTACATCTCTTGCATTGCAGGTGAATTCTTTATCCTGAGCCACAGTGGAAGTATCTCCCAGAAATGTTACAACCACTGTAGCCACTGTACTAACCACTGTCTGAAAATATAAAATGGAAAAACAGTTCATTCACCCTAAGAGTATGTTCAGTTCAGTTCAGTCACTCAGTCGTGTCCGACTCTTTGCGACCCCATGGACTGCAGCACACCAGGCTTCCCTGTCCATCACCAACTCCCAAAGCTTGCTCAAACTCATGTCCATGGAATCGGTGATGCCATCCAATCATCTCATCCTCTGTCATCCCCTTCTCCTCCTAACCTTCAATCTTTCCCAGCATCAGGGTCTTTTCAAATGAGTCAACTCTTCGCATCAGGTGGCCAAAGTATAGGCGTTTCAGCATCAGCATCAGTCCCTCCAATGAATATTCAAGACTGATTTCCTTTAGGATGGACTGCTTGGATCTCCTTGCAGTCCAAGGGGCTCTTAAGAGTCTTCTCCAACATCACATCTCTGGTGATGTGAGCATCAATTCTTTGGTGCTCAGCTTTCTTTATAGTCCCATTCTCACATCCATACATGACTACTGGATAAAACCATAGCCTGACTAAACAGACCTTTGTTGGCAAAGTAATGTCTCTGCTTTTTAATATGCTGTCTAGGTTGGTCACAGCTTTCCTTCCAAGGAGCAAGCGTCTTTTAAATTCATGGCTGCAGCCACCATCTGCAGTGATTCTGGAGCCCAAGAAAATAAAGTCTGTCACTGTTTCCATTGTTTCCCCATCTATTTGCCATGAACTGATGGGACCGGGTGCCATGATCTTAGTTTTTTGAATGTTGAGTTTTAAGCCAGCTTTTTCACTCTCTTCTTTCACTTTCATCAAGAGGCTCTTTAGTTCTTCGTTTTCCACCATAAGGGTGGTGTCATCTGCATATCTGAGGTTATTGATATTTCTCCTGGCCATCTTGATTCCAACTTGTGCTAAGAGTATGTTAGGGAAATTAAATAAATAGTCTTATTGAGGCTTTGCAAAGCAGAGTAGGCCTCTGACCTTGCTTCTAACCTGCCTGGACACTGCCCTGACTGTGAGTTGACTCTGAGTAACTGCCTGCTGTGAGTGCAAGACTTCCAGCACCATAGATAAGATGGGGGAGGAATCTTGAGACTGTAGAGCCACTGGAAGGGGCCTGGGCAACCAAGCCCCAGGCTTGGCAACATTCCAAGTTTTACATGACAAAACCAACGGAATTAACTTGAAACCAGAGCTGTAATTTTGTCACAGGTTGATGATAAAACAGTTTGTGTCCTGGAATTATAAGTGGGAATCCCAAAGGGCAATCTTTGGAGACTCACCCATGGAGCTGACACTGCCTGGGACCCTTTCCCAATTGGGAATCCAGATGTACTGTGACACGGGACTTAACCAGTGCAGTTTAAGTCTGGATGTTGGTCAAAACCCAATTTGGAGATGGATTCTCTGCTCTTTTCTATTTCTTTTCTTTTTTTTTTTTTTTAATGTTAGTGTGTTGAAAGTAAGCTAGATAATTCTCTAATAAATATCTGTATTATTTATTTGTATATAACAAGTGGCTTATTTTGTTAACAAATCCTTTGAACCTAGGATGAAAGTGAAAACTTTCTGCAAAGCAGAGTATTAACGGAATTAATAAGGCATGCCATGTAAAGTGTATAACATACTATGTAACTCAATAATTCAATAAATAAGATCTGTTTTTACTTTGATTAAAGGCATCAATATATGAGACAAATCCACTGTAATGAAGTACATGAATCCCTTTTCTTGACTTAATGTAAACACAATAAAACCCAGCATAACAAAACAAAAAAATTCACTTAAATAAAATTATGTTTTAAATATTTCAAGACCTTTTAATTCTGACAGACTACTGACCATCTTTGAGTGTGACTCATTGATGACCCTACACCATCCTCGTCATATGAAGGTGTACCTCACCACCTCTCTCCTGCTTCTTCTAGGGCACTCTGGCCATCACTGCCCACATGCTTGGGCTTCACTCATCCTGGAGTTTCTACCTTTTTTCTATAGAATCATTTAAATTCTTCAAGATCCTTCTTTCTACTCCCACATTCAAATCCCATAAGAAACTCTCTGAGGTGTTCCTGACTCACATGCTATAAGCATCTCTCACATCTGGTATGCCCTTATATAATTCAAATCTTGATATTTGATAATGCCATGTTTCATCTTGCTGAGTTGTTGTCGTTTCCATGTGTTTAATTTTTTTCCTTAGTAATATATCATGAACCATGGAATCAGACAACACCGGGGGGCAAGATATAAGTTAAGCTATGTTAGGTCCAGAATGATTAATGTAGAGGGAATGTCATTTAATTAATACAAGCAAATGAAGAACTTCTTTGCATTCTTTGCATCCTCTGGGTTCAAACTCCTTTAGTGCTGTTTCCCCTCTCTTTGCAAATCACTCTGTCTCCTCCAAAAAACGTCTCTAGGTTGCACTATCTTTTCTCCTTTTATTTACTTTTTTTCACATTGGGAACAAGCCTAACATGACTCTGTTGTTTCCAGTATACCCGGACTGGCTAGTTTTTTGAACATAAAATAAAATGCAACCTTTGGAAGGCTATTTATCTGTCTTTAGAAAAGGTCATGGGAAGAATGCCACAGAATTTTCAAATGTTTCATCCATCAAAAATGCAGGTCCCCACTGATTCTTCCTGAATTGTCAATTTCCAAACAGCCTCAGGGACAAGACTTATTCTATGAGAAGAAATCCTCAAAATGGCAAAGGATGAAGTGATAAACTATTTTTTCTGGTGTTTTCCTTTGGGGAAGATAATCAACTTGCTCTTAAGCTTCAGGCAATAGCATTTCTTGAACAGCCTGGACAAAAAGAGTTGGTGGTGATAATGATAATGTGAATTTGGCAACAGGGTTTAAAAAAAATCACTCCCTAAATATGAGTTCCCTATAAATGACCTGTGCTGGAGAGAACTAGCAAAGCCCAGAAGGAAACTGACTTACCTCAAAGCAGGCTGTCAAATATAGTATCAAATGCTGGTTGAATGAAATATTTTTCAAAAGGAAGTAGAAATATTAAACCAAAAGAAACCTCCCATCTGGGTCCAGTATCCAATAAACTAAAAAAACCCTCAGCAAATCTAGATTTAATCATTTCTACCACTATAAAGAATTATACTTAATGAGGAAAGGTGATTAAGCAATACACTAAAAGGGTACTAGTCCTTGAAGCATACTGAGCATTTTCCAGGCATTTGTCACGTGGAAAGTGCTCTGGTGAACACGACTCTGCCTCCCTCTGGTTCTCACTCTCCTATTTTAACATCACCATCCAGGCAAATGTCTACCTCACTTAGTTTGTGTCTACCTGTCCTATGTCCCACAGGTTCCAGATTTCAAACTGAATTTTATCTTCATGGACAAGCATCATGGCAACTAAGGACAGCACTGCGGTGCATTAAATAGTAAGGCTATGTTCCACAAAGGGTCATAAGCCCTAGGTCCAGGGATAACAAAGGACCCGTGGTCTGTGTGATACGCACATGTGAATAGCACTTAAAACGAAGTATGATGAGTCCTGAGAAAGGAAGTACAAAGTGCTGAGAAGACCAGACCCAAACTCTCGCTGTCATGGAAAGTGCATGGCCCAGGTGAGCCCAAGAAGCAAATGGGAGTGAATCAGGGGGTATAACACATACAGATATACATGCACACACATAGACACATGCCTACATATATGTGCACACACAAGGACATGCTTGTGTGCATCCAATCACATGCATGAGACATAGGCACACATAAAATACTAAGCGTACACACAACACATGACACACATAACACGTATGCATGTGAGGTGTGCATGTACACACAACACATGGATGTATGTCTACACACAACGAACACACACAACACACCCCACATATAAGTGAGAGTGGAGGAACTCTCTGGAGCATTTCCTACCCATAAAAACTCTGCATGTTTGGAGAAGAGTAGCTGAGAGAAAGCACTGCCTGAAAGAACCTGGGTTATTATTGGATGTCAGAAAAAAGAAGGGATGAGAGGAATCATTTTGCATGTTGTAATTTCTCAGTATGAATTCCTAAATGACAAACCCTGTGGCTGTCGGTCTCCCATGCTGAGGAAGAGGGCAGCTGACAGTCTGCGGGTCAGACTCTTTGAGAAGGAAAGGAGTCTGGTAAAGGGTCAATGGTTACATGTAGGAAAAGCAGAATTTTTAGAGACCAACTTAAGCCAATCAGTTTTTTCATCAATATTGGGGGTTTTAGCTCAAATATTATAAAGATGTAGGAGTGTCACCCTCCCACTCCTGCAAACTGGCTTCTGAACGCTGCAGCTTTTCACCCCTGGTGATTCAACTGGATCTTTTTATATCTTCATCTCTCTCTTCTTCATACTCATGTTTTCATTCCATTGTTTGACATATTTTCAAGTTTAATTACATGTGTTTTAAGGTTTTTCTGCTCCTTCCATCATCTCTGTCATTTCTAGGCCTATTTTTATTAATTTTTCTCCTTTAAGTACATCTTTTCTTCTTCTTCCCATGCCTGATGGGTTTTGACCGGACACCGGGCACTAAAAACGTGACATTGTTGAGTACTGGGCATCCAGTCAAAACATGTAGAATTACTGTGTTTATATGATTAGCTAACCTTATCATGTTTATGAACACAAGAATTACAGTACTGGTGAGGAAGGAAATACACAATATATGAAAGAAGTACAATATAACAGGAATAACTGAAACTGAACCTAAAGATCTTCTATCTCCTTTTCCTCTAATAACACTTAGGACTATACATCTTTCATCTAATTTTGAGGTAGCATAATACCAGAGTAACCAATAAATGGGTATTTTGACATCCAACTATCCAAAGTCAAAGATGAATGGATAGGGCAGCTACACACTAAGAAATTGTGGGAATTTCTTTCATAATTTCTGATTTCAGTAGAAATACAGTGGCTCCTCACAAAAAGGGTGGGCAGAGGAGTTCACACAGGCTGCTCAGCAACTATGGGAACCACTGACCATTTTAGGGGCTGCTATTCTTCCCTGCTATTTTCCCCAGGGTGTGCATCTTCAGAACTGGAAAACAATGTCAATGTCTCTCTCAGTTGGAGGTTTTTCCAAAACACTGAAGCATCTATGTGCAAAGCATAATGTCTTTTCCCTTTTCTGCCCCCATGTAAAAACAAAAAAAAATCATCTAAGTTTCTATAAACCAAGTCAGAGAACCCTGGACCACAAACCAGAAACTCACAGAACTAGTTCCAGCTTGATTAACTTAAGCAATGGTTTTGCTGCCATGCTGCTGCTGCTGTTAAGTCGCTTCAGTCGTGTCCGGCTCATTGCGACCCTATGAACCATAGCTCACCAGGCTCCGCATCCATGGGATTCTCCAAGCAAGAATAATGGAGTGGGTTGCCATTCTCTCCTCCAGGGGATCTTCCTGACCCAGGGATCGAACCCACATCTCTTATGTCTCCTGCACTGGCAGGCAGGTTCTTTACCACTAGCACCATCTGTGAAGCCCCTTTGGGTAGCCTTTCCTTTCTCCAGGGGATCTTCCCAACCCAGGGATTGAACCCAGGTCTCCCACATTGCAGGCGGATTCTTTACCAGCTCAGCCACAAGGGAAGCCCTTTGCTGCTATAATAGTTTTCAAAAATGAAAACTGGTGCTACTTAAAAAAATAATCCACACAAACTCCCCAGACAAGTATGTCTGAAAAAAAGTTTTGTTCTGGTCAAACATGCTGCTAAATGGAAGAAACACATAAAAGTGTGGGCGGGCAGGAGGGGGAAGGAGTCATCTCTACTAAGGAAGGGCAGATCAGATTGCTGTCTTCCCACAAGGTCTGAGAATCTGAATGACAATGCCTGGTTTGTATATCTGGGTTTTCCCTGCAGCTACTTTTTTTACGAAAACGAGAAACTCTGCATCCTACTTTCAGTCAAACCATATATAGAAGAGTCTCACCAGGAGATTTTTGAGGATTATGAAGCAGAGCCTAGAAATACCTATTAGCAGATGTCTAAAGTGTGTGACAAGAAAGTGTATATCTACAATTTCCCTTTTAAGGAAAAGAATTTCCTTATCACTCGTCATGAATATACTTTTTTAAAAAAATTCAACACTTGGAATATACATTCGTGCCTGATGACAGGTAAAAGGAGAATCAAATATAAGTATAGAAAGGTTCCAGAGAGAGGAAGAGATGTTTACACCAAAAGTTAGTTTGTTTTATTTTAAGAACATAGGGAATGTATTCTATGTTTAAGATTTGCTCAAATGTTTCTTTTTCAATTACATTTTTTTCATCTCAAATAGACAATTAACACTATCCATTGTAACTGTGGTATTACCTCAGTTAATGGCGTTATTAATCATATTGGGTTGGCCAAAATGCTCGTTCTGGTTTTTCCATAAGATGACATAGAAAAACTCCAACGAACTTTTTGGCCAACTCAATAGTAGTTTATAAACAGTGTAACATCGGATCAATGGTAAAGAGCCTGCCTGCCAACACAGGAGTTGTGGGTTTGATCTTGGGTCAAGATGATCCCCTGGAAAAGGAAATGGCAACCCACTCCACTATTCTTGCCTGGGAAATCCCATGGACAGAGGAGCCTGGTGGGCTACAGTCTATGAAGTCGCAAAAGAGTCAGACATGACTTAGTGACTAAACAGCAGTAACTGTGATATGGTATCATTACAATTAATAACAGTATCACTAGTTATATGTAAGAGTACTGTATGACACCGGACATTAATAACAGTATCACTAGTTACATACTATGATAGTACTGGATAACAGTGGACAGTAATTAACAACTTCCACTGTGATTTAGTATTGCTACAATTAATAATAGTATCACTAGCTACAAACTGTAACAGTATTGTATAACACCAGACATTAATTAACAACTTCCACTGTGATTTAGTATTGCTACAATTAAAAATAGCAAGATAACTTGTATAGAATAAACAGATTAGGTTTGTGATTGTGCTATTGCTACCCTTCCTTCCAATTCCCTCTGAGGAAGACAGGCAAATGAGAGATTACTAAACCAGCCTACCACTTAACCATTCAGTTTCTGAAAACGCTGGAAAAATTACAAGCCTGTTCTCCAGATGTGACCAGGACGGATTTGGAAGACTCACGAGAAAGCTGGCAGCAGAGACAATCTCCAAAAACTCTTGTAAAGTTGCTCAAACTCCCAGTTCTCATACAACTTCTCTCAGCTCTAGAAATCCCACCTTGGGCTCAAATTCCCCTTGTTAAAGAGTATGATGTCAGGAAGGGTGCTGAAGAACAGGAGGAAGAATGTCTTATCCCTGGGCAGGCAGAGGGTCACCCAGGCTCCTGGCCATCCTGGGTCTTCATCTTGTCTGCCATAAACATGGGTTCCTACACAGGGTACCCAGCAAGCAGCACAGCTCTGGGCCTGTGCCCACACATGTGAGGTCCCACTCCCCTCTCACCCAGGACAAGAAAGTGGGAGAGGGTAGGAGTAGCCAGCTCCCTGCCACCACCTCTAGGTTACTCCAGGCAAACCTCCAGACAAAAAAGCATCAGTGTGGGTTAGAACCAGCTGCAGAAAGCATCAAACACCAAAACTGAAAACTTGAGGATTTAACTGAGAAGTACTTCTTGTGAGAAAATGTCTGTCAAAAGACCTACTATGCGGCAACATTAAACGAACAGTTATTACTGACTATACATGAAGGCTAAACTTAGAACAATCTGCAGGATCGATCCCACCATCACATGAAACTCTGGTCTATCTTAACTAGCCCTTTAAAGGGTTTGTCCTCTTTTTCTCTCATTTACTCATTCATTTATTTGTTCATTCATTTCAAAGATATTAACTTAACAGCTGCTATGGGCCAGGCTCTGTATCAGAGGTTAAGGGTCACCTTGTCAACCACACACAAAACCTCAAGCAACGACCAGAGCCAGGAGGAAGAGCTCGCAGTGTGAAGGAGACCTGAACTAGTCTCAGTCACCAAGGAGGGCAGCATTTTCCCAGAAGTCTGAAGGAGAAGAAGAGCTCATTAAGTTCACGGGAAGAGGGGTGTCTCATCCAGAGAGAACAGGGGTGTGAAGCCCCCAGGAACAATGAGAAGGATGTGAAGTTGAGGCCAGGAGGTGAGAGGGAGTCTGAGCAGAGATGCAGTGAGGTATTATCAGCCACCTTACAGATTGAGGGCTCATCACTGAAGCATTTAAAATGTAATAAAGCCATAAATGTAAAGGTCATTTCAGGTGCAGAACAGAAATTGAGTGTAAAAAACGGGATCAGAGGGGTGACGTAACACAGAGTAATGGAGACAAAATGATGAACGGAGTGCAGCCAGGAGGCCAAAGCACTGAGGAGCTTGTGATGGACTGCACAGGGAGGGGGAAGCAGGAGGGGACCGCTGCAGAAGACTCCCAGATTTCTGGCTCGTGCACTTGGAAGGATATCAACCTTAACACTTGAATGGAACTGCCGACCTGATGGCTAGGGGTATGTTTCTGAAGCTCTGAGAAGAGGTCTTGTATTAGAGACTTATTTGTGAACTATGCGTGTATGGGAGGCAATTGAACACACAGGCTGGATCAAACCACCTGAGGTGGAAGTAGGGAGAGAGGGCTGAGGACAGAGCCTTGAACATGTCTCAGACTGAAGGGTCAGGCACAGAAACTAAGTCAGAGTACGAGACTAAGGTAAAGCAATCTGAGTGGAAAGAGCACAAACGTATGGTGTGGTAAAACAAAGGAAAGAAGGGGAAAATGACCAGATGGACTGAATTCCACTGAGAGCAAGTATAAAAGGAGAAAGAAACACTCCTTCCATTTAACAACACAAAAAAGATAGAAATAAAGTGGAATATGTTAGTATATAAAAAGTGAGTGAAGAGTGAGAAATGGAATACAACCCACTCTCACAAAATGTGGCTGTGCAGAGGGGGAGACGGTGGCGGTGGAAGGGCAGTGACAGAGGCTTCAGCCCCCTTCACCTATCTGCTCAGGTTGAAATGCTTATGGAGGCAGGCCCTTCAGAGAGAGAAGCTGGAGACAGCTAAGAGGACAGAGCACTGATGCTGTGTGTTCCCAGAGTTGAACGGGAGCTGGGACAGGAGCACAGGAGGGAAAGGGCCTGAGTCTGGTGAGAGGAAGGGACCAGCTGGTTCAAATCCACGTCAAGTCCTGGAGCTCCCTGTGCAGACCCCTGGAGAGTCTGGGGGCCCTCGAGCTGTATTTTGAGTCTGCAAACAAAGACTGGAAACAGCACTGGCCCACAGACTGCCTACAGGTAAACCCCTCTGGGTGCAATACTCACTCAGTCTATAGGCAACCTCCCCAGGCCTGCATCCCAGGGGGGCACCCTGAGATTTGAAGACCTGTGCCTGTGTCACGCCCAGGCCAGGATCAGTGTTGGAGAAGATGCTGTGAGCATCTCTCTGGTAAAGTCCGGCACCATCTGGGGGCAAGGTCACTTCCCCAGACCTCTGAGAACTCCAACTCACTCGACACAAGGACAGGATCACCCCTCCCATTGGGCAGGTGCCCTCCACAACAACTTTCCTTTGCTAGGTTTCTTCTTAGAATATTCAAAACTGGAGATGAGAAAAGATATCAAGAATTAAATGCTACCTGCATTTGGCTACAGAGATTCTGTTTCAAGTTTTTAAAGCAATGTTTACAGCAACTTTACTCATAATTGCCACAATTGGAGGTAACCAAGATGTCCTTTGGGACGTGATGGATAAATTCTAGAACACCCAGAAGCCTGAGGCTGTGCAGCCCATGAAGCTGCTGCATGCAGTGGGGGGCGGGAGGGGGAGAGCACCAGGAGGCAGAAAGAAGGCGAGTCATCTGATGTCACCGCCCCTGCACAGCAGCGGCTCTTAGGACCTCGCTCAGCCTTTACAATAACCCAAATAAAGGGGCTTTGTTGGGTCCGGTTTGCAGGTGAAGGTATGATGCTCAGGGAAAGTGAGGGCTGGTCATGGGACCTATTGAGGTAAGGACTCCGGTCCTCAGTGTGATGAGAGCAGTTAAAAGGTGCTGACCCCCAGGTGTGGATACCAGACTGACCACACGACAGGGCCCATTGGGGAAAGGACAGCAGGCTGCATGGGAAGGAAAGGACCATGTGGTGGATCTGGGCGCGTGCTGGATGCTGAGCCAGCAGGCTCCTCTGCCTCTGTCCAGGGACTGTGGGTATGAAAGGATCACTGAAAATGGGGATCTGCAGGATACTTAGAAGGGGCCCAGCAAGACACCAGGCTGCTGGCTACAACAAGTCACATGCATCTCAGAATCACCCTCCTTGTGAATAGCAACCTTAGCCAGCAGAGGACACAGCTGACCAGGCATCTGGACTGGCCCACAGATCAGTTCCATCTGCATCTGTTTCATACCTGCTCCCTGTGGGTGTTGGGGTGACACAGAAACTGATATGGAGATCCTGCTGGATGTGACAATGCCCAGAGAGTGGCAAAGGGCTGCCAGGATGGAGGCCCACAGGAGGGAGGCCCACAGAATGGGGGCCCCAGGATGGAGGCCCACAGGATGGAGGCCCACAGGAGGGAGGCCCACAGGAGGGAGGCCCACAGAATGGGGGCCCCAGGATGGAGGCCCACAGCATGGAGGGCAAGACCATCATGGATGATGAAAACTACTGGGGGTTTCCCAAAAAGCAAGCCCAAGCAAAGTATCAAAGAACCACTTAAGGGGGGAATGTGATAAAGATGAATGATGAAAAGGATGAGATCATGAATCTCAAGAGATTCAGGCAAAACCTAAGTCACACAGATCTAGACGGCCCCTGATGGCCATAGATCTGCACCAGAGAGGACCCTCACAAGTCAGGATACATGAAGAACAGACCAGTGTTCATAGTCAGAAACAGAAGAAATTCCAGCACTGCAATTGGAATTCGGGCTTCCAAGCTTTATGTAGTAAGTTTTAAGCAAAAAAAAAAAAAAAGGGGGGGGGGAGGGTGCTACAATAATTAAGATTGACTCATAACCCGACCCCAATTTATTATTTTTGTCATTAAGAGGGCAAAGAAAAGTCCAGAGTATCATGCTATCTTGTGATTAACACAGGACAGAAAGCATACTTGAAAAGAGAAGTCCCTTCACAGGATCTTCTGGTTAAAGGTTAACTTCCAAGGCATGTTCATTCCAGTTCAGCAAAAGCCTGCTCTGAATTGTATTATTTATTTCACATTAGCCTGCTATTATATTCAACATTCTAGGGGTGAAAGGAGCCATCTACTACATGACTCAATCATGTGATATGGAGCACGGACAGGCATTATTAATACCACTCCTCATCCCAAGCTCCTAGCTTGCAAAATATGTGAATCATGTTACCATATGGTCGCCAAGGCCCAGACTGACTATGCAAATACAAATCACATATTCTGCAGGAGGTTCTGGAAGAGGGGTTACGTTCTATTCCAGGAAGCCGAGGAAGTGTCACAAGATAGACATGCACCAGTTCGAACTGCCAAGTGGACGTGTTCCCATTTTAGATACCCAGTGGTTTCTAAATAATGCACATGTGAACTGCCCAGATGTTAGATCCGTTATGGGTTCTGATGGGTTACTCCACATCCCATTGTAAGCCTGGGTCCATGTCCCCCAGGAAACTAAAAGTAGAGACTGGAGGACCTGATGGGGAAGGTGGCCAGGTGGTTGGGACTCAGCAGGAAAGAAGATTTTTGGAACATTAGAGTCTTAGACCTGGATCATACTGAGAGAATCATGGAAATCATTTGGAAATCTGACAGGGGCATGGCAGGATGAGGCAGCCTGACAGTCAGAAGGGACCAGACATAACCTAGCACTCTGAGAATGGCTACTATGTACCGTGTTGATGCAGAACCGTTCACATGCTAGGGAGAGAAGCTCTGACCTCTCAATAAACAAGGAATTTTCAGTCTGTGACCCTCAGGCAGATCAAAGATAAACTAAAAGAAGATGAGATTAATTCATAAGCACCTGTTCTCAAAGCCCTCTGAGTCTGTCTGAAGGGGCACACACTGCCTTCACCTCTGCAGCTTCCACCACACCCTGTCTGTACCACACAGGAGGCAGTTACTCCAACTTGGATACTTTGTACCCAAGAAACACTCAGGGTCTCAGTGCTCACTGGGCTGCCACAGCAGGGCTGGGATGTTTCAAACCCACACCTATTCTGGCTCTTACTTTCACCCCACTAACCGGTTTGGTATGCCTGCAGAGAATACAATTCCAGTTTTTAAAACTTGTTCTCTACTCTCTCTGATTGAGAGTCATGTAAAGGGACAATGGTTTGATGGTATAACTGAACATATAGCCACAACGGTCTGAAAGATTATTATTATGGACTGAATGTTTATGTCCGCTTCCTCAAAATTCATATGTCAAAACCCTACCCCCCTCTATGTGATGTATAAAGAGATGGCGCCTTTGGGCAGCAATTAGACGAGGCCATGAAAGTGGGGCATTCATGAATCAGATTAATGCCTCTACAAGAGTCACAGAGAGCTTGCATCTCCTCTCCGCCCTCAGCCATGTGAAGATGAAATGAGAGAAGCTGGTGTCCCCACCATGGAGAGCTCTCACACTGGCCTTCTGATCTCCACTTACAGCCTCCACAACTCTGAGAAATAAAAATATTCCTTTATAAACTGTCTAATCTATGGTATTATTTGTTGGATCATCGAAAAAGCAAGAAAGCTCCAGAAAAACACCTACTTTTGCTTTATTGATTATGCCAAAGCCTTTGACTGTGTGGATCACAACAAACTGTGGAAAATTCTTCAAGAGATGGGAATACCAGACCACCTGACATGCCTCCTGAGAAATCTGTATGCAGGTCAAGAAGCAACAGTTAGAACTGGACATGGAACAAGGGACTGGTTCCAAATTGAGAAAGGAGTACATCAAGGCTGTATGTTGTCACCCTGCTTATTTAACTTATATGCAGAGTACATCATGTGAAATGCCAGGCTGGATGAAGCACAAGCTGGAATGAAGATTTCTGGGAGAAATATCAATAACCTCAGATATGCATATGACACTACCCTTAATGGCAGAAAGTGAAGAAGAACTAAAGAGCCTCTTGATGAAAGTGAAAGAGGAGAGTGAAAAGTTGGCTTAAAGCTCAACATTCAGAAAACTAAAATCATGGCAACTGGTCCCATCAGTTCATGGCAAATAGATGGGGAAACAATGGAAACAGTGACAGACTTTATTTTCTTGGGCTCCAAAATCACTGCAGATGGTGACTGCAGCCATGAAATTAAAAGACGCAAAAAATGAATAAATAAGTAAATAAAAGACGCTTGCTCCTTGGAAGAAAAGCTATGACCAACTTAGACAGCATATTAAAAAGCAGAGACTTTACTTTGCCAACAAAGGTCCGTCTAGTCAAGGCTATGGTTTTTCCAGTAGTCATGTATGGATGTGAGAGTTGGACTATAAAGAAAGCTGAGAGCAGAAGAATTGATGCTTTTGAACTGTGGTGTTGGAGAAGACTCCTGAGATCCCCTTGGACTACAAGGAGATCCAACCAGTCCATCCTAAAGGAAATCAGTCCTGAATATTCATTGGAAGGATTGATGCTGAAGTGGAAACTCCAGCACTTTGGCCACCTGATGCAAAGAACTGACTCATTGGAAAAGACCCTGATGCTGGAAAAGACTGAAGGCAGGAAGAAAAGGGGATGACAGAGGATGAGATGGTTGGATGGCATCACCGACTCAATGGACATGAGTTTGAGTAAACACTGGGAGTTGGTGATGGACAGGGAGGCCTGGCGTGCTGCAGTCCATAGGGTCACAAAGAGTCGGACACGACTGAGAGACTGAACTGAACTGAATGTGAGCATCAGGCTCAGCTCCAGCAGGAAAAATGATTATCATCCTAAAATCAGAAGTAACTCCGATACATACTATTGCATATAAGCACAAGAAGAATTTTCTCTTATTCAGGTGACAGTCTACTCGATTGAAATTATACTGCAGAACCTTCTTTAGGAATGAGAAGAACAGAATGAGTGAATTAGAAAGCATAGAGTTTCTGCCATCTACTTCCATACTAACTCACAAAAGGCTTAAAATTTGCTATTTGTGGACTTGTTGGAACGTAATCACAGTAGCACTAAGTTTGGACTGCTTGATTAGTTAATACAAGTGGACACTCTGTAACTATCAATACATTAATAGTATATTTAGCAAAACATTAAATTTTTATTTTTTAAAATTACTTTAATAAAACATTTGATTAAATGTAGATTTGTTTTAAAATCATGCATTTTTTAATCAAGAAGAGGCAGTAATTAGCTTTGATTCTGAAGCTACTATAAAGCAGGAGCATACTTATAATTTCATCAAATAAGGGATATATGCCAGGGTGCGGGAGGGGACTAAGTCTGTGACCTGTGTTTGTATGAATAACTAAACATTTGCTATGCCTTGGGGGGTTCATTGGTAATTTAATTTCAGACCAATTAACAGCGAATTTGACAGTCCCAATTAACCAGATAATCAAGAATCCCCTTACAGCATGGATCTCATTTAAGAATATTCTAAATGTGGGCATTCATTTCAACTAACATTTTGAAAAAGAGTCCAAAAATCTGAATCAGTGAAATCAGTGGCAGTATTTCCCTGCGAGAAACGTATACTGCTTTAAAATCTTCCATGTACAAAGTAAAAGCGCCACAAATGGTCAATTATTAAAACACCTTATCAACATTGCTATGGACAGAGGAATTGACTGAGCTCCTAAAGTATGTGTTAGGAGAGGTTCGTCACACATGTTATTATCTGGGATAATCCTCAAACTCTCCCTGGAGTGAGATCTGATTATCCCCATAGCTGGCACAGAATCTGAGACCCAAGTGCCCAAGTAAGCGTCCAGAATGGGTGGACCCAGGATCACTCTGTAGCCTGAAATCACAGCCTGGCTCCTTCACCAGCCTGTTTGAAGGATCCTAAGCAGAAATTCTCTTATTTACTCATGCATTCACTTAATACCTGTTTTGTAGCCCCAAACTATTTGAAAGTAGTTCCAAACATATTTAACAGTGAATTTTTTTAACAATACTGATTCAAACTATGTTCACAGGCGCTGAATGAATTTATGTGCCAAACTGGAACATATTAACAAGCTCTTGGTGTTACCCCAGAGCTCTTTAGACTTAAAATTATATAGAATACTAAAATAGGCTAACCTGATGACACCAGCTGTCAAGTTGTGAAATATTCTTCAAGTTGTAAAACATTCTTGACACTACTTGTCAAGTTGTGTGTGTAAGAACCACACAGGTGTGTGTCTCCCAGATATGCTGTGTGTACATGCAGTTGTGCTGGGAGGAGGCAGGAAGGGGTTCCTCCCTTGCACCTTTACAGCTGCTACTACACAGACCTGGGTAACTGGTTGACTCAACTCATTTCAAGCAGATGTCAGCCACATGAGCAGAATCTGAAAAACGACAGCTCATTCATTCCAAACTCTAGACCTGCTTGCTCAGCATAGATCTTTGTAGACAATGGGATTAAGTTAAATTCAAATTAAATTTTAAAAGAAAAAGAATAATTTTCAACTTGTGCTGTGCTTGGCTCAGTCACTTCAGTCGTGTCTGACTCTTTGCAAACCTATGAACTATAACCTGCCAGGTTCCTCTGTCCAAGGGATTCTCCAGGCAAGAATACTGGGGTGGGTTGCCATGCCCTCCTCCAGGGGATCTTCCAAACCCAGGGATTGAACCCACATCTCCGGCTCTCCTGCCTTGCAGGTGAATTCTTTGCCCACTGAGCCACCTGGGAAGCCCATTTTCAACATATTAAGAATTTTAAAATTTTTATTTAAAGCTAAAATGCCGTTTTGTTATACAAGACATAAGCCTTAATTTTTGTGAAGTGCACAGTCAATTCCTCTGGGAGTACTGATTGTTAATATTTATATTATAATGACAATATTTTTAATTCTTTGAATTAAAGCTTGTACCTTTTGTAGGTGTATATCAAGCAAAAATACCTCATCAGAATTCCTTTGAGGATCTCCAAGCATGCATTATCAGAGTGGATGCCAATATCAACTTTTCACAAAGATCTACTCATGCTTAAGTTGGGATATTGGACATATGGTTTGTGGAAATATTTGATGCATTTGCATAAGACATACAAGTTTTGGAAGAATGACCATTTTAATCAGGCTGACTAACTGAGAAGAGAAGAGGGAGGTGTGACCATCTGTTTAACTTTGTCTTGATTTTATTTAGCACCTGCAAAAAAATTAGATTTGAGCCACTTCTGTACCAAGGACATGCGAAGAACCCATCTAGGAATGCCTCCCGTGTCCTTCTCAAGGAAAGGAAAGGTCAAGTTATAAACAAACCACACAAACACACACACAGACTATCTACCCTCTGAAATTTAACATCTGTAGTTTTATATTTTACTTGATAACTCTTGAGTCTTGATTTCAGGATTATAACATTCAGCATATATGCTAACATTTGCTGATACACATAAAGGCAAATAGGAAAAAGGTGAAGTCATTATGTGTAGGAATGATAGAAGCTTCTGATCTGAGAGGCAGTTATACAATGTGCCAATTCAAAACTGTTTACATAATGGTTATACTATGGGTACACTATCTTCCCTATGAAGGAATGTCTCTACATGAATATTGACATGAAAATAAAGGAAATCCCAAGTTATATTTCATGTGTAATGTCTAGACCTCAGTAGGCACTCAATAAATATCAACTGAATTAAGAACACTCCATGCTTTTCTGAAGATTTTTAAATATCAGATTTGAACTTAAATATATTTTCTCATATATGAAGATTATCCTGAGGTTTTTGTCCCGGCAGTTCTTGAAAAAAATAACGTGATAAATACTCTGATGTTGAAATTTTCTTACATTCTTGACCAAACACCCTTTTGTGACAGTAACTTCCCTCTTTCATATCAGTCTTATTGACGATTTAATTATGAGCCTTTCAAAGACAGCTTTTGTTATAGTTCTCTATTTCATTTATTTCTGTCCTTATAACTGTCCTCTAACTTTTTTGATTTTACTCTGATGCTCATTTTCCCCCCTAACTTTTCAAGTTGAAAATTCAGCTTGTTTTCAGTCTTTGTATTTCTGTTCACATTTATAACTTCCCATCTGAGTACTGCCTTAGTGCTGTCCCTCACATTTTGGTATGTCACCCAATTTTCAGAACTGCTCTTATGATTTCCTTTTTAATCCAAGAGTTGTTTTTATAGCATTATTTTAGGTTTTTGAAATGAATTTTGTTAAGCTTATTTTGTTAATTAGGTCTAACTTGATTGTATTTTTAGCCAAGCTTAGACTGTTCAGCTATTTTTTCTTCTATAAATGTATTAAGATATGCAGAGTAGCCTGCTACAAAATCTTTTTCTTGTCTTCCATATGGGCAGCAGAAGTGGAAATTTCTATTTTTATATGTAAATTTACATATAGAATATATATGTATATATGTATGCATACATGTATATATATATATACTTGCACACTTGAAACTTCTGTATATGAGATTACCTTTTGTACTTTTTTTGTATACTTGAGTTGAAAATTTCCCAACATATATGTTAAAATCTCTAAAATCTATTTTCCCTATAATTTTATGAGTTGTACTTTCTGAATTTTTAGACTATATCACACATAAATATTGCATCTTCTGATTCATTTTTTCCAGTAATTTTTTGTCTCTTATAATTGTTTTGAATTAAATTTCATTTCCCTTTAAAATTGCTTTTTTGTTCATTTGCTTTATTTTTGCCTGATGTATCTGCATCTGAATCCACACTGTAATTTTTAACATTTTTGAATATCTTTATATGTCAATTATAGATCATATATTGCTTTCTCTCTCATCAAAACTGAAATTTGACACAAATACATTTTTATAATCATAATATTAAATTTATCTTTATCATTTTACTCATGTTTCCTACATTCAATATTGTCTTTTTCTTGTTAATGAGTACTATAAATCTTATGCCACTTTACAACTGATAAATTTTATTTCAATATTCTAAGGTTAACACTACCTCATATTTAACATTTTGAAGCCGACAGTTTCCTAAAACAGCTGCAGCATTTTTCATTCCCACCAGGAGTACATGAGAGTTTCAATTTCTCCACATATAAATGGACATTCGTTCTAAATTTTACCCATTCTACTGACTATGCAATAGTGTCCCACTGTGCTCAGAATCCAAATTCCTCTGGTGAGCAGTGATGTTCTCATATACTCTTCTTTTTCTGTCTCCTTAAGGGGAACCATGGGGCCATTACTTAGAACTTTTTCTTTCCTTAAACAAACATTTAAAGCTGTAAATATCCCTATAAAAACTGCATACATCCCCAAAATATCAGTCCAGTTCAGTTCAGTTCAGTTGCTCAGTCATGTCCAACTCTTCGTGACCCCATAGACTGCAGCACACCAGGCTTCCCTGTCTATCACCAACTCCCGGGGTTTACTCAAACTCATGTCCATTGAGTCGGTGATGCCATCCAACCATCTCATTCTCTGTCATCCCCTTTTCTTCCTGCCTTCCATCTTTCCCAGCATCTGAGTCTTTTCAAATGAGTCAACTCTTCACATCACGTGGCCAAAGTACCAGAGTTTCACCTTCAGCATCAGTCCTTCCAATGAATATTTAGGACTGATTTCCTTTAGGATGGACTGGTTGGATCTCCTTGTAGTCCAAGGGATTCTTAAGAGTCTTCTCCAACATCACAGTTCAAAAGCATCAATTCTTTGGTGCTCAGCTTTCTTTATAGTCCCACTCTCACATCCATACATGACTACTGAAAAAACCATAGCTCTTACTGGACGTACCTTTGTTGGCAAAGTAATGTCTCTGCTTTTTAATATGCTATCTAGGCTGGTCATAGCTTTTCTTCCAAGGAACAAGTATCTTTTAATTTCATGGCTGCAGTCACCATCTACAGTGATTCTGGAGCCCAAGAAAATAAAGTCTGTCACTGTTTCCATTGTTTCCCCATCTATTTGCCATGAACTGATGGGACTGGATGCCATGATCTTGGTTTTCTGAATGTTGAGTTTTAAGCCAGCTTTTTCACTCTTCTCTTTCACTTTCATCAAGAGGCTCTTTAGTTCACTTTCTGCCATAAGGGTGGTATCATCTGTGTATCTGAGCTTATTGATACTTCTCCCAGAAATCTTGATTTCAGCTTGTGCTTCATCCAGCCTGGCATTTCGCATGATGTACTCTGCATATAAGTTAAATAAGCAGGGTGACAACATACAGCCTTGATGTACTCCTTTCTCAATTTGGAACCAGTCCCTTGTTCCATGTCCAGTTCTAACTGTTGCTTCTTGACCTGCATACAGATTTCTCAGGAGGCATGTCAGGTGGTCTGGTATTCCCATCTCTTGAAGAATTTTCCACAGTTCATTGTGATCCACACAATCAGAGGCTTTGATGTAGTCAATAAAGCAGAAGTAGATGTTTTTCTGGAACAGATGGTTTTTATTTTTCTTATCATTTTATTTTCTAATTTCCTTTGAGATTTTTCTCCTTTAACTTATGAATTATTTAGAAGTGTGATGTTCTCCAATCATTTGGGGGTTTTCAAGATAGCTTATTATTGATTCCTACTTTTAATTCTACTGTGACCAGACCAAACCATGTATTCTTTCAAGCCTTTCAGATTTATTGAGACATGTTTTATGGCCCAATATAGAGAATTTACCTTGACAAACATACCACATGCGCCTGAAAACAGTGTACACTCTGTAGTTTGGGGCTCAGTGTTCTATCATCAACTAGCTCAAGGTAACTAACAGAGTCTCTATATCTTCATTAATTTTTGTCTGGTTGTTCCATCAATTGCTAAGAGAAGATTATGTTTGTGAAATTTCCTATTTCTCCCTTTCAAACTCTTGATATTTTCCTCATGTAGAATATTTTGAGGCTCTCTTACTAGGTTCATACAAACTTATGTTTATTAATGAATTCCTGATGAACTGACACTGTTTTCAGTTTGGAATTCTCTTATCCTTCATAACAATTTTGGCCTTGAAATTGTAGGTACTTGCTGCTAATACAGTAACTCCAATTCTCTGATACACACTGTTCAAATAGCTTATTTAGTCCATCCATTTTTTAAATATATTTAAACTTAAAGCAAATCATCTTTTGTAGACAGCAAATAGTTGGTTCTCCCTTTAGTATCCATTCTGATATTCTCTCATATTACATTAACATTTAATGTAAGCATTGATATGTTCAGATTAAGTCTATCATCTTATTATTTGCTGCGCCTTCTGTTTTTTGTTTCTGTCTTCCTTCTTTCCCACTTTCTTTTAGATTATACAAATGCTTTTAATCTCTATTTTGAAAAACTAAACTTTTTAAAATGTACAGATTTGCATGTTTTCATGGTTGCTCTGGGGATTACAATAGGCATCTTTAACTTTTCAGTCTACTTAGGGTTAATACTGTACCAATTCACTTAAAATACAAAAATCTTCAACCACAGTAAACATTTATCTTCTAGTACTAATTTTTACACTAACTTTTCATGTATGTTGCATGCCTACCTTATAAACCTTGTAAGACAATGTTATAATATTTAAACATTTCTATGCTTTTAAGAGGGAAATGGCAACCCACTCCAGTACTCTTGTCAGGAAAATCCCATGGACAGAGAAGCCTGGTGCAGGCTACAGTCCATGGGGTCACAAAGAGTCAGACACGACTGAGTGACTTTACTTACTTACTTACTTTTAAAGAAATTGAGAAATATGCCTTTTATGGTTGCCCATAAATTTCCCGTTTCTGACACTTCACTCATTCCTAAAGACCCAAGGTTCCTTCTGGTATCACTTCAGTTTGAACAACACTGTCTAGCATTTCTTGTAGTATAGGTCTCATGGCAAAAACTTCCTTTAGTTAATATTTTTTCTGGGGAAAAAATGTCCTTACTTGTACTTTGTTTTAAAAGGATATTTTTACTGAACACTGAATTTTGGGTTAACATGTGTTTTGTTTCTTCTTTTTTGCAATTTAAAAGGTGTTTTCACCTTTTTGTAGCCTCCATAGCTTCTGATGAGAAATTTGTGATAATTAAAATCATCACTGTCCTGTATATAATTTGTCAGTTTTCTCTGGTGAACTCAAGGTTTTCTCATCTCTGATTTTCAGCAATTTGTCCATGATGGGACTAGCCATGATTCCTTTTTATATTATCCTGTTTGAGGTTCACCAAGATTCCTGAATCTGTCCATCTACATCCTTCACCTAATTTGGGAAGGCCCTAACCATTATTTCCTCAATTATTTTTTTGTCTCATCCTCTCATTTTGTTCTAAGATGACTTTCATTCTCTCTTTCCTTCTAGGACTTCTATTACACATAAGCTAGACTTGTAAAACTGTCTCCAGTTCCCTAAGATTCCAACCACTTTGTCTCACTTCTTCAGATTGTATACTTTTTATTGCTCTATCTTCAAGTCTTCAGACCCCTTTTTATATCATCTCTAACCCACAACTGAGCTCCTTCAGTGAACTTATTTTGCATATTTTATCAGTTCTAGATTCTCCATTCAGTCATTTTTCTATTTTATATTTCTCTACAGCATTTCCTATGTTTCTGTTTGACATGAGTATGTTTCCCTTAAACACATCAACCACAGTGTCAATATTACTTTAAGTCTTGCCTGGCAAGTCTAACCTGGGTTGTCTCAGGACTATCATTGACTGACTGTTTTTTCCCTTAAGATGAGGGAAAAGGGCTGTCACATTTTCCCGGCTCTCTGTAGGTCAAGTAATTCTGGATTATGTCTACCATACTGCAGAGACTCTGGGTTTTCTTCCACTGCTCAGAGTATGGCTGTTTTATTTTATTACCACAAGCAGATAGCTTGACTAGATTCAGTGTAAAGAGCCTCACGCCACTGCTGCACAAGACAGCCAGATTCGAGCTCAGCTTCTGAAGTCTTTGATGCAGCTGTTGTTGGTCTGCCCCAAGCATGTGGGATCCAATGCTCAGCCCTGTGCTGCATTTACATTTAGAGTCAGATGTCCCTCTTTTTCCCCCTCCTCCCTGGGGTTCTCCTCCATTCTGCAGCCATTCTGGCTCCTTTAGGATTCTCTTCCTGGTTCCTCCAGTTCAGGAGACCATGGCTTTTTTTTTTTTTTTAATCAGAATCTTACTCATCCAGGGCACCTATTGCCTCAACAGGAATTTCCATAAACATAAAAACTAGAAGATAACCCTATATGCAAAACAGAAAAAGAGACACAGATGTACAGAACAGACTTTTAGACTATGTGGGAGAAGGCAAGGGTGGGATGTTCTGAGAGAACAGCATTGAAACAAGTATACTATCAAGGGTGAAACAGATCACCAGCCCAGGTTGGATGCATGAGACAAGTGCCCAGGGCTGGTGCACTGGGAAGACCCAGAGGGATGGGATGGAGAGGGAGGTGGGAGGGGGGATTGGGATGGGGAATACATGTAAATCCATGGCTGATTCACGTCAATGTATGGCAAAAACCACCACAATATTGTAAAGTAATTAGCCTCCGACTAATAAAAATAAATGGTAAAAAAATGACTATTAAAAAAAAAACTAGAAGAAAAATGGAAATATGTTCAGGGTCCATCACTTGCCTCACATTCAACTGCTCTCTAATTCCCATAGCCCTAAGATAGTTTCTGCATCTCTTTGGGTATTGACAGCTATCATTTGTGAGCATGAAGCCCATAGAAGGCCCTAATGAAGCCTTCTGTGCAATGCCTCTTTGTGTCTTTTATGCACTTTCTTCCCTCTCTGTCAACTTCTTACACACACATATATACACACAAGAAAATATATATGCATATATTCTGGATTCTAAACACTTGATTTCTTGTGTTACAAATATTTTCTTCTAATTTATGGCTTGTCTTTTAGTATTTTTATGATAAGCAAAATTTCCCAATATAGTCAAGTATAACAGTCTTTTACCTAATGGTGTGCATTTCTGTGTTTTGTTTAAAAATCCTTCCCAAATCTCATGATTATTGACATTCTCCTTGCTTTCTTCTAAAATTTACATTTTTGTCTTTTCACATTTAAGACTTTTATCAATCTGGAATTTACTTTTATATGTGATATGATGTGAGAACTAATTTCTTGGGCTTTAGTTTTGGGTTTCCTTAATGGATAACCAAAAGTCAAAAGCTATCATTTACTAAAAAGTCAGTCTTTCCCCCACTGACCTGCTGTGTCAACTCACTATTGGATGTCTGTAAACAAAAAGGTCAGTTTACAATAGTCTATCTATCTTATGGCTGAGCCCAGCATTAACACATATAAAGGTCATTGACAACCAAATGGTTGTAAAATAAAGTTTGCCTAGAGTTGGTTGGTTCTACATGGCATTATTCAGACAAGAACTTCAAAGTGCCTTCTAGTCTGATTAGGAGACACAAAGTGGAAACTTTCCTTCTTCTTTTACAAATAAACAGAAGCAGGTGTAGGTAGCTGGCATAGTCAGCATGGACTCTGAAATAAAATTGACTGTGTTCAAAATCTGATTTTATCACTAACTAACTTAAATGATTAACCTTGGAATATTATTTGATCTCTTCCAGCTCCAAATTCTTATTTTTAAAACACTAATAATGCATTTACTCCTGAAAAGCTGCTATAAAATTTAACTGAAAAAAAAAAAAATGCCAGATGGAATGCACCTGGCAGGATAACCACTAGATCATTATACAGAGAAAGCCATAGCTAACTAGGTAAGACAGAGTCCTTCATGGAAGACTCACTGATCCACTCATTCCCACGTCAAACCCCTTGTCTGGACTTGTAGTCTGACAGTGGAGATTTCAAAACCACTGTCACAGGTTTCCTCGCTACTAGGATCACCAAGGCCACCCGGCTTCTGGTAAACAGGCAAAATCCATGGAGAAGTGAGTGAAAAACAGGCAGTAGAGTGAAGAGTATCCGTGCCAGCATGGTGGTGAAGGTGCCTTCTCAGAGGGGCCAGTGATGATGTAGTTCCTAGTCAAGTGAGAGTAACCATGGTAATACTGCTATGGGAATTTCCCCTTTCAGTCCAAACTCAATGGCTTTCAAAGCATGTTTTCTACATCTTCAGAAGACTGCCTAACCAACTAATTTTTTTTCATTCATTCATCAAATACTTACAGTATACCTATTGTGAGCTCCATACTGCTTATGTGTTTTAGAATTCACCAGGTTCCAAATAGGGAAAGGAGTACGTCAAGGCTGTGTATTGCCACCCTGCTTATTTAACTTATATGCAGAGTACATCATGAGAAACGCTGGGCTGGAAGAAGCACAAGCTGGAATCAAGATTGCCAGGAGAAATATTAATAACCTCAGATATGTAGATGACACCACCCTTATGGCAGAGAGTGAAGAGGAACTAAAAAGCCTCTTGATGAAAGTGAAAGAGAAAGAGTGAAAAAGTTGGCTTAAAGCTTAACATTCAGAAAACTAAGATCATGGCACCTGGTCCCATCACCTCATGGAAAATAGATGGGGAGACAGTGGAAACAGTGTCAGACTTCATTTTTGGGGGCTCCAAAATCACTGTGGATGGTTACTGCAGCCATGAAATTAAAAGACACTTACTCCTTGGAAGGAAAGTTATGACCAACCTAGACAGCATATTAAAAAGCAGAGACATTACTTTGCCAACAAATGTCCGTCTGGTCAAGGCTATGGTTTTTCCAGTGGTCATGTATGGATGTGAGAGTTGGACTGTGAAAAAACTGAGCGCCAAAAAATTGATGCTTTTGAACTGTGGTGTTGGAGAAGACTCTTGAGAGTCCCTTGGACTGCAAGGAGATCCAACCAGTCCATCCTAAAGGAGATCAGTCCTGGGTGTTCACTGGAAGGACTGATGCTGAAGCTGAAACTCCAGTACTTTGGCCACCTCATGCAAAGAGTTGACTCATTGGAAAAGATCCTGATGCTGGGAGGGATTGGGGGCAGGAGGAGAAGGGGGCGACAGAGGATAAGATGGTTGGATGGCATCACCAACTCGATGGGCATGAGTTTGAGTTAACTCCGGGAGTTTGTGATGGACAGGGAGGCCTGGCGTGCTGCGATTCATGGGGTCGCAAAGAGTTGGACATGACTGAGCGACTGAACTGAACTGAACTGAACACTGTAGCAGGTGAAAACAAATATAAATGTGCAACAGAATGAATAAATAATTTTATTTTTTAGTTTTATCTATTTATTTATTTGGCCGTATCAGGTCTTACTGCGGTACCCAGGATCTTCCCTGCGTCATGCAGGATCTTTAGATTGGGCACATAGACTCTCTCGCTGTGGCAAGCAGGCTCAGTAGTTGTGGCCCACAGGCTTAGCTGCACGTGGGATCTTAGTTCCCTGACCAGGGACTAAACTTGCATCCCTTGCGTTGTAAGGCACATTATTAACCACTGGACCATCAGGGATGTCCTAAGTAAATTTTAACAGTAAGGAAAAAAAGCAGAAAATACGCTGGGAATACAAAATGTAGATTCAGAAAGAAAAGGGGAGAGGGCTGCCTGCCATTGTAAGGGGCAGCAGGGTTGTAGGTGTGTCCCCATGGAGCAGGTGAGATTTGAAAGGAGCCCTGAAGGAGGGAGAGAGTGCCTCATGTGGATGTCGTGGGGAAGCCCGCTGTGAGAAGAAAGCCACTGCAAGGCTGGAGGGCGGGACTCCTCTGTCCTGCTCAGGGAATGTGGAAGGCTAGTGCAACTACAGCAGCGTGAGCTGGGATGGACAAGGGAGAGAAGGGCTGGGTTATGCGCAGCCTCTCAGATCAGGAACCCCAAGGTCCAGTCACACAAAATGGCTGAGTCCCTTGCTGGGATGTCACCCCGCACCCTCCTCCCTGGACCATCTGACTTTCTGACAGCCATCCAGCATCAGCTCTGTGTTCTCTCTGGAAACCTCCCCTGCCCCTGCCTCCAAGCTCTCAGCCACTCTCTGGGCATCCCAACTCCGTGCTCTGCCCTGTGTCCAGTTCTTGCTGGACTGCTGCAGGGGCCACCCACAAAGGAAGTGAGTCTTATTCAACTCTGTATCTTCACATCCTAGCTAGAAAAGATTCAACTTTTAGAAATGGTTGGTACATAGGTGAACGAGTGGGTCAGTGAAAAAAATTATAATCTCTGTTTCCCTGCTTTAGTCACTCAGTCGTGTCCAACTCTTTGCAACCCCGTGGACTGTAGTCTGCCAGGCTCCTCTGTTCATGGGATTCTCCAGGCAAGAATACTGTAGTGGGTTGCCATTCCCTTCTCCAAGGAAATGTTTCCAACCTAGGGACGGAACCTGGGTCTCCCGCCTTGCAGGAGGATTCTTTACCATCTAAGGCACAAAGGAAGCCCCTTCCCTGCTTCAAGTCAGTTAATAGTTACAGCCTACATTACCCAACAGTATACATGTCACATGAGAAACTGTTTCAGGGTTTATTCTTAATGCAGTATTGCTTCCCTCCAACAATGAAACAAATTTAACTCAAATGGTTGCAGCTAGGAACCACCTGTACTAGCCAGATCTTTCTTGCCTTAAACCCCAGCCTGAGAGTGCAGTAAGCAGTTGTAGGTAAGTTTTCAGGCTGCCAGGGTGGCCAATTAGTGAATCAGCACCTATGCCCTTTTAGTGTCTTCTTCAGCCCAAAGAAATCTAGTGCAATATTAAACATAGCTCAGTACACTGAACACACAATTTACCTTGGGTTACACATTTGAGACTTTGTATCAAATGCTTTATGTATCAAAATAAGGAAATGCACGCCTACAGATAAAGAATTTTATAATGCTTGCATGTTATTACTGCACTGTATATGTATACACAAGCAATTCTGAAGAAACCAGAAGCTTAAAGGCCAGAGTGATTACACAGGGTCCTCCTGATTACAACATATCCTCCTGAACTTGACGTACATTACAAAGTTGGTAACCCAGTTTACCAAACTTGGTAGGGCTCAAAAGTTTACTCACTGACTCAGTATCTTTGGGGAAGATTTAGTGTAATCTTAAATACTTTGTTGATAAGCTCATATCTTCATGAGTATGTTTATACAATGCTAATTATTCATATAACTGAAAAATGTATGTCATTTTGAACAAAATAGTCCATATGACTGGATTTAGATGTATCAGCATTAGGGTGGATTTAATCAAAGATTAATCCTATTCATGGAATATACAGATTTTAAAGGAAGAAGATAGCCTTTTACATGTATGAGGTTTGATTTGGGGTTATGCAGTATATCAAAACATATTATGACAATTATTTGCATGGTATTATGTTCTTGTCTCAACAGCCATTTAGTTATTTATACCAAGTAACTTTTAAGGTATATTTTAAATTTATGAGATTCCAAAAGAATTTCACTTAGATTTTGCCTGGAATTACACCAGATTATACACTAATATGGAAAGAAATTACATTTTTATAATATGTAGCATCCAACCTGGAATTTGTCATTTACTCAATAAAAAAATTTTTCAGTAAAACTTGAACTTTATTCAGCAAATTTATCCTTCTTATTAAATTATGCACAATGAAAGAAAAGCTTGAACTCAGAAAGGATGAAACAAGTGTTTTGTATTCTGTATCACTTCTATATCGGTAGGTAAGGGGATGTGATTGGTCAGTATAGTTTTTCCAAATGTCAGAATGGTCATTTATAAAGAAACCTTCTATGTGTGAAATACCACTTCATTATTCAACAGATGGTACAGCAGAAGGTCTCATAAATTTCACAGAATAGATTTTATCACAATATAACCAATAAAAAGAGCATGAACATTACTAAATAACTATTACGTAGCAAAAATTTAATTTGAACTTAAAATTCAGCAATAAAACAAACAAGGACTTCCTATGAATACTTTGTATCTTGTATTTCTTAAGAGTAAACAGAGAAAAGTGACAGGCAAGCACTGCATCTTCTAGAAAATAAAACACAGAGACGGATCATTGCCCCAGCACAACACAGCTTTGTTTCTTTAACTTTTCATGAATTAAACAATCACTGTCATTCTCCTCTTATCAGGCACCAGGTTAAATGGGGAGACTAGCCTTTTATATAATGATCATTGAGAAATTAACTTGATGTTTCCAGTGACTATTATGGTTGTTATCGAAATACTTTTAAGTTACAGGAATCTTCACTCTCACCTTTCTGGAATCTCTGGCTCTACCAGGACCAGGTCACAGTGAGGCCCCTGCTATCTGCTATCCATCTGCCTTCCAGAAAAACGTACGTTTCAAATTACACGTTTGGGGCGGAGGGTTCTTTACTATTTTTTAAACTAGAAATACAATGTTTTCCTAGACTGTGCTACTAAAAGGTTCAGATAAGAGAATCTGTAAGACATACAGCGATTTTATGTTCTATAAAGTGAAAAATTATCTATCATTTTTCAGCTTCATGCACAAAGAATTATCCCAGCCAACATTCTGAGGATTTTATGACACAGTTAAAAATGTTAGCGCTGGATGATATGGAATCTCGAGGTAATTCATTTCATTCTATACACATTTGTCAAAGAGGCATATGCGTCACTACCTTTTTTTACATCTGGCTTAGGAAAGAGAAATTGTACACATCAGTGTGCCTCCCCTAAATCCTGCTCCTGGAGCTGTGAGAGTGAGAGAATGAGCATAGGGCACTAGCACTGGTACATCATCCTTAATAAACAGCTACCAAAGTACCAGACTCCATATAAACATGAGAGCGGCTAAGACTTACTGAATGCTTGCCACGGGCCAGGTATCACTTTGAGCATGCTTGCAAGACGACCTCACTTGACTGTCTCAGTAACCTTGAGGGTTAATGACTGCTAGCATCTGTCTTTCAGAGAAGAAAACAGAGTGCTCCAGAAGTCAGTGGAAAAGTGTCCAGGTTGTAAAGTCCTGGGCAGCAGGACTCTGCAACACACCAGTCCATGAGGACACAGAAAAATTCTTTCTCATTTGGCTCATCACAGGGTGAGCCTCTCTACTCACTGTGACTCTGTGCTCTGTGACCAATCAACGGGACACCGTTGAAGTGACACCAGGCTGGCAGAGAAGCGAGTCGGGAACTCACAACTCAGAGACACGATCCTAATGAGTTATCAACGCCTTGCCTTTATAGCTCCCCGTGCTCAAGCCAAAGACACTGGCAGGTGGGGGAAGACAAACATCTGATTCCAGACACACACCTAGGCCTTGCAAGACCCAGACAGTCGGTTACAACCTGGGGATGTCAGCGAGACCTGTAGCTGCGCCTGGCAGGGACCCTCCTGCTGCCACACTATACCCCAGCCCACCTTCTATTTCCCCCACTTCTCTGATCCCTAGTCCTCCCGTGTCTTTTAACAGATGTTACTTTTCACAATCTCCACTCACTGGTTAGGGCAGCTGCCTCAGGCTGTCTGTTCTAGCAAGAGGACTCTAAGCCACCTTTCTGCTCCCTCCACCTTATCTAATGATCTGTTCTGACCTCACCGCCCCCCACCCACCATCATCTTTCTGGCTTTGACAGCTCCACGAGTATCTACTGTATGGACTAGGAAACCAAACGCAAATGCTGTGACAGACCAACTAGGTAACATTCAAGGCAGAAATGACCGGGCACCAGACAAAAGGGAGTGGTGGGGTCTTCAGCAAGCTTACTAGCAATCTAAAATATTAGATTCAAAAGTATTAAAGCACCTTCCAAACACATCTAGAGAAATGATATTGGAATAAGGTCTTCATTTTGATCCATTCATAGACCTTACAACTCTGGTTCAAAACTATTCCTTGGACTAACCAGTGTAGCGTCCTAGTTCTGAAGTTATTACAATGAGAAAAGTTTGGGGAATCTAGTCTGCATGAGCAACCACTCACATACTGGCACAAACCAGAAGAATCCTTTCTGCCCTGATGTACCTGATGGCGGAATAATCTTTAATTTTATATATAATAATTCTGGTATGCTGACATGGAAATCATGATTAAAGTCATTCGAAGAACCAGTCAGGGGCACACACAGACATTCTGACATCCTATTAACCTAGTTCTGCATCTCGGCCTTTCACAGTCATCATGCTGACTTACACACACACACACAGAGACACAGGTCGAGTCTGTGCCCAGTGGGAACAAGGAGACTCATTCTCTGACAAGTGTGAGATGCCCTACTGTAGATTTAACTGATTGAGGGATGAGCCATGGAGAAAGATCAGTCTACCAGCTAAAACCAAAAGTGCAGCTTGTGTTTATACAATTATCTCGGAAAATACGGGTGCCATCCCCACATCAGAGGAATTTATTTCATCTGATTTTTTCATTTAAGAATGTTAGGAGGGTACTAATAAATAAATAATTGGAGAAGCTGGGAGATTGGGATTGACACATATACACTATAGATTCTATATATAAATTCAAAACTAATGAAAACACACTGCACAGCACAGAGCACTCTGCTGAGCGCACCGCAGTGACACGAATGGGAAGGAAGTCCGTAAGGGAGGAGTATGTGTCCATGTCCGGCTGATTCCTTTTGCTGTACAGTAGAAACTAACACAAAATTGCAAAGCAGCGATACTCCAATACGAATTCACTTTTAAAAGAAACCTCTAACTGGAAACATATCACTTACCAATAAGATTTTCTTTTTTTTTAATGGAAGGTCAAAACCAACTTACCTTCCCAAGCTGATTTTGCAAAGTGAATTTATCAGAAATAATAACATGCATAACTAAAATTCCCTGAGGCCTCAAGATCTGATAAACAACTTAAAAGTTGGAGGCAATGTTTCCCACAGATATGGTCTCAGAGAATTAATATTCTTAGAACATAAATGACTGATAAAATTTGAAGAGACACACACTTCCATAGACAAATGGACAAAGGATATGAACAAGTCACTTGAAAGAGAAAATACATAAACTGTTTCCACCTAAGAAATTATGAAACATTAAATGTAAGTTAAAGTATCCAATGTTGTCCCAGACAGCAGGAGTGAAGAGCCTCCAATACTACTGAGGGAGAGACAAGCTCATACATACCTGTGCAAAGTAAATTTGTTCATTTCTATAAAAACCTTAGAAAGACTCAACCCTTTGGTCCAATAATTCCACTTTGAAATGGAATAAAATCATTATGGATATACTCCAACATTTAACTTTAAATATATTCACTATACATACTTTAAGTGATCACTCACCTAGAGCCAGATATCCTGGAATGAGAAGTCAAATGGGCCTTAGGAAGCAATACTAAGAACAGAGGTAGTGGAAGTGATGGAATTCCAGCTGAGCTGTTTCAAATCCTAAAAGATGATGCTGTGAAAGTGCTGCACTCAATATGCCAGCAAATTTGGAAAATTCAGCAGTGGCCACAGGACTGGAAAAGATCAGTTTTCATTCCAATCCCAAAGAAAGGCAATGCCCAAAACTATTCAAACTGCCACACAATTGTGCTCATCTCACAGACTAGCAAAGTAATGCTCAAAATTCTCCAAGCGAGGCTTCAATAGTACATGAACCGTGAAACCCCAGACGTTCAAATTGGATTTAGAAAAGGCAGATGAACCAGAGATCAAATTGCCAATATCTGTTGAATCATCAAAAAAGCAAGAGAGTTTCAGAAAAAAACATCTATTTCTGCTTTACTGACTATGCCAAAGCCTTTGACTGTGTGGATCACAACAAACTATGGAAAATTCTTCAAGAGCTGGAAATATCAGACCACCTGACCTGCCTCCTGAGAAATCTACATGCAGGTCAAGAAACAATAGTTAGAACCGGACATGGAACAATGGACTGGTTCCAAATTGGGAAAGGAATACATCAAGGCTGTATATTATCACCCTGCTTATTTAACTCATGTGCAGAGCACGTCATGCAAAATGCCGGAATCAAGCTGGAATCAAGATTGCTGGGAGAAATATCAATAACCTCAGATATGCAGATGACACCACCCTTAAGGCAGAAAGCAAAGAAGAACTAAAGAGCCTGTTGATGAAAGTGAAAGAGGAGAATGGAAAAGTTGGCTTAAAACTCAACATTCAGAAAACTGAAATCATGACATCTGATCCCATCACTTCACGGCAAACTGATGAGCAAACAATGGAAAGAGTGAGAGACTTTATTTTCTTGGGCTCCAAAATCACTACAGACAGTGACTGCAGCCATGAAATTAAAAGACACTTGCTCCTTGGAAGAAAAGCTATGACCAACCTAGACAGCATATTAAAAAGCAGAGACTTTACTTTGCCAACAAAGGTTCATCTAGTCAAGGCTATGGTTTCTTCACTAGTCATGTATAGATGTGAGAGTTGAACCATAAAGAAGGCTGTACACCGAAGAATTGATACTTTTGAACTGTGATGTTGGAGAAGACTCTTGAGAGTCGCTTGGACTGCAAGGAGATCCAACCAGTCCATCCTAAAAGAAATCAGTCCTGAATATTCATTGGAAGGACTGATGCTGAAGCTCAAACTCCAATACTTTGGCCACTTCATTCGAAAAACTGACTCATTGGAAAAGACCCTGACGCTGGGAAAGATTGAAAGCAGGAGAAGGGGACAACAGACAATGAAATGGTTGGGTGGTATCACCTACTCGATGGACAGGAGTTTGAGCAAGCTCTGGGAGTTGGTGATGGACAGGGGAGCCTGGTGTGCTGCAGTCCACGGGGTCACAAAGAGTCGGACAAGACTGAGGAACTGAACTCAATATTCACTATATTATCATCTGATCAAATATTTGAACAATCTGTTAACAATATATATTACAACCCCATTTTTGTGAGAAAAAAATTCATTAACGTGGCAAAAAAAAAAAATTGTACACAGAAGTAGATACAGCAAAGAAGTTATTTCAAAACGGTGAGAGTTTTTCTTGGATAACCTAAGAGGACTATTTTTTTCCCTCAGTAATCATGTTACACCATTAGACTTTTTTATTAAATGGAAAAAAGTTCTCATTCTTGTTACTAAAAAATAAATGCCTCCTGGAGAAATAAGCAAAAGTGATATTTTGGTATGTAAAGTTATTTGTAATATACTGACTTGAAATAAAACCATGCCATTTAAGAACAAAAATAGTCGCATAGGCATTGAAAGTATGAAGAAATAAATCAGCAAAGAGACAAAACTTACAGCTCTCATGTCTAAGTGATGGAATGATGAGAAATGTTTACCTTCTTCATTCATTTCTTTGTAAGAATGATGATTACTCTCTAAGAATAAATATATTAAATCCTTCTCTTTTCCATTTTACAACTACACAGAACAGCTTCCTGAAAGTGCTAAAATTGAACATTCGAACCATTTCATGATCGTTAGATGTTAAGGGGGGAAAAAGGTCATCACCTAAATTGCAACCAAGTATGAGACAAACAGACATAGGAAGAAACACAACAAAATATTCACAGATGCCACCTGTGGATGGTGAGTCTTAAGTATTTTCTGTTTTCTTTTTGTATTTTCCAAGTTTACTACCATGAACATGATACACATTTCAATCAGAAAAAATATGTTAATGTATCCCCAAGTGACAAAAAAAAAAAAAAATGTTTTCAACCAGTTACAGTTCGTATGTTTCATAAAAGCACTAAACAGCACTAATATAATGTATCAATCAACTTTATACACACTCTGCCTGCTAATGGAACCAGGAAAACAATATCGAATACATACCTTGACTTAAGAGTAGGCATATCAATATTCTCCCAACTAGATACCTGACAAATGCTTTTGTTTAAGGACTCCTCCCTGTATAAATAGAACACGCCACAATACATGATCAAATAAAGTTGGGAGGGAATTTGCCCTGCACGAGAGGCGGGGTGCTGAGAGACAAGGGTTTTTGCTCCACCCTGGCCAACCAGCCCATTTGGGGAAAAAATAAAAATACTCCCAGTCCAACAGGAGGTACAGCCATGTCTCCCAACTTGTTCAGTTCCCACCTCGCCATCTTCACATCCTGAAGTATCACCTCTGGAAAGACACTATGGTGATGGCAGGCCAAGTGAAGGAAAGGGCCGCACTAGGCAACTTCCGAACACCTAGACCAGAATCCACCGAGACGGAGCAGCCCGGGCACGGGGTGGGGGCGCGGAGCTGCGTTGGACCCCTCCCCAGGCAAGTGGCGGCCGGCAGGACGTCAGCACTCCACCCCGGGCCAGATGCTGGCCTCAGATAGAGCGCTAACACAGAACCACCATCTCCTATCACACCCCAAAGTTGTGGTCCGAAGGCCAACCTGTCCGCTCGGTCCACCTTCACACTGCCCACCGGGCTGGGACAGGACCACAATCCCAGAGCGAGGGGCCGGCAGGCACGCCCTGCCCGATGCCCCGGCCCCCACCCCTGACAGCCGGCCCCTCGTGCCGCCCAGGTGCCCCCGACCTGTGACCCCGCGGACAGCCGGCCCTGGGAACAGCCCGGCCCGGTCAAGGTCTCGTTGCGCCCGGACGAGAGGCCCAAGGAGACCAGGGCGGGAGGCGGTGGTCTTGGCTTCAACACACCCCCCCGCACACCCCGGTCAAGAGGGGGCGCACTCCAAGACAGCGCCCACCATGCCAGCTCGGTGACCCAAGGGAGACACGCACACTCACCTCGCCAGCTGTCCTGCCACGGAGGCGCCTGAGGGCCGGCGTCCAGTCGGAACCCTCTGGATCGGGAGACCTGAGGAGTGGCCTCCTACTGGGGGATCCGAGGTGACCACAGTCCTCTGATGCCGGGCATCGGGTCTGAGGCACCAGGGCGCTGGCTGCCGAGGCCTGGCAGGCCTGCTGTTCTCCAGAGCTCAGCGTAAGGCGCCAAGTTACAGCTCTGAGCCGGGTTGCCGTCTTCGGGCATAACTGACTGGAGACCTGACCGCAGAGGTCTTTACTCCTGGAGCCCCACTTTATGTCGGAAGGATTTACACTCGGGGCCCCAGCTTTATGGCTGGGGTTATACACGCAGGGCCCAGCTTTATGGCTGGGTTCATACATCCAGGGCCCCAGGTTTACGACTGGTGGGCTTAAACAGGGGCCCTAGGTTTATGGCTGGAGGGCTTACATCCGGGGCCCGAGGTTTACGGCTGGGTGAGGTATATTTACATCCGGGGCTCCAGGTTTACGGCTGGGGTCATACATCCGGGGCCCTAGGTTTACGACTAGGGGATTATTTACATCCAATACGTTACACCCCCACGAGTTTACGTCTGAGAGGTTCGGGACTGACCCCAGGCTTATGCATGAGAGGTTCCTGCAGGCCCCCAGGTTTAGCGGCGGATCTGGGTTTACCTGTCGACCAGCGTTTACTTCTGGCGGGAGTTACATGTGGCTCGGGCTTTAAATCGGGTGTTTACGTGGGGCTGGAGTTTTCGTCTGCCCCCGGGTTTGCACAGCTGCCAGCAGCCTTCTGTAGGTCATCCAGCTCTGCTCTGTCGCTGGGGGTCGTCCAGCCTGGCCGGGTAGTGGGCTCACGTGCCTTGGTCCCCCGCATTGTCTGTGTTCACTCTCACAGCTCTTCGGGAGCCTGAACCTCTGGCTACTGGGGTCCTCTCTTCCGCTGGGCCCCGCTGAAGGTGTGACTCGCGTCTGAGACCTTCACCAGGTTTCGAGAGACAGCCAAGGACTAGGTTCAACAACTGGGGTCTCCTGTTAGGGGCGGGCCCTCCTTCCAGACTGGAAAAGAGTTTTTCCACCTCATTAATGCCCGGAAACCGACACACAATCCCGCAGCACCGGATCTACGGATACTCAAGATGCCCTGCGAGTTCGGCCAGGGACGGAGTAGGTGTAACGACCTGTGCTTGCCTGCTCTCCCGGGCTCTCAACACCTCACCTCAGAATTCCGCAACGCGTGTGCACAGAAGTGCCAAGAAGCAGCAAGGACGGGAAGGCACATGGAGGGACAAGTGCCTACTCCATGCAGGGTAACTTACTCTCCCGCCACCTCCTGATAAGGAGGCGTTGACCAGTCGCTTGGGCTGTTGTCCTAGAAAGAGAAGTTAGGAGGAAGGGATGATAGATCCCCTCCCAGACCTGAGCGTGGGCAGCCAACGCATCCCTAGAATTGTTTCTTCATCCTGTTAACCGAAAGACAGTCACCCGCACCCCACCCCCCACCCCCAAATCCACGATCCCGATACCCTGTCTAGGAAGGAGATTCAGAGAATATCATTAAGCTCTGGTTCTAGTTCTGACAAGATAATGTAGACCCATCTCTCCCTACTCGTTCACACCAAGGGCAACTATAAAATCCGGAGATGAGCAAGAGACAGAGTGAAGTGTAGAAGGAGGAAGGTGTGCGGATAAGGGGGCCCAGGACTCAGGGAGCCCCTCTCCGCTGAGTCAAAGATGTTCTGGGGGCCTTGGCAAAGGGGACAATGCCCAGGTGACTGCCATCCCTTCAGGCCTCCCAGCAGGGATCAGTGGCCTCCCAGAGGCACCGGACAAACCAAGCAGACAACAGTAGCTTGACGGAGGCCCTGGGAATTAAACAGCCATTAGAACCACAACCAGCAAACCTAGAACCTAAACAGGGTGACTGCTTGCAAAAATGTGAGATTCTTATAGGGTCGGTGATTAAATCTACGCTTCCACTGCAAGGCACACAAATTCAATCCCAATCAGGAGCCAAGATTCCTGCATGCCTCAGGATGAGGCCAAAAATAAATGAATAAAAGAAATGGGGCCCATAAGAGGCAAAATTCCAGGAAGCAATTTTTTAAAAAATCATGTCATACCAAGAACCAGGAAAATCGCAAATGAGTAAAGACGTTCAACCAATGCCCACATTAGAATGAATTTAACACTGGAATAATCAACAAGAATTTGAAAGCAGGCATCGTAAAAATGCTCAAGCAATCGATTACAAGTTATCTCCAAACAAATGAAAAAAAAAAGTAGACTATAAAATGCAAGTATGGAAAAGAACCAAACAAATTATGAAACTGAAAAATACAATAACTGAAATAAAAAAATTCACTGGATGGGCTTAATTAGTAGAGTGTCATTTTTAAACTCAGCTCAAAGCCTTTGGTATTCTCCACTCCTCTGGCAAACCAGGTCCACACTGGAGGCAAAGTCAAAGCTCAGACCTCCAGCAGAACAAAAAAAAAAAAAAAAATCATCAGAGACCAATCAGAAAAAACCCAGTTTTGTGACTGGAAATCTAATAATTACATGCTCAAGAATTGCCCTCAAGCCTCAAGTGTAATTTTCCTTTAAAAATTTCATGTATTCCCCAGTGATTAGTGATCATCTCCTATGTATTAATGATTATGCTAGACCTGTAAAGACTTCCGTGAGCCAAATAGTCTTTGCACTCACAGAGCTTGGAGCTGCTTCCCACTAGACTGTGTACTCAAGGTGGAGGGCCTGGCCTACCTTAGCATTCTTTCAAACCAAGTTTCTTAGCATTTAGAAGCATGGCTCTTTGCAACCTTCCCATGGGGTCTCAGTGACCTGAGACATTGTCAGGGTAGAGAAATGTTTGCATGGGAGTAGATACTACTCTGAGCCGGTTAGGAAGCACCTTCACCTTAGTCGAAAATGTCTCTCTGGTGTTTTCTGTCTTCCTGGAATGACCCTGTACCTAAAATTCCGATTCCAAGTGGATACGTAGAGGGTGAAGTGTGTGGGTCTCAATGACCGCAGGGATCATGAGGGTGGTGAGGACAGTGATGTGAGCATAGTGATGTGAGCATGGTGACATGAGGACAGCGAGGACTCCTGCAATTTGAGGGTAGCGGGGACACCTGCAGCCGCACAGGCACATACACTGTGGAAGGGGAAGCACCTCCTGGGGGCAAGAATAGGCTGCATGATCAATCCATCATCTTCTCAAGTTCAGCTTATATTTAACCTTATTATGTGTAATGCTGGTACCGCTACTTAGATCAGCGATGGTTCCAGGGACATCTGAGAAGCAGAGATTCTCATGTACACATCCTGATGAATAGGCATCTAGCTCTACACATGGCAAGGTCTTGATATCCATGCTCTGAGGTATCTCTTTCATCTTGATGCTGACATGATCTTATGGACTGTGAATGCCTCCCACTTGGGAGAGACTGCCTGTCCTTAGAAAACCAAGTCAGTGCCATCATTGACAAGAACTTGCTTAGGCCTGCCTGCTGTCTCCCAAATAGTCTTTTTATCTTACATGAGATCAAATCCAGACCTCCAAAAGGACACAGCAGATTATTGAGGTCAGAACACAAGCCAGCAATAAAAGAATGTGTTTCTAGGGAGTGTGTTCTGACTTAGTCCTACTCTTGGAACCAACCAGTATGACTGAGTCTATAAGAGAAGCAGTTCAGGCATTGGGAACTCTGGACTCGGCCCAAGAATTTTCCGGCTCACCACAAGGAGTCAAATTTAATACATGTTGACATAATCTAATACTTAATAGCATAATTTATTCCATTGTACCAAGAGCCCATTCCTAATGGAGGAAAGCCAGAGTTTTCTCCAGGCAAGAATACTGGAGCGGGTTGCCATTTCTTCCTCCAGGGAATCTTTCCGACCTAGGAATTGAACCTGTGTCTCCTGAGGCTCCTGCAATGGAAGGTGAATTCTTTACCACTGAGCCACCTGGGAAGCCTTATGTTTGTTATCTCACAGGTTTCAGTAGAATGGTTTGTTCTGTTAAGTTGAATGATATATTCACAGTATCTCTTAGTAGCACCCCTCTTCAGAGGCTGTCAAAGTACGGTTAGTAGGTGATGGACCAAGTCCTTTGCAAAGGTGAGGCCTGCTCCCACTGAGAACAGCTTCCTTCCATCTCACTGTCTTGAGCTTTTTCACTGAGGAGTTTAGGAGCCAGTCAAGTGAGGAGATGTAAACTTTGAAGCCAGAACAAATGTGGAGATTACATAGAGAATAAACTTAGGATCTCAAAATTCACTCAGTCAATGGAATTGTGAAGACTGAGATGTCAAAAGGAAATGAAGATAAGAAAAAAAGGAGAGAGGGAAGAAAGAAGATGGAAAAAAGGGGATGAGAAAAAAAAATCAAATGAAATGATTGTGTCTTTATTCCAGTAAATGGCTGGGAATAGTAAGTAGAACACTGAGAACTGGAAAAGGGGAGGAAAAATAACTCAGCACAATATAAGAGTAAAAGCCAGTGACAGCATGCTGGACATGGGCCAGAGAAGGATCAGATGAAGTACAGACGTTACAATGTTCTGGAATATGGAAACATGGGGGCCGGCGATTATAGTGACAGCCTCCGCTTGAGCCTCTCTTAAGAGAGTTCTGAAAGCTTGCTTGAGGCCAGGACAAATGACCACATAACAGCCTGGAACGGCATCTCCCTCACCTCCCACGGGGGGCAGAATCTGGAAACGCGCCACAGCTTTGTCTCTCACTCGTCTGGACAAAACGGTTTCAACGTCAGAATCCATCCCCACATTCCAAAAGTAAAAGATAGTGAAGCCTCTGTCCTAAAACATTTTACAACCTGTTTCAAACATGAGGTTATTTATAGCTACAGCGTCTTACCCTTGCTAAGACCATCAGTAATTTCTCTGTTGCAAAATACAACAAAAAATATTCTGTCCTTGTTTTTACTCTGTTACCTCTGCAAGATTAGATGACTGTTCGCCTCCCTGTCTGGTATTCCATTTTCATTCATTCTTGGAGTCCTTTCCTTTGCCCAGCCCTGAGGGCTCAGAGTTCCCTGGGTGATAATCACACATTCTCCTCCATGACCTTGGCCCTTACTTCAGTGTTGTCACCAACTGTATGCAGATAGCGCTCCATCTCCGACTCTCTCCAGGTCTCTCCTAGGAGTCTCCGTGCATTTAACCTAATGGCATCTGTGCATTTTCATCTGAATATCCCCCACCTGGACTGAGTTATTCTTGCCTCTTTCGATCCCGAAGCCCCATGTCCACCTGAGCACGGAATCCTGTCAAAATCCCCATGTAGTATCTCTTTCATCTTTTCATGCCTTTTTCCTGATTTCCTGGTTCCTTCGTCCGTCTCTCCTGACCGCCATAGAAGCAGCCTTCTGACATTCTTGCCTTTGATTTTGCCCCCATGTTAAATACTCACTGGAGTATTTTCCTAACAAACCACACACAGTATTACAACTCCCCTCCCCACTTTAGAACACGCCCCTACCATCTTCAAGATAAGGCCCAAATGAGCATGAGAGTCGAAGTATTAGTGACCTGATCCTGCTAGCTCTCTCCCCTTCCCCTGGTCTGCAGGTCCTCATGCTCTATAAACCCTTCCTCCTGCTTCCTCACTTTGAATAGGGTGCTTCTTCCTTTGTGCCCAAATTCCTTAGTAATTTAATTCCTTAGCCTCCTTTCAACCAGACATCTTTTTTTATAAAAATTCAAGACTTTGCTACAATGTCCACACCCCCAGGAAGCTTTCTCTGCTGTGTGTGCAGTTCAAAATAGCCGACCTATGAGTCTTTTAGCCCACTCTTCAGACCAGATCGTAGCAGTTATCAACTTGGATTTTTTTTTTTTTTAATTTTATTTTTATTTGGCTGTGCTGGATCTTCATTGCAGGATGCAGGACCTTTAGCTGCGGCATGTGGGATCTAATTCCCTGACCAAGGGTGAAACCTGGGCCCTCTGCATTGGGAGCACAGAGTCTTAGCCACTGGACCTCCAGGGAAGTCCTCTCAACTTGGATTTTGATTACCTATTTCCTTAGTTGTCTGTCACCAACTATCCACTCCCCCACTAGACTATAAGCTCTGTGAAGACAAAAAAAAAAAGCAGTTTATTTGTTTTATACAACAATACAACAGTTACCTATCATAGTGAGTAATCTACAATAGTGAAAGTGAAAATGTTAACCACTCAGTCTTGTCCAACTCTTTGGGACCCCATGGATTGTAGCCCACCAGGCTCCTCTGTCCATGGAATTCTCCAGGCAAGAATACTGGAGACGGTAGCCATTCCCTACTCCAGGGGAGCTTACCAAACCAGGAATCAAACCCAGGTCTCCTGCGTTGCAGGCAGTTTCTTTACCACCTGAAAAAAAGAAAGAAAATGAAGCTGCTCAGTCGTGTCCGACTTTTTGCGACCCCACGGACTGTAGCCTACCAGGCTTCTCTGTCCATGGGATTTTCCGGGCAAGAGTATTGGAGTGGGTTACCATTTCCTTCTCCAGGAGATCTTCCCGACCCAGGGGTTGAATCCCCACCAGGTATATCCTCAGTAAATGTTTGTGGAGTAAACACATGAATGAAAGGGTGAAAGTAGTTTAACTTGCAGAAAAGAAACCAAAAATCTGCTAAACTTTAAAGAAAACTATAATTGGTTATATACGTCAACAGACAAAAGAAAATTTGGCAAAGAAGAAAAAAAAATCCCAGGGTGTGTGTTCTTTTTACGCAAGTCAATTACTGTTGATGTGAAATTTTAGGAAAAAACTAACATAATCGTTTGCTTATGGTGGCTCAAAATAGCTGAGATGGGCTGACTAGCAATAGCGTATCTAAATGTATTGGTTAATAATTTAAAAGAATAAATAGCAAACACATAAATATCTTCCTTAATATAGGCACATAAGAAAAGACAGTAGCTGAATCTAACAAATAGCATTTCAAAATAATTTTCGATCAGTAATTTGACAACTTTGCTTTACTGTTCTTTTCATTCAGTACTGCTCATATAATCCCTTTTTTTTTCTTCAGTGATTTTCTTTAGTCTTGAACTTTTTAGTAACGTCTTTTAATCTTGGTTATGTAAAAATCTGAAGCACATATCTAGATGTGGGTCTTTTTTATTTGAGTTGTTTGGTACTTTGGGGGTCCTTTTGATCTAAAGGCTCATGTTCTTTAGGTATGAGAAACATTTTTGCTTTCTTTTATCATTTCTTTCTATTCTCTTATTTTTCTTTGGCTGAAATTCCTACTCTCTTTTTTTTTTTAATACTTCCTGAATTGGTTGTCTATATATTTCACTTCTTCCTATCATCTTCTTCATCTTTGTATTTTTCTCAAATTGTTCCAGACATATAAATAGCTAATTGACATTTTGAAATTCTACTGTCAATAGCGAGAGGAGAAAGAAGGTTGAAACAATGACAGTACCTCACAAAATACCTTTATTGATAATGCTGATTGAATTAACTGTGAACTAAGGAGAGCCATAAAGCTGTTGCTTGAATAGCAAGGACGGACAATGGAACTCACTGCTGGTTGGTTCACATTCAAGAAACATCAGGAGACATTGATTGGGCTCACCAGCTCTGTGCTAGCTCTAGGTGTTGTTGATTTGTGATAAATAAGGCTTTGTCCTTGACCTCCAAGGTCAAACATTTGACAGTTTCATTATCCTTCCATCTTTTATCATTGTGAAAAAAATCACAGGGTCGGAATAAAGCTCTTCATTGAATTAAGATGCAAAAAATATTGTTTTACTCCTAAAAATCTTGCAGTCACTACCCATCTTTATAACCCATCAGAACATTACCAGCCAATCAGGGTTTGTGTTCTTTCCTTTCCTCCTGGTTCCCTTTACCATCCTGGGCAGAAACATACCTGCATTCATTATTTACCTGTGATGAGAGCTGGCTGCACCTCATCGCTTTCTCCTCACACTTGAAATCAAAGCCCTTTCTTCTGTTGTCACTCATTCACTCCTCAGAACCAATATTCTCTGTTAATTAGGGCTCCATGAGCTGCCAAATTCTCAATCTTGGAGAAAAGTTAAATTAGTTCCAGAATCTTTTGTTCCTCATGACACGTTTGTCACTGTACATATATTTTTGACTCTACTTGCATTTTGGAGCAGGTGATGGGGAGAGGGTGAGGGGAGCGCCCCCTCTCCCATCTCTCAGAAGCACCATTCCCTTTGTCAGTTGTCACAAGAACAGGAACACTGGACAATGAAGCAGGTACAGCTCACATGGAAGAGGTCATGAATATCAGCAAGACCTTAATTCCAAACTCACAAAAATGTATCACACCCTTTCCAAAAGTGGTCATTAGCTTGAAAGACTAGCCTCTGAGTCTGAACAAACTCCGAGAGATAGTAAAGGACAGGGGAGCCTGGCAGAGACTGCAGTCCATGGGGTTGCAAAGAGTCGGGACTGAGCACCATGAAATATTACAGTGTTACTACCAATCTCAGCAGGATATCCACGACAAAAAAAAAAAGTCTCAGGAAATCATCCACAGTAAGAGAAACACCAATATAAAATTGATGCAGAAAATATTTACCTTAAAAAGATGATAGCAACTGGAAACAGTCTAAATGCCCAACAACATGAAGGTGTTAAAGTAAATGGCATTATATCTATTTGGTCACAATTCAGACAAGTATGTTTGGGGCTGGGTGGGATTCCACCTTCCCCACATACACACACACACACACCCCCCAATATCACCACCACTTATAAACAATTCTCTGTCATCAGCTAGAAGTCCTACAATTGAACTCAATTCTGACACTGTCTACCTGGAGATTTCACAGGTTGAGGGCTCAGTCCCACGAGACTGCCTCCCTTCAGTTGTCAATCAGAAGTGTAGGTCATCTCCTGTGTTTCTGATCTACTGGCTATAAATTACTGGATTCCACCATCCCCTCCTTGGGTTTGATGAATTTGCTAGCATTGCTCACAGAACTCAGAGAAACACTTGACTTAACTGGTTTGCTTGCTTCTCGTAAAAGGATATCACTCAGGAGCAGGCAAAGGGGAGAGAAGTGGAGGGCAAACTCTGGGGAAGGGCTGGGGGCTTCCATGATCTCCAGGTGCCAAGCTCCCCAAACCTCCCCGTGTTCAACATCCTGGAAGCACTCCAAACCTCCTCCTTTTGGGGTTTCTTGAAGTCTTCATTAGGGCTTCCTGGGTGGTGCTAGTGGTAATGAATCTGCCTGCCAATGCAGGAGATGTGAGAGACTAAGTTTCAACCCCTGGGTCCAGAAGATCACTAGGAGGAAGAAATGGAATTCTTGCCTGGGGAATTCCATGAACAGAGGAGCCTGGTGGGCTACAGTCTATGGGATCGCAAAGTGTCAGACAAGAATGAAGCAGCTTAACGCTTAACACGAAGGCGTCATAACAGAAGCAAGATTTTTTAAATCATTGGCCATTGGTGATTGATTCAACCACCAGCCCTTCTCCTTCCCCGGAGGTCTGGGGGAGGGAAGACCCTTCCTGAAAGGTCCTCCCTGAAAGTTCTAACCCTCTAATCAAGGTCAGCTCTCCTGGCCACCACCCTCCAGCCTTAGGTGGTAACTTAGGTGCATTCCAAAAGTCACTTCATTAGCATAACAAACAACATCTTTATCACTCTTATCACTTAGGAAATTCCAAAGGTTTTAGAGCTCTGTGCCAGAACAGGAGAGAAAACCAAATAAATATTTCTTATTATAGATCACAATTTCACAATATCCATTCTATAACATAACATGTCAACCTGAAAGTAGCTATTTAGAGCCCTATCTATTAATGTGAAAAGATATCTGTAATATTTGATGAAAAAGAGTCAGGCTTCAAACAGTAAAATAGGATTCTATCATAAAACCAGGAAGAAAAAGAGAAAGACGAGTGACCGGGACTCCTCTAGGATCTATAAATACAGTTAATGCTGGATGGAGACTTGTTTTCTGTTTGTCCCCTTTTTCTGCTAATACTTAGAGCAGATATGCATTCTGAAGCTAGTAACATGTATGGATGTGAAAGTTGGACTGTGAAGAATGCTGAGTGCCGAAAAATTGATGCTTTTGAACTGTGGTGTTGGAGAAAACTCTTGAGAGTCCCTTGGACTGCAAGGAGATCCAACCAGTCCATCCTAAAGGAGATCAGTCCTGGGTGTTCATTGGAAGGACTGAGGCTGAAGCTGAAACTCCAATACTTTGGCCACCTCATGCAAAGAGTTGACCCATTAGAAAAGACCCTGATTCTGGGAGGGATTGAGGGCAGGAGGAGAAGGGGACGACAGAGGATGAGACGGCTGGATGGCATCACTGACTCGATGGACATGTGTTTGAGTAAACTCCAGGAGTTGGTGATGGACAGGGAGGCCTGGCGTGCTGTGATTCATGGGGTCGCAAAGAGTTGGACACGACTGAGCAACTGAACTGAACTGAACAGTTACACACTTATAATTTGTGCAATGCAGTGCAGAGGCATTGAGGTCTGGGGGGACAGTATGAGGGGGTTCTTCTAGTTTTTCTATCGAGACATTTAGGAAGGCCACTGAACCACCCTAGTCAAAGTCCATGGGGTTGCAAAGAGTCAGACACAACTGAGCAATTGAACAACAAGATTGAACCACCTGAACCTAAGTGTCCTCACCTCAAAAATGAAGAGGTCTTAAAATTCAGTAACAGGGGCTTCCCTGGTTGGTCCAGTGTTTAAGAACCTGCCTTGCAATGCAGGGGTCTCAGGTTTGAGCCCTAGTAGAGGAAGTAAGATCCCACATGCCAAAGAGCTAGAGAGAAGCCTATGAAAGAAGACCCAGCACAGCCAAAAAAAAAATTCTATAACAACTATAAAATTTGGATTGATGGATTTTTTTTAAGCTTCTGTATCTCACTATACTATCTATTTATACTATCCATATACTATCTATACTACTGAGCTACTGAACTATCTATCCACCTAATACACACTGACCACCCAGCAGAGCCGAGGGCACCACTGTCTGCCAGGCAATATAGCACTGAGCAAAAATGGAAGAAAGTAAGAGTGTTCAGCAAATCGGAATATGATTTTAATGAAGTTTGATTTCAGGAGGGCATTGACTTAATTATATAAATTCAAAACTCTTTTACGTTCAATCCGGGGAAGTAATAAAAAGTATCCAGCCCAACCAAGAGTCATGGAAATCGTGAAAATAGGAGCTCCTAACACATCTGCAGAGAGCTGTGAGCAGAGTGCACAGCTGGGAGAGATGAAAACACAGCCTTTTCCTGGGTATTGTTTCTCAGGACTGGATCACAGCTTCAAAATGTGTATGTCCCATTCTTAGCACAATGCTCTAACTTACACCCTAGTAAATATTTTTGCAAGATAATATTTAACGATAAAGGTATTTTGCTCACTAGACTTTCCCTGTCAACAACTGGAAATTGACCTCTAACTTGGCCAAAGCTGAACAAACAGTGGAGGTGGCTATTTGCATCTGTGGCTTCTAAAATGCCTTCCTTTTTTAAATCTGGTATGAAAGAGTTTCCTCTAGTAAAAAGGAAAAAAAAAAAAAAAGTACCAAAACAAAAGCCTCCTATTATTCTCTTTTTCTTCCTTTTCTTCCCCTCCTTCCATTTTTTTAAATGTGGACCATTTTTATGTCTTTACTGAATTTGTTACAACCTTGTTTCTGTTTTATGTTTTGGTTTTTATGGTTGTGAGATATGTGCAATCTTAGCTCCCTCACCAAGGATGGAACCTGCACCCCCTGCATTGAAAGGTGAAGTCTTAACAGTTAGACTGCCAGCGAAGTCCTTCCATCCTTTCCAGTTTTATTTTTTTTTGTTTTGTTTTTTTTTGTTTTTTTTTTAATTTTTTATTAGTTGGAGGCTAATTACTTCACAACATTTCAGTGGGTTTTGTCATACATTGATATGAATCAGCCATAGATTTACCCTTTCCAGTTTTAGAATGTCCTTTAGACCAGCAAAAGAAGAGTCTATTTTGGAAAGCCAAATAGTTAACATTGATGAGCAGAATGCCATTTGCAATAACTCCTCACCCACTTGCCTAATTAAAGATGAGATTATGATGTGTGGAATTATCACAGGGAATTTGAATTTTTAAGTGTTTCCTCACTATCTCATCTCCTTTCCTCTCCCTGAAACATCTAGGGAAGTGATGCTTATAGGTGAATACGCCTGCAACTGCGCTGAAATACACAGAAAAGCCCCCATCTGTGTCAGGCAGAATGTTTTACTACCAAGACATCATTCACTCAGGGGTCCAGACTCTAATGTCATGATTTTACCACAACTTTCCTAAAAGTCGTTTCCTTTCTCTAACCCTCAGTTTCCTCTCAGTAAAATGAAGAGTCTAGAAAGACACATTTTTGGCATTTGGCAATTTTATGAATGGTAAGAGGCAACAACTGGTGGCAGAAATTTTACAGAAGGCCTTGCTTTTGCAGATTTAGAACATTCAGGCCAGTTCTAAGAGGTTATGTTCTGTCCACATCTGACCTCGACCTTATGGAAGGAAATACGAAGTGTACAGTTCAACACAGCATCCCTCTGTTGTGAGTTTGGTGCTGAATAAGGGATCTGGGAGACTTATTCTTTTGGATTTATTTTTGGATTGTGTTTTCCAAGCACTTCGGAGCACCACTGGACCCTCCCCTCCGCAGCCCCCCCTCCCCCCACCCCGGGGGCAGTTTGGAAACTTCACCTCAACCCAGAGACCATCAGCTGTGAGCAGCCTTGGAGGTGGGTTTCATTGTTTTTATGGGGATTGAACTGTATAGGTGGGATGTAGATCCAAGTCCATACGCCATGGAGAAATACTCCTTCCCAAAAGTGGCTCAGGACTATTTTAAAGTCACAGCTAAAGATTTACTGTCTGTCGCCCTGGGGCTCGCCTGAGTCTAAAAATAGTTGTCCCCACCTGCTTGGGGAGGGAGAATGGCTGAGAACAGCGAGAAGTAAAACCTGAACCACCAGGAAACACACAACAAAGTCACATCCAGCCCCCAGATCTGATTGTCAAAGGGTGGCTATGACAGTTGATTTCCCATCAGTTACATTTGTAAAGGTGTTTTGAGGATGGAGATAAAATGAGAGCCAATTGGACATCCTTTGGGCTTAAGACCAAGTCGAAAATTGTATTACATCACCTCTGTAACAGCAGCTTAGTGACATCAGAGAAATGACTGGAGCGAATGGCCTGACAATTGCCCCTTGGCCCAGCTGGGGTCAGCCCTCGGGCTCCTCAATTCCAAAAGATGGACTTAACGCTTGAGACAAAGTGGCCAGCCTTTCTCTCCCCAAAGTAGACCATAGGTTATTTGGCCCTTGTCCAAGGACTGAAAACAACACTTTGTCTGGGCATTTCTGGGAGCTCATATTTGTGTAAAGGAACTGACACTGCTTTGTGTGTGTGTGTGTGTGGGGGGGTCCTTAAGGAATATTTGATTAATATACCTATGCTGAGGCCTCCCTATGATAACTTAAATACTGGGAAAGGAAAATTCAGGCCAATTTTTTCTATTATTTGGCTATTGTTTGGCTTCCCTCTGGCCATTTTCTACTTACTTTACTATACTTCTCCGTCCGTCCAGCTGTCCACCTATCTGTCGCAGGATGGAAAGTTTAAACTGGGAAGTTTCAAGTTTCAGGGGGGCTGTTTCACTTGCATTCCTATTAACATATTGTATAATGACTGTTTAATCTTTGGGCAAGATATTGAGAGGAGGTAGGGGTGGGAGAGACAGAGACCTTACTTGGGTGCTTGACTGACCCAGCTGGACTCAATCTTTATTTCCGTGTGTCTATTATTTCCCTGCCTCATACTGTAGTTGAGACTGCAGATAAATTTAGAAAGCACATTTGAATACAGGAAATGGTTTCTGATAAAGAAAAACATGCCTCCCCTCCCCCCTGAAATACACACACACACACATACACAGACCTCCCCACAACTCAGACATAATCTGTGAGTCCTGTGTTGCAGGAGGCCCCCTAGTCTGGGGTGAAGGACACAGTCCAGTGTGGCTTGTTTTGCTGCTTCGGTTCAATTCCTAGAGTTAGGTTTCTTTTACCCTCTGAGGTCAGTCATGATAGACCCGCTGCAGCGTTCCAGATGGGAAATTCATGGATTCCAAGCATTTCAGTTTCTTTTCATTCAAATGGATAAAAGCTAAGGGAACATGTGACACTTGCATTGTCCCATTGTATGGGAGCAAAAATATGACGCCATATTGTCTCATTTTATAAGAAAATCCTGAAGGAGTCTTATGTTTAAGCAAGGTACCAAATGCTTTATGAGGTCTGTTCTAAGGCATGATTTACTGTGTAAACATCATGTAGGTGACTAGGGAAAATATGCACTGTGAGTTGTTTAATACTTAGAAGAGTTTTAAGTGGTGGAGCTTGAAAAGATATTCCAGCAATCAATTATCGATGCAGGGGAAAATGCCACATAGTATTGATTCTCTTGCATAAGTGCAAGTTTTTCCATTGCAGTGTATTCCAGTGGCATTATTCCTTGATTTTTATTAATAATAAATTCAGTACAGAATGTTAAGAGAATATTAGGAGTTATTTTAGAATACATATTTTCCCATTAAATTTACTCATAGTCTTTTCCATAAGAAGAAATATGTTCTTCTGTAAGAAAATATGTAGTTGATGATAGAAACTTTTCCTCACCTCACTTAAAAATAAGAATATCTTATTTCAGATTAGTCCTCACTCTAAAAGAGTTTAGAAATCTTAGAAATGTGTAAATCTTTTAGAAATCCATCCTGTATCCCCTTTAATTTGATCTCATCTTTTTACTTTAATGTGATTAGACTCCTAAATAGTGACCTCTCAGCAAACCAAAGACAAGAACAAGAAAGCACTCAGGCTGAGTTCAGGTCTCAGAAATTTGAGTCAACTTTCTCAAGGATGTATCAGTGTAGACTCAGAAATACACTCATTTGGAAGGAGGCAGAAGTCGGCTCAGAAAGTTATATATTAAGGCGGGATCCAGGAGGGAAATTCCTGTACTGTAACTCTACATTATTTGGAAACAGTGATAGGCGTGAAGCAGAAACTGTAGCCAAAGGGGAACAGGTGTTGGAGAAATTCCTGCTCAACCTCCAGGCCTTGGGAAGGACCCAGGGGACTCTGCTCCCTGCTGGGCTGAGGTTCTCAGGTCAGCGCCGGTTCTCGGTGGATGCCTGCTGCCCAGAGAGCTGATACAGGACCATCTACCCCGGACACAAAAACAAGGTTTTTTTCTTTTACTTTGGCCACACCACGGGACTTGCAGGATCTTGGAATTAGAGCTGGAACCTCAGTGAAAGCACCGAGTCCTAACCGTTGGACCGCCAGGGAATTCCCAAGCATCGTTTTTAAAAGTGCTATTGTGTACTGTTACACTGTACTTCCATCATTTATTCAGTAGGTCTCATGACCTATTTATATAGGTGGTCTGTGTGATAAAAAAAACACATGAGGACTCAAGAAAACCATCCTATTTCAAAGTCGATTTCTTGTGAGATATTTTTCTAGATATTCTGGAGGAAGAAGCCTGCTTGTATGGCCCAGGAATGATTGGCAAACCAATAATAATACTCTGTTGTTGTTTTTCCAAAGAGAAGAAAAACATCTCATCAGAGAAATCTGAAGGCTTAGAACCGAGGTCATGCGATATTGTCAGATGCTGTGTCAGACATGACCATCAAGGAGTGGGGACCTGAGGAACATGGGGCAGGGTCAGAGCAGGAGCTGGGCCGCTGATAGGAGAGGCTCCTGCCTGGTCTCAGGGATGAGGGGCGAAAGCCTGGGAAGTTCCTCAGGCCCTGGGGTGATGGGGTGAAGGTAGGAGAGAGCAAGCTGAGTTCCTCCCATCTAACCAGCGACTGCTGGGTATTTGCCAACAACACACTCTATGTTTCAGATTGAGAAGTAGATAAAACTTCTCAAGGATAAAACTGTCCTAAGGTGTCTAAGCCAATGGTTCTCAGCTGGGGGTGATCTGGCCCTTCCTCTCACTGCCTTTGCCAGGGGCCACTGGGCAGTGTCTGGACACATCTTGGGAGTCATAACTGGGGGTGCGGGTGCTACTAGTGGATGGGGGCCAGAGGTGTGGCTGGTCCTCCCCCAGTGCTCATGGTGGCCCCACCCGTGGGAATATCTGGGCTGAGATGTCAGTAGAGATGTGGAGACATAGTCTAAAGTAGTTGGAAGGAAGTAGATTTTAAATGTTTGTATATACACAATTAGCATGTTTCTCATATAATGCAAATCATATATAATCTATATAGTATATAAGTACATAGTATATATGATTTATATAATAAAATATAAACACATATTTATATATTTTATTATAATAATATATTAAATGTATTATATATCATATTTTCACATATTATAATATATGGGCCTCCCTGGTGGCCCAGATGGTAAAGAATCTGCCTGCAGTGCAGAAGACCTGGGTTCAATTCCTGGGTTGGAAAGATCCCCTGGAGAAGGAAATGGCAACCACTCCAGTATTCTTGCCTGGAGAATCCCACGGACAGAAGACCCTGGTGGACTACAGTCCATGAGGTAGCATAGAGTCAGACAGGACTGAGTGACTAACACTTTCACATTATAATATATAAATATATTATGAGTGTATTATAAATATATTTATATAGCTATATATTATTAATTAGCATTATATGATCATAAATTTTATATAAATTATGATTGTTTATAATTTGGTTGTATATGAAAAATATTAATAGATATATGTGCATGTATTTATAAGTTTATACATATATACATGTGCATAGGCATATGAAACAGAAAGAAAGTGCTGGGTTAGAAAGCTAAACTTGTTGCCTTACAGAGAACGATAACAACAGTGTGGTCCATGTGCCTGGCCCCCCATGACCTCACATAGCCCGACAAGCCTCAGTTTCCTCATCTGTAACAGTGTGATAAAAATAATGTCTACTCCAATGGGCTCAAGGATGTAATTGTATAACACAGGGAACATAACCAATATTTTGTAATAACTGTAAATGGGAAGTAACCTTTAAAAACTGTTTAAAAAATTTTTTAAAAATGTCTACTGCAGAGTTTCCAAGAGTATTAAATAATATAAAACACTTACGTTGGTGTTTTGTGAATAATAAACCCTGAATAGATATTTGCTCTAATTTTTCAGTTTTTAGCATTGCACCTGAGCTGTTAAATGGAAATGAACCTAAATTTGAGGTGACTCAGAAAAATCATGTATTAACATGGGGTCTTTGGTGTTGATTAATAAAGAAATGAAATGCGATTCTCAATAAGAGCTCTTGTTTTCTAGTCCTTGTCACAGACTGTAAAGGGAGTGAAGTGGTATCTGTTGGGAGAATCCCGACTGGAGCAGCAGGACAGGGCATGAACCTTAGCCTTTCAACTGGTGGAAGGACCCATGTCCAATGTAACAGGCTCTGGGGCCTTCAGGAAGGAAGCCCGAGAGCCAGTGGTGAAGTGAAAGTTGCTCAGTTGTGTCCGACTCTTTGTGACCCCATGGACTATACAGTCCATGGAATTCTCCAGGCCAGGATACTGAAGTGGGTAGCCTTTCCCTTCTCCAGAGGATCTTTCCAACCCAGGGATGGAACCCAGGTCTCCCACATTGCAGGTGAATTCTTTACCAGCTGAGCCACCAGGGAAGTCTGAGGACTAGCCAGTGGGATAGCCACGAAACCAGGGTTCACCATTAGTTCAGTCGCTTCTCGAGTGCTTCCAAAGAAAGGTTAACGCACCTGCACAGAAGTGTCCTTTCTCACCACTGCTAGTGGAGTGTAACACTTTTAAATGGCCTTGTGGAGCTTTCTGGGCTGTGGTTTATGCAAGAATGTTCCAAGAACCTAACCAGTCCAGGAGGCGCAGAAATGAAGGTGATGGGAGCTGCATACCCACCCAACACCATCTGCCCATCTGGAGAGGAACTTGGGACAGCTGATCCTGAGGAACCTCGCCGACTAACGTCCCGTGAGTGACTCAGCGGTGCACTGGCTGCTGTCCCGTCTGAATTTTCCCACGGGAGGGGGTTGGCATGGAGCAGGGGCTGTGGGCTACTTTTCTGTATTCACTGTGTCCAAGTACTTGGAGATCTTTACTTTCCCCAGGGTCCCACAGAGCTCCCCCACTGGGGATGCTCCAGAAGAGGGAGGGCAAGTCCCGTCCCTTCCACACAGAATGGGGACGCATCCTTCTTTTCTTAATATAAATTATGAGATTGAAGTTCCAGATTGAAATAACAAGTGTTTTTTAAAATTTTTCCCATGAGAGAAATACCCGCTAAAAAGGAGCAAAGAATTCTCTAACATCTTGCATGAACATAACACCCATTTAACTAAGAGACATACCCTGCAGGGGCCACACACACCTTAAAGTAGGTAATTAAGTTCTTGGGGCAGAGTCCCAGAGGTGGGAGAAGGTGTCTGTGGTGCGTACGTGCGATGGTGCCTGGCTCAGCCTGGTGGGTGTGATGAGCTGGGCGTGTCCCCATCTCCCCCCCACACCCCCTCTTCTCCTCCCTTCCCCACACCCTCCTCCTTCCCCCACTTTATCCATCACAGCAGAGCTGCTCCCACAGCTCAGCACATTCAGGAACATGGCGTTGAGCTGGCTTTTTAAACCCAGGAACACAAGGACGGTAAAAGAGCGGCTTCAGGGATGCTCATCTCTGGCTTCACTGAACGTATCTGTTTTCCTTATTCCAATTATTATTTGAACAAATGGAATCACGTGGAATATCTAACAAGTGGGTGGAAGGGGATGGAGAGCAGAGGACAGCAAATTTTTCAGGCATAAGAACGACAGCAGAGATGTCAGCGGGACTGCTCTATCCTTGGCCACACTGGCTTGTGCTGTGGAGGTGCCTGGTGGGTCCACGATGCTACGTCACCTGAGACAGGTGTCTTGTGAGGCTGGCCTCTGTCCTGACCGCCGACTTGGGGACAGTTGTGACTTGGGAGCCTCTGCACCACCCCCGTGTCCCAACTCCACCAGGGCAGTAGGACTCTGTGTGTTGCCCTCCCACCCATCCTAGAAAGAGTTGGTTTGCTCTGGGGTCCTCTGGGTGCTGGGGCACCACGAACCCCCCCTTTCCTTTCCCAGGATCAGACCCATGACGCACCGTGTGGCCTCGAGATGGATTCAAGCTACAAACCTCAAGCCGAAAGGGCCCAGCGAACACGTGGTGGACTTCCCCCTACCCCCTCCAAGGTGAGGTCACTGAGACATTGAGCTCCTAAAACAATCAAAGGGGCTTTTTGTTTTCTTCTTCAAATATGTTCCATGTTACTTTCAGAATGATGTAGAGTTGCAAGTGTTCTTAAAATTTGGCCTGTGTTGAAGGCCAGGATACAGGGTGATCATGACAAGAACCGTAAGGCTGACCAGCATGGTCAGGGGACACCTCTCAGGTCCCCATCTCTCCACCTCTGAGCTCACAGTACTTTTCTTTTAAAATAGTTTTATGCTTAGGAAGGATCCTTATGCCTTATCTTTAGAGAAATTTGAGCTTAAATTTCAGAACCAAGGAGAACACTGAACACTGGTAATGACCGGTCCCTTCTTTTACAAAGTGGCCCCAAAATATGCACACTTCTCTCCTCTTTCTTTTTTTTTTTTTTTGGTACATGTTTAGAAGTGAGAATCTGCATAATATTTAGGATGAAGAGAAGCTGAGCTTTTAATCTCTGAGCAAAAGGCCTCGGGTAACTTTCAAGTTCCTCTGAATCTTCTGATTTTCACTCTGGTTCAAAAACCATAGCTCCACGTGCAGTTGAGAGGGCATTTTCTCCCACTTGTGACTTCTGCATTTGGTATCAAGTCTTTGGTTACGTGCCTGGCTTCGAGAATGAGGCCATGCTTTCTTTCCAGGAGTCCCAGCATCAGGGCACTTCTCTATGGTGGGAAGAACAGCTCAGAGTGAGCCAGGGACCTCCAACCCATCCAGGCAGCAGACACCAGTGAGTCCTGGCTTGTCCAAATGCCCATCTGGACGATGTAGGGTTGAAGAGAAGCTGTTCTTAGTGATAGGCCTGATACAGGAAATGAAAGACGGAACCAATGGTTTCGACCAAGTGACAGCAGAACTGAAAGTCTGCAAATAAAAATTGCAGATCCTTAATCACAACTTTCTCTCTGCTCAGACTGTATAAAAACACGCAATTCTATAGGAGACTTGTCTTTTATTTTTTGTCCAAAACCTCTTGAGTCATTTTGACTTCTGTCTCTTGATTTAGGTTTGACTCTGAAAGCAAAGCAATAGTAAAACACCTCATTTCCTTGCTCTGCACGTTCTGCACTCGGGCATGTTCTCCACCCAGGGTTCTGCTCAGAGGACCGTCCTTCCATCACAGCCTCACCGTGCTCAGCTAGATCTACTCTCTGGGCATCCTTGAGACAGCGGAGAAGCACCTCAAACCCTGACTCTTTGTTTCATTTCTAAGCCAAATATTTGGGATTAAAAAAAAAAAAAAAAAGAGTATGGAGATAAAGCCATCACTGACTGTGGAAAGGCGTGTTAGCCAAAAAAATAAGTTGGACACATCTATTAAAAACTGAAGACTAAATGAGCTGCAATTATAAGCCAAGGTAATCTTTTTGAGACCCCAGCCCCAACTGTGTAAGCCTTTCATCCTTGGGGTTCTTGCTTTTGACTTACTGAATCCTCAGTTAGAAAATGGGACTCGTATGCAAACAATTTTGCAATTCTTTGAGCATCTACCTTTGATCCAGACCCATTCTGCAAAGAGTTAAAAGAACAAACGTGTATGGTTTTCTGCATTTGGGGGGAAAAGGGAACTGATCGTGAGCAGCCTTCAGAAATCTCTCGTGGGCAAATAATGAAGCTCAGATTGCTGACGAGTGACACTGTCCTCCAGCATTTGTTCTCGGGAAACCTTCAGAGACCTGCAGCTCATGAGGACCCCCTCCTACCCATCTGCTCATTGGAAGCGACAGTTGAATTAAAATTTTTCTCTCTATAAGAACACAGCAAATAGATTTCATATGGGAAGCGACTTGCAAACCCAAGCTCTTCTGTTGTGAATACACCACGTCAATATATTTTAGTAAGCATGTATTACTTATTGGACCTGAGAGCCTTTAGGCAACACCTTAGAGTTTATTTTTTCAGTCTGTAGATTTTATTGTTTTAATGGGAGGTACCTAAGGGCAAGTGGATTCCTCCAAGCTTGTCCTAAGTGTCATTCTTGCTGAAGCAGGAGCATGTGGTGGACAGAAGGATGGAAGCCTGAGAATTCTTGGGCATGACACAAGCTGCTTAGCAAATAAGGATAAAAACAGTTTCTTCATTGGATTAACTATAGGGATAAAGTAACCATCTATATCAACTAACACAAAATTACCCCCAAAAGTAATTATCCTGGAAATAAATTTTTCTAAGCAATAGTCGTCTGTAAGGTTAGTACATCCCCCCACCTCTGAGTCTACAATGTGCTGCCCCATCTGACTCTACAGGTTGAAATGAACCCACAACCGTGAGGCCGTGAGCTAAGCTGGGCTCTGCTTCACCGTCTACTCTCCAGCCTCCTGGACCATTCCTTTCTTGGCCTCTAGAAAAGGTAAGTTCCCTTCATTTGAGAAGAAAGGGAATTAATATTTGTAAATGCCTGTTTCATAGGATTCCCAGAGAGTTTTGCAAGGAAGATATTGTCCCTTTTTCACAGATGTCACGCTGAAGGCTCAGAGAGGTTGAGTGACTCACACACAGTCACACAGCTCAGGCATGGCAGAACTCGAACTTGGTTCTAAATCCCCCTGCATTCTATGGTCCCAGGCCTCCTCCCAGGGCACAAGTCACAACCCCACTATCCAGTTTTGTGAGGACACGCCTCGAATCTCTTCAGGCATCTCACCCAGGTCCTTCCTTCTGGTCTGAGGCTGAGGGCGCGGCGCCTCTTGGACTCAGGCCCAGAAGACTAAGTCCTGGTGAGATGCGTCAGGCAACTTTCCTAAGCCTGACCGATTTTCCCAGAACAGGTACGGATGGGTGAGGGAAGTGCAGAATCTTGCTCGACAGCCCCACCCCCAGGGCCCCCTCCTGACTCACAGGCCATCTGGGGGCGAGTTGAGGAGACCTGAGTCACTGCAGCTCCCAGAGGGCCGCACCCCATGAGCCTGAATAATGCCCCAGTTACCCTGCAGTGCTGAGGGGTCACCAGCAGTTTAGTTGAATAAAGGTCTGTATGATGCTTGGGGCTCAGGGACACTGGCTGCTGCAGCCTTAGGGGCCCCTTTCTTAGACAGGGATGGGGGCGCCTGCTCTCACAAGTTTGGGGGAGAGTGAAGTGAGACAGTATTCACCATGGATTCGTGGGCACACTCTCTCAGCCCCATGATAGACATGCCATCTGAAGTGCAGCAGTGGAGTCCAAAAGCCCAGGCTGCAATGCGTGCTGTTGCAACCCATTCTCCATCCCCCAATTGTGGCCAGCCCACGACCTCCAAGGTCAAGGAAGCTGCCATGACTGTGACTCAGTAGGAAGCAGACAGAGTGGGGAGCCAGAAGGCCTGAGTTCTAACAGGTCTAACATTAAGGTCTTGCTACATGAGAGTTCATGGCATTTGTATTTCAGACTCAGGGAGCAACACATGGGGAATAACAGGCAGAGACCAGAAAGCTGCAGCTCTGAAATTGGTCCCTGTTGAAGCTACATTCTGTGGGACTTAGACGTGTGACATTTGAGGAGCCTGGGCTCCGTATCTAGAAGACGTTATAGGATTGAGCTCAAAGCTGAAGCAGATTATACTGTTTGTCACATGTTTAGCCCTTTGTCATTCAGTTGCTAAGACATATCCAACTCTTTGTGAGCCCATGGTCTGCAGCACGCCAGGCTTCCCTGTCCTTTACTATCTCCCGGAGTTTGCTCAAACTCATGTCCATCGAGTCAGTGATGCCATCCAACCATCTCATCCTCTGTTATCCCCTTCTCCTCCTGCCCTCAATCTTTCCCAGCATCAGAGTCTTTTCCAATGAGTCAGCTCTTCACATCGGGTGGCCAAAGTATTGGAGCTTCAGTTTCAGCCTCAATCCTTCCAATGAATATTCAGGGTTGATTGGTTTGATCACCTTGCTGTCCAAGGGACTCTTAACAGTCTTCTCCAACACCACAGTTCAAAAGCATAAGTTCTTCAGCACTCAGCCGTCCTTATGGTCCAAGTCTCACTTCCACCCATGACTACCGGAAAAACCATAGCTTTGACTATACAGACCTCTGTCAGCAAAGTGATGTCTTTCCTTTTTAATATGCTGCCTAGGTTTGTCATAGCTTTCATAGGTTTGTTGAGCCTTTGCCAGCAGGTAAATTCCTCCCATCTGGGCTCTGCTTCCTGGGATGGGGGGACCTGAGAGGTAGATGTCCCCCATTTCAGAAGAGGACACTCCAGAGTTCAAGGGACTCCAGGAGATCTCATCTAATGGTTAGAAACTTCCAAAGCTGCCCTTTGGCTCAGGTCTGCTGGATCCTAAAGCACTTTCACCATCTGGTCTAAGGCCTGTGCAGAGACTTGTCCCCAATGGCCCCTCACTCACTTCATCACAGTTGTAGAAAGGGGATGGATGGATGGGTTTGACCAGTGACCACTGCATTGGGAGGGGCCTCAGAAAGGATGTCGAGGAATTGAAGCAGAAATTTCACCAAGGTAGTGACCAGCCTGTTCATTCTGTAGGTGGCAAGCCTCGAGTGTGGTCTGTACCCACGGAGCTGATACTGTTTGTGGCTGTCACTGCTGTTATTTGCTGGGAGTAGGGGAGTGAAGGAGTCTGGTCACTGTTCTGTTTTCCTCCAGTCCTGAGCTCATCTTGCTCCCAAAGTTTTCTCTAACCTTGAAGCACAGCAAACTCGAGCCTTCAGGAGGACAACGTCAAGTGTAGACAAAGCATGCTCTATCTGAGTTATGCAAATGAGGGTGATCTGACCATTTCATAAGCAGGCGGCTGCCAGTCTGTTCAACCAGTGCTTAGCAACACCACCATCTCAGAAAACCTTCTCTCTACCAGCAACGCATGTCCTCTTTATACGAAGAGAACTCTCAGTAGTGGGCCCATAGTAGAAACTGACTGATCATTAGGGAAAGATGAATATTATCTATGTGACATGTGTATCCAGGACAGGAAACTACAGCAGCGTCTCCTTGTAAGGCAGGAAGCAGGCGGCTGCAGTCCTGATTTCTGTCTTTCATTTTTTAGAGTAACTTGCTGGAGCAGAGCTGGCAAAAGTGTAGGCATATTCAACAAACAGCCTTAACTGCTCAGGTCATACCAAGAATAGTAGCTGTATCTGTATGTGCTATTTTGGACTGACATTTTTCTATTTCTGTTAATTTCAGGAGACTATTTTAAAATTATTTTTCCCAGATGACAAAAAAGAAAGCACAGCAATCAGCTGAATCTGAATTGAGCGAACTCTGATGGGAATCACCCACCTTGGCGCCAGGTCCCAAGCTGAGCTCATTCCGTGGATCATTTCTAGTTCTAATGACAGTCAGCGCCTTGGCTATTTATTGTCATCCCCAGTGTTACAGGTGAGAGAATCAAAGCAGAAGGAGGTAAAAAGAAGGGAGGTGGGTGGGCTGCAGCATCCTAGTGTTTGAGCCCAGTCTTCCAGGGATGCTGAAGCTCCAATACTTTGGTCACCTGATGAGAGGCGCCAACTCATTAGAAAAGACCCTGATGCTGGGAAAGATTGAGGGCAGGAGGAGAAAGGGGGTGGCAGAGGATGAGATGGTTGGATGGCATCACCAACTCAATGGACTTGAGTTTGAGCAAATTCTGGGAGATATTGAAGGACAGGGGAGCCTGGCATGCTGCAGTCCATTGGGTCTCAAAGAGTTAGACACAACTGAGTGACTGAACAGCAGCAACTCCATTTAGGGTGTCTTTTTTGTGTGTTTGCTCCTGATGGCTGTGGCACCAGCCTCAGCGATCCAGGGAGACCAGCATCTCTGCCTGCATGGAATATCTTGACTGAAGTGACAGAGCTGGGGTGGACCCTGGCCAGGGACCAGCCTTCAGGCGCTGGAGCATTTTATTTGTTGCTGAGATGTCCTGAAAGGATGCTTCCCTGGGGTGGCTCATAAAAATCAATTGACTGGGAAAGTTGCTAAAAAAATGATGGCATGTGAGAAAAGTTTCTACCCAAGGGATGTGAGACAAAAACAGCCTTTTATCTAAGAGAAAAGTGGACAAGACCTCATTTCCTCTAGGTCTCCTGGGACCAGGGACAGAATCAGGAATGTTGGTGTGGGTCTTCTAGTCAATACCTGCAACCCACGTAGAAAGGGCCCCTTGCTCAGGTGACTAATCAATACCCATAGCCCCTGTAGCAGGGTCCATTCCTCAGGCGAGAGCAGGCTCAGAGCTTCTGGAACTTGTTTTGGTTACACAGATGCACGTGGGAGCCATTCAAAGTCAGTTTTTTCACCTCAAACGCTCACCGGATCATGTTACTTTCAACAGGGAAAAGACTGCAAGCCCTTGTAGTGCACGATCACATCCAACACATGATGAGTCACATGATGATGACAGCTCAGTCACCTACTTGACCTTGAAGGAAAGACGACCTCCATGGCCTGCAAGCAGCAAAACCAATGTCCCACGGCAGGATGTAGGAGCAGGCTGCGAGAGAGGAACTTGCAGACGTTTTAACTGGTCATCAAGGACGCCATGCCTATTGTTCAGTGTGTCCAGCTCTTTGCAACCCCATGGACAGTAGCCTGCCAGACTCCTCTGTCCATAGGATCCTCCAGGCAAGAATACTGGATTGGGTTGCCATTTCCTTCTCTGGGGGATCTTCCCGACCCAGGGATTGAACCCACGTCTCCTATGTTGGCAAGAGGATTCTTTACGGCTGAGCCATCCCAGAAGCCCACCCATTTACTCCTCCTGTGCCAAAGACTCACACCCAGAATTAAAAATGCATTGTATTCAGAGTGGAAGTAATACATCAAAACACTTGAATATTTAAATTGTACTGACAAGTACAGAAAGCTGATTTTCCTACAGCTTTGCTTTCATTTCCCAGAGCAGCTCCACTCAGAGGCATGAGGCTCCTTCTGGAGCATTCAATGCTCCTCTATTCAATTCACATGAGCTGAAGGCAGGGGCACTTGCTAGGTGATGCCTGCTGGCCACAGATCCTGCTGGTGCCATTTACACAAAGCCATGCCCACAGGTGCGTGGATTTCCCCAATCCTTTTCCTCTAATCTTCAGCTACTTCCTCTTCTTCAATAACTTTTCCATCTAAGGTGACAGGGGAGAAGAATGGGCTGAACATGAGGCATGTTCAGCCTTTCTGGACACGGAGGGATAGACATCTATCTAGGGATAGACATCCAGGGATAGATGTACCATAGAGGTCTCATATAGCGGATAAGTTGGGCGGCTGGATTTTATTTAGTGCTTATCCTCGGAATTAAGGTCTCTGTGCTTTGGACACAGGAGGAAGTTGTGGTAGGGTCATCCTTTCATTCATTCGTTGAAGAGGCATTACTAGAGTACCCTCACCAGGGGCTGGGCTCTCAGACATGTAAAACTGTGGGTACACAGTTTGGCCCAAAGGGACTCCTACTCAGGGGGAGGAAGGGAGAGAGGGAGGGGGACAGAGAGAGAGAAAGAGAGGAAAGGGAGACTAAGGAAGCCCAGAGGAGAGGGAGACTAAGGAAGCCAGAGCAGAGGCAGGTGATGGATCCAGATTCTGGAGAGTAGACAAGGCCTGGGGGGTGGGGACACTTTCCTCCATTTCTGCCGATTACCCCTTGGGGAGGAAGCACCAGGTACTCACGCTCTGCAGCACAGACGGAAACAAATACATCTGTGTCCTGACTGGGAGCTCCCAGGCTGTCAGGTGTAGAGGCTCCAGCACTATTGCAGAAGTCAAGGGGGCATCAGGCGTGACTCCCAATCGCGCGGCTGGGCTGTGTGGTCAGATGGGGGCCCCCAGGGACTGCTTAGCAGGTCTAATGGATCCCAAGTTGAGGGCTGTGAGCTGATGGCGAAGGACCATGGGTGTAGAGAGTGCACTGTCATCGGCACGGCTTGGTACACACACAGCCAGCTTTGCTCTCAAAGGCTCAGCTCTAGCCGAGCATCACGAATGAGAAACCAGGCATCTCCCACTGGTATCAGAGGAGGCAAGCAGGAGGCAAGGGACAGGAGCTCCGGGAAGGGGACCCTCCATCACTGGTGTGGCCTGGGAGGCTGGGGGCCAGGTTGGTGTATAAGCTACAGTTTGAAGAGAAGGCTTGGGACTCAGTCTTCTGCTCTGGCAGCCAGAGGGGCTCGTTGCAGGGTGCTCAACAGCTCATCAACACTCCCCAGTGAGTGAATGAGTGAATGAATGAATGAATGGGCTTTGTCCCCGATGCTCCATCACTGACTCCTGAGGACTATGGAGGAGGCAGGCGTGGTTCTGCCCCCACACTTTAAGCAGAGGTGGGCGCCTGTGATGTCTATAGCATCTAAAAATTGGAGACATCAACAGGTAGCAAAGCAAAACCTATTATGACAGTGGAGAGAGATGGGCTGGCTTATCTCTGGGGTTGCCTCCCACTGACCATATGGCTTGGTTGACTGGGCCTTGGGTTCATTCCCTGCAAGAGGAGAATGTGGGTGGCTGCCCTGCTGTCCACTGGAAGCCTGCGGAGCAAATGAAGGTTGACTCACATGCTGGCTGTCGACTTTGTCATCCAGAGGGGCAGCGTGCATCCCGTCATCCCAGTGCTTGCTTCTCGAGGTAATGGCCATGAGATGATTTTACACACAGACAACAGTGACACCAAAACAAACAAAACCTCTGCAGATTATACGGCATTTTATTTACATTAAGGAGACATTGAATGCATGACAATAGGAGTTAGCACGTAAGAAAATGGGTGGTGAAAATTTAAAAAAAAGCAAATAAACACCGGTTAACTCAAAACAAGACAAAATAAAGAAAATAACCAACAAGTGTATCTGAAGGTAAGCGCAGGAATTTTAATTGGAGAGAATATATGCCAAATTCAAGTGCTTCTAGCATCTAGGCTGCTGCCTGCTCATGGATGAGATAGTCCAGACACAGAATCCATTTAATCGGGAAGAAAGTAACAAGTCAAATAATGCACTAACTCCAGAGAATCGTGAGGAGACTGTGGTTCAGTGGCCAGCCAGGCAGAGCCCACCTGACTCAGAAGAATTAGACCTGTCTCAGGGCTTTCCTGGTGGTTCAGAAGGTAAAGAATCTACCTGCAATTCAAAAGACCCAAGTTCAATCCCTGGGTCGGGAAGATTCCCTAGAGAAGGCACTCGCTACCCACTTCAGTATTCTTGCCTGGAGAACCCCATGGACAAAGTAGCCTGGTAGGCTACAGTCCATGGGGTCACAAAGAGTCGGACACGGCTGAGCGACTCATACACTTTCAGGATTTAGAGCTGCTTCTGAAAATGGCGTCAACCAAGACCTCTGGGTTCTGTGTCATTTGTCAAAAGCATTGTAAGTTCAGCTCACTGAGCGTGTTGGTCAGTTCAGTTCTGCCACTGGTCAGAGTGTTCACAGCTTTCATCAGGAAAGCACATCTCTCTCGAAGACTTGCAGAACTTCCTTCCTGTAAGATTGCAGCGCAGCAAGCATTTCAGAAAGAAACTGCTTTATTGATCATAAAATGCAACGTAAACATGGGCTTGTCCTTCACTGAATTCATTGCAAAATTATGTTGTGGAAATTAAATGTGGCTGACTTTTTCCTAATGCTGTGTGTTAAATTCCACTGCTAGACAAATTCGACAGGAAGACAAAAATTATTTTCCTAACTGAGAGATAAATATCTACCGTGGGATATGATCCCTATATCCCTTGTCTCTAATCTTTCAACTATCTGAAAAGGGTCTCACTATTCTCATTTCAGAGATGGGGAAAAAACAAAGCTGAAAGAGTTTCCAGTAACCATCTCCAAGCCAGGGATTAGCGATTCATCTCCTGAGCTACAGGTGAAAATGGTCATCGCTGCCTCCCAGGAACACAATAGGGTAATACCTGCCCAGTCTTTGCAAAATACAATTCATAGAATTCCCTTAAAACACACACACACAATTCTTAGCATGGGCTACTGTTAAGGATTTCCAAGGAAAGTCACCATAAAGAAAGGTGAACGACGTTCCCTGAATGACTTTTCCCATCCTCGTCCTGTCTCTTCATTTCCAGGTGCCGTTTAGACTGGTTGCTTGAAGGCAAGTTCCTTGTTACCTACGGGAAGCCCAGTGGGTGGGTCATGACTGATTAATGATGAACCAGAAGCTGCCGGTAAGCCTTCCTCTCAAACGCCGTAAACATTTCTGGCCAAAATGGGACTGAACCTGCTCCCTTGGTCCCCTCCTCCTGACTCGCTCCAAGTGCGCCCTGCATCAGGGGCTGGAGAAACCCAGGAGGTGGGTGGTGATCCCCTGGGCTGTCCTCATGGGCTACTCTTCACCCAGCAGAGGTTCCCATCCTGGCTTTACTGGAGCTCATCCAGGTCGCAGGGGGCAGCCTCACCCACGCCGGATTCTCAGAGGTCTCAGCTCCTGTCACCTCCTCTCCATCATCTGATGTAGCTGGAGACAGACAGACAGACAGTCCAAATCGTATTGTCACGGTTCAGTCCGTAGGAAACATTGAGGTTCTCTTCCATTTTCTTCAACTAAATATTTTATCTATCTGAATGTTGCCCAAAGGCAAGTTTACCACAAAGAGTTAAATTTTTACAGTTAAAACACTCACACATGTATACATATATGTCTCTTGGGAAGTCAGCACAGCTTTTGAACTTTTGAGTAAATGACCTATTTTGGGGAGGATGGTAAACTGAGTGAACATAGGGGTGACAGTCGGTGAAGATTTTGTCAAATTCCTGTTGAAAGGGAAGACAGGGAACAGTTCACTTACTGCCACTTCACCTGCCCCACCGGGTCACCACTCTGCCATCTCCGTGGCCATGCAATCAGCAAACGACACCCAGGCAGGGCCACCTGCTTTGACGGTGAGTTAATTGATAAAGCCCATGCTTGTCATCACCTATCTTGAGCATCTGGAAGCAAGTCTTGCACAACCACAATGAAATGTGGTAACGTGAAGCTTAAGAAATCGAGGGGAACAGAGCTAGGCTCAGTCCATACATGCAAGTCACCAGCATGTGTGCTTGGAAATCAGGCAAGTACAAAGCTTCCAAGATGTGATTTCTGCATCATGGTGAACATGATCCACTGTCAGCAGCTAAGCCTTGTAAAAAGTTACTAATTGTTTGTTCACGTCAGCTTTGGATGGGAGCTACGAATTTAAGGAAGAGTTCTAGATCATATGACATCTTTTTTTCTTTTTCTTTTAGTACAATTATGTAAAGGGAAGTCAGCACTAGGTTTAGCAACATAAGTGTGCAGGAACTAATGGTGACAAAGGGCATTCTAGTGAAATCTGACTTTTATTGAAAATTCTGTGCTTACTGCTCAGTCCAGCACGACTCCTATGAGGACATGTGGTACCCAGACTCCATCTCGTCTTTGTCTCTTTCCATTCATAGGCGTTTAGGGAATTCTCATTAAAATTACTTAGAGTGAAACAGAGAGACCATGTTATAAAATAAATCTGGTTAAATACACTTTGCTGTATTGCCTCATTTATGTGATGCATGGACCTAATTTTCTTCTCTTTGTGTCTTAACTATGTACATTAGGTGATGCTTGCCAATTAATGCAGGATGTCACATCCCTGATTGCTTTCTCGAGCTTCTTAAACATTAAAAATAAATATGTGCCATCTGTCTCATTTCTTGAAAGCGATTCAAAATGGTTACTTTTGTTTGCTTAGGATTACAGCACAGTTTATAGCTTCAGTGCTTCTGAATTATAAGAAAGTTCTGTCTCCCTTTCTTAAAACTAACTTCATTTTAAGGTAAATCCATCAGAGTGGAAGGCTCTGGTGAGACAGAAACTAGTGCCAGATGTTGATTAAACCCTTGGTCTTTGGCATTTGAGAGACATGGCCTGGATGCCAGGCCTGATGCATCCTACTGAGCCACCTAGAAAAAGCAACTTCGTCTAGTGGTGCCTCAGTAGTCCTCACCTGTGAAGTGGGGATAATGTCTACCATGTGAAGTACACTGGGAAATATATATAAAGTCACACACAGACACACATATATAACATATTCCCTCCCTGGTTCATAGTTAAGACACAACAAATGGTAGATACTATCGCTTTCATCATCACCCAGTTTGAGGAGGGGAATATTTCAAGTTGGGAAGGAAAGTTGTTAAAAAAACAAAAGCCTAGCTTACCACAAGCCGCAATTACTGAAGCCTGTGTGTCTGAGAGACCATGCTCTGTAACAAGAGAAGCCACCGCAGTGAGGAACTGTGGCACCACAACTAGAGAAAAGCCTTTGCAGCAATGAAGACCCAGCACAGCCAAAGATAAAAAAATAAAATAATAAATAAATGCAATTTTAAAAGACTTAAGAGAAAAAGAAAAAAAAATAGCTCATGGTGGCATAAGGTTAAAAACTAAGAAGGAAGTTACATAGGAAAGCTATGTTCTTTCTCCACAGCAATTAAAATATAAGAGTAAACAACCTGACTCCATCGCCTCCCCCACCCTCTGGGCACACAGGTCAGCTGGGAACCTGTGCGATGGGATTGGTGAGCTGGGAGAACTTAGAGGCTTTGGGTCTGCCGTGGCTACAATGGCTGTTTTCAAAGAGTTGTTCTTTGTTTTTGTTTTTAATTAAAAAAATGGTATGTATTATGGCACCAAATGTCTAAATAACTTAACTATAATTAAAGGGGCAAGGGGATATTTGAGAACGTCCCCCTCTCCATTCTAAGTCAGAGCAATTTTCTCAACAATACCATCTACTGTGGCGTGAGAGAACTTTCTAGATCTGAGCAGAGCATTCCGAGGAGGGTGGACGTGTAATTTGAAGTCCACCCTATACTCACAAACCACAGAATTGCAGTGCTCTACAAAACGCTAGATACATGTGACCAAGCCCAAAATACTTCAGCAATAAGAAAGCTGAGGTCCAGTGTGGCTCAGCAAATTGTCCAAAAGCACACAGAACAGATCTTTTCTTTTAGCTAGGTTTCAACACTTTTGTTAAGCAGAGTGAAAATTTTTGTCCTTCTATAAATATCCTGGGTTTACAGCTGATTCCTTGCATGGCAGTTCTCCTAGCAGCCTTATTTGAACATAACTGGGCTGTTCGGCATAGTCCTCGCATGACAAAGTGGTCAAATCTCACTAGTAGCCGAGAATGCATTATCAAGCCTTTATTTAGCGCTACAGTCAGGGCAATCCAACTATTAGTCATCCTGACATGTGCTTCGAACACAACACACCCAAGAATCCCGGCAAAAACTGCATCTGCTTCCTTCACCCTCCCACACCACACTCCTTTCGAATGGCTGGTATTTTTACCACAGTTCTAGAAAGAAAATTACTTAACATTCCTAATCTGGGGATGCACTTCAGCTTCTCCTCCCCAATTATCAAATTAAAAGGCAGCTCGTGTAAACCCTGCTCATAAGGCAAAATGTAGAACGGCTACAGACGCAGGGAGCCCTTCCAGCAACAACCAGAGAACTTCCTTAAACTAAGAACGAGCTTAAGAAGCTCAATCTCTCGGAAATTTCCACCATCCCATTGCCCCCTCCAGAAGGCACACACCAGTTCTACCCTGTCCCCACTAAGGAGCTTAGTATGATCTTAACACAAACTTGTTTGCCACTCATCACACAGCAGGACTATGATCTCATGCTGGGAAACGTTTCTAGAAAACCAAAAGCTACCCTATTTTCAAAAAAAAATTTACGTTGAATGACTTCCATCTGCCTGAAGGAAAAAAAATAATAATCTGGCGATCAGGTAAATAATCTTTCACCTCCTGCCCTATTTTGCTGGTCTGACCAGAGAAGGTGGTGGTGGGGGAGGAGAGGTAAGGGAGGGTGTCCTGAAGGCCAGAGGGATTGCTCTGGGGCTTGCTGTCCCTACTGTGTCCTTTCCACCCTCTTGGGTGACATCCCAGCCAGGTGTTTGGGCCAGGTTGGGGGTGGCCCCCAGCTCTGACGGCCTCGGTGGAACAGCTGCCCAGGAGCATCTGACCTTGAACAGGTCCCCAGGAGCATCGGAAGTGAATAGGAGGTGCTTGTTCCACGTTCCTCGGATGCCTCTGCAGTTTATTCCCAGGCTGGAGTGACAGCGAAAGAACAGCCAGAGTTTCCTCCTGGGCCCCAAAGCCTGCTGGCCAGGCCCGGGAGGAGAACCCAGTGCGCATCAGGGGACCAACCCCAGGCTCCTATTTCCACCTTTGCTGCCAGGACGGTGAGTGGGAGGGAGACAGGCAAGTGGCTGCTGGGGTTGCATAAGGAAGATTTCCCAAGGAGGAGCCCAGTGATTAATCTGGCAGGAATTTGTTTCAACACTCCCTCCCTCCTCCCCCCTACACAAAAACAGCCAGACTCAAGATGCTGATAAGAATTCTTTTATGTTATTCCAATAAAAAATACATTCATACAGAAATATAACAATCTTGCAAAAAACAATTTCAAATAAAATCTTGTAAAACAAAATTTTACAAAAATCTTACAAAGATTTTTTTTAGATAACAGGGTGCTTCAAAAAAAAAGAAAGAAATTTCACTAATAGAAATTTTTTTTTTAATGTCAAGCAAAAAGTTTCTGCTTGATTGAGGCTCAGTTATCACCTGAACTGAATTGTAATTCTTTATATACTTGCTTATTATGAAAATTACAGGCATTGACATACATGGCACCCAGCCCCACCCAATCAAACCACTCCACGGTGTTTCATAAGTGAGACAAGCCAGTGCAAGTTTTTTATTTTTTGTCTTTTGTTTACCTTCTTGCTTAATGGAACTGTTATGGCTAAGCACACAGCAGGGCCAAAAAAGGAGTTTTTTTCCTCCAAAATCCAGCAAATCAAGTGTCTGGATTTGGAACTGCCAAAAGAAAAAAGTGCATTTTCCCCCTCAGCAAAATGATTTCTTTAGGTAAGTATATCCATCAGCCCAGATTTAAAAAAAACAACAAAAAAAAACCCCAGTTATATGAGCTTTTACTGTTGCTCATTTTCAGGAAGATCAAACAAAATACCAGCCCAGCCAGACTCATGTGTATATATATGTATATATATATATATAAATATATATAAAGAGAAGATCCACACCCTCAACCAGCAGCTGCATGGAGGATCAGCTGTCCATGCTGCGGTATGCCAATTCGGGGAAATTACTTGTTGGAAAAACTGGAACAATCTATGTGCTGGAAAAAAAATAGCTTCATCTGCATAAAAATGCTCTCAAAAAGAATCTCTGTGATTAGCTTACTTTTAGGTTAGATCTTCAATAAGGCTGACATTCGAAATCAAAACCTTAGTGTGTCTGAGACCAAACAACCAGCGGGCTAGTATTCCGTTCATGGCAGTTCTGCATGGCCAAGGGACCCTATCCCAGACCCGCCAATTACTATGAGTGACTTGGCAGTCTGGAAGAGATCTGATGCCAAGGGCCTGTGGCAAATTGTTAAATGAAAGATAAAGCCTTTATAAAAGTTATAGTTTTCATTTTACCTCCTTTATGGCCATTTTGAAATAGGTCTTCACAGGCTGTGGAATTTTCTAGCTATACATTCTAATTTCTCCTTAAAAAAATATTTATATATTATTCATATATATGTATATATATATACACACACACATACACATACTATACACACAAATGTACATACACAAGAATTTCGCCCACTTTTTAAAAAAGTAATATACCTTCTGTGTTACCAACAGATAGCTAGATAGATATGCGAGAAACTTGTGCCATTTAAGCAAATACATTGTTTTTTAATACTTCTGTATCTTTAATACGTGTGAAAATGTTACATATTAAACACAGCCGGTGTATGATCTGTACAAGTGTTGTGCAAAGTCTATACTGAAGTCTCACCCTCACGGTGGCAGAAATGGTCTGATTTTCCAATTATCATGTGTTTCCCACTTGAACACTGACAGTCAAGTTGTCTAAGCTATTGAGTAAATACTGACTTGTTTGGGGGGTTTTCATCTATTTGACTTTGTGAAGTAGGACCTTAAAGAGATTTTTTTTTCTGTATTAAATATTGATACAGTACAAAGCCAGGTGAAAAAAGAGCCTTAATAAAGCATGCATCACCCATTCCCCTGTATGAGACCCCCACAGGAGGGGCCACTTGCGTAAGGCACCATTATTAAGATCTACAGTGCATTAACAGCTAGAAAACCAGAAATGAGTCCTCAAGGCATAAATAAGAGAAACTTAGCTGCATGAGAAAACAGTTTCTAAGCTTTAGTGGTTTTATCCACCCAACTGAGAAAAATTTTAGGTTCTGAGTCTAGTGGGACGTTAGACCAGCGATTCCCAGCCTTGGTGTCCCAGACACCCAACTCGTGCCCATTGTCTCCCAAGGGCATCTTGAAATTCTCCAAAAAGGTAATACAAATTCGGAACCACTGACAAAATAGTCCTACACTGCACAACGCCTCTCTAGAAGGGGAGTGTTACGAATAAATCCAAGGGGCGGGAGTCGGGGAGGGGGGAAGCATCACGTATTGCCAGGCCCAGATGGCTAGGGGGTCACCTGATTCGACCAATCATTATCTTAGCTGCTCAGTGAACTTGGAACCAAAACGGTAGTCCTGATTTAAAAATGGAAAAGCAGATAATTCCCCAGACCATGCATTACTTTTGTCTTAGAAGGAAAAGTTATCCACGTGTTATGTTTGTAGGTACACAGCGTATACAACAGGTAACAAATGAACTCTGTCGCAGCAAGCAGCGCCAGCTACTCACTTCACACAGCTGAACCGAACATCGAACGCTCCCGTCACACACCGGGGGAAGAAAGGGCTCTCCCCACCAACATCCACTCGTCACTTGGGGTCCTGACTGCCCACGCCTGCCCTCTGCATCTTCCCTTCTTCTTGCCTTTTTTTTTTCTCTCCTCTAAGGCGCAGACACCCCCTCAGGAAATGACGGATGGTCATCTCGTCTCACGGAACACGCCTCACACACAGAACATTCAAACTCTGTTTTTTGTTTTTTTTTTTCTGTCTCTTGCAGTCTCGCCAGGGAAAGGACGTGCCTTGTCACCCAGTCCGTAGGAGACCCTCCACATACAGCCCACCCACCACTAACATTCTCAGTGCACATGCTCACGGCAAAGGCTTAGGGACCACTCAGAGGACAGGTAACCAGTGGCGAGCCGGGGCCACCCAGACACCACACACCCCGGGTGCCCTGCCGCTTCGGACGTGACTGTTCTCGCCCTCGAAAGACCTTCCCAGTAGGTCCTGGAGGCGACCAGGCAGGGTGCAAAATGGCTTTGGCTGGAACACGCACCCTCCTTCCGCGGCCGTCTCAGCCTGGAAGCCTTTTTAGCCCGCAGGAGTTGCCGCTCTGCCCCCTCAGAGGTGTCTCTTCATGTGCAGGGCCAGGTGGTCGGACCTGGAGAAACACCTGTGGAGAGAATCGGGGTCCCAGACATCAGTTCTCCTGCCCTGCCCGTCACAGACCTCTGCCCCGAGCTCCCCAACCTCAGCCTCTCCCCAGGAGGGCGCACTACCCCCCGCTGAGTCACCCTATCCTCATCTGGGGCAAGAAATTCCAACCGACAGAAGTATCTACATCAAACAGGCCACCAGTAAGTTCCTGGGAATGTCACTGGACTTCACTACCCAGCCTTCAAATCTGAAAACTGATCAAGGGTCACTCCTCTGTAGTATGAATGAAATCACTCTATTCTCAGGCACTCAAGTACCTGGGGCTTCCTAACCTGGACAGCTGGCAAACAAGAGCCTTTTTAAAAAAGTCCTGGACTGAAAAGAGAAATGCCACTGCAGGCCCAGAGGATGGCTGCCTGCTGCGGGGTGACGGCATGCCTGCTCCCGGGGTTGGCACCCCCGCCCCTGTGGTTCATGCACGTACCTGTCACAGTGAGAACATTTAAAAGGCTTGGCACCAGTGTGCTTTCTGAAGTGTCTGGTTAACTCATCGCTTCTTGCAAAACGCCACTCACACCCTTCCCATGAGCATCTGTAAGGCTTTTCTCCTGGGAAGAAAGCACAGGACAGGCACGCCATGACTTCACTGAGCAGTGAGGGAGGGGCCCCGAGACCCCAACACACGGCCGGAGAGTCCCCTCAGGAGCAGGCTAGGGGGTCACTGCCCTCAGGAACTCAGAACACACACCCGTTAGGGCTAGGAGCCGGCCCTCCCGAGGTACCAGGCAGGGGCTCTTTTCTAACCTAGCCTGGGGACTCCCACTGCTGGGGGACGGACCCAGGCTTGGCAGGGCCGCATGACCGTGACCAGAGTCAACATGGAAGAATGACAATTACTCAGACCAGAGAAATACTTCCGAGGTGATGTGTCAGGCCACTGGACCCACAGCCTTGGCCAGGGCCGGGTTTTTTACTGCTTTCTCCATGGAAACGGTTTCTCTCAAGCACTTATTTTGTTCCTTACTCACTTCCCCGTGGAATGAGGCTCTGTAGTTTCCTCCGGGAAACTACATTTCTCCAAAACCGAGGTCATGAGTTTCTGGGAAGCCCCATTCCAAAGCCTTCAAAGCACTTTCTAAAGGACCAGCAAGACACCCAGTTGACTTCATCCCTTGGCCATTTTACAAATAGGATTTCACTAAAGGTGCTACCTGAGAAATTAAAAAAAAAAAACAACAAAAAGTTCCCACAGCTAGTCCTGAGCAGGCTGCAGGTACCATTAGGAGCCAGTCCAGGGCACCCAGGTCCTGATTCCAGCTCTGCCTTGAGCTGCTTTGGGGATCCCTGTCTCCTCTCATTACTGGCAGCATGAGATTCTGTGTGACGTGACCCTCAAGACCCCTCCCAGTTCTAAGATGTCTGTGACGTTCCAGCAGTTATCCTAGGCTGTCATACTAACTTGAAGCGGAACTATTCTCCAGACTGTGATATTTCACTAGGAAGTTATCTTCGTTTTAAAAACTGGCATCGGAAAGCAAAGGCAGCATGACATGCAGAGAAATCTTTACTAGGTACCCGCCGACCATACCACTTCGCAGTCGATAGGGCCAGCTAAGACGACCCCCCACAGTGGCCAGGCCACCCCCTCCCAACCCTCGAACTTCATGTCCACAAGTCAGAGGCAACTCCACGTAACATGATGCATGGACACTGTTGACTGGGCACAGTGGGGCCTCTGTAACCCAGGTGGTTGGGAGAGGGCAGGGGACTGGTTGTAGACAAAGAATGTGATTTACCTCTTGTGTGTTTAATCAGAAAGCGATAAACCATTCATCGGGCACACAAGTCCAGTCTTTCAGCGCCTACTCTGTCCTCCCCAGAGACCCAACTCTTTCCAGGGGGGAAGAAAGGAGGTGAGGATGTGTCTGCTCCGACAGCCTCCTGCCCAGCCCCCTCCCAGGGCGGGTGAAATTCAGCAGCGCCCCACCGCCCAGGTCGCAGGAGGGACTGACCTGTGTGGGTGCGCTGGTGTGCTTTCAAGTGGGAGCTTTTGGTGTAAACTTTCCTGCAGCCATTAAAGTGGCAGCGATGCACCCGCCTGCGGCCGTCGGGGGAGGCGTCCCCGCTGCCCTTGTCGCCCGGCTTCCCTGAGGTCCCGCCCCGCGCTTTCCCGGGGGGGTGCAGCTCGCCAGGCACGCAGCCCCACAGGTGCGAGGGCTCCCTGCTCAGTTCTGGGGAGGACGGAGGCGTGGAGGTGACCGAGGAGCTCAGATTCCCCGAATTGACCAAGACTTCGTTGATGGGGTCGGAGGTAAACTTGGTGGTGGGCGAGAGCTCCTCGGAGCTGTCGGAGGACTCGCTGCTCACATCCGAATTCAGGCTGTTGGTCTCCAGGTTGTAGCTGAAGCCGGGGCTGTGGAGCACGTCCTCGGGTGGGCCAGAGGAGGACACCTTCAGGTCCGCATCCTCCTTTTTCTCCCGAGCCAGGATGATTTTGGTCCACAGATCTTCCTGGCTGTCGAATTTGATTTCGGAGGCTGACACGTAGCAGGGCTCGCTCTGCAGGTAACGTTCCAACTCCAGGCAGGTCTGTGCGAAAGAATCACAGGGAGGCACGTGATTGTGACCACACCGAAAATGGAACCGAAAGCACAATTCCAAAAGAAAAAAAAAAACATGCAGGAGCCAAGGGCAGATCAACTGTGGTCTTGCCACTATAGGACTCCGTGTCTGTAGCAGAGCCAAAGGAGAGCTATCTCTAAGAACGGGACACGTTCAGAAGGAAAACCAGGGCGAAGCCTCTCCCCGCTTCCCTGAGGTGGACCACAATGGCCACAAATGGCTGATGGCCACGGAGGAGCTAGTTTCTGTTAAGAGTTACAGTGTTGACGTTTCTAATGAGTTTCTGTTAGCCACACAAAGGACACCAGCCTCCGACACCCCCACCCCCACCCGACAGGTTTAACCAGATTATCTGACAGCCTCCAGAACCCTGTGCATGAAGGACACCCAGGCAGCCTGCTTCTGCGGGCCTGTTGCACGCAGCACGGTGAGCTCTGACATGGCCATGTGTCCACTCTGGAGAACCGCTGACAGCACAGGCCGCGCCCAGTGGAGGCGGACGCAGCCAGGGGGACGTCTAGGGTCAGGAACATCAACCGAGCTGCCCATAAGCTACCCGTTTCCTGTGGAGGAGCCCAGACCTTAGTAGGCTTTCAAAGAATGCCATTCCCAAGTGCAGGGCCATGTGCGCACACAACTTAAATGACTTCCACAGTGGTCAGAGGAAAACAACAACAGGAGTGGAGAAATGGTTCCAGAATGGCCATCTGCTTTTGTAAAGGATGCGGGAGGGGAAATTCCTTTCCCGGCCCTGCTGGGAGTCCCACAATGGACGAGAACTTTATCTGCTGGCCAAGAGTACAACTGTATGAGTCATCACTCTATTTCTTTCACGCAATGCCAAAGGAGACTTCCTTTTGAAATTCTGACCAGCGGCCAAAAAAAGGACCCGGTTCAAATATACATGCAGTGTGTCATGGACAGAGTGCCCACCCCCAGCCCCACAACCAACCTTTCCAGAAGCTACAACTGCCGAGACACCAGCATCCCCTCTCCCCACCATCTCAAACTTTCTAGCCACTGGAAAAGAAAAACGGTAGGAAACATTTTAGGATTATATTATGTCTGCCTTATCTTCACTAGGATCAACTGCCTACATGTCCATATAAGGTTGTCTATACAACTGCAAGTCTACAGATTTACATTGCTACAGCAAACGCCGCTCTCTTTTTTAAGCAAATCATTTTCAGGGCTAGCCAAGCCCACCCAAAGGGCTCAGGCTTGCTTATTTAGCAAGGTGCTTGCTATCAGAATATATCCTTCCCCCCTCCCCCGCCCCCCAGACTCTTCACATCGCAAGCAGGAGCAAGCAGAGGGGGAAAAAACAATCACTGTTTTCTTGTTACCCCTAAAATTAGACGTCTAGGTTACAAAGCACCCTCCAGCGTTCTGAGGAGAGACTGGCAAGATATTTTATGGATGTTCCAAAGAAAAAGGAAAGCATGTTTACTGAGACCTTGTTAAACTTTAATAATCTGGCTAATTTAAAATCCCCATTATGCCAAGAAGCACTGGGGACCAGAACGAAGCTCTCAGGGAGAGTTTAAAAGCCTCTGAAGGCAACCCAGAGCTCAGCCTGGCTTGTGGCCCAAATCCCAAATGTCCAAGGAAACTACTTAGATCGATTTCAATCACATCCTAGGAAGCTTCTTTAGGAGCAAAAGCTGGGAGGGGAGAGGGAAGGGAGGGCTGTGAACAATGAGGCAGGCATGTGAAGGTTGTTCCACTTTGCATTTCATCCCCCTTAAAAGCCTTCTAAGCTTTGAAACCCGCAGAATATATGCGATCTGCTAATTCACTTTGTGACAAAAAGCAAACAGCCTAGTAGGGAAGAGACAACCCCAAACCCTCCTTCTATCTTTTAAAGACAATGGGACAAGTGTCACAATCTCTCTCCCTTCAGGCAATCCTAACGCAGGAGAAGAGGGAAAAATTAAGTTTTTTAAATGTCCAATGCCCCAAATTCCAATTCCACTAAAAAAAAGCCGGAAACAGACTCCTCTTCCCAAACTGAGACTAGAAGCAATTCGGACAGGCTCATTGTCATATGACTGATAAGTCACTGGTTGTGCAAACATTGGTTTTTTTTTTTTTCCTTTTTTTTTCCTGGTCAACAAAAGAAGCAGGTAAGAAAAACAAGGCAGATGGAGGCAAATCTTAATTAAGGATTCCAAAGGTAAAGAAACTGAAAATGGCCTGGTAGAGAAAAGGAGCTTGTGGGTGTTTCACTGGTGAAATTCTTAAGCAAAAAAGAAAGAGAGAAAAACCTTTATGTACAAACACCAAAAAAGCAAAACGAAAACAAAATCCCTTAAAAAAAAAAGAAAGAAAAAATAGCCTTGGCAGTCCATGCAGGTTCATATGACCAGGTCCAGCTGTGGAGAGCCTGGAGCTGGTACAAGAACCAAACTTCTGCCAAGGGCTGGGGCCGAGATCAGGCCGCGGACCTCGGTCTATGCTCGGGAGGACGGTTCAGCAGCCCCAGAAAACGGCAAGAACACGGGGAGCGCCCGACGCCGCTGCGCCCCACTCAGATGACAACTCCGCTCCACGCTCCGAAAGGCCCCTTTAAAGTGCCTTCCGCGCCGGAGACACAAGTACGTTTTAACAGTAATTATTTTAATTTTTTAAAAAAATTTTACCGAAATCATAAAAAAAAAAAAAAAGAAAAAGAAGAAGAAAATGAAAAAGAACTGCACCTCCAAGCACACACCGTCTTGCGGGTGCATGCACGCACTCCCTGCTCGGCGCACCGGGGCACCTGGCCCACGAAAATCCCTATTTACCTGTTGCCAATATTCCTCCAGGGAGGGCAGCGCCGAGAAGTAACCAGTCTCGTGCACAATCTGGAGTTCCTGGAAGATGCTGCACATTGGGAGCACATCCATGTCGGGTTGGAAGAGACCGTCCCCGCTGCTGTAAAAACAGGGAGGCGTGCGGTCTGCAGTCGGGAGCGCGGCGGCCGTGCCTGCAGGGCCGGGGAAGTTCATGCAAACTCAAGTGCGCAGCGATTAGGCGCCGCGGGTTCGGGTCCTGGCCGGAGCCCGGAGACGCGCTCGCGAGCCCGCACAATATTTGCAAACACCGGACTGACTGCAAACGTAACCCCTGCAAAACTTCCCTATTCAAAGCTCCGCTGCCAGCCTCCCCTCCTCCCCGCCCAGCTCCCCCCACCGCCGCCTCCCCACGTGACTCGCCCGCGCCCGCCCCGCGCACCGCCCAATCACGCCGCTCCCGGCCCGGGGACTGCGCGCCGATGATGTCAGCTCCGGCCAATCGCAGGCGGCGACTCACCGCGGCCCCGCCTGGCGTGACCGAGCCTCTCCATCACCGCCCTCGCCATTGGCGGAATTCGAACTTCGGCCGGTTCTGATTGGGAGGCGGTTTCGCAGGCTATTTTTAGCAGGGTATATAAGGCGCGGGCCGCCTCGCGCCGGAGGAGTCGGAGCTGGGAGGTGCGCGGCCGAGAGGCTGCGTGAGCCGCGGCCGGCCGGGCCGAGGGGACCCGGTGTCCCTGCCCTTCCCGTCCCGGTCCCGGCCCCTGTCTTCCCGTCCTAGTCCCCGCAGCCCTGGTCCACGTCCGTCGGGCCGATCGTCCGGGCCCGGCCCCGGCCCCGGCCCCGGTATCCCCGTCGTCCCGTCCCAGTCCTTGTCCCCTCAGCCCTGGTCCACGTCCGTCGGGTCGGTCGCCCGGGCCCTGGTCTCCTGACCCTCCGCCGAGCTGAGGGGGGCGCGGCTGGGTCCCCTCTGTCCCTCCCTCCGACCTCAGGCTGGCCGGCCGTTCTCTGGCCCCCTCCGTCCTTCCACCCTCTCGGTGCCCCCTCTTGCCCCAGCTGTGGATTCCCATCTCCATCCCCGTCTGTCCCCCTCTTTCCCCCCTCCTTTCCGCTCCGTTATCCCTCTGTACCTGCCCCGTTTCCATCTGCACCCCCACCTCGTTGTGTCCCCCTCCCTCCGCGTTCTATCCCCCTCTGTCCCCAGGTGGCACCTGTGACCCCGGGGTGGGAAACTGACCAGCCCCCACAGGTGTGCTGAGTGACAAGGAGGGCCCTAGTCGCTGGCCTGTGTTGTATATGAATCTTGAGTTTCCCCCTTCAGCCTCCCTCACAAGGACAGGGCACTTACCTGGGAGACCACGGCTGTGCCACATCGTCACCCCTCTGCATGCCTAACCTGCAGGAGCAGAGTGGCTTGTAAGACCCAAGTTGGATCTCCTGGCTCTTGAGGGGGTTATGTATACTCTTGATTCTACCGGAACACATTTTTATTTTAAAAAAGAGGGCATCTTGTTGGGGCGGGGGTGGGGTGGGGTTATAAATAGAGGGAGCCTATAACCAATCTCAGTAGGGTCCCCCATCCACACCAGCTGTGTATATTTTATAAACCCAGGGTCTGATCCCAAACCTACAGAGTCCCAGCCATTGTGTTTTAACTAAGCTCTCCAGGTGAATCTGTTGCCACTGAAGTCTGGGAAATGAGGGTTCTAGACATTGTCCTTATACTTGTTGCCTACCATATAGACGTCATTGTCACCTACCACAGAGCAGTCCTCATTCCAAGACCCATTTGGAGACCCTCACGAAGATTAACAACTAGACTTGTCCCTAGTGAATGTGAAAACAATTCAAGTTATGTTGAAGCTGACATTTAATGTGTGTGTATGTGTGTTTGCTATATAAATTATCTCCTGAAATATACCATAATGTTCATTGTCTAGCAAAATGCTAAGACCAGGAAGAATATGCCTTTTAAAATTCAAAATGGAAAACTGTATTATAGCTACTACCTCCATTTTTATTTCAAAATAGAATTTAATGAGACATCTTTTAAATAAAGTTCTTTTTTTTTAATGAAATATGTAAAAGACTTTTGAGAGGATTTTGTATGTTAGATTTTAGCAGACTTGAGTTTGCCTATGACCCTGTAAGATTCTAGACAGGGACCTTTGTCAATCAAAAGTTAGGGAAGGATATTATCTTATTGTGTCTATTGTATTAAAAAGTCTGTAAAGGTGATTCATGGTGAGCTGATTACAATGATCACTGGCTTGTGTTCAGTGTTATTTTATCCTGGAAACAGTGTCATGACTGGCCCTTCATAGAGGAGACATGGATTGGGACTGGCTTGCCTTGAACCAGCTTCAGGTGGTGCCCACCCATTGTTGCCCAGCAGCTGGTTGTATTTGGGACGTGGGTCTGAGAGTGAGCTTATATCAGGGAGTAGGTTTTCTCAGTAATTGGTGGCAATGGTCCAGGGAAGCAAGAATCCAGTAAATATGTAAGGGAAACAGCATCCTGAACTGTAAGGAGGAGAGTGAGGTGAAGGGAGAGAGACACTGTCTAATGTAAGGTGCCATGATAACTCTCTGTGCAGTGCATGTGGGTGTCATGATTACAATATTCTTATTCACCTTTTGGACAATTTTTCTTTTGCTTTCCTGTAATATTTTATATTTTATTGAAGTATAGCTGATTTAAAACAAATTTCAGGTGTACTACATAGTGATTCACAATTTTTCAAGATTATCCTCCATTTATAGTCATTATGATGTATTGACTATATTTCCTATGTTGTACACTATATCCTTGTAGCTTATTTTTTATACATAATAGTTGGTACTTCTTAATCTCCTACCCCTATCTTACCCCTCCCTCCATCCCTCTCCCCACTGGTAACTGATGAGTTTGTTCTCATCATCTGTGAGTCAGTTTCTGTTATATTCATTTGTTTGTTTTACTGTTTTGAGATTCCATATATAAGTCATAATATACTTATTTATTTTTCTCATCTGACTTACTTCACTGGGCATAATATACTCCAGGTCCATCAATGTTGTTGGCAAATTTTCATTCCTTTTTATGGCTGAGTAGTATTCCTGTGTGTGTGTGTGTGTGTGTGTGTGTGTGTGTGTTTTCCTACCTTGGCTATTGTAAATAATGCTGCTATAAATGTTGGGGTGCATAAATCTTTTCAAATTAGTGTTTTCATTTTTTTTCGTATATATGCCCAGAAGTAGAGTTGCTGGATCATATGATAGTCCTATGTTTTGTTTCTTGAGCAACTTCCATTTTGTTTTCCATAGTGGCTGCATCAAGTTACAGTCCCACTGACCATGTCAGAGGGTTCCCTTTTGTCTACACCCTGACCAACATTTATTGTTTGTGAATTTTTTTAGATTGAAGTATAGTTGATTTACAGCCTTGTGTTTTAGGTGTACAGCACAGGGATATAATTATATATATATGTATGTGTGTGTGTGTGTATATATATATATTCCTTTTCAGATTCTGTTTCCTTATAGGTTATTACAAAATACTGAGTATATTTCCCTGTGCTCTGTACTAAGTCCTTACTAGTTACCTGTTTTATATACAGTAGTGCTTGTGGACTTTGTAATGATAGCCATTCTAACCAGGGTGTGCTTAGTCTCTCAGTTGTGTCTGACTCTTTGAGACCCCATGGACTGCAACCTGCCAGGCTCCTCTGTCCGTGGGATTCTCCAGGTAAGAATACTGGAGTGGGTTGCCATGTCCTCCTCCAAGGGATCTTCCCAACCCAGGGATGGAACCCAGGTCTCCCACATTGCAGGCAGATTCTTGACCATCTGAGCCACCAGGGAAGCCCCCCTAACCAGGGTGAGGTGATCTCTTATTGAGGTTTTGATTTGTATTTCCCTGGCGATTAGTGATGTTGAGCATCTCTTCTTGGTAATTATTTATTGTTTTTAATGCATTTCTCTCTCTACTTTCCTGTAGAATGTAAGTCTGTCATTGTCTTATATGTGCACTTCTCAGTGCCTAGATTATATAGTTTATTTTTAAAGTCAGCCAAACTGGACACAATACAGATACACTCAAAATGGTAATTTTCACCGGGGAAGAAAAGGTGTAGAAACAGAATACATAGGTTGAATTTCAAAGAGAATAACCATCATGACTTCCCTCTGTATCCATTAGCCCTTTAGCACATGCTACTCACGTCCTGTGGACTGGCTAGGTATTTGGGATTCATACCGTTCACAGAGCAGGCAAGACTCCCTGAGACAGGACGAGGCAGGAGATGCATAGGGAGGTCGTTATCTTGAAGCAATGGTGTTACCACTCCTGGTGCACATGACTTCTTGGTGGGAAATAATGTCAGCTTCCTACATGAAAAAAGGTATTCATGGGATCTAAGCAATACTACAGCTGATTTTTAAAAATAAACAAGGAAGAATCATAGAAGGCAAAAGTCATTCAGAGGGTGGAAGCATGGCACCGTATGAAAGATGGACTGTAGACTCTAGTTATGCTAGGTGTGCAACCTTGATCGTGTCCTTTAAATGGAGATAAAAATTAGTTTGGTAGAATTGAAGATTATGCATCACAGTCCTTGGTTCGTGGCAGAGAGTGGTCATTCAGTAAGCTGAAGGCAGTCAGCATTCAGACATTCATCCATTTGTGAATTCAGCACTTGTCCATCTTCACGTCTGCTGTGCGCGGCTGTTCTTCACTGAGTGCTGAGACTCTGAGATTCCGTACACGTGGTGGCTGCTGCCTCTGTTCTTTAAGAGGCCAAAGAAAATGAGGATTTTATAGATGGTCTGGCTTTTTATTGTTATTGAGGGAAAGAAGCAACATGGAAAACATAGATGTACAACATTTTTTTTAAAGAATATAAAAAAATAGGCAGAATATTTGAACAGACACTTAACAAGAAATATATATAAATGGTTAGTAAATACGTGAGAATGTGTTTGACATTGTTCATCATTGGGAAAATGTGAAATACAGCCCACTGAAATAACTACAGTTAAGAAGCCCTGAGACTTGGAGAGTTGGTGGGAAGGTATGACAAGCAACCAGAACTTTGCTACAATTTGGTGAGGATGTAAAATGCTACAACCACTTGTGTAAATGGTCTGGCTGTTTTTTAAAGTTCAACATACACGTATTCTGTGACTCAGCTCTTCCGTCTTCCATGCATTTAAGCAGAAGCTCTGAAAGAATGTGTTCGCAAAGAGATTTGTACAAGATCATTCATAGCAGTTTATCCTTAATAGTCAAATGCTGGATGCTGCCCGGGTGTCCATCACAGGAGATGTGGAACTCTTGTCCAGTGTGGTACTGCTTGTCAGCAAACAGAGCAAACTGCTGCACGTGTGCCAATGCCAGCACATCTCAGGAATGTTAGAATGAGTGAAAGAAGCGTTATACAGATGAATACCTATTACAAGATTCAGGTTACATGAAGTTCTAGAACAGGTAAAATTGATGTTTGCTTGCTTCTGGCCAGGACTGGAGTTTGACTGGGAAGGGGCCTGAGGAAACTCTCTTGGTGATGAGTGATGGGTCATGGGTCATGGTCATGGGTGATGGGTTTGTTCTATGTTTGGATGGAGGTGCGGGTTATGCAGGTGATTGCACTTGTCGCTACTGATCCATATTTAACTTTCTGTAAATTTCACATGAACATATACACACACATGCACACAAAGAACCATAAACAAATTTGAACTAGTTAATGATGGGGAAGCTGCAGAGGGGAAGTGTGCTAAGGTATGCAGTCTTCTTGGAACAGAGAAAGACAAAGAGACAGAAAGGATGTTGATTTAAAGCATCTAGTGAGTCAGAATATAAAATTCATATTTGTCTATCATGTATTAGTTTAGTATAGATGTAGTATGGATGTTTATACTTAGTTTAGTAAGTGCAAACATGGTGCCTTGAAACAACTGAAATTTATTCTTTCCTGGTCTGGAGCCACGAGTCTAAACTGGTGGTTGGTTTGGCACCAGTTTAAAGAAGGCGCTGGCAGGGCCCGATCCCTCTGGGTGCTCTGACAGAGGGTCCTCCTGCTCTTCCAGCTGCTGGTGGCTCCCGGCTTCCTTGGTTTGTGGCCACATCCCTCTCATCTCACCTCCCTGGTACATGGCCTCTTCCTTCTGCCTCAGATATCCCTCTCCCGTCTCTTCCAAAAACACATGTCATTGGATTTAGGGCCCACCTGCATAATCCGGGATGATCTCATCTCAGGAAAAGTAATTTAACTACATCTGCAAAGCCCCATTTTCCAAATAAGATCATGCTAATAGGTTCCAGGGTCTTAATGTGATTATCTTCTGGGAGGTCTTTTTGTGTGTGTGCAGTCCATACAACAATATAAATTAACTTGTATTAAATAGTATTTAGTAGTAGAATAATGGAATATGATGGATTCCACCTAGTTTCCTAGATTGTCAACACTAAACATTTTTGGATAGTAAAGAATATGTTACTTAAATTTTTAGAATTTTTTAAAAGATAATATGGTCACTTTTAGAGCTTAATCTGGGTCCCTGATAAGACAGGAAGGACTCTGCCTACAATGCAAAAGACCTGGGTTTAATCCCTGGGTCAGGAAGATCCCCTGGAGAAGGGCATGGCAACCCACTCCAGTATTCTTGCATGGAGAATCCCATGGACAGAGGAGCCTGGCAGGCTGCAGTCCATGGGTTCACAAAGAGTCGGACATGACTGAGTGACTACACACACACACACACACACACAGAGCTTAATCCTTTTGTTCTAAAAAATAAAAGCTAGTACCCATCAGTCCTTTTGGGCACAAGTCTCAGTGTTCCCATAAAAACTTGATAGACATGGGGGCCACCCATGTTGAGGGTGGTGTATCCAGCATGCAGAGCTGGTCTATACTGAAAGCGGAGGAAAACAGAACTTCTGGCCAGTGGATGAGGGATTTGGAATAAGGCCCCCTTCCTTCCAGCATTTCAGAATCAAGTCATCATCCTGGAGAAGGCAGAGGAGACCTTTCGTAGAGGCGGGTGGTGCAGTGGGAATGTGGGAGGGAGGTGTCGATTTCACTTAGGAATGGGGAGCGTCATGATGGTGGTCTTGACAGTGGTGACAAGCAGATTGAAGGACTAGAAGTGATGCTGGCCTGCTGCCCAGTGTTATGAGGAGGTGAGCACTGGGAGGGTGACACTGGAGGACACGAGGGGAATTTTTCTTGGAAAGCAGTTCCAGCAGGAGTGTGGGCCAGCAGATGGAAGATGGCACAACAGGCAGGCAAGAGTGAAGAAGGAGCTGGGCAGTGATGATAACCAGGAAGTGGCTCTCGTGAGGTGGGCCGAACAGAAACAGAGCTGGGCGCCGCATCCTTTACCAATGACTATGCTTGGGGCCTTCTGTGGATTATCCACGTGAATCCTTACCATCACGCCACTGCTGAGGAGTTAAGTGAAGAAGAAATCAAGGCACAAGAGTTTATATAACATGCTCAAGATTATCCAGGAGTAATAAGGAGACATGACATTTTGTATGGGCTTCCCTCATAGCTCAGTTGGTAAAGAATCTGCCTGTGAGGCAGGAGACCCTGGTTCGATTCCTGGGTCGGGAAGATCCCCTGGAGAAGGGATAGGCTACCCACTCCAGTATTCTTGGGCTTCCCTGGTGGCTCAGCTGGTAAAGAATCTGCTTGCAATACGGGAGACCTGGGTTTGACCCCTGGGTCAGGAAGATACCCTGGAGAAGGGAAAGGCTACCCACTCCAGTATTCTGGCCTGGAGAATTCGATGGATTAAGTTCACGGGGTTGCAAAGAATCAGACACAACTGAGCGTCTTTCACTCAGTGAAATGTTTAGCAGGCCAAGCTTGGCTATCATTATCCCATTTTATAGACCTGGAAACTGAAGTGAGCAGAGGTGAAGTGCTCCCTTCCTCGGGGTTGCTTGGCTGTGTATTGTGGCCCATGGTGAAAGGTGGGGAGAGCTGGGTGATGGGGCCGGGAACTGGACCAGGGCAGTGTGAGTGCCAGGCAGGACCACAGAGCTGTATGGTGCTAGTGATGGGGATGAGAGAAAAGAAGGTAGGTTTCACTCTGAGGATAACAGGATTTTGTACCAGGGCAATAAAGCAACTTCTAATCCATCTCAGGTCTGGAGCAATGAGCTGGGGGCCTGTAGACCAACCTTGATCACGTTATCTCGCCCGGGTCCTGGCTGCTGAAACTGCGGCTGTCACATCGCTGCCCCTGCTTCCTCCAGCCCTCCCAGATTTGGTCAGCCAGGTGTGTGTCCAATCTTTGAATATTGAGAGCCCAGTGTGCCTGTCCTTTGGGACTCAGCCCCAGTGCACCCCTGGAAGACTTCCCTGTCAATCCATCTCTGTGCCAGGCCCCTAGCCATGCCCCCTGTCACCTCTATGTTGTGCTCGTTCCCTCCCCGAGACCTGTGAGCTCCCTAAAAAGAGACCCCGACTCCCATCCTCACATCTCATCACCACAACACAGCCTTCAAAGAGGGATAGGGTTTATGGTTCCAGTCAGATGCTTCATCAACTAAATTAACTTCCTGCAAAATGCTGCCTGGGAGGCCAACTTCCCACATGTTCCCCTGTTTGGAGGTTGCTGCTGTCTTGTGTAACTTGTGAATCCCAGTCTTCCTTATCAGACTGTCCACTTCGAAGAACTCGTATCTGAGTCTTCAGCCACCCTTCCTTCCTCGGAAGGAGAACTTTCTAAAGGAGGTAATGTTGCTGACTAGCATGTAAGGCAACATCTAATAATTAAGATTCAGAGCTAGAGTTTACAAGAAGGCAAAAAGAAAAGGGAAGTTTGCCAAAGATTAATGATTGACACACTTGGTATGAATCCAAAGCCTGTCATCGGGCACTAAATTGTTAAGAAGAACATGAAAAAATTACGATTGAGTAAAACAACTGAAGATCTGCAAAAGTAAGTAAGACTAACACCTGTGCTTGCAAATTAAATACGTTGTGTTTATTTTTGCTGGTGAAGACCTTTTGTGTTATTTTGATCAACTATTTCCTGTAAAAAAATGAACCACCAATAATGCCATCTTAAAATTTAGCAATCAGTAGAAATTCCCCAAGGAAATTAAATTTCAAAGGAGGAAAATAGTGGTGATGATCAGGTTTTGAGCATCTGCACTGCTTTGTATACACGACACCAATTCATCCTTCCAGGATGTCTGTACCAACCTTGAGCAGTAGAATATTCAGTTCAGTTCAGTTCAGTCACTCAGTCGTGTCCAACTCTTTGCCACCCCATGGACCGCAGGATGCCAGGCCTCCCTGTCCATCACCAACTCCCGGAGTCTATCCAAACTCATGTCCATTGAGTCAGTGATGCCATCCAGCCATCCCATCCTCTGTCATGCCCTTCTCCTTCTGCCTTCAAGCCTTTCCAGCATCAGGGTCTTTTCAAATGAGTCAGCTCTTTTCATCAGCTGGCCAAAGTATTGGAGTTTCCGCTTCGACATCAATCCTTCCAATGAACATGCAGGACTGATCTCCTTTAGGATGGACTGGTTGGATCTCTTTGATGCTGAAGGGACTCTCAAGAGTCTTCTCCAACACCACAGTTCAAAAGCATCAATTCTTCGGTGCTCAGCTTACTTTATAGTCCAACTCTCACATCCATACATGACTACTGGAAAAACCATGGCCTTGACTAGACAGACCTTTGTTGGCAAAGCAATGTCTCTTCTTTTCAATATGCTGTCTAGGTTGGTCATAGCTTTTCTTCCAAGGAGCAAGCATCCTTTAATTTCATGGTTGCAGTCACCACCTGCAGTAATTTTGGAGCCCCCCAAAATAAAGTCAGCCACTGTTTCCACTGTCTCCCCATCTATTTGCCATGAAGTGATGGGACCGGATGCTATGATCTTAGTTTTCTGAATGCTGAGTTTTAAGCCAACTTTTTCACTCTCCTCTTTCACTTTCATCAAGATATTCTTTAGCCCTTCTTCACTTTCTGCCATAAGGGTAGTGTCATCTGCATATCTGAGGGTATTGATATTTCTCCTGGCAATCTTGATATCAGCTTGTGCTTCCTCCAGCCCAGCGTTTCTCATAATTACGTGTACACTGCACGTACACGTAATTACATGTACACTGCACGTAAGTTAAATAAGCAGGGTGACGATATACAGCCCTGACGTACTCTTTTTCCTATTTGGAATCAGTTCATTGTTCCATGTCCAGTTCTAACTGTTGTTTCTTGACCCGCATACAGATTTCTCAAGAGGCAGGTCAGGTGGTCTGGTATTCCCATCTCTTGAAGAATTTTCCATAGTTTGTTGTGATCCACACAGTCCAGAGCTTTGGCATAGTCAATAAAGCAGAAGTAGATGTTTTTCTGGAACTCTCTTGCTTTTTCGATGATCCATCGGATGTTGGCAATTTGATCTCTGGTTCCTCTGCCTTTTCTAAAACCAGCTTGAACATCTGGAAGTTCACGGTTCACGTATTGCTGAAGCCTGGCTTAGAGAATTTTGAGCATCACTTTACTAGCATGTGAGATGAGGGCAATTGTATCATAGTTTGAGCACTCTTTGGCATTGCCTTTCTTTGAGATTGGGATGAAAACATCTTTTCCAGTCCTGTGGCCACTACTGAGTATTCCAAATTTGCTGGCATATTGAGTGCAGCACTTTCACTGCATCATCTTTTAGGATTTGAAATAGCTCAACTGGAATTCCATCACCTCCACTAGCTTTGTTCGTAGTGATGCTTCCTAAGGCCTCCTTGACTTCACATTCCAGGATGTGTGGCTCTAGGTGAGTGATCACACTATTGTAATTATCTGGGTCATGAAGATCTTTTTGGTATAGTTCTTCTGTGTATTCTTGCCACCTCTTCTTAATATCTTCTGCTTCTGTTAGGTCCATACCATTTCTGTCCTTTATTGTGCCCATCTTTGCATGAAATGTTCCCTTGCTATCTCTAATTTTCTTGAAGAGACCTCTAGACTTTCCCATTCTGTTGTTTTCCTCTATTTCTTTGCATTGATCACTGAGGAAGGCTTTCTTATCCTCTCCTTGCTATTCTTTGGAACTCTGCATTCAGATGGGTATATCTTTCCTTTTCTCCTTTGCCTTTAGCTTCTTTTCTTTTCTCAAGTATTTAAGGTCTCCTCAGACAGCCATTTTGCTTTTTTGCATTTCTTTTCCATGGGGATGGTCTTGAGCCCTGTCTCCTGTACAATATCACGAACCTCCATCAATAATTCATCAGGCACTCTGTCTACCAGATCTAGTCCCTTAAATCTATTTCTCACTTCCACTGTATAATTATAAGGGATTTGATTTAGGTCATACCTGAATGGTCTAGTGGTTTCCCCTACTTTCTTCAATTTAAGTCTGAATTTGGCAATAAGGAGCTCATGATCTAAGCCACAGTCAGCTCCTGGTCTTGTTTTTGCTGACTGTATAGAGCTTCTCCATCTTTGGCTGCAAAGAATATGATCAATCTGATTTCAGTATTGGCCATCTGGTAATGTCCATGTGAAGAGTCTTCTCTTGTGTTGTTGGAAGAGCGTGTTTGCTATGACCAGTTCATTCTCTTGGCAGAACTCTATTTGCCTTTGCCCTGCTTCATTCTGTACTCCAAGGCCAAATTTGCCTGTTACTCCAGGTGTTTCTTGACTTCCTACTTTTGCATTCCAGTCCCCTATAATGAAAAGGACATATTTTTTAGGTGTTAGTTCTAGAAGGTCTTGTAGGTCTTCATATAACTGTTCAACTTCAGCTTCTTCACCATTACTGGTTGGGGCATAGACTTGGATTACCGTGATATTGAATAGTTTGCCTTGGAAACGAACAGAGATCATTCTGTCATTTTTGAGACTGCATCCAAGTAGTGCATTTCTGACTCTTTTGTTGACTATGATGGCTCCTCCATTTCTTTTAAGGGATTCTTTCCCATAGTAGTATATATAATGGTCAACTGAGTTAAATTTACCCATTCCAATCCATTTTAGTTCACTGATTCCTAAAATGTTGATGTTCACTCTTGACATCTCCTTTTTGACCACTTCCAATATGCCTTGATTCATGGACCTAACATTCCAGGTTCCTAGGCAATATTGCTCTTTACAGCATTGGACCTTGCTTCTATCACCAGTCACATCCACAACTGGGTTGTTTTTGCTTTGGCTCCATCTCTTCATTCTTTCTGGAGTTATTTCTCCATTGATCTCCAGTAGCATATTGGGCACCTACCAACCTGGGGAGTTCATCTCTCAGTGTCCTATCTTTTTGCCTTTTCATACTATTCATGGGGTTCTCAAGGCAAGAATACTGAAGTGTTTTGCCATTCCCTTCTCCAGTGGACCATATTTCGTCAGAACTCTCCACCATGACCCATCCATCTTGGGTGGCCCTACATGGCATGGCTTAGTTTCGTTGAGTTAGATAAGGCTGTTGTCCATGTCATTAGATTGGTTAGTTTTCTGTGATTGTGGTTTCAGTCTGTCTCAGGGCTTTACATATTGGTTGGTGTCTTTGTCTGTAGTGTTTAGCACAAAGCCTAGAATCTAGGAGCTGCTCAATAAATACTTTTTGAAGGCTGATAACCTGAGTGACCTATGTATGCACAAGGGATTTATCTACAGGTTAATGCTGTAGTATATTCTAATTTTAGGAAACAAACATAAAATTGGCTTTTTAATTCAATTGACTAATGATTTTGCTTAACACTTCTCCTCCCATTAGAACATCTCCATTTGCTGATCTGATTAAGAACGTGGAACACCCCATGGCAGACATTCTTCAAGATTTAATTCCTGTGATGCCAAAGCTGCTGAGAGTGGAGTAAATGCAGGCTTCACTTCCAGGAAAAAATCTTTGCTTGGGTCCCTTGTGTAATTGAGCCGTTTGTGTGAGTGCATCATTTGCATGATTGGTTTTCTGGAGGAGTTTCTTTTCTGTTTTAGTAAGGGGTCCTCTCCTTCTCTCTGACTCCAGGATCCCACAGGAGCTCTGGGCAGTGTGGGGGGCCTTGTGGCCTCCCCAGCCTAGTGGCCGCCTTGCACACCGAGGCTTCACCAGTTGGGAGGCATTGCCCAGGGGTCCTGGTCATGTGCGAAGGGCTCTGGGAAGGGGTGTCTGAGATGAGAGATGTAGGTGTCAGGGCCCAACTGGAATTCTGACAACAAAGGCTGTTAACAACATGCTTCAGTTAAAAACACACTTCCTTTGCAGGACTGGTTGGCAATGAAATGAGCTCATGTATGCTTAGCTCCTAGTAGGTGGTCTGCTAATTATAAGTAGGATTTTGTCTAGGGCCCAGTGACAAACTCAGCCTGACTCCTGGGAGGATTCTTCAGAGAGAAGACGGGGGTCATGTCAACCAGTGACCACAGAGGCCCTTCCTCCCAGGGAGCACAGTGGTGGGCATGGGGAGAAGGGCAAGATGCTGGAGGGTCACCGTCTCCCCTCTGCTTGGTGACAGAGGCATCAGGCCACACTCCGCTCTCCTTCCCCGCCCTCCTCCCGGCCTCATACCATGGGCCTGTTCCAGAGTGGCCCTAAGTTGGGATGTTTTCTTGGTCCTTGGTGTCCAACGTGCAGTGGGCAGAGCTGGGGGCACCTCCGTGCAGCCTGCTCTGTGACTCTGGTCCCAGCACAATCAGTCTTCCTTAATTTCTTTGTTTGCTTAGCTTTTATTTCTGTCCAAAATTCTTGGCTGGGACACTAGTGTCTGGGAAACCCGGACACTGGGATATTCAGAGATGCTCACATTTGCAGACACACTCAGAAACACATATTCACACCCACAAAAACACAGACATTTACAGGCATGTGTATTCACAGGCATGCTTACACAGACATACACACATGATGGTCACCTGGCTGTATTGAGGAGAGTTCTCTCTTGGGATGTTCTTGTTCCAGTTGGCTTAAGGCAAATTACAACCTGAGTATCTTTAGACTACTTTCAAAATATAGTATTGTTGTGATAAACCAATTCATAAAAACATGCCAAGTTTCAGAGTGTTTCAATAATTAATTTTAGGGTCTGAGTCGGTTGCAAATATTTGTCTAGAATTACCTATCCTTAGACACCTCACTCTGGAAAGAAAACCCTCTGGGTGATGAGTTATTTATAGCACTATTTTAAAAGTTTACCTTGTTGAAAGGCAACATCTCTTTGGGAGTTAAATCCTGGAGCTGCCTGGCAGAAAAATTGGTACTTGGAAATCACATGTTGTCATGGAAGCGAGAAAACCTTGCGGTGTGACTGTTTCTTTGTGCAGTGAGCATACGACCTCAAAGCCTTGAACTTCTGGGGTGCGAAATCATGTTGCTCTCCTGAGCCCAGGAGCCCTTATACATGTCAGAGCAGAGAGATGTTTTCTTAATGCTTTAAAGTAAAATATTACATTACAGAACCCAAGAAAACACAGGACTGTAAAAAGCAAATTGACAAAATCTGTCATTTTAGAAAAACTGAATTTATTCAGGACTCCTCGTCTCTAGGAACATCATGGAGAGGGAATGTCAGGAGCTGTGGTTTTCCTGAATAGGTCTCAGCTTGTGTACTTCATGAGCCATTCTTGAGAAAAGTCAATTTTTCACACATTTACAGAAATAATTTGCTTCAGATCTGCAATGACGGCTTGAAACCGCACATGTTTCTGAAACTGCCAATCCAGGATAATGTCTGGGGTATCTTTTTTTTTTTTTCTTAAATACTACTTAAATTAGATCTATGCAGAGAGTGGAAACAGCAGATATCTGGCAATCCACAGACCAGTCAAGAAAAATAAAAAAAGGAACTTTCTTTGAGCAGACGAAGTGACAGTCTTGGGTCGTTATCAGTAGAGTTGTGTGTAGCGAATGCACAAATCATTTCAGAGATAATGAGACATTAAGTTTCTTGGTTCACTATTTAAAAATATAAAACCAACAATTACAGATGAAAACTATTCATTCTGAGATTTAAGGAGGGAAAAGAAGAAAAAATAAAGAGATAGAGGGCCTATGTCTTTTGAACACTTGAGCATGCTATCGAGAATTGAACCAGGGCAGTCCTGATTCTCCCACGAGGGGAGACAGCAAGGCTTTGAGAGAATGGATAAGCAGGGCCCGTGAGCCCTGGTTCTGGGTCTGCTTGTGACCCAGGCCAGGCCTCCAGCCAACCCTCTGTCTCCTGAGCAGTAGGAGGCCCACAGTGGGACTGAAGGTCCCCTGCAGAGCCATCCAATCTCCCCACACCATCCCAAGGTGGGAGAAAGTGAAAGTGTGAGTCCGACTCTTTGTGACCCCATTGACTGTAACCAGCCAGGCTCCTCTGTCCATGAGATTCTCCAGGCAAGAATCCTGGAGTGGGTTGTCATTCCCTTCTCCAGAGGATCTTCCGGACCCAGGGATGGAAAGTGGGTCTCCTGCACTGCAGCAGATACTCTCCTGTCTGAGCCACCAGGAGTGGGAGGAGTTTATAGAAAATACATAATGCACAGGTGGAAGTTTGGCTTACTAGAAAATTCAGTGATTGACAAGAAATGTCAGGCATCTAACTCCATTGTCAGTGAAGCTTTTACATTTGAATCACTTAAGGGCTAGGTGGGGGACTTCGTGAACAACTAAAGATCAAAATTTTTAAAATCCTTCATTCCTCATTTGAAGCACATTTCAGCAGAAAAGGCACAGTTCTTGAACACCCCCATGAACTATCATACACACACTCTGTATTTAACAGGCAATCAGATTCAGTCATTTATGTGGCAATTTGTTTAAACATCTTATGCTTTGAAACACATTTTTTTATATTATTCATTTGCAATGTGTAGATGCAAAGCTGTATTGGACAAAGGCAAACTTCAGTTCAACTCTTCAGTTCAGGTCATAGTGAAGTTAGTAAAAGCTGAAAATGCAGTACCTTCCAATGTCTGCGAGGGTGTCCCTAACCACTTTTAAGTTTGCAGTTAGTAGCAGTCATATACTATTCAGAGGTGTAAAAGGTTTTACAACTGAATGGCAAATACCAGATTCCATATCCTTAAAAATATTAAGCATACATTTCCTTTCATTAAAAAATACTTATTTGATTCTGTATGATCCTTGTGAAGCTTATTTTGCAATAATTTGATGATGATGTATCAATTGAGGAACTCTACCCTAATTTCCTAGAAAACATTCATTAAAATCTCAAAGTGGTCTCTGATATATTTTTTTCTCAAAGAAAGTGTATTATTTGGAAAACAAACGCTGTTGCCTTGCGATAGGTTATTTTTTTTCTTTTTTTTTCAAGTGAGCCAACACAACGGAATAAAATATATGATTGGTTGTGGCTGAGTCACTTCCTGTTTCAATAACAAGAGTGTCATTAGCAAAACTGTAAGCAGCACAGTTTGTCACCGTGTGTGTGGCTTTGTTTGTACACGTTGCCAGAAACAAGTTCTTAGGGAAAACACACTCATTGCTCTATTACCAAGAAAGAAAGTTTCAGCGAGTGGTTTTGGCAGCAGCTGTTGCCTTGTTCATTATTTATTTATAACTGAAGCTTCCCTAACGGAAGGGACACTATTTGCCCAGCAGCCTAAGTGGAGCTGCAGTTTTGCCCAGGGAAGTCATAGTTCACTCCTGTCACCAAAGCCCTAACACAAATGCACATTGGCTTCCGAAGACTGAGAGGTGTGCTCCAGCCGAGTGGCAGAGGGACTGGACATCAGGGAACCGAACTTTTGCCTGGCTTGGCTACCAAGTGACCATTTGAGCTTGGATTTGCATTTCCACTTCTATAAAACAGCAGTGTTGAATTGTACAGTCTCAAAGCCTCCTTCCAGCAAAAAATGGCTCTTGTCCTGGAACCAGGAAATTGAGCTGGCATTCTTCACATATGGGTGTCTGATGCTTGCTGAGTTTAGAACCTGCCCCCCCCCCCGAAATTCCCCACCCCCACCCCAGGGGCTCATTAAGGTGATTTGTCTGTGACTCATCATCACCACACTACCTCCAGGGCAGGATGGCTCCTGCCTTGGTGCTACCACTTGTGAAAATTGCTGTAACTCAGCAGCTGGAGGAGTCCAGACCTGGCCATGAGTCAGATTAGGTAGACGACATCATCTGGAGCTCTGAGGGCAAAGGTGAGTTTGGGAGGGGAACAGAGGCCTCTAGTCCCCATGCTTCTGAAATCCTGCCCTGGGCTGTCTTGGACGCTAATGTGATTTGGCTCAGATTCTTAACTCGGAGACCCACTTCAAGAACCTGCCAGGTTTATCTGCAGGAAACCACCTGGCTGAGCAATGGGTGTCCGCCCCCTCAAGTGAGGGTGACCCAGCATCTTATCGGAGCGAGCCTCAGACCAACACCCAGTCGTGGCTGTGCCCCAGTTAAGAATCCCGTTGCCTGTGAGGGAACACCTGGACTCACCATTTCTCTTTCAAACCCCTCCAAGAGGATTTGTCCCTGACCACATGGCTCTCTCGAATGTAGGCTAAAAATGCATCCCAAGTTTCCTTCTAAAGGCACCATGAAGCTGTAATAATTAACAACTTATTTTCATTCACTAGAATTCTACACTGACCTCTAATCTGGTGGGAGGTATTCTATAAGTGCTAAGTCAATATTTGTTCTTGGTTGTAAAAAATGAGTAAAATGGGCAAGACCCTGCTTTCCTGTCACTGATAACCCAGGGTGGTGTATGTGTGAGCAATGCTTGCACACAGCTGGGTCGGACTCAGCTGTAACTGCCAGCCTGGTGCCTCCTGCATGGACCCCACTTATCTCTGCTCTGTGCACACTCCTTATTCCCTCTGTGCTCCATGTGGGACTTGGCTACATGCACTGTTAAAGATGCTGCTGAAAATGTCTTAATACGTTTTCCTTGGGAGCCTGGTATTCCTGGGGAGGGGGTGAACTATGGGAAAGTGTGTCATCCTCAGGCGTTGGGCCCATGGAGTGTTTATGGGCCATGGGTCCTGGTTCTGGTTCTGATCAGACACTGTGTGGAGAGCCTCAAGTGGACCCATTCAGGGTTTCCATCCATTCAGGAGTGATGTGGTCCACCCCTTGAGTTTAAAAGTAATTTGGATCTCTGGGTCCTGGGCAGAACCTAGGAAATACAAAGTCCACTCCTCAGTTTCTTCTGCTTATCAAGAGCTTGTGGGCTGTGCAGGAACTGGGGCTGTAATTTCCTGCTTCCGCTCATGTTAAAGCAACTGTTGGGTCATCGAAGGTCTCCGGCCTGTCCTCTGCGGGCAGTGTCACGGGGATGTGGATCTTCCTACCTGGGAGGGACAGAATCCACCTGGTCTCTTACTCCCCATTTGAAGGTCTCAGAATTATTCCTCCAGGCTTTCCCTCACCTGGGGATCTAGCTGCAAGCTTCCCAGTGGCCAGGCCCTGTGGGTTTCCTTAGCAGCTTCTCACCACTCTACTTCCCAGCCCAGGACATGGTAAAGAGCTGCAAGCCCACTTCCCTTCCCTTGGCTTATTTCCACCATGAACCGTCTCCTCTAAGGCCCTGGCTTTGCTCAGGCTTCTCTTCCCTCCTGGAAGCATCCTGCCTCCTCCTGACCACATCAGCCCCCATCCCTGGTACAACGGCTCTTCTTCTGTGCATTTGCTGCACCCTGTGTCCCCATGAGATGTTGGAGTGTTTCTTTGACAACTATGGTTTCATTTGCACAGCATCTTCAGTTAAGGATGCGGGTCAGGGATGTCTTTTTCCCTGGCTCCCAGCCCACCATAGATGCATGGTTTCTAGACAGAGCTTTCAGCTGTGGGACTGCGTGCCAGTCTTGCCTTGGTCTCAGTTCCCTCACTTACGGCCTGGGGATGCTCTGACCTGTCTCAGGGCATCTCCTGGTCCTGTGGACACAGGCTGTCTCCTAGCTCTCAGTGGCCCTGGGGAAGTTGGCTTATTCGTTCTCCTTAGAAAGCTCCTCGGAAGGATGGTTTCGCCCCAGGTCTGTTAACAGTGTTTCAGATTTGAGGTTCAGAGCAGAGTGCTGTCAGCTGGCTTGCTGGTGGGCCCCACGTCCCCTGTGCACCACCCCCAACCCAGGGCGAGAGGCCGGGGTCAGAGCTGTTGGCAGGCGATGAGCAGCCGTTCCTGCTGCTGTGGTTGTCAACCCTGCTGCTATTTTGGGGCCTGTATTGTTCACTCAGGGTTTCGTTTTCCTTTGCCGTCTATTTTGGCACGGCCTTGTTCCCAAAGGGCAGGCTCTGTCGTGGCCCAGGGCTCGTCCACATCTTTGTCCAAGTTTACTTGGTGACATGTCACCTCCAGAAGGAAAAAAAGAAATATGAGAGTATGAGAACGCGATCTTCCATGCAGAATTGTTTTTAAACACTTTAAAGCAAAAGAGACATCTTAGAATGTTTTCATTTTCATATGTGAAGTTGAGGAAGTCAGATTTACCCAGTGATGTGAATTAGGGGGGGAGGGACAGGCTGTGAGGACCAGTCTACAGTGTGTGCATGCATGTGCACGTGAGTGTGTGTGTTCTGTGTGTGTGCATGAAATCCCTCATCTACTCTTCTGTTTTCTGAATGACATGCTTCTTGGGCCCCCAGGACCAAGGCTCTCTAGGCTCACTGAAACAGCCTGTAGATACAGGTGTCCCTGAGAACTTCAGCGTGCGACTGTATAGTTGTGGAGGGGCTGGCACAATGAGCTCCGGCTGCGGGTATGTAACACACACTTAACAACACGTGCTGTGCTCACGAGGGTCACAGTATTTTGTGTTGATCTTCAGCTTAATTCTGAGTGCCGGACCCAGGCAGTTGAGGAGGACAGGGGCCAGCCAGGAGGTGTGGGGACTCTACGTGGAACTGGCCATGCTCTGGGGGCAACTGAGGAATTAGCCTTGACGCTGAGGCTTGTACAAACCGAAGAGTCTTGTCTCACTCCCAGATCTGGCAGCTCTGCATGCCTGGTTAACTGCGCTTACAGGAAAAACACTCACAGGTGAAAGACCTTTGGCATCCACTCCTAACTTTCAGTTCCGAGGACGGTGAGTTCCCGGTACAAGGGAGTGGAAGTTGACGTCACCGAAAAGATATTGCCTTGCTTTGAAATCTGCAAGTGCTTTCAAAGTCCTCCTGTACACACGGCTGAAAATGTGTTTCCCAATTGTCATGGGCAACTTCGTATAAACAGATGTTCCAGAAACAAATAAACCAAATACAAAAACACGTTGGTTTGTGTTCAAGAATGCAACATGGTATTTACATGTGCCTTACTATGCTGTTTTCACTGACGAAGTTCCCAGAAGAGATCGTTAGGACTGAAGGTCCAAAATTAGCTCTAGGACAAGAGTGAATAATTTCGACAGGCGCTCTGAAATGGTTTGTGTGTTTGAAGCCATATATGGGTGAAAGTAGCCATTTCAACAGGAAGTAAAAAAAAAAATAAGGAAAACTTTTTGCACACAACAGAAAAATGCTTACACTTTCATCTGTGAAAAGGAGTTCAAATTCCCAAGGCATGCTGAATGAGACTCCAGGTAGGTTTTAAACTCGCTTTTATAAAACTTTTTAAAATGCTTCACTAACTTTCAGGGTGGAATAAAGAAATGTTGATTCCACTAATTATTATTTAACAGTTGGCTAGCATTTCTCTTCTGTATATGTGCTCCTTCTCATAAGTAAAAACTAGTGAACATTTAATTGAATTTTGATGATAATCTTAATAGCATCATCGTACATTTATTCCTTAAAGCAATTTCATGTTTGCAAATTGCTTTTGCATTCCTTTAAGCTAGTTACATAACTTACTTTGCTCAAAGAGTAAAATTAAATTCCTACGAATATAATGTGTTTTTGATGCTTCAGTGTAAATACAAATATGTCAAGGAATGCACAGAAATGATCTCATTTCAATAGGGGTGCATCAGTGCTCGTCACTAAGTGTCTGTCCATGGCATTTCTGTTGGACCACATGCTGCTGTCCTCACAGGTCTAGGAGTGGCCTTGAGATTAAGTTCTAGAATATGGCATAACTAATGAGAACTTCCTGTATAGCACAGAGAACTCTGGCCAATGCTCTGTGGTGACAAAGAGGGGTGTATGTATGTGTGTAGCTGACTCAGTTTGCTATACAGCAGAAATTAACACCACATTGTAAAGCAACCATACTCCAATAACAGAAATTATTAATAATAAAAATAAATAAAATATGGCATTTCCTGGCATGCGGTCAATTGATTCAATCATCTAAACTCTCATCCGCTGACATCCTTGACCATCAGGCCTGGAGCTGGTTAGACTCCAGAAGTGGTTCCAAACTTGGTGTTCTGAAGGAGAGGTCCCTGCTGTTTAATGGTCACCCTGAAGGGCTCATCGATTTCCACTGTGGAAGAGCAGTCAAGGGAAGCCCCTCAAGCAGGTGCTCTCTTTATCGGAAACTCTTTGTAAGAAAATCCTAACGTCAGATAGCCATCAAAGAACAGTCCAATCTGAGTAACCTCAGAATGCTAAAGTGGGTGAAGAATGGCTCCGCAAGAGAGTTGCTGTTATTCTCACTGTTAAAAAATAATAATCTTTCTACAGGGCTTGTGTGTTCAGGCTCAGCCTCCAGACAGCAGTGGACCTGCAGGGGCTGGAGTGGGAGGTGGGAAGGTGAGGAGGTGGCTATGAGTTGAGAAGTTGCATTTCAGGGAGAGCTGGGTTTCACAGTCCAGGTGTGCCTAGGGCTATGCCATTCAGCACCCAACTGTTGTCTATGCCATCAGTTTAGTTAAAATATTGCAGGGTCATCTGTTTGGAGGCACCCCAGATGGAAGAGAGAGGGGTGGACTTTAGACAGTTAGGACTGTTTCCCCAACTCACTCAACAACCTTTCCCTTAGAAGACCAACTCCCTGCCCCCCTGGAAAAATGCCTCCAGGGCTACAGTTCTGATAACATCTGGAGGCCTGAGGATGTTTTGAGGACTTTAATCTCCAAGCTGTGTCCTCTGCCCACACCTGCTGTCTTTACCTGGAGTCAGGAGAAGGGCCTTAGGCTAGGCTAGTCTGAAGCCGCCTGGCTCCCCAACCTCTTCTCTCTGGAGAGTCCTCCACTAGTCCCCTCTCTGCTGACACTTTCCCCAGTTGTGTTGACTAGCTGCCAGGACAGTCTACTTCCAAAGACCATGCTCCCCCAGGTCCCCCATACACCTTCTACTTAAACCACATCTCCGGCTTGGAGCATCCAAGATGGTGGCAGGTCAAGTGGCTGGTGAGGTCTGTCTTGGGTAAAACGTGCAACTTACAGAACAGAAAACCTCCTTGTTAGCAAAAGAGAAATTTCCCTCGTATTCTTTGATTCTACAAGAGGCAGGGGTTTTAAACATTTTTCTGAGAATTGGAGTTTTTCTCCTTTTATTTCTGCTTAAAATTTTTTTAAAATTGAGATATAATGAGCATATATACTCTATTATATATTAGTTACATGTGTATAACATTACAATTCAATACATGTATATATTGTGAAATGATGGCTGCAATTAAGTCTAGTTAACATCTGTCACCATCCATAGCTACAATTTTTTTTTTCGTGTGATGAGAGCTCTTAAACTCTACTCTCTAAGCAACTGTCAAATACGCACTGCAGTATTGTTAACCATAGTCACCATGCTGCATATTACGAGTGTAATACAGTAAGGAGTTTCACTCCTTAATGTAGAAATAAGCAGTTTTGAAATTTGATTCACAAGGTGATCAGTTTGGACCTTCTTAGTAGGTATGTATTATACACTTTCAAAAGCAGTGCTCACTTATTAACAATGCTTGTGAGAATTAACAGAGTACAGTATAACCTCATCAATTTTCCCTCCTGGAGAGGAAAGACAAAAATCAATCACACTGACCCATCAGCAGACACGATCTGGGCATTTCTGAATGAGTGAAAATTGCAGATCCAAAAGGGCCCCTGAGTACCTGCGAGGCCGTGGAGGTTGTGCTGGTAAACACTGCAGTCATCAGGTGCTGGTCACTGGGCCATTGTGCAGATGGCTATCAGGGGATCCAAATACCATCTTCCTCTCCATCGGTGCTTTGTGTTCGCTTTATTGACGCACGTCCCATATCACCATAGTAACACTGCTCATTCCTGCCATAATTCCCCTCCAAGATAGTAGGGCACTTTAGGAGGGCTGAACAGAATCCATAGGGACTCAGGCTGGGACGTGAGAAAGCACCCCTCCCCCAAATTCTGTCATGGCTGAGACTCTACTCCATAGGCTATAGTACTTCATATTCCTCACATATATTGCTGTGCTTTATGATAAATATATTTTAGACATTAATTAAAAAAAAACTTTCCCCTAAATCTAAAACTTACAGGTATAAGAGCTAGCATTTCTTTCCATTTTTAGTTAAGCCTTAAATGTTTCTGAGCTCTTCATTTCCAGAATGGGCATAAGGTTGATACAAAACCCGAAGATGGACTCTCCAGGACACCTGTTCTATGGCTTTGATGTGCTTACCTGTGGTTTGGACCCATGACTAAGCTCTCTCCTCCCCCAGCTTACACCGACTGCTTCCGGGCAGTCGGCGTGTTCCTTGTAGATGGCATTGATTCTATAAACACTCATAATCTGCCATGCTGGTTTCCCTTTCAGTGACCATTCATCATCCTTCTTGGATTAGAGCATGTATCAAAATAACTCCCCCAAAGATATCTACCTTTGCCGCTACCTCTCATAATTCACATGGAACCACCAGAAAATACTGTGCAGGCGGCTAAAGAGAATGGCTGTGTCCACATGTCCTGCATGGGGCAGGTGTTTCCTTTTTGGTTTGTGGCCTTGACTTCTCCTTCCATAGCCGGTCACCCTGTCCATCTTCACACACCCATCCCCTGTGCTGCAGGTCTATCTCTGTCTGACCATTACGTCTCCACTCCAGGTTTTAAGCAATTGGAAGGTGCACACCACAGTGTTCATCAAGTCACAGCTTCCCTGGGGTTGGGTAGAGACATCCTCTGTTGGCATAAAATTACATTCTCACCTTGTCTGGTGTGGTTCCTTTGTATGTGAGGGAAACCAAGGGCTTAACTAACGAAATTTGGTCAGTCTCCAAATCACATAGCTGGTAACTTTCAAAGCCAGAATTCAGGTCTAAGTTGAGTTGACTCCCCAGTCTGGGAGGCTAATGTCGTGTCTTGTCCCTGACGTTTTCCTGCCCCCAGGACACATCAGGAACTGCCTGCTGCTCCCGCATGGAGACAGGGGCCATCTGCCCTTCATGGTTGTGCAGACTCGACTCTCTTGATTTGGTTCCATTAACTGGACTCACGGAGCACTTAAAACTCTATCATGATATTCACTTTCTACGTGAGGAGCATCACAGCCTTCTGAACACGAACGTTCTCCAGTACTCTAGAGGAAGTGAAATCCACCTGTCTTTCTGAATATGACTTTAGGTCCACATTTCAGGCATTCCCAGGGATCCTCTGATACCTTCTTCACAGTGACGTCTTATCTTCTGCTGCCTGAGAGTCTTCTCGTGTATAACAAGTGAACAGAAGACTTCCCTTTGTTTCCCCTTCTGGCTCTGCAAAGATAAAGAGGGGGAAAAGGCAACTATTTTACAGTACTGATGAATTTGGTTTTTAATCTGTGCTTCCTCACTTGGGTGCAGTGTGGGTCACATGGTGAAACAGGCACATCTGTATGAATGTCGTGAACCTCTGCAGGCAAGCCAGCTCAGAAGGCTGAGGTGACTGAGTTTACTATTACACCTTCAGAAGTGGGCTGACCCAACTGTCACCCTTGGGATGGAGAGGAGAGCTCCCCACCCCCCATATGACAGATTGCTCTGACCCTGACGTGTGCCTGTGGAATTAAACCCAGGTCAGGCTGACACTTCCTGGTAACAGCACCTCATCCACTGCCTTTACTTTTATCCCCCCACCCCCTATTCCTAGGATCCTTTAAAAGACATCTGGGAGTTGGATGCTCCAGCACCCTCCCAAGGGCTCTGGACTCACCTCAGGTCAAGGAGCGCCCTTCCTGTGCTCCTGGTTGCGCATCCATTTGATGGTACATCGTGCATCACTGCTGCTGTATGCAGGTTACTCCCACCTTTAGCTACTTTTCCTGGCAATCTTGCGGGCCAGGGCTTGGGACGGGCTCAAGCATGCAGTTCTCACATAGGGCCCCTCATGACATTGCAGCTGGACCTTGTCCAGAGCTGCTGTCCCCCGAAGGCTGCCTGGGCTGGAGATTGGGGTGGCTAAGTGCTGTTGGCTATGAGTTTGGCCGAGGTACTGCCTGGAGTGCCAGCAGGTGACCCCCACGACTCCAGACTCTGCGGAGCTGGATGTGCAAGAATCCTGAGAGAACCACATTGGGGTGCACAGCCTTCCCTGACCACACTTCAGGAGCATTCACCATAAGCTGTGGTTGAAGCTGCCGCACCTCCAACCGGAGTCACCTCCAACCGGAGTCAATGGGGAAGGACATAGGCCCCACCCCGTGAAGGGAGAAAATCCAAAACATGAGGCACCATTTGTCATCTATGTTAGGCTCGTCCCTAATTCAATCATGCGTTATTGGGAGCAAGCTGACATTGGGTCCTTTGTGCTCTCATCGGCCTGCTTAGACATGACAGTGCAACATGGAGGCATTTTGTTCAAAGAAGAGAAACACAACGGTATCTTGATGTGACAAGCAAGTCCGACTGGGGGTCAATATTTGCTGATCACAATTAAATTTTGTGTAGCATATTTCTGACTGCGCATATAAATAGACTGGCCATGGAGAAGGTTCTAATGGTGCTCTAGCCTGGTTTTCTGTGGGGATATAACCTTGGAAGTGGGACCTGCCAGCCCTACATGTCTCCTGATACATCCATCCAAGACTGTTCTGGCCCTAAGGCTCACTTATTTATCCAGTTCTAGACTTGAGTTTTGAGGAAGGAGGCAGTTCGTCGCCTGCTCTCTGTCTTTCTCCAGTGCCAAGGAAGGAAGGAGCTGGGTGTCTGCACTCCACCAGCCCAGAGCGCTTCATTCGATGCTTCTTGCTAAGAAGCGCATGCTTATGACTGCATCTGGAGAATCTTGTTTTCCAGAAAGCTCGTGAGAAAAACAACAGAGCTAAAGTAAGCCCAGGGGAAAATGCATTTGGGGCAGGCTTCTGACCCAGGAAAAGGGTTCATCTGTGTTTGTATTAAGTGCAGCCCCACCCCCAAGCCAAGCTTCCTAAGCGGAAGGTAGACAAGCAGACTGAGGCCATGTGACATTATTTTTCATCCTGGAGACTCCTCCCTATCTCAGTACAGGAATGAGTCCAAATGAACCCAACAGGAACCTGGACCTGCACACAGGGGACTTCACCGTTTACTGTCCCCATTTGTCTGTGACCTCAAAGGTTCAGGACATAAAGAGTGACTTCTCCCCATGGAAATTGGTGGACCTATCTGCAAACACACAGCAAGGTAACAGATTCCACTGCTCAGTAAAAGAACAAGGCTCAAGGGACACTTCCGTTGGCTAGGGAAATAGCCACCCTTCTCGTGGAAGTTACACTCGTGACCACATCGCTTGTACTCCTACGTAGGAGTGTGGCTGAAGTCTGTCCTCATCCTTGTCTTCTGCAATTGCTTATTAACTAGGGCCAACGTCCCTCTTCAAGGTTTCGTGTCCTTAGGGGAAATATACGCTACAGTTCATTAGGAGCGCTTAAAAATATTTACTTCCAGTCCCACAACTCAATTTGTAGAAAGTAGCAGAGACTGTGCAGGGTTGGTTGTCTTGAGAAGGTTCATTGTGTGAAGGTGTGATACAAGGTGAGAGAAAGCTGTGCAATAGAAGGGAGACACCACAGGTTCAGTTCATGTTCTGCTTGTCAACCCACTGCCCTAAGGTTGATCAGGAAGGCTGTGGGGGTCATTACTAATACTTCTATTTTAAAGTTGTAGTATAGTTGATTTACCATGTTTCAGTGTACAGCATCGTGATCTAGTTGTGTGTATTATATATGTTATGTGTAAATAATACATATGTTATTATGTAAGTGAAAGTGAAATTTGCTCAGTCATGTCCAACTCTTTGCGACCCCATGGACTATAGCCTGCTAAGCTCCTCTTGTCCATGGAATTCTCCAGACAAGAATACTGGAGTGGGTTGCCATTCCCTTCTCCAGGGGATCTTCCTGACCCAGGGATCAAACCCAGGTCTCCCTTATTGCCGGCGGATTCTTTACCAGCTGAACCACCAGGGAAGCCCTCATATATGTTATTATATATATACATATATATATAAATGTCACAATGGGGACTTTGGTAAACAAAAATTTTACAATAAGCTTTCAATAAATAAGATGTTTTTCTCATGACTAATCTTTGGGCATTCTCCAAGAACATGTTCAGATAGTGTAACATGTGGATGCTGACATGATGTTTTTGTAAATCAACTTCCTTTTGGAAGGAAGACACAGAATCAAGATGTACCCACACAGATGAGCTGTAGTCATAGGACCAATGATTTCATGCTCACATGAAGATAATTTGCTGCAGCACTTATTATTCTAAAGCAGGATACCACCTTAGACTATTTAGAAAGATGGCAATTCTGCAATTTTGTGGTGTCTTCAGCATCTATTGCACTTTACAAAAAAATGCATTTATTTCAAGAATTCTTCTAAAAGTACCTAAGGATGGCACCTTTTCCAAAGAATCCTTGTATGTCATCCAGATGTCAGATTAGGAGGGTGACCTCTCTGTTTTCTATGATGGTGCAGTCAGAGGTGGTAGAGATGTCATCTGTTTAAATTAAACGAAAATACACGAGTCTTTTCTATCCCCAACAAAAAAAGACACTCTTTTTTTTCTGAAATCATCAGAGGTTTTTGGAAAACATGTGAAGTTAACTGAATTCCTTGTTCATTTCATTTTCTCTCTCAAATAGCAACTCTGTTCCCTGACCTACATTTGGTGAGTTAAACACAGTATTTAGTGTGAATTGAAATCTACAAGGCCCTTAATCGTGGCATCATTAAAACTGAAACATGGAAAAGAATAACATTTCAGTCAGGAATGACATTACTGCTACTACTTTCTCCATTTGTCGCACTCTGTTCCTCCCCCATTGTGTCCACAAGTCCATTCTCTACATCCGGGTCTCCATTCCTTCCCTGCACACAGATTCATCAATACAACCTTTTAGATTCTATTTATATGCGTTAATATACGATATTTGTTCTTCTCTTTCTTACTTACTTCATTCTGTATAAATCATGTGTGAAGTGGATGCCTGCTAAGAAGTGGCTGTGTAACACACGAAGTCTAGTCTGGCGCTCTATGATGACCCAGAGGGGTGAGATTGGAGAAGGGAGTGGGGCTCAAGAGGGGGGGTTTATAAGTACAATTATTGCTGATTACACACACACACACACACACACACACACACACACATATATATATATATATATATCGGGTGTCCCTGGTGGTTCAGGTAGTAAAGAATCTACCTGCAATGCCAGAGACTTGGGTTTAATCCCTGGGTCGGGAAGATCCCCTGGAGAAGGAAATGGCTGCCCTCTCCAGTGTTCTTGTCTGGAGAATCCCATGGACAGAGGAGCCTGATGGGCTACAGTCCATGGGTCGCAAAGAGTCGGACAGGACTGAGTGACTAACACTTTCACTTTCATACATATATCATTTATGGCTGATAAAGACCCTGGTACTGGGGAAGATTGGAGGCAAGAGGAGAAGGGGACAAAAAGGACGAGATGGTCATGGCATCACCAACTCAATGGACATGAGTTTGAGCAAGCTCTGGGAGATAGTGAAGGACAGGGAAGCCTGGCATGCTACAGTGCATGGGGGCACAAAGATTCAGACACGACTGAGAGATTGAACAACAATGACAAATAACTGATTTGCATTGTTGTATGGCAGAAACCAATATAATATTGTAAAAATTAAAAAAAAGAGTAACGTTGTGTTGTAGGGAGCACATGAGACATGATGTGACTTCTCTTCCTAAGGACACTGTTTCTTTGGCTAGCTCTTTTGTTTAAAGAGGAAGAAAGCGGAGCACTTTCGTTTTGGTTTCTGGGAAATTCGGCTATTCTTCCCTCCTGTTTATCAACAAGATGAGTAAGTGCTATCAGCCACACTGATTAGATACTTGGCAAATGTGCCTAAGATCAGCCCCAGCTATGCTCCATGATCTTCAAAGAGAAATAAAACCTGGATGAAAAACAACGTAGACTGGGGATAAGATGCTGCCATAGAACTGAAGGAGAAAGTAGGTGACAATGGAGAGTCTTAACAGATGCTGAGAACTACCTTTTGTCTGTAACCCACCTGATTTCCACTAATACTAGCTTTTATTAAGAAAGGAAAGGAAAAGCCTGTAGTTCTTGTCCATATAGATTCCCTTGTTCTAGGTATGGCATTAAGGTTTGTGGGAATGAAAGTGAAACGTTAGAATACAATGATCAGGTTGCTTTCAAACACTTTATCTCACTGACATTCCCAAACCTAGTGTGGACTTTGTAGAGATATCAGTGTCTCTATGAAGCAGAAGACTCAGAACTTGATGAAATGTAGTAACTTCCTTGGGGAGCCACTTGGCTAGTGAAGTGCAGAATTGAGGGTTAGACCTGGTCAGTATGCTAATTCTCTCTTTTCTGAGTGGCATAGGGAACAAATACTTTTAAAGTGTATATTCTACTTGTTTCTATGCTGTATCAGAAGAAAAGGCAATTTCCTATTCACTTTGGTATATTAAGAATGAAACATTTGAAAAGCATGCTTAAAAAATGAAATATATACTTAGTATGATTATCTCACATGGTGGATCTCAATGACTATGAATCTGTAGTATTCCTCAGATCCAAGTCACAATTTTAGATGCTTAGATATTCTATATAAGAACAATATCCAGAGCAGTCATCTAGTATGTTTAGGTTTTTTGCAATCAATTTTATGACAACTCTTAACAACATTACCAAAACAACTTTACTGTTCAGCTAAGGTGAAGAAGTCTCCAGAATGAGTGAAATATCTTTCTGTGGTTCTCATGACCTCCCCACAAGTCTATTTTCACTTGGTAACTCAATCTCTCAGAAGAGATTTTGGCTAAAAATATGATCATTTTTGCTTGACTTTTTGTTGTTTAGGTCCAAGTTGAGCCTTTCTTTGGATAACAATTGTCTGGTAGATGTGAAGGCTGAGTTTTCTTTAAGGAAAAAAGTTTTAGTTCAAAAAATATATTAAGTGAAAGACATATACCAGCAACATAGATATATGGGTTTGCTATAAGTCATATAGACACAATGCATTTTCCTGTGTTGTTTCCGGGCTGGAAATATTGCCATATTGGTAATGGAACCCCAAGCAATAAAAAAAAAAAAAAAAACCTGTATTTTTTTTAAGGAAACTCCATATTATTCTCCATAGTGGCTATATCAGTTTGCGTTTCCACCAACAGTGTAGGAAGTGAAATGAAGTGAAGTGAGGTTGCTCAGTTATGTCCGGCTCTTTGTGACCCCATGGGCTGTAGCCCACCAGGCTCCTTGGTCCATGGGATTTTCCAGGCATGAATACTGGAGTAGGTTGCCATTTCCTTCTCCAGGGGATCTTCCCAACCCAGGGATCGAACCCAGGTCTCCCGCATTGTAGGCAGACGCTTTACTGTCTGAGCTACCAGGGAGGAGGGTCCCCTTTTCTCCAAGTCCTCTCCAATGTTTATTGTTTGCAGATTTTTAAATTATGGCCATTCTGACTGGTGTGAGGTGTTATCTCACTGTAGTTTTGATTTGCATTTCTCTAATAATTAGTGATACTGAGCATCTTTCTGTGTGCCTATTGGCCATCTGTATGAAAAGCATATTGAG